>NC_085048.1:30199593-30849281 GCF_963662255.1 Cinclus cinclus
CGTAAATGGAATTCCATCACATACAATTACAAAAAATACTGCTCTAGGAAAACAGATTTTTGAGGACAACCTGTCATCATTTATAGATGTTTTTATCTTCTCTTATTTTCACATAAAGAACATGTTTGCACATGTTTTAACATGCTCGTACTGTATGGTTGAACATTCTTCAATCAGAGAATAATTCCAAAATAAAATAATGGCATTACATGAGATTGCTTCTTAAATGTTCTGCATGTATGTATCAGATAGGATGCAGTATATCATCAACTCAAAGTTGAGGGACTCAATACAGCAAATAATTTAAAAAACCCCTCAGTTCTTTATCAAAAGTACAGAGGTTTGAGTGAGGTAGAGGATAGAATTTTGAGTCCTGACCTCTCTAAAGGCAGTGATTTCAGTGCCACTGATGGCTGTAAAGCCAAGAATCTACTTTGAGGCTGCCTACAGTGGAAATTTGAAGCTACACATAAAATCTGAATACAACTACTCCATTCATTCACACTTTGGAGGACCTTCTGCATATCAGGAACAAGAACATAGGTAATTTTGTAGTAATTCCTTACAGTTCTGTGAGTTTCATCAACTGCAGAGAGAGCAACTGTCCTGGGAAAAACAGGGGGCAAGGTCCTCATTTTCATTCCTTTATGTTCCTTCTGCACTGCTTAGTTAGTTCAAAAGGGCCAGGGAACGTGGCAGCTGAGGATTATCTTTGCTGCTGAGGAATTCCTGTGTGTATAATCTGTAGATTTGTTCCTCAGACTTTCACACTTCCCATAGTATAATTTTGTCAATCCTTCTTTAAATCCCTTTTTCTTCAGAATATCATTTTTAAAAGTGAATCTCTCAAAATTTCATGAAGTCTTAACCATGAGGTCCTTATACAAGGACCTTTTCTAAAAGACAGTGCTTCATTTTGTTGAGTTTATTCAAAGCCCATATATAACACTACATAAACACAATAATATAGTACATAATATTTTATCACGTGTATTTTTATGGGTATGTTTAAAAAGTATATAGATAGTTTAAAATTAAAATATTTTGAAAATGTAAATATATAATTCCAAGATCTTAAGATTTTTCTCTGCTTTTTTAACAAAGAAGAAGCTTTTCTCCTTTTCTGACATAGCTTGCTTGTTCTTATGCCAGTCTTTGAACAAAATCTGATACCTTCAAACAGTTCTTGATCCAAAGCTTGTGAAAGTGAATCTGTTTCTTTAGGTTCGATTCACTGAATACTCAGTGAGGACTCCTAAGATATAGTCATCTTATAGCATCTCATCATGCTCTGGAGATAGTAAGATATTTCAACCACTCATCTTGACTGCCTCTTTAGAAATGTAATAGAAATCAGTGCTTGAAGAATGAAGATTAACCTGATTCATTTAGAAGACCACTTTCGAAAGTATGTTCATTCAAATGTTGGTATTTCAATGAGTCATAAAACTCTGCTCTGAAAAGTTCCTACTTTGCTCCACTGTCCATCCAGTGAATGTAAATAACCAGTTATAGGCAATTGCACAGTCCACGTTTGATCAGGTGAATTCTACCCACTCTGGGTGCAGCAACAGTTCAAGTTGGAAGAGAATTTATAAATAACATTTTTCACCAAGGGAAATGTCTTCAGCTATTAGGAAAAAAAGGCCTTCATTGTAGTGCAAACCAGATTTTCAAAAAGCTCCACCCTGATAGCTCAGGGCAAGATTCTGTGCATGGCACACCCATTGGCAGTGTAGTGTAAAATGCTGTGACACATTCCATCATCTGAAACAGCATCAGAAGTGTTCTGGGAGAGTTTTATAGCCTCTGCTTCTGTCAATACTTTCCAGCAAACACTAATTCTTCAGGCTGACATCCAAGCAAGGAATGTGCCCTCCTACTACCACAAATGATCTTCCATGCACTTATTTTTAGTATTCACTTTAATTATTGTCCACTCACTATGAGTTATAAAGCAGACTATTGCTTCCTTCCTACTTCCATGAACTGCTGAATCACAGTTTCTGCTAGGACCTCATCCAAAGCCTATTGAGATTGATTAAAAGATTTATCCATCCCCTAAATGAGCTCTGCTGCAGGCCTTGAGTTCAGTGATGCATAAGGCAACTGGCTAAGCTTTTGAAGAGAGAATATTATGCTGGAAGAGGCTGTAGTGGTCTTCTGATTCAAATTTCCACATAACATTCCACATAATCCGAAATTCTTCAGATTTCCCCGAATTTGCCTCATTTCATGGAAGCATATTGTTTGTACCACAATCTGGAATGCCTGCTGAATCCAGCTGAATATCAGACCATCCAAGTTCTCTGTCTAATGCTAAAAGCAGACATATTGACCATTCTAGTATTCACTGCTGTAATTTTTGTGGAGATTTCCCCCAATATTTTAAGTACTGTAGTGCTTAGGTTTTCACATTTACCACAACAGTAGTTTTTTACATGTGGTATTAGAGAAAAGCAGACTTGCTGTGCATGTGTTTCTAGCCAATCTTCATACAATTACTAGAGCTTGCTAGGCGCTGAGATCCTTCTAATTGACTAAAGTAGAAGTTGCTTGCTGGACTCATTAAGAAACCATTATTGTTTTTTGTATTTACTTAAACACATTTTTATTTAGAATATACCTAGGCTGCAATTCAGAGGTGTGATTTCTGCTGGTACTGATATATATATTTGGACTAGACTTAAATGAGGATGTGTAGAAACAGGTAACTGTACAGTTGTTAGCACAGCCAGAGCTGTATATAACTTTTGTAGCCTTTACTGGCTCTGTCTGTCAGACACCATGAAGGATTAGCAAAATAAGGTTCCTGGCTAGCAGCAAAGGTGATAAAAGTGGAATTCTCTTAATGATGATATTTCACAGATGGGTGTACAACCTGGTTAATGCTTTTTTTAACTCCAAAATGTGAACATTGAGCAGAGAGGGAAGTAGGTTCTCTGGCTGGCATGATGAACACAAGAGCAACCTGTTTTACCTCCCAAATTGTGTCTCCTCTGTATCCATTTGACCAGCGTGGAGCAGTTAAAGATTTTTAAATCCTTTCATGCTAGGTAATACTCCTTCAGATTTATTCCTAATATGCAGAAGTGAGGTCCAAAACCAAATTTCCCTTGCATGGTGATATTTGTGCACAAATTAGTCTTTCAGGTGTTTGTCAGAAACAGACATTTAAAACATACTTAGTCCTAAAACGCTGAAAAATGGTTATTTCTATAGCCTTGAATGTGTAGACCAACTAAGGTCTTTTGTTTAGTTAAAACACAGATGTCTTAGCAGTTAATTAGTACTAATGTGATCTGTTCCTTCTTTTTCTGGGTGGATATTAGCTGAGAATGTTGTGCACTCTGTAACAGAAGCTAGTGGGTATGCCAGAGCTTTTTATAACTATTTGCTCCTAAGTTTAAATTTGACCAGTTTAGCACTGCTTGTTTTTGTTTGAGTCACCAGTCTGATGCAAATTAAACAGTGACATGTAACTGCATAACAAAACCCTAGTGTAGTGTCAGTGTGAATGAGCAGATAAGAGAGTCCTGGGGAATATAACAGTCCTACAACTGGTAGGGTTGTGTGATCAGTTATGCTTACCTGAAACCTATCAAGTCCAACAGGACAAATAGCTTAGCACTTAGTGAGCATGAATGGGATGCCAGTTTAGCTCAATTCTCTCAAACTGTGCTAATTTTCCAATTACTCATGACCCATTTTTATTCTTTGGGTGCAGAGAAATGTGCAGAGTAGACTTGAGATACATGCTACAGTTACAGGCAGTCACTGGCTATAGGGCTGAAAGTTTTGTTTCTTATCTGTCCATGCTCTATAGTTTTTTATCTACATACTATACTGATACCCACGTCTGGGACTGAGGAGCTATGCTGCAAACAGGGCCACTGAAATGAGCTGCAAGAATTTTAAACCTCTCTCCAGAAAGCACTGTATAGCACAGGCTTCAGAATAGGGTTTGGAGAGCTGTGGATTGCAGAGCTGGGAGGTGCTGAATGGAGAATGGAGAGGGAGCCATCACACAGTAAAACTGCTCCCTGTTCAGGTACGGTAGTTAGTATTTGGGCACCAAAAAAGGGCCACATTTTTTAAAAGAGTGTAGGATTGGAAATGGTGTTTTGGGGAAACCAGAGCATACAGTGCAATGAAAATTAGCAGCTGCAGAGCAGTTTTGTAAATTAAGACCTTGTTTAGATGTTGGTAAGACAGGACTCTTGAAATTATGTCTGAATGGGTTAATATGTGTTAAAGTTTTCTGCTAACTGGGAACTTACTGAATCATTGCATACCACACTTGATTTCTAAATGCTTAACCATGAAAATCTCCTACCTGTCACCTACTGTGGAGAGCTAGGCTGAAAGGATAGTGCAGGAGGGAATCTTCCCCAATGACTTGCAGCTGTACTGATTACCAAGGAGTGGAAACCTCTGTCTGGCCAAACAGTTTGGGGCATATAAAAGGAGTGGGTTAGCTTGCTGTTGGGGCTTGAGACTGAGGGTTCGTTGGAGTAAGGAGCTGCTGGCTGTGCTTGAGGCAGTAAGGGACAGACATGGTGAGAAGTTGTGTGAGGGAGAGTCAGGATTTTGTGGCTGGGAAAGGGACAGCTTGGGGTTAGCCAGTCACGCAGAATGGAAGGAGTCAGAGCTATGTGGAACTGCCTGTAAGACAAGGAATCAGTACTGTGTGAAGCTGCCAATAAGAGAAGGAGTCAGAGTTATCAGAGTGAAGTCTGTGAAGGAAGGAGTCAGAGCTGCATGAGAAGGCATGTAGAATTTGTGAATAAAGGACTGTTGGTGATACCAGCCCTCTCTGTCTTGACTTAACTGTGACAACCTACAATGCAGTATATCCTGTTCAGAAATAAAATGATGAAAACATCTGAGTGCATGGATATATATGTGTAAGAAATGGAGCTTGTGTGTTGTTATAGAGTGGAGTGTAACTATTTCTGGTCTTCCATTTCTTTAGTGTTCTAATTCTATTCAGGACAGAAGGAACCCTGATATGACACCCTGTTTATTCTCTTACTTTCTGCTGTAGAATTCCTTTACTGGCATTTTTGTAGAAGACATCAAATACATTTACTAAAGTATCTTAAACTAGCAAGCCCCTAGGAGAAAACAAGGGAACATGGGAGTCTACAATATTATTGTATAACTGGGCAAAATCTGTGATGTTTGCAAGCATTTTCACTAATCAACTTTTGGACTACATTTGTGCTAATTAATAAATAGTGCTAGCAAATATTTTTGGGACTGGAAGTTATTGTCTCTACCCTCAGGTTGACCTTGGTGTGGTTTTGCCCTGGCTATGGTTTGTCTTGACCAATTTGTGGTGCAGTTTGGGGATTAGAATGTACCCTGCCTTATAGGAAGTTGAGATGTGACCTCCTTGTTTTGGAGACTGAGAGAGCTGATTAGTATTGATAGGTGTGGTGGAGTGCCAGTTTGGCTCAGTGCCAGGGAATGGAGGCATGCATCCTGTGTGTAGTTTTGCCATCTGAGGCTGGGGTTTTTGGGATGCAGTGCTACTTGTAAGTTGTTCTTCCCAATCTCCAAGAATAGGAGTGGCATGGCAATGACTGTTCATCTTCCCTGGCTGTTTCTCACATGTAACAAGGAGTTACTAAAATCAACACCAAACACTTCTCAAACTTTGCCTTATCATGCAGTTTTTGGAGGGGAGGAGCTGCCAAGACTGACTTTGCAAGCAACAGTTGTTGTACTGTCGCCCTTTCCCTAGTTTACAGAGGTAGCACCTTTTCTTCTGTCACCACAAAGACTAGTGCTCCAAAAAGAATCATCAGAGGTACGAAAACCTAGAAAAGCAAATCTAAAAGATGTGGCATACAACTGGAGCGCAGCGTTTATGCACATATTCATATCTGATTTTCATAAGAACATAGTGTGATGCTTCTGTTTAAGACTATAACTGACTGCCTTTGGCTGTGTACCACAATGCAGAGGATACCACACCGGCACTTCTGAAGAAGGACACATCAAGAATTCGGTATAATTTCTAAATGCATTAGATTTTTACTGCAATTAAAGAATTTGGACAAATCAAACATTAGGTATGTTAAAATGAACATGCTAAAGGAACAGAATCTTACCCAAGCTGCTTCAGTGCACTTTTTGAACTCTGAAAGTAGGTTAAGATTTGTAGGTATTATGACCTTATTTTACAAATACTGGGCACAGAGGACAGCCAGAGCTGCCCTACCGATTTATGCCCTCACATTTAAATAGCTACGAGAAATTAATCCTTGATTTTCTGCCAGCCTCCTTCTTCCTGTTCAGACCCAGAACTGTTCCCGACTCGCCTCCGAGCCCGAATCCCCGGCCAGCACGCCTCTGCGGGCTCCCCGGGACTTTCCGCTCCAAGTCGATAACCGGGCAGCTCTCCACAGCAGGCTGCCGCTCTGCTCGGAGCTGCAGGCAGAAAACATTGCTCTCGGTGCTGCTTTTGTACCGTGTTGGGTTCTGAGAATCCCACCCGCTTCCCAGTTGCATCGTGGCCAGGATATGGGAGCGATGGCTGAGGAGGTGAGGCACACCCGAGGGTATCTCGATATGGACAGATGTATGTTGCCGCCGAGCCGCCCACCGCGGTCCAGCCCCGGGAACGCCCCGCGGGCGCTCATGCGGCTGCCGCCGGCGGAGCGTGCCTGGCGCTGGGGCAGCGGCCGCCTCTCCCTTCCCTTCCCACCCCCGTTTGCCAAGGCGCCTCCCGCCCGGCCACGGCCCCAGCCCTGTGCACAGCGGAGGACTCACCGGGCAGCACGCACGGAGAGCCATGGCACGGTCCCACGGCGATGTCCGCTTCTTCCTCTTCCTCCTCCTCCTCCTCCTCCTCCTCTGCAGCTCCGCGGCGGCCGGGTAAGCGGGGCTGGGGGAAGGCGGGGGGAACTTCACCTTTCTTCCCTCCCAGCGGAACGGGGGATGCGGGGGCAGCGCAGCGCTTCCCGGGGCTCCCTCCTGGCAGCCGATCCCGGGACAGGGAAGCGCAGCGCTGCCCGCGCACCCGCAGCAGCCGCGGGGTGAGCATCACCTCCAGCCTCCGCAGCGGAGAGCGACGGAAGAGCTTGGCAACATGGGTCCTTGTCTTTATGTCCACGCGGTTACTTTTTTTTGAGAGTTTTTCACTCCCTGCCCTTTCTCCCTGTACCCGTTTGGACTTTCCAGACCGACGTTCCTTGTGGCAGCTCCCTGGAACATCAGACCTGGAGTAAACTTGACTGTTGGGGTAGCTCTGCTGCCGGACAGCCCAGCACAGGTCACCGTAAAGGGAGAAGTGATCAGAGATAACGAGACCATCTTGAGCAGGGAAATGGTCTTTGAGAAAGGTAAGAAAAAGAATGGACTTAGTTTGGAAGTATTTCAGTTTGCCTTCTCACAGAAACATTTTGTTCCTCCCAAAATAACGCAGCTTCTACATGGTACTAAAATAGGAAATTTATTTTACCGAGTTGGAGTCGCTATGGGAAAATAGTCTTGTACACTGCTGGCTTTGTTTGGTGTTGGGCAACTGAGCTGGATGTGAGCATGGGTGTGCTAACAGTCTGTAAATTTTGAAAAGAATCAAAGAGTAGCAAAGTGTGATGAATGTGGGATTTCTGAGGAACCAGGAAGTACTCTAGTCCATGTAGTGGGGCCGCTGTGGAAGTAGAAGAAGAGTTGCTTACTCGTAGCTTGTTAAGGTGCAAAGTGGAAGCATATGGGGGTACCGAAGGGGTGGAACAAACAAGGTAATTTAGCAACTGGAGCTGCTTCTTCATGCCCTAAGAAAGTAGTGGCCTGGGGACCATAGGAAAGTGAAGATTACTATCAGATACTTGGAAGCTCTGCGCATTTGAAGAAACAAAAATTTTTAATGATCAGGAAATGAATTGTGAAGAGGTTGGGGGTTGAAGATAAGTAAACATGAGAAGAGACTGTTTTAATCTATGCTACCAGGCAGGTGTAGTGGATTGGTGGGAGTTCTGAAAAAATTCTGGGATATCCTGGCCAATGTTCTTTTTCAGAAAGGTCACATGGCAACAGAAGCATAGAGATATCCTACATGAGATTTGTCCTCATGAGAAATAAAATATTTTGTATGGTTAGTCCAGCTTTCATACTGCTCTTACTATGAGGTTATATAAATGACGTCTAAACTCTAGCTTTTTATTTGTTAAAAGTGAACAGTCTGAGGGCAGTGTGAGGTACTGAAAAATCTACCCTGCTATAATACTCTTTCTCTACTGCTTGTGTAATTCTCCTGTTATGTCTTACAGTAAATGTAGGTGCCTTAATTGGAAGCATCACACCTTCATTTCAAAGCCTTCACAGCCTGTAGTGAAGATTGAGGCTTTGAGTGTGATGAAGTGCATTCAAGGAGATCAAAAAATTTTGATCTGAACCAAAACAAACCTAAACCAGCCAGCTGTTGTTGTTTTCTTTTAAAAGTTTTAAGAAATAATATAGTCTCCTCCTTTTCTTCCTCTAACTGTACTGGATTTTATTTCCTGCTTCTGTTCTGCTTTAACATAGAGTTCAGTGAGCCTTGTATGAGTTTCAACCTGTCTGTTTTTGTCCTTCTCAACATTAAAAGCCAGACAAGCAACTGGTAATTCCAAGATTGTGAAAGTATGTGGCTGTCTCTTTCTTCTGAGCACACAGAATAATGCTTGACACTGGGAGATGCTGAAGGCAGAGTGAACAGTGGCTTATCAGGAACAGGTATGGCACTGTATCACACTGGATACAGTGAGGAAAAAGGACAGATACTTCAGTGAGTTACTAACTTGTAATATTTTCCAGTCTCTTAAATATATCTTTAAATTTTCTGTGCTTTTTTACTTGGTAAATGAAGCAAAAAAAAAGGGTGTTGAGTGTACCGTGTATTTCCTCCTGCAGAATTCTTAACATTTAGTATGTGGCCATCAATTTTTTTCTAGTCAGGCAATATAATCAGTTAGTAATTTGTTTTCTGTGAACAAATATGCAAGGAAAACTATTAAGGGCCAGGAATAAAGGAACTGCCCTGTAAAAGAGGATGTGGTCTTGACATGTATCCAAAGGTGTTACAAGCATGGATCAGTTCTGACTTAAAGAGAAAGCAAGTTGTCAGAGAGAAGCAAATGCAGCTTGTTGGAATAAGAACATAAATCTTTAAAATTTTCATTGAATAACACAACCATCTTAAGATAAAATATGAAGTGGTATTGTTATAGTTGAGCTTAGTCTGTGACTGAAGGAGGGCCGGAGGTTTTATGAAACCAGCAGTTGAAGGAAAAAACCCAAGCATATCTCCTGGCATACAAAATCTTATTTAAATTACATAATTGCTGCATATATTAGTGCCCAGAAAATGCTGATTTATCTGTCACTGAATACCTACCTTGATTAGACTGCACATTCAGTGACACTGTTGCCTAAGCTGGCTCAGTTATGCTCTGTAGTTTGCCTTGCATGGGGACAGCAAAAGCAGGGATTAACTGCTCTGAGAAACTGATCTGACTGAAAAATAAAGTTTTTATTTTGTTTGAATGTTTTCCTTTTAGGCAGACAGGTCCCCTGGTTCAATGTGCAAATGTTTGTACTGATGGAACTGAGTTGGAAATTGAATGCTGGAGACATAGGACAAGCTGAGAACAGTTTTTATTAGGGATGTTTAATCTGACAGGCCAAGTCTATTCAAATATCTCAGTGTAAAAGGTGTTACATACCTGTCTGTCAAATGCTTCTACAATTATCTTAATTATTCAGCCTGGTTCTCTAGCAACAGCTCAATATGAAGCACATAGTGTTCTAAATTTCTGAGTTAGCTCCATGAGAGGACGGTATTAGAGGCATGTTTTTTTTTTTTAATTTCTATAATATCATTCTTGCTTTGTATAAGAAATAGTGTTTACCCTCTGGTGGTTGATAAAACATTTACTATTCTAATACTACTGGAAGTGGAATTTTGATATCTGGGTGGTTCTTGGCCAATTGTCTGTTAGAGAAACACTTTAGCAATGGAGGTTGGTTCCCATCCTTATTGTGATTTTTTTTTTTTACTATAACTAAGGGAAAATAAATATTAGTAAGTGGCTAGTGAAGGAGAAAGGAGAATAATAAGTGGAGTGAAGGAGAAAGTGTGCATGCACATGCATTTAAAGATATTTTGAGCTTGGCACAATATTCCAGAATCTAAATGTACTGTATAGGAAGGGAGATTATTTAGGACCAATATTTTGGTGCAGAAATTATGTTAATTACATTTAATAGAGTGAAAATAAAAAACCCAAAACCTAAATGTTTGCAAGGGGGAGGTTGCTGCTACAGGTAAACTTTTTGTGAGCAAGCACAACCCAAAAAAATAGAATGCATCACCAGGAGAGACTAAGTTGTCATTGCCTAGAGCAGACGCCAGGAAAACACAAAGCACTCACTAACTAAAGGCGTTTTTGTGTGCTGTACCAAGCCTTGACACACTTTCTGGGGAGATGCAGTATCAGAAGAATCCTCACCCTGACTGAAAATGGCTGCAGAAGGTAACAATGGCTTGTGTGCAGTTGGAACTGATGTGTTTTCTGTGTCAACAATAGCAAGAAAGAAATTATGGGAATAACAGACAAATTAAATTCCCTGCACGAATAACTTGATCTTCAGTGATTGCAGTGAGGGTTGACTCTTGCCATGCATATTTATCCAGTCATTGATAATAAAGATGTAGGATGAGGTGGCAGGAGGTGTTTTCTTACAGGGTTTGCTACCCAGACATTACTGTGTGTGTTAGTATATGAGGAACTTTATACCTTAATTGTGAGAGGTTCTGAAAAGTGTTTTCTGTGTTGGTGTTAGATTTTGTTGGAAAGAATAAGTAGCATATAAGTTGGAAAAAAATTGGCCTTCAGAGAAGCTTCAGTGTGTAATGAGCTGTCATCGTTTGCCCAACAGCATGAAGGTTTTTAATTCTAAAGAATAAGATTCATTAATTAAATCTTTTGCTATATAAGGTACAACATAATGTATTTAAGAAATGGTGAGTGAGAATTATGTAAACTTGGTAGAGAATTTGGTTTACTGTAGCATGTATAGTTTGTAAATTACTTGTACATGTTAATTTATGCTGCTTTTCTGTATTTCCAGGGAGGAGTACACGAGTACACTTGTTAACAGATATTACTGAGCTAGAGCGTGGTAAATACTCAGCTAGGGTTTATGAAGCATGATAGTTTGTGAGAATGTTTGTCAAGCTCAGACATGTAGTGATCGTCCATAGAGACAATGGAAAAATCTCCTTTTACCAGAAGGCATGTTTTACATAATTAATAATATGATTCTCACCACATCAGTGTGAGAAACACTTGGAATAGTAACTTGTCAAGCAACACCTAAATGGGAATGATTGGCCTAAAATTGTCAGTCCCTGTTATTAACCTTGAGTTTTCTCTGTACCTTATGTCAGGATAAAATGACTGAGTTATTGGTGATTATGCTGTTTGTGCAAAAATCTGGGGGGTAAAAGGTTTTGCTGGTTGTTTAGTGGAACATCTCCTTTCTGCCTAATTTTTTGTCAATGCCTAAAAAGGCAAACAGTGAGAAAGCGGGAGTTGCAGAAGTGATTTTGCATCCATAACCTCTGCATCCAATTAAAAAAAACCTTATGAAAAATAAGTTTATTTAATAGTCAGCACATGCACATAACCTGTGCAAAATCAGAATGAAGGAAACATTTTTGGTAAGGACAACTGAGCTAGTAGAGAACTCTCTAGAAAAGAGCATTCTCTAATGGGTTTTCATATTGCTGAAATACATACAAGAAAAAAAAAACCCAAGAAGATAAAAGAAGAGAATAAAGCCCAATAGGTTTCTGTGCCTGTTGTTGAATCCATCCTGCTAACAGACCCATTAAGTTGTTTGCAGAAAAATGCAACTAGCAATCCCATCCAGCACTTGAGCTTCATTTTATTGTTTGGATGCTGTTTGAGATTTGAGGGAAAGAGTCATTCTGTGATTCAGGGTTTACATGTTTGTACATGAGGTTTTTCTGGTCACCATGCTCTTCGTCGATATCCAGCCAAGGAGGACGTGGCAGATGAAGCACTACAGGCTGTTCCACAGTACCTTCAGAAGGGTGGGATAAAACAGGAATGCAGACAGTGGGGCAACTCATACAGAAAAGGGAATTTTACATGTCCCAGTGTGCAGTTCCCTGTTGCCATTGTGTACTGGAGGGGATTTGCAATTTTTGGGAAAGGGAGGAGAGAGAAGAACAAACTATAGGCTGTGAATTAGAGAAAAAAATGTTGACAATAAACAGGAATTGGTAGGTAACATGCTGTCAGAAAAAAGGGAAGAAAAGGGTGAAAATTCCTGAGGGATTCATGCTAAAAGCATAAGTATACATTAACAAGCAGAGAGATAAGAAATGAAGTAACTAAATGCCATCTAAACAGGCCAAAAAAAACAACAGAAAGAAGGAAAACTGTATGTAGAAACTGTAAATGAGGTCATATTACAAAGGAGCTTAAAGAGGTAGCATGGGTGACAAAGGACAAAACTGGTAAGGCCAAACCATCAGTAAGAAAGGATGGGAAGGATAGTAAGGCAGGGTTTTTTAATGCCATATTGGTAGCAAGAGAGCTAGCAAAGGATATGGCTCACTACTGTGATGAGAAGGGTTGCTACTTCTGTGGCTTGCTACTCTGATGATTAATGATGCTGAAAGGCAGTGTTCAGTTTTCACTAAGAAGTTCAATTTACTGTTATGGAAAAGACTTAAAAATTAAGGTAACCAAAGGGAGGGAGCCGTTTAAAGAGCACTTTGGTCAAGGAGGTGTTTAGGCTTGGTAAAATTGCCTGTAGAATACTTAGGGAATTGACTAAAACAATTTAAAATCTGCTAGTGAAGTTTTGAGAGCATGAGTGAATAGCGTGGTCCTGAAAGATTGAAAACCTGCAAAGAAAATGTGTTGCGCTATGGGTTGGCGAGGGTTGTAGGTGGAGAAGAAGCAGGATTTTGTTATATTTTGATTTTACTAAGGCTTTTGATAGTCTGGCATGGCACTCTGACAAGCCAGCTGGGGAAGCATTGACAGCATGAAATTCTTATTTAATATGTTTGTGGCTGGATGAAAAATAGTGTTCATCAAGTAAGTCTAAATGTTTCACTCAAACTGAAAATGGGTTGCCCTGAAAATTCAGTATGATTGACATGAATGAAAAATAATGTTTATTAGATTAGTGAAGGAGTGGTAAGGACACTGGGAGAAAGGATTAGATTTTGAACATGCTTTGGCAATACCAGAAATGATTAGGGGGAAAACTGGAGTGTGATTCACTATTACTTTAGAAGTAGAATATGCACTAGTGTGCATAGTTCTGCTTTTGTTGGCGAATAAAAGAACATGTGCTTATTGGGTGGGGAACAAGGTGATGCAGTCCTGCAGAAAAAGGGATGTGTGTATGGGGGGGTGATGGTTTAAGGTTAGCAGAAGGTGAAGGCTTGTAAGTAATACTGTGGTGCTCAAGAAAGAAGGGTAAACATTGTACTCAGAGGTATACACAGAAGTATTCTCTGTAAGCTATGAAAAAGTATTCTAGTAATCTTCATGGCCTAATTAGGCATCCTGGGGAATGCTGTGCTTGATTTTTGGCACTCATCATGGAGCCTGTGAACCAACTGGAGAAACGCCAGGGACAGCAGAGAGAAGGATCTGAGATCTCTCAGGAGACAAGTTCAAACCTGACAGAAGAAGATGGGCCTTCACATGAGATGAAAGTAAATTGTGGAACTCCATGTCCCAGATGTTGTGGATGGAAAACATGATTGCACAAATTTACAAGACAAAAGTCCATGAAGCATTGGCCCAGTATAAAGACACATGGATTGCATAGGCTGGGAAGAGTACCCAAGGAGGGGTCACTGTGTACCTATTAGCTTTTTATGCTTTTCAAATGTCCTTGACCATTGCTTCAGATGGGGTCTTAGGCCAAACAGACTTTGGCATGACCCTGGGAGTCTCTTCTACATTCTGGAAAGTGTCTGAGGAGAGATGGGAGGAGCTGGTGTGAAATATCAGAAGTGTGCTATACACCTGCTTTAAGTACGTTAAAAGTAGCTTTAAACAGAAAAGGGTGGGAGGTAAGAGTAGATGGGTCTAAGGTGATGTCCTTAGGGGTGTCTAGTTAGGAGATCCAAGCTGAAATACTGAGTTATAGAAATACCTGTGGAGGTAGGAAGCAGTTGGGAAGTTCAAGTTTCCAGTCATACAGGGGTGACTTCTCTTTTCACGAGACCATTATTATTGCCAGCACTGGTAGTGTTGCCGGTTTTCATGCTGTAGTATCCATGACTAGCTGTTTGTGAAGGCAGAGTTGAGGTCCTGTCAGCAGAGATTGAATAGCTAGCATTAAGAGATGATACTGGTTCACCTAGATTCACTGCAGTCCAAACAAGTATGTGCATAGAAAACATGACTTTAGTGACAGACCTCTTTTTCAGCTTCCTGGAGGTACAGCTGTGAGTTCCAGGTGCTTATTTTGTGTGGTTAGGGATTTGTATTGCCTTTATTTACTGACGAAGGAAGTCTCTGGCACTATTTTTGTATATTCAAATAATTTTATTTCCTCAGAAAAGTTACGTGGCTTTGTCATCACAAACTTTGAATGTGTTCCAGTAAATGGAAGAAAACCAATGAGAACAAACCACCTCCTTTCACTCCCTCTAAGCAGGAATTTCAATAGATTCTGAATGCATTATTTGCAGTGAATGAGTTTGAGAGGTGACTTGACTTTGAAATTTTGCTCCAGTTACAGCAATTGATGTGATGAGGGTGGTGTTAATACTGCCAAATGTCTGGCATGTACAGGCTTAGCCGTTTTTTGTCCTAATGTGTTTTTCCTGTGTTTTAAGTTGGAATAAAAACTGCAGCTGTTTTAAATTACCTTGATAGTGGTTTTGTCTGTGTTTATTTCATGGACATCAGAAAGGATAGTAATGATGGCCAATAGTGTATTGAAAGCAGAATGTAGAGATGGGTGTTTGTGTGTTTGCACATAGTCACCGAGGGGATGAAGTGTATTTCACATTTATGGTGTAAAAGGCTTGAATCTGAGATTATTCTGAATTGTCTGTATAGTTTCATAGACTGGATCTGATATCAAGAAAATTTCCTGTGTAGTATTCAAAAATTGCTTTCCTAACAGCTGCAAATTTATAATTCATAGCAATAATAGTTGTTATGGTATGTAGGCAGTGGTAATGGCATATGCATGACAAGTAGTCCATGGGAGACCAAGGTTTGTCTTGGGAAAAAGTTGAAAAGAGGCTGTATTTGAGTTTAAGCAATGATAGTGCCTGGATAGCTCTCAGAAGGTTCCTGATTAAAAAATTATTTAGTTTTGGAAATATGAAGCTGTTCTGTTTTCTTACCCAGCATGCAGTGTCTTAGATAAACTAGAGAGTGTTTTGTGAGTGTTGTGTTCTTGCAACTGTCTGGTCTCTGACTACTCAGCTAAAAGTGGTAATAATAGTATAATCCATGGAGTTGGTTGGTTGACTTCAGAAGATTGAGTGAAGAATTAAATGCCAAAAAAAGTCTAAAAAGGGCCAGTCAGCAGGAAACATTCTACTTGCTTGGGGGAGCGATCATGGATGTGGCAGGGCAAAGGAAGAGGTGCCCAGCCATCAGCAGTGTCTGTGGGTCTGAGAGGGTGAGAGATGGTGGTTTTCCTCAAGGGTAGATCTGACAGTGCTGACGAGGGAAGAATGGCTGAATCAGTAGAAGGGACAAGCAGGGGGTACCATGACTCCTTTGCCATGCAAGGTAGAAAGACACAGGGAATGCTGTGTTCAGAGGGCAGAGAAGAGGAAGGACAGTGCCTCTTCTGTTCATACCTTCTGGTAAATCTGTCTGTTCTGGCCAAGAGTGTTTCTGGATATGCTATGATTGGGTTTCTCCCACTCTTCTGATCATGGAGATTAGGGAAAAACTTTCATATTTAGGTGAAGGGTTTTTTCCTAGTTGTCAGTAAAATATCCCTACACTTCCCATTAGCAGATCGAAGCTAGAACTTGCTAGCAACTGCAGAGTTTGGTAAAACATAGCTTTAATCACAAAAACATCTGTGCATTCTGCCTTTCTTCTGTCCTCCAGGGCTGTGGTGCCCTATCTCTTGACCAGACCCTTAGGTGCTAAACTTTGGCCCAGTTTAGATTTTTACTCCTGTCCCCTTATGTCTTTCTCCATAAGCAGCACTGCTACCTTGCCTCTCTTTTCCCCTTTATAATTTCTGAGTGCTTTTAGCCTCCAGGTTTGCCAAAACAACTGAAAAGGATAAAGGGTGGAGGAAGGTGGGAAGTGGCTGTGGATGGAAGTGTATGTAGTGCTGGCAGGCAGGTTTTAGGAGGCTTTCTGCAGCAAGTTATACCCCTTTGGTACTGACCTGTTGGCCTCATTTGGCTTTGGATGCCAGCTGGAATGCTGACATCTCCTGGCAATCCCTGTTGTGTGTTTGAGTGCTGTATTGCCCCTCCTTCTGCCATCCGGGCCAAACTGAGCCATAATTAAACAGCAGTGGCTTAAGCTCTGAATTTTGGGCTATTTGGGTGATAGCTTTAGCAGGATGGATGGGGAGTATAACATATTTAAAGCAAACTGTGAACTCAACATATTTGCAGGTCTTCTTTGAAGAATAAGTGTTTTTTGTGTTTTTCACATCCTGGTCAGCTTAGGCCTTGCTATTACTGCTTCCTTTTTTTAATAAAAATCTGGACGGACATTGAAGAACACTAATTTTTATTTATATAATGTGAGTTTTTGAAATTGATTCTGCAGTAGAAAATAACTCCATTTTCCTCTGCAAAGAAAATGTTTCTCTGTAAACATTACCTAAACGTGAATATATGAACATAGCTGCCAGAGCAAAGGTGTGGCATAATTTCAATGAATCAATCTGAAATTATTCCAGTTACATTTTTTCTGTTCTCACACATTACTAAGAAGGTTTGAGGACATAGGTAGAAAAGTTTAAGTAGAAAATGTTTGTAGCAATACCTGCCACATGAGCTAGAATATACAGTCAGTGCTGACTTTATGTAAATGAGAGAATGAAGTGCTGCTTTACTGATATGTATTGGCACAAGCTCTAGTTCACTGTGCCAAACCATACAGTCATTTTTCTAGAACCTCTGTCCTTTTTTAGGGGTGGAAGCTGAAACATTTATGACTAGTCCTGGTGGTGCCATCTCAAGAAGGGGTAGCATAAGTTTCTGGGTTTGGGTCAGGCCCATGCAGTGGAAAGAATTTAAGATGCCATTTTTTGTGCTGTTTTCCATAAGTCTAAAAAAACCCTGCATGTGTTTACATAGAATTTTTTGTATTTGCTTTATTAATAATATTACTATTAATAATATTAATAATATTAGATTGACAAAAAATGGCAAGGTAGAAAAATAATTTAATATACTGCTGGCGTGTCACTCCCACGCTGTCTTTGATTCTTCTACTCAACAATCCTAAATGCCAAGGATTCTGAGGAAAAGGGGACAGGACAGTGTAGCATTTGTTTCCACTGTATTACCATGTATTTTCTCAGTGCAGTAGTTGTTGAATGAATACAGCACAAGCCTCAGCAATTCTGTGAAAGAAATGGTTTTGCAAATGATGAAGAGATATTTTTTTTCTTAAAGGCTCATGCGACTTCTGTTGGGATTTTTCGTAGTTTGTTTTTTGACTTCAAGATTAGTCTGGAACAGTCCACTGAATTTTTCATGTCTCCCCCTAAAACAAAGTCATGATTGCCAGCTGGAAGTATTCCCTAACTAATCTGTTGTGGTAGCAGGGACCCATGCTCTTGCCTGGTTGTTCCCTGCTATGTCCCACCCCAGTTGTGCTGGTGACTGCTGCTGTGGAGAGCAGATGGAATGAGTCAGGAGGAAGCGTTTTGTGGTTTGCAGTGCTTGGTGTAGGTGGCTTAGCTGTTCTGGGCTCCTTTCTAAACCTACTTCTTCTGCCTGGAGTTAGTTACCTGTGTTTCATAACTGAAGAGATTATTTGCAGGGATGTGTTGAAGAAGAGAGAAGACTGTTGCCATTTCTGGGGCAGTAAATGCCAGACTTGGCTGATCTCGTGGAAGTGTTACATGCTGCATGTGGGTAAGAGTCAGCTGCATGATAGGAGGGCTTGCAGAGCAGTGATATGTGCTAGTTGTTGGACCATGGTTAATTCCTTATAAACCTGAAATTGCTGCATGACTAAATAGAACTTTAATTAATCAAGGGAAAATTGGTGAATTTTCACTATTGAGCATTGGTATAAAGGAAATGTTTTGCCTATAGATCTTGCTTGAGCATGTCCAAAGTCATCCCTAGGCATAGCTGAGCAGAGCTCCGGGGAATTGCAGCTTGAGAGTCTCTGAGAACATGGGAAAATCTTGCATGACAGGGGAATCCACTTCGATGCTGAAGAATTTCAGATCTGCTCGGGCTGCTCAATTCCTAGCAAAATAATTACATAGTGACATAAATTGGAAGATTACCTCATGCCCTGGAGCCTCTTTTATGATCCTCACTGGCTGGGAATTACACAGCGCTCTGGGCTTTATCACAGCAGCCAGGGAGGCTGTGGCTCCCTAGCACTGCCTCAGAAGACAAATCCTTTCTGAGTTGCACAAATGCAACTGTGATATCAATCTCTCTTCTCCCCAGGTCTTTCCCCACCTACATTACATTTTTGCCTAGCTCAACCTGATGTTAGATCTCCCAGGCTTGGGAACAGAAAAGAAACCCTGACAGAAGATTTCTATTTTTTTGCATGCCACTTGTTGTCAAAACAGGTGGAGGCAAGCAGGCACTGCCCCAGTGAGAAAGCTCTGAAGTGCCTGCCCTGGTAAGGTTGCTTTGCTTTGGTAGATGCTGCACAGGACTTTGTGCAGAGGTTCCCTTCATCACTCTGCCCTTGAGGTGTGTGGGTACCAGTTGCACTGGTGGGGTAAAGATGGAAATAGAAACCCCATGGTGTGGGCTATGGTACAAATATCAGATTTGTGCTTGGTGTCCTCCAGTGTAGGGAAGTCACTCCTGTAGCCATTGATGTAATTAGCTGTGTAGATTAGATTAAAGCTAGCA
Source organism: Cinclus cinclus (assembly GCF_963662255.1). Classification (NCBI taxonomy): domain Eukaryota; kingdom Metazoa; phylum Chordata; class Aves; order Passeriformes; family Cinclidae; genus Cinclus; species Cinclus cinclus. The sequence continues at coordinate 30,218,702 of NC_085048.1, forward strand.
TAACAGAACTTAACCATGTGCCTATCCACTCAGACATGTGGTAAATGGTTTCTATTCCTTGTTAATAACCAATTTTAAGCAATGACAAAGGTTTTTTTTCCCCACTGGTATTATGGGTTGTGGCTGTACAGACTCTAGCTTTAGCACAGCCTTATTTCACAGAGGGAAAGAAGCAAGAGAAGGGTTAGGGTTTTAGTATATAACTGAGAGAAATTTCAGGAGGTAACTTTGTAGTATCTCTGTTGCTAGTTACCATGCATCTTGTTCCCTTTACAGTGAAATATAATCCCCTAAGAAAAATTCTTCCTACTTTACAGTAACTCACTGTGTCCTTAGTTAGGAAGATGTTTCCTTTAGCTAAAACTATGTCTCTTAGTGCAATGGTTTGAGCATGGGGTTGTTTGGGTAGGTGTTGGGAATAAATAGATCAGTGCATCTAGAGGTTTTTACATCACCTATGGATCAGGTACTCTGCAGGACTTTGTGGTGCCTCCCTCTCCTGTCTGCCAAGACACCTTAGCCAAGTGTGGGGGTTCCCTGCCACTGTGAATTGGGGAAGTTTGTCCTCTTCACTGGCTACTGAGAAAAGTATTTTGCCAGTCACTCCTGTCTGGAAAACCTCAAAGGCCAGTGGGTTTGCTCAGAGTTAATGACTGCATGAGATGCTTTTCAAGTGGAGAGAGGGATTGTATGAAAAAAATGTAGGTTTAGCAGCAATGTAGGTTTAACAGCAAGATAAACACATTGTGGAAAGAACTGTAGGCCTTGTACTGCCCATGCCTGTTAAGGTTTTGAATGCCAGAATGAAGTACTGGAGTGTGCTATCCACAGACTTCATTTGTGGGATGAGAGTCATTTGGTTTAACTCAGTTTGTAATTTGAATAGTTGGTACATTCTGGATGGCATTTTCCCTTTAGTGTTCTGGCAGCAGTCAGGACAACCTGTATTCAGTTCACTGGGATTCTGTTTGCCATTGTCAAAGGAAAGAATTCATTGACTTCTAAAACTAACGTTTATTGAAGTTCAGAGGTTGAGTGATTGCTTCATTTTGGAATGCCCTTAGGTCCAGGATCAAGGACATAAATAAGTATTTTTTTTTCTTACTCTATGAAACAGCTCTGTAAAAGATAGATATAAACTCGTGGCTTTTTAGGAGTTACAAAAAGGTCTAACTGAACAGAATCAGCATAAGCAAATAGGAGTCAGCAGTGTGCCTTGGCAGCCAAAAGGGGGAAACCACATACTTGAAGGGTGCATCAAGCACAACTTCACCAGCCGATCATGAGAGATGATTATTCCACTGCATTCAGCTTTGGTGCTCCCTCACCTTGAGTACTCTGTGCACTTCTGGGCCCCGCAGTTTTAGAAGGTCCTTCAGTGTGTCTAGAGGAGGGCAACAAAACTGGTGCCAGGGCTCAAAGGCATGTGCTGTGAGGAGCGGCTAAAGGCTTTTGGTTTCTGTAGTCTGGCTGAGGGGCGCTCCCATTGCCATCTACAGCTTTCTGAAGAGGGAGGTGGAGACAGGGATGTGATCTCTTCTGCCTATTATCAAGTGGTAGGAGGTATAGGAATGCTTGAGAGCTGCAGCAGGGAAGCTTCAGACTGGGTGTTACGAAGCATTTCTTTACTGAGAGGGTGGTCCACCACTGGAACAGGATTCCTAGAGATGTCTGAAACCTGTCAGTGTTTAAGAGGATTTTGGACAATGCCCTTAAAAACATGCTTTAACATTTGGTGAGCCCTGAAGTGATCAGGTCCCTTCCAACTGGAATGTTCTGTTCTATTCTGTTCTGTTCTATAATTCATAATGTAAGTAAGATAAGAGCTGTGACACTAATGGCATCATGATGTAATAATATTCAGGAGTTTAAGAGAACATTTATTTGGATTCTAAAAATATTTGAGGCCACATTATCTAAAATAGTTAAAGCAGTAAGTTATATTAACCCAAATATATTGATATGTTAGTTACTATTTCCCATGGTGATATAATTCTGTGGGGTTAATTCTGGGTGTTCCTTTGCTTATGAGTGATAAATCCAGCACATGGTTTCAAAAATTTTAGTTTTTATCTGGGCTGCAGAATCAATGGAAAATAATAACTTGGGTAGCATAGAGGGTTGAATGGATCATAAAAGCATTTCAGTCTGTGAATGTAAAGAAAAATGTTCAAGCAGAGAACATGGACAACAGCCCCCACCAAACAGAGAAGCAATGTTGCTGTAGGTTGGCATTCATAGTTTTGCAGCACTGCAAATGATATCTCACATCTTCTGTCAACCATGTAGGGAGAGCAACACTGCTCTTCTAAACTAATGTTGATGTTTTGGTAAATTTATAGTAGTTAATCTCATAGATTTCTGACTGTGTGATATTATTTTTTTTTTTTTCAGATACCTTTGGGACTCTTGTTCTTCCAGTAGTAAGTATGTTTTTCCTTCCCTCCTTCCTCAGAAAATGTTGACTCCCTGTAACACCCATCAGCGTTGATGATATATTTTGCATATGATCCCATTTGTTCTCAGTCTCAGATGAGTGTATTTACTTACCAATAAATCAAGGATTTTTCAGATCAAGTGCTCTGCTGCTTGTTACAGGACTTGGGAGCTGATTTCCAGCATCAACACAAATGATCATAAACCTTGAACACAGAAATTTGATTTATGGCTATTTTTACTGGCTGATACCAATATACCAATACTGATATTTTAGACACACCATGAAGGCTAATAACAGCTGAAAAAATTGTGCAAAGCAACAGTTGAGAAATACTAAATATAATATATTTATATACAATCTCTGAAAGGGTTTGGAAATGAATATTCAGTGAAAGCACATTAAAAACCCAAAAGTGTATCTTGAATTTTGTGTTGTCTATGAATCCTGAATTTATGATCCTGAATATTCATCTTGAAAACTCAGTTTAAAGAATTATGCATTTATATAAAAAAAAGGTTTTACCAAAGTCATCCATAAATTTATGTATCCCTGAACCCAGTGGTTTTAAGTTCCAATCTCAAATAAACTGTCTCTGATTAAATAATCTGGAAGTATTTGATAGATGGATCGTCAATGACAATGAGCAACTCAACATTATGGAAATTACTAGGTTGAAATGCATCTGTATGAACTATACATTAACAAATGTAGAAAATTTTGTTCATTAAAAAAGAAATAAATTACTAAGTTCCTTAATATAATCTGGCCAGGTTTTAAAATGTTCGAGCACCTAAAACTAGGCAGGGTATTTTCCTCCCTCTCTTGCTGCTATCTGAAGTGTTGAAAACGGACTCATTTTTTAACTGCGGGATTTGCTATTAATTTGCGTAGCCACAGACTTAGACTTAGGTTTTGTCCAAAATGTAATTTGCTGGTAGCAGAAGGTAGGTAATGAGTTTCTGGATTCAGCCTCATCTTTTCCAGAGGAAACAGTGTCTGCTTTGTCTGAGGTACTCATGATGGTGGTTGGTGTAGTCAGAAGTACGTGAGATGGCCTTTTTCTCTCTTGTGTTAGGACTGCCAAAATGGGGATAGTAATGCCATTCATTTGGGATGTTTTGACTAAGATAAAATATTTTCACAGCAAGTTCCTACTATTTAGTATTAAAAGCTGCCTTGCTCATATTTGGGTTGAGAAACAACCCTTTAGAGTAGGAGCTGGTGGGGCTGAGGTAGTCGCTGTTACTGGAGCAATTGTGGAAATGTTGTATTAGTGCAGTTTCTGGTAGCGCAGATGTGTGAAACAGAAGGTGGGTTACCTTGCACCTCAGCTGTCCTAATACACTGCCACAGCAATGCAAACCTCATTGTCTCTGACCTTTGCATCAAGAAAGGCAGGCAGTTTTGTCACTGTGTTTTGGGAGAGAAAGGTCTTTTGAAATATAACAAATATAAAATCTAGGGAGGAACCCAGACTATTGTTATTTGTGGTAGGAAAGGGATACAGGAAAATAGATAGTCTCTAAATGGTATTATAGAAGATTTACATTTTTAAAGAAGAAATTGAAGACAATACTTGCAAGGCTGTTAAAGTAATGCTCTAAGAGTACAATTCACTGCAATGATGAAAGAAAACAAGGTTATTTCCTCCTGTTTTGATTTTGAATGATTATAATGTGTCTTGGACTTCTTGTAGCAAATCCTATCTGCTTTTAGGGACTACAGCTTCTTTAGAAATGGTAATATTCATAAATTAATATTTGAGGCAGTACTGTGGTAGTATTTGACAGATGCAGTAGTTAAGGCTGTTCTTCTTGTTTAAGATATTGCAGAATACTTGGCGTGGAATTTGGAGGGTGTTGAAATATGTGAATCATATGTTCTTGGCAATGTGTCTACAAAAAACAGCTGAAGAAAATGCAAAATCCATTTCAGTGTGGAACTTTGCATCTAAAATTTAATTCTGTAAATCCAGATTTTAAAGGGGGGATGTCTTCTTCCTGTGTCATCATGGGCCTGCTTACGGGTGAAAAAGAGCCCTCTTATTTCCCCCCCTTGATTATTTTTTTTCCCCCGGCTTGTTTTTAAAAATAGAAAGTCAGCAGAGAGGGATGGAATTGTAGATGTTTTCTCTTTTTAGGTAAACAGACAGAGAAGGAAATGTTTTCTTTACAGACATTTGCATCTACTGAAAATATCACACAATTTGTGACATTTTCCCATGTTTGTGAATCCCTGTTACCTCACTGTATGCTGTTAAAATGAGGTCTGACAGCAGTACAGCCTTTCTTTACAGAAATTGGTAGGATACTTCTGAAGTGCTGTGCCTGGTGAGTTAACAGCTGTAATTTTCATTACACTGCAAGAGGAGTGCTTCAGTTCTATATGTTATGCCGAAAAATGCAAGCCTGTCTGCTTTAGTTGTCTTAACTTCAGAGGTTTTATTCCAGATTTACGGTTTCAACTCCAAACACAATCATGTGACTTTTAAGCTTTTCAGCAGGGCTGTTTGTTGGAATGAGCTGTGTGCTGTGTTAAAACCCTTCCCCTTCTTCAAAGAGACTTTCTGGTTGTACAGAAGCCAGCATCTGGGCTGGGGTGTCCCTGGGGTCCGTGGTAGTCTGTGAAGGCTCACTCAAGTAAAATTCTAGTGTGCTGCAGCATCTCTGCTTTATGCCTTTCAACCCCTGTGACTGGGATTCCTCCCAGCTAACTTAAGGAAATGAAGTGGTGCGTCTGAATTATGAGCTCTAGATTTCCTCTGTGCACTGGAAAGACACAAAGAGAGAGCAAAAAGAAACCAGTGCATGATTACTCTGATCTTATGTGGTCTAAATTTCCTTACCAGTGATATGTCTCTTCTGCCAGCACTGAAGGAGCCTTCAATGTTTATCCAAAATAAGTTAACCATATAAAATTTCCGTTTCTTTATTTCTTAATATTTTTTGAAGAATAATTATTTTACTTATTATATGAGTCACAGTATGTGCTGTAATTATGCATTATGAAAGTGAAATGAGACAAAATCAGTGAGATTGCTATTGAAAAGCAGTACCTCACCTCATGAGAAATAAATTCTGTATTTGATTTTTCTACCCCATAGGACATAAAGACTGTAAAAAAACAAGTGCAAAGTTCTCTTACTGTCCTGCTCATCTTGCTTACACTTACCTTCTTCAGATATGCTATTATTGGAAAATTTATTAGCAAATGTGATGATGAAAAATATTAGCCCATTATATCAAACCAAAGAAATTTCTAAATAACTGAGGAGAGCACAATCCATGTATGTGTAAGACTGTGAATTGCATATGAATGCATAGATAGTTATGCTGTTGAAAACCTGATTGCTAAACATTATACAGCAATGTGTTGAAAAGGTGCTTCTGATACGACATTTTCTGGTAACTGCTGCTATAACACATTGAAGTAATGAATAAAATCCCCTTGCTCTTTTTGAGAATTTACGGAAGTTGACAATTTCAGGTATATATTAGTTCTTTATGTCAAATGTTTAAGTAATCATGTCTTCAAGAATACTTTTGATACCTAACAGTCACTATTTCTTTTTAAGCTACCTCTGGACAGTGCTTCTGGGAATTATGAATTACTGGTGGAGGGCCATGCTGATGGCCGGCGCATCTTCTCTAACTGTACCAGCCTGATGTACATGTCAAAAAGCACCTCTGTATTCATCCAAACAGATAAATCTATGTATAAACCAGGACAAGACATGCTCTTCCGGATTGTCACTGTCTATCCTGATCTTAAACCTTACAAAGTATCTCTGAATATATATATCCGAGTAAGTATCCACAGGAACATAATTAGATGTTAGAATGTGTTGTATGTTCCAGATTTGTGACAAATGCAGATAGTATGTATTGCTACCTAAATCTTGCTAGTGAGGCCACTCATATTTAACATGTAGCTTGACTTTTCTCCTAGGATCCTCGGAAGAAATTGATTCAGCAATGGTTGATGGAGGAGGGTGATTTGGGTGTAGTTTCCAAAAAGTTTCAGTTATCAATGAACCCCCCACTAGGAGACTGGTCCATAGAGGTGGAAGTGAATGTGAGTATTAACATTGCCAAATCACAGAGAGATTTATTCCTTCTGCTAGACGTGTATAAAATTGTGTTTATGTTTGCTGAAACCAGTTCTAAACATGGATCATGAGATGAGCAAATCCTTCCCTCATGTCAAATATTGTGCAAGATACCATGCAAAGACAGTATGCCTCACAAGATTTTCCATGGTATATGGCTTTGTAGGGAAGGATACGAAAATCCACATACCTACTTTATCCTAAGGTCTGTGTTTTGATTCCAGAATAAAAATGGTATTAAAAAAGTGAGGCATTGTAATATTAATATAAAAGAGAGATCTCACAGTGTAGAGGTTTCTTTTCTTTTAAAGTGAAATGTCCTTATGTTTATTTTGCAGCAAATACATGGAAATTTGTTGTACCACACTGTGCAGCCAGTCAGTGTTTCAAGGGTTGAGGAACCAAGACTGTTTACAGATCTTTGCCTAGTTTTAGGTGTTTTTCAGCAACTCACAGTGACTGATGAGTTACTGAGGAAAAAATAACTTTGTAAAATAGAAAGTATGACTAGTAATACAGAACTATTGCAAAACAAAACTGGAAGAGTCTGTGTTGCATGTTGCTATTGGTAGTAGTTCTCCCAGGCCAATCCTTCAAGCTGTTACGCTCCTCATACACCATGGAACATGTTTCAAAAATAGCTGGAGGTTTACCTGTTCAAAACTGTGTGTCAGGTCTATTCAGCCTGCTTTTAAATACCTACAATTTGGGAACTGCATTTCCGATTTGGCTTGCAGTAGCTGTTCAGAGATATTTAGCAAGTATAAACAGGACAGCTTAATGTTACCTAATGAGGGAGATGATGGGTAGAAAAGAGAGAAACTCAATCATGTATTGCTTGGGAGTACAATTTACCAGTACCAGTTATGTCTGATAGATTTCTATAGGCTTAGGTATGTGAGGGTGGTGCTCAATGAATGTCAGGACTGGATTTTTCAAACACTTTGTCATGTGGGTGTGGAGTTGTTGCTGTTGTCTGTGATGGGAAAAATGTATTAAGTTGTTCCTACTCTCCTCCCTGTGCTCTGCCACTCCTTCCCATCCCCTGACTGCTGCTCAATAGCCTCAGTCATGCTGATGCAGCTGAGATCTAAAGTACAGCAGGGAAGTGACACAAACTGAAAGCATCTGTGTTTTTTGTGTCCTAGACCAGACCAGTTCACTGATGCAGCTGACAAGCCATCCTCACTCACAGCTATTGTAGGTGCTTTTCAGCAGCTGGGGGAGTGTGGCTCAGACATGGAAACAAAGGCTGGTGGCAGTGGTGGGCTCCTTCAACAGCTCACATGGCAAGCAAAAAAGTATTTGTGAAATGTTGTTTGGGCTTTCTGCGAAGGCTTGAGTAATGCTGAAATTAGGAGATAATTGATGAAGGAATTGTGGCAGCTGTTTTCAGGATCTGTTTTCAGGAATGAGTGCCACTCCCTCCTGAAACAAAACCAAAAGAAAAAAATAATTGTGAAGTTGAAAGAAAAATGCCTTGTAAATTCATCTGGGCTAATGAAGCAACTGTGAGACAAGTGAAGTGAAACCTTAATAGAGTGTAGTTGATGGTATTCTAAATTTTAGCCATACTGCAGAAGGTTAATGACCTTGGAAAATATATGTCAGAGTGAGACTGTCTCTCAAGTAATGAGTAACAAGGAGAAAGTAAATAGAGAATGTTTTGTTCCTATCTATTTCAACATATAGCTGAAGGCCATCAGGTATAGGAGGTAAAGAGTGATTTCAAAATTACTAAAGCATTATAAGTGAACTGCAGAGCACAGCACTAGCAGTTATTTTGAATACTGAAAATTTACAAAAAGTTTCCGGACAAATTCTCAGTACACTCCACTGAGAACTGATAGTTAAAAATGCCTTCAGGTGTCAGCTCAAGACACAGTGTCACTCCTGGTTGATGCAGTTCCCCTGGTGCTCTCTGTTACTTTGTGGTTTCCTTTTTGGAAGGTGCATTGTAACAACACAGATTGCTGGAGTAGCTGAATACAAAGTTACCAAACTTGTGTTAAAAGGAAATCAGTCTAAATGGTTCCTTTTGACATTTAAGCTCTTTGAATTGAAAATTAAAATAGAGGAGGAAAAGAAGTGTTTATTATACTTAAAAAAAAAAAAAAAGTTTTAGACTTCGGTGTCCAGAAAAAAAAATACTATTCTTACAGTTCTTCTCTTTTGGGAGTAGAACAGCAACCCCAAGTCCCACACAGAAATACTGATGTATGCTTTCAGGTCCTCTTTTGCTTATACCTGCTCTGCTTTAATTTTCAAATTCTGTGTTGAATTTAATGACAAAGCAATATGGTTTTTCTACAGCATGTACCTACACAGAATCTCCATTGGATAAGGGTATCGTATGCAAGATACATTAAATGATATTGCAATATTCACACTATTAGATTAGGTCTGCCTAGTGTGTTGTCTCACAGTCTTGTTTTTCTGATACTCATGTTACATGACATGATAGTCATGTCACCATTTTGTTAATTAAACCTGCAATACACCTTGCAAAATAAAGGAAAATAACTTTTTTTTAATGGGAAACTCTATTCTCTTGATTGCAAGGGAATATATGCCATGAAATACAAGATCATATGGGTTGAGATTCAGTTTTGGACATTAAAGTGTTTAGGGGTCTCTGTGTTGGTGATATAATGGAGGTTTAGTTGGTGTTCTGTGAAAGCTAGTGAGTGAGTAGATCACTCCTAGTGGATATTCCTAGCTATTAGCTGGATATTCCTTTCTTCTGCAGCAGTTCTGCTGTTGAAGATTAGGTACAGGTTTTGTTGTGTCATATATCAAGTTGTATAGATTCACCACCCCTCCTGATGGCAGAGGTCACTGAGAACTTAGATTTACTGCTAAGGATGACTTAGTATATGACTGGGCATTTTAATAAATGTGTATACCTTTCCTTAATTAATACTGCCAGCTCTGGCTCTGCATAGCATCCAGTGCAGCTTATGAAGCTATTCAGGCTTTAGGAACATCTTCATACGGCAAACCCAGACTGATCTTTGCATGTCTTACCTATCCTGATGCCATGACCTGAACTGTCTAGTTAAATATCCTTTCTTTCTCAGAGTTCCCTCTTGTCTTTAAAGAATGGTTAAGTGATTAAATAGCATTTCCCTTCTCGTGATTAAATATAATTTTCCAAGTGTACTGAGTCTTGATTTTTGGAAATGCTGCCTCTGAATCCTGTTTTAAATCAGGTTTTGGCTGCTTGCTGCTGTTAAACATCCTGTAGTATTTTTAATAAAAGTTCAGGTGTTAGTACAGCTGTTCCAGGAAAACTCAAGACAGAGTAATTACAGTCTTGTTTCCAAGTTTCTACCTTGTATTTTAGTTGGATATCTTATATTTCCTGTTGCTGAAAGACTTCTAGTTGCTGAAATTTAGTACCATGCACATCCTACCAGAAGTTGTTTCTAGTTTGAACAGCATTTTTAAATCTAATTTATTGAAGTTGTTATGGATAAATTTATTATAAAATATTGAAAAGTAGTAATGTTTCAGGTGCAACAAGGGTTTTCCAAAATATTTTTAAGAGCATTACATTTTTTTTTTAAAGCTTCAGCTATAAAGCAAACTTCCAGACTCAACTGAGAACGATTATACACTTTACATGTTGACTTTTTTAGCTTTTGAGGTTTAATATATGTTGCAGTGTATCCACAGGGCATTCTGTCATATTTTACTGCTAGGTCAGTTATGGATTTCACGTTTGTGTTAAGTTTAATGTTGTATATATAATTGCTTAAAAAATATGTCGCACTTCTTCAAAATCAGACTGTACATAAAGCCTTTGGCATTGTCTAAGTATTCAGTAGTTTGCAAATGTGCACAGATACTCAATCAGGATCTGCTAGTGTAAATAGTGGTGATGCTGGTGGGACTCTGACTCGTTTCTGGAGGGTGTACTATTGAATTTGAACAGAATTTCATTTTGGAGTTTGTTTCTTGCGTGTGAAAACTAAACATGGAAGTGATCATGATGTGCTTCTGTTAGTTCTGTCTAGACAAACATCCATTTTATTTAGCTGCAAAGCCAAGGTGGAAGAGTGCTCCTGACAGGGCCTGTGAGACAATGAGGTAGCCCCAGGAATGCAGCTGGTGCCAGCACTGCACTTTTCCAGGGCAAAGCCCTGGACCACACCCAGAGTCTTTCCTAATGTTCTAACAGCAATGTCAATGTCAGAAACAAATAAGAGAACGAACCCAGACCAGATTAATTTCAGGGACTTTCAGTTGCCAAAGAAGAAATAAAAAATTCTGGGGAGCAGCTCATGTGACCTCACATTTGTTGGATCAGACCCAGTGAATTAAAACACGCTTGTATTTCATTGGTTCATCACAGCAGAGCAGAATCTAGACTGCAGTTTTTAGGGATTCTTGGAAGCCAGGAACACAGCATCTAAGGTTCCCCTGCAGAAAGGCTCATCCTCATCATCCCAGGACACTTACATGGATTTCTTTTTGGCACTATTTTCTTACTCTGGGATGATCAGTACAGAATGCAATAGGTGATCTGCAGTTTAAGAAATGCTGATTTAGAGCAAAATGTTGTTAGTCTGGAAGGGTGAGTGTACTTAAGAAGCAGGAGAAAGCATGCAAGACAAAACCTGTACTAGAATAAAGCAGCCCTGGAAAAAATGGAAGAGGCATGGTATTGTTTTCATATCTTAAAGGAAACCCATAAAAATCTCTCGTGGATTACATGTATATAAAAAACAGCTTGTCTCAAAAGCCACTATTCCTGGAAACTGGTTTAACAACTTCCACTTCAGTATATTTGAACAGTATTTGCCAGGGAGAACGAAAATGATAGAGTGGTTGTAGTGCTGTTACTTGTCCTACTTCAGACCAGGTTGGCCAACAAATGTGTTAGTGGAAAACCTGGCTTGGTATTCACATCATCAAGATGACCAAGTAGGGTCTTTGCCTTTCCCTGACTGAAGCATGGCTTGATTTCTGTCACAAAGCTTGTCATTTTAGAAAAGATGCAGCCAGGAATACTAGTCTCACTGTAATCTCTGTTTTTCTATTACTTACAGTTATCTTAGTTTTTAATTGTACTTTTAAAAAAAAATCATTTTGTACTTCTAAGATAATGGGAGACAATACTTTATTTTCAAGGGAGATGCTTTTTAACTGTGCTGTCTAAGGTAACATTTTGTTCAGGGTTTGCTTTATGAAGTAAGGGTCACATATATTCTTAGTATTGGAAATGAAAGCTGTACAGAGAACAAGATGTGAGATGAATTTGCTGCAGGTCATTTCCCTAAGGCACACATTCCTAAGACTACCCGATAATAATCTGGTTGTGGACTGATTTATGCATATCAATGCTGTACCATTTTGTGTTGCAAATATTATGATTTGAGCAAATGTTGTGAAAATAGCTGATTCTGCATGTATCTTTTCAAACCTAGGAATATAAATATGGCAGTTGTTTTGGTGACCAGGGACTCAATCACTAAATTTGATTTTTACTTTGATAGGAGTATTTTGCTAGGAAATGTGTAAATACAGAAATATTAAGGGCTTTGTCTGAGATGCTTGACTTGCAAAGTTGTTGATCAGGTAACAAAAGTTTGATTGTTTCCAGTTTAGGTCCTGGTCCTAGGGTTTTTACCATAGGAGTTCTCAGTTTATCCTCTCTTGCTACAAATAATCATTCCCATCTGATACATCTTGATGGCCCCTAACAATTGGTTATCTGTATTCATTCTTCTTTTCCCTCCCGAAGGAAATCAGGAAATAAGTGAAAAATTTAGAAAAGTAGGAAAATAGAAGGGAACACAAGTAACAGAACACTATGTAGTTTTTAAAATTTTTCCTTGATTTTGAGTAACAAATAGCTGAGACAAGAGGATAGGACACAAGGGTGTATCTGCTGAAGTAAATATGGCTGTAGACTTTAACAAAACTGCAGCCACATTTTGAATAAATGTAGAATCATAAGATTGTTCAAGGTTTTTGAAATAGTCTCATCCACTAGATAGACACTGTAGGAGCTTCTTGTTTGTGAAAGTTTAAATTAAGATGTGCTAGCAAGGGTGATGGTGGTATGTCAGTCATGGTTTATCATGATGACTGTGACTACTTGTGCTAGGTAGTTTAATGCTAGCTAGCTCAGGTATCCCATTTTTTCAGTACAGAAACCAGGCATATGTAGATGTCTGCAGACTGGAAGCTGCACAAGCTGTTCATGGTAAATACTTGAGTCTCCTTCACATGAACTTCTGCGTCCTTGCAAATATATTCTACTGGTGTCTACAGGAACTGATAGTGATTGAGCCTTGATTTGAAATCACACCATGTCAGAAACTGTAGTTTTGGTTGAATATGGGTGGGATTTGGCCAAGAAGGTATGTTAAACTTACTAATCTAATCACAACTGTATGTATTTTCTCATATAAATTTTTTTCAATAGGGTCAAGTTCATTATCAAAGATTTAAAGTGATGGAATATGGTAAGTGTTATTTAGTAGTGACCAAAATCAGTAGTGATTCTCCATTAATTTATACTAGCTTCCCTTGTCTGGCATGAACATTGTAAACACTCACAGAAAGTTTAATTTCCAAATCTTTGGATTCTCTGAGACTGACAAAAAATACCATCTTATCAGCTGCCCTGTTTATCTTTGGTAGTTTTAATGATCCCACAGTATCTGTGTAGTATCTGGTTGTGAAGCTTGCTGATGATTCTGTGAAGGCTGAATAAGCTAAATGTTTTATATTTCAGACTCACAAGCTTATATGCAGGCTGTTTTTATGATGCTTTTTTCTCCTTTCAACAAAAAGCTTTATTCTGGGGTTGGGTTAAAAATACATTTTACCTTATATTAGGAAACTTAAGAAACTAGTAGTCTTTATCAAATTACATGTTCTACCCTTGTTGCTTAGAAAAAAGAAAAAATATTGCGTCTGTGAATTTAATAGTTCTTGTAATTTTATTTTTAGTTTTACCAAAATTTGATGTCATGATAACAGCACCCTTATACTACTCTTTGAGAGATGAAGATGTAACTGGTGTTGTCTCTGCAAAGTAAGTAAATCACTGATACTGTTGTCACCCTCACTCTTAAGGAACTTATTGTGGGTCTTTAAGTGTTAAAGTAAAAACTTATATTTAGAATGCTTATAAAGCCCCATCTATTAAAAATTAGTTGGCTAGTATCTGTTTCTAGCTACTAGATTTTGTTGTAACAAGATTCAGTAGATTTTCAGACTTCTAGTAAGTTCTTTTGATCTGGTAAACATACGTCTAGACTATAGCTGTGCATTTTCAGGTACCTTAATTTAAAACTTCTTAAGTTTCTTGCTTTTAATATGTATTTTGATGCTTTTTTTTCCCTTATAGTTCTTTTATGGTCCTCTCCAATTTACCGTATTAAGATCTGTAGGTAGAATAACTCTATTTTATTAGACAACTTGGAAAATTAGGCAAACTTCTATGAACATCCTCCTTGTTCCACTAAATCAGCATTGCAGATTTCAAGTATAGGTTTCTCATATCAAAATACCTCTAGCTGTAAATAGGCAAGGAATGAAAAGCTCTTGAGAAATTCAGAAGAGGCTTCAGTATAGACTCCTGTGTAAATAATATTTATTTTTCAGCTAAGCTAATATCTAGACAAAAATTACTGTGCATCACTCTCAGATATAAATTAATTTTATTGTAAAGAAGAGAGCCAGATATAGCTACCAGTTAGATCCATCCAAGAAGACCAAAATAAAGGGCCTTTTGTGGGCTATCTAATGTCTTAAAATGCATTCCTTCTGAAGAAACACTCCCTTTACAAGTGAAATACAGAAATGATTGTTTAGCAAGCTATTTAAATTGTATGTTTGGACTTTGAGAAAACATTTCATTCTGTAGTCCATGCAACCTGATGCTATGAACTATCAATGCCAGGTTGGATGGGGCCCTGAGCAACCTCATCTAGTGGGTGGCATCCCTGTACATGGCAAGGGGGTTAGAGCTGTATGACCCTTAAAATCCCTTCCATCTCAAACCATTTAATGATTCTCCTAGGGGGCAATTAAAAAAAATTCATTGGTTCCCCCCCCATTCTACTTTGCTTTTGGAATCCATTATATACCAGCTAATATTAGGTTTCTTAAGATGTTTTGGTCTTCCCCAGGATACTTGACTCTTTCATCTGGTATACTCATAGGGTGTTTGAAAGTGTACCTGTTGGCTGCAAAAAATTCATACTTAGACACCAGGGAACCATCTGAGATTGAATCCCAGCAGAGCCAAAGTTTTACTGATAACACTGTAATTATTTAGAGAATTACTTCATTCCTGGTAACTGTTTTTATAGATATAATGCCTTTTTATGCAACTTGCAGATGTCATAAACACCCTCTGGAGTGTTATTAGGTCAAGTTAAACACGGAGATGCTGCCCAGTGGCAAGCTTATTTAATTTATTATTTTAATTTATTAATTATATATTATTATTTAATTATTTAATCTCAAGGTTAATGGCAGTTTATTACTGTAATTAGGTCTGCTTAGACTGAGCTCAGATGCAAGGCAGTGTTATCAGTGTTATTCCTGTAACTATGATTTTTCTTTGTCTGCTTTTTTGCTTTGATGTTACTCAAGTGGCTGCATAATGATTTAAAGTACTTTAAAGTTATCACACCTACATGTATTACTGCTGAGGACTAGGAGGATTTTAGGTGTTCTATCTGTCCCCATGTTGTTCCTCCCCACCTTTGCTTCTCTGTCTGTCTGATAGTGTCGTGGTTTCTCTTAAGTATGTCTTGGAAACATTTATACAAAATATTATTTAATTGCAGTTTAGTGACTGCAGGTTACTACTGTCATCTTAAGAAGGGAGTATGTTAGTGGTTTTGGATTTGCCACAGCTGCACACTGTTTGCAATGATTTCTTAAGACTGTGATTACTGTCTCAAGAACTAAATAAGTAGTAATGTTTATTACCAAATATCTGGAGATATCTCATTTTGTGTTAGCAGTATTTGGTAAACAAAATACTTACACTTCCCACATCCCATTTTAACTCTACTGCATATTAGTTATAATGCTACATCAGTGTTCTGATTAATAACTTGCTTTCAGCTTTTAGCTTAGTATAGTTAACTTTTTGTGCATCATACAGCCCATAATAATTTTAATAGGTTTGTAGAGCTTGTGGAAAGAGCAGCACTGTGTATCTTCTCCAGGTTTTGGGCTTCCAGCTTTATTGTTGATAAATTGGTCTCAGTATGGCAAACTCCACGTTTCAAAGCAGAAATGTGTTCTATGCATGTTTGAGGCCAAAGAATATTTTAGTAGGATCTTTTTGCCTTCAGAGCTCTTCAGGAGCCCAAGTCTTGGAGGGTGCTGTGTTGTTAGACTTTGCCTGATGTGTTTCAGGTACACATATGGAAAGCCAGTAAAGGGAACTGTAACAGTCACTTGCCTTTCTGTTTCTTACTGGACAAACAAGAGAAACATAACGACAACAATGGAGGTGAGTCATGTCTTAGTAGTTTCTTTAAGTCTGTGTCCTATTGTGGGTTAAAGGATACTTGTAATCATTCCTGAGTGCCAAGTTCAGCTGGAGAGTGTTAAATTCTCCTTAATTTCCAGCCTAAAGCATCTACATTCAGACTGCATGTTGGTACTTGGCACCTGTGCTGCCTTTAATTGTGCCTGGAAGTTATTTTTGAGAGTACCAACTGACCCAGGTAGAAAATTTTTCCAGGAGCTGCATAGGTGCTGGAGAACCTATGCTCAGGAATGCTCCCTGGGCCTATGTCGGCCCCTGCACACTGAACTCTGTGTCACAAGGCCAGAGGAGAACACTCCAGTTGTCCAGGTGGAGCTCTAGGAGAGCAGAAACCAAAGCATTTTGCCTACTAACTGCCAGCAATTGCATTTGAGCTACTGCACTACTTGTAACCCAAAGCACGAAATTTAAAAAAACCCACAGTTTCAAACTGAAGGCTTAAAAGAGGTGATATATTCATTACATTCTCTTTGCAAAATCAGACATTCTATTTTTGAGATGTGGACTGTGTTTAAAAAAGGTTAAATTTTTGCTGCATGAAGTGACTGTAATTTTCTGTTTGCTGACTTCAGCCACTGTCTGACTTCAGTGGCTACAGCAGCACTGAGTCTATAGAAATTCTGAGCTCACATGCTGAATAGGGTATACCCCTCTCCTCAGGCAGGAACTTGTTCATTGTATTTTCCTGTAAAGCTTAGGTACCACTAGACATGTAGAAATGGATAATTCTAGAAATTAGGGGTTAAAATAACTTTTTCCATATACCATTGTTGCATCTAAAAAGTAGTGAACTTCTACTGGATTAATAAAAGTGGCTGCTGATTGCAAAAAAAAAAAAAAAAGGGTCAGCATTCATAACTTTCTGGTTTTCAACTCCAAAACTTGTATGTGGAGAGAGCTAGAGGACTTAACCAGGAATAAGTTACTGTAGACAGAAAGGTGTTCTTGGTTTTTCTGGGTCAACAATTATTTTTTCCTAAATGGCAGATAAATGGATCTGTGAATGTAACCTGTAACAAGCTTATGTTGCAAAACTTGAACACTGAGCAGTCGTGGCACCAAGGTGACAGCGAGTACACAGAGCCGATAGAAATGATCGCGGTGGTGACTGAGTCACTCACAGGTACGTGGCGGTGTGAGGTCTTCTGACAAAAATCCAGAGGTCCTCACTACTGTGGGAGCTCTAGAAAAGTATCATGTACTGATATCAGCACAAACCATCCACGTTCAAATGTATTACCTGAATGTTGCTTGCCTAGAAATTTAATAGTTTAACCAGCTGTTAACTTGGTTGAATAGAGTTATATGCTAAATGATTTATTAAATAACCAAGAAACACTTTGATAGGAGCTTAAAGTCAGTGACTGATCATTTTTGATGAGAAGAGCAGGCATAAAGAATTGCTAGCATTAGCCTGAATTTTACAAACTTAACTTTAATCATAAACTTACCTGGCATTGTCTATTTGTAAGCCACCTTAGTAGAAAGAGTTCCTTGGTCCTAGGCTGTCCACAGACTGGCCTTCTCTAGATGGACTGATTTGCAAACTGAGGGATTTTTTGTGAGTTCATGTTCCACTGCGCCTTGCACATTTGAAAAAAATCAGCCTGTCCCAGAAACTAGGTTTCATTACAGTCATAGTGTAGAAACCCCAGCAAGATGAAGCTGGCTGGTTTGAGATTTAAGAAGTTCCTTCCTTGTGTCATTTTGACATAGTCTGTGTGAGTGGAGCCCTATGTGGTATATCAAATACTGCATTGTGGCAGGCAGTACCAGTACATATACCACCTTTGTGCTGATGCTCAGCTAGAAGGATGAAGAATGATAGGAGTGGAAATGGTGAAAAGGATGATGGAGTTATTTCAAAGCCATGGGCAGTAAATCGTATTGCTGCTGAAGCAATACATGTGTTAAATGCATGTTGTCTAAAGGCATACAATTATTCAACAGGAATCTCCCAAAATTCAAGTACCATCATATTTCCAAAGCAAAGTGACTACTTCATTGAATTTCTGGACTACACTAGAGTTATAAAGCCTTCTCTGAACTTCATAGCTACTGTAAGTTGTTTTGTTTGATTATCATCTGTGGATAGACAAATGTGACTTCTCTTCTATGCTTAGATAGCTAAGTTTGCCTTGGATCTGTAATTTACAGATTTTTTTTCAAATTCCCTCCCTTTTTCATAATACATATAACAAACACTAAACTTGGAGGCGTTTGCTCTACAGAAATGGTAAAGTGGCAGGGAATGATGCAGTCTTGACAGGATATATTTGTGTATAGTTTGTCAGCATTCTTATGAAAGAGAAATCGTCCCTGGCAGGCTTTTTTTGACAGTGCTTTGAAACAATAGATAATTTATTAAATTTCAAACCTCTTTATAGTATTTGTATATCTAACTCTATATATATACCTACATGCACACACAAATACATACATTATATAGTGAATTTGTATATTTCAGCTTTCACATAATTCAGTTAAAACTCATCCAACCACACTGCTTTTGAGTGAAAGTGTTGTTTCTGCCTTCTGTCCTTTTTCATGCCAGCTGCAGACCACTCATAGAAATATTTCATGTTCTTCTGTCCCTCCTCTGCATTCAGTATTTCTGCATTTTGCAGTGGTTGCATATTGTATTTCTGCATTTTTCTTGAAAAAGGGAATACATTTTACAGTTCTTGAGCCTTTACTGTACAGAAATGAGACCTAAATAGCAGTGATTTAGGCTGAATATACTCTTCCAGAGTAGATTGGCTCAAGACATAGCTTTATGCTAGCCTGATCATTTGGGCTTTTGATTTTTGTGCTTTTCATTTTCTTTGCCAGCATCCCAATTTGAATCCATCTGTTTTTTTCTCCTCTTCCAAAGATGAACTGAATGAGGGATAGCTGAGGCATCTGGCTATTCTTGCAGCTGGCAGACAGGAAGGTATCAGTTATGCTCTCAAAGAGGTGTGAATGAACAGCTGCTGCTGTTACTAAAAAGTGGAGATCTTACATGAAGAGCATATGCTCTTCAGAGAGAGAACAATAGTGGCTGAGGAGGTGAGGTAATGCAGTGACATCTATGGACTGAAAAAGAAAAGGGAAACACCAGTTCAGTGCTTTTAAATATAAAACTTGATTTTTTTTTAAATAGTGTATAATGCAGAATAAGAATGATTTTACTGGATGGAAATCTGTTTGAATGTGGGCAGAAGGTTGTAAGTTGTGGTGCTGCTTGATGTAAGTTGCACACTGTCAATTTTGGGCCTGGTCTCAGTCTTCAACTCATTTCCTGAATTCATAAGCACATCTGACCACTGACTCAGCACTGTCTCTGATCATCTGACTCATTTTCCCATGTTTACTCATTTCCATGATGTAAATGTTAGGTTGTCCTTTCTTGTGGTGGTGAAATGCAAGTGATAAAATTAAGTATTCAGACTTGTAGGTAGGATACATATAGTTTACCTGAGACACAAACATTTTCAACTGGAAGAGTAATTGGGAGAGCTGAAATGCAACATCTCCTTTCAGTTCCATCTCCTTTGCTTTTACTCTGTTTTTATTCCCTGGAGTTATGAATAATTTTATTCTTGCCTGACTTACCTACTTGCAGTGCTTACTAGGGAACAGAAATAAAACTATTGATGTGTGAGAAATATGAGGATGCATTTTTTTTAATATGCTTTGAGTGCAACTATATTGTTACATGCTATGGGTTGTGCATTTTAGCTTTATCCTGCTTGATGTGTTTGATAAGTGTTTTATTTCTTTTTGTTTAGCTAAAGGTGTCACGTTCTGATAGCAGCCAGCTGACAGCTGAGGAGAGGCATAATCTTGTAACAATCACTGCACAACAGTCAGACCTGCTGTTCCATCACTCTTCACTTTCTCACCTGGAAAATGAGGCAACAGAGGAGAGAAATCTGACAGTCCATGTCCTGAACTATACAGTTCCAGAAAATGGAGTAATTGATGTTGAGTTTCCAATCCTGTCTGATACAAAAACTCTGAGAGTTCAGGTACTGCTTTGTAACATGTTGCTTTGGAGTTTTGACACACTAGATTGTGGGCTGGGATCAGTGGTATGCTGTCCTGCTGTCTGCAACAGATGACATGTCACCTATTGTTATTTTTGTTACTTCATGTTACAGCTGGAAAGAAAGTGAGAGATCCTGTCAAATGGGATTTAATAATTGCACCACGGTATCAAAGGAAAAAAACCCAGATACCCAAAGCATAAAGTGAACTTATGCTAAGGCTACCATGCTCTTGTAAGCTGTACCACATATATGAACATCACAGATTTTGCTGTTTTGTTAAGAGGTTTTTTTTTTACACTGTCTCACAGGCAGAGTTCCTCAGCAGTAAGACTGACATAGGTGTTTATGATGTGTTCAGCTCCCCCAGTCAGACTTATCTCCAGGTTAAAACAAAGAGCCAGGATATAAAGGTACAGTCTGATGCAAAACTTGCCATGAGAAAAGCCAAGTTATTCATGGTTTTTCCCTACTCATTCATATGAATCATGTGCTTTTCCTAGGCTGGGAAGCCTTTTGAGCTGAGCATTGCAAGCAACAAGCCAGTGAAAGAGTATCACTATCTGGTAAGTTGCAGGCTTTTATGTATAGAGATAATCCAAGATGACTTTTATCAATTTGAGAAGTACTCCAGTGAGTGGAATGTGATGAAACATTCAAGAGATTCAGCGTTTTTAAATTGTGCTTTGTGTAAGTGGGGGCCCAAAAACTTCCTTTCCACTAGGATGGTCCTTTTTGAAAGGAGGAGGAATGCCTGTGGCACTGCAAGGAAGTGTTTCTGGAAAAAGTGCTTATCTGATCTGGGTGTTAGGTTATCCCTTCTTGCAGTTGTGACACAAGGCACAGCTGTGAGAGCAATATTGTTTCTGACTGTGCAGAGCATCTGCAATGGGAGAAGGGACAAGGATGTCCCAGGAGCAGCCCAAACTGGTTTTGTCAGCAGGTCCTGCAGATGCAGAGGATGGCAGGGGTCTGGTGGAGCTTGTATGCAGATTCAGGACTGTCAGACTGAGCTTGTGGGTACAGGGTGAGAAGAGCTGCCTGCTGAGGAAACAGATGGTTGAGTGGACAGAGAGGCATTGTTAACGAGGGAGATTCATAGGAAGCATTTTAAAATAAATATCTTGGGTAGAGGCTTAATTGTTCAGTTGCTCTTCTGTATCTTGAAGGATCTGAAAGATTTATTAAATATACTATCATAAGCTTCCCTTCCTGTCTTTAACACATGCTTATCTTGCTCACAGTCTGCATCTTAGTGACCATGGTAGCTAGGATTCTTTTTCTTTCACGGACTTTAACAGTAAACTGAATTAGGATAACTATGTAAAATTTGGGCATTCATATGTATTTTCTAAAATAGAAACACTCTCTAGAAGGTTTAGAATAAATCAGATCCATACAACCAAAGGTAGGGAACTGCCTTTCATCTCTCTGTTTTCATTAGTAAGTGTATGATCCAGTAGGAACAAATTTAGAGTGAAAAAATTGATGCTGTGGGCCTGAAATCCAGGTATTTGGGGCAGCTTCAGACTAGCTCCAATCTGATCTGTTAAAATTCATGGTTGCTTTTAACTGGAGCTCATTACTGGACCCCAGTTCACATTCTTCATGAGGCAAACCAAAGTGTTCTAAGTAAGGGTGTTTTGGAAGTTTGCTTTTAAAGCCATATGTCTGATCCAAACTCAAATGCCAGTACATATAACCCATATGAGCCAATCCTACTACTGTTGTATTTTTATGTTCTGATACCATATGTGTGTACTTGTTGTAGTTCTTTACTTGTCCATAATGATACAGAAATTAAAACACAGGAAAAAAAAAATCTGTTATTTAAATATTGCATCAGTTACCATGCCCATTTTCACAGAACTGGTCTACCAGTTAGTAAAGAAATAATTAATCACAGGTATGTGTCTCTAGCAGCTACTTGTAGAAGTAATTGCTGAACTTACGACACACTGAGGATACAAACAGTTTGAGTGCTTGATTTTTTTTTTTCTTTCAGGTGTTATCTAAGGAACAAATTATGGATTTTGGGACAAAGTCTACAAAAACATTCACTTTAACAGCAGAAAATTCCTGGGCTCCATTGGTATCTATACTTGTATTCTATGTAGATGAGCTCGGAGTGGTAGTAAATGATGCTCTCACTGTCCCCATCCAGCCTGCTTTGGATGACAAGGTAATTGTATTGAGCTTGTCTGAGACCATGGTTTTCTATGTTTTTTGTAAACAGCATTTAAGATCATAGGATTGTAATGTAAAAACTTGCTCTTTGAGGATCTAATCTGAGATTTGTGTAAGTCTTTGGAAAGACTTTTGATAATAGGAGTGTAATTAGGGTCCAGGTTTGCCTATTTGAGTCATTTTTACTGGTGCTGTTTGCCACATAAACAAATGTACAGCATCTCCTTGTGTTTTTAGTGATTCAGTCAGTTACTGAGCCAAAGGTTCCTCTGGCCAATATAGTGACAAGGTATCATAAGCGCTCTAAGGGTAGAGTTGTAAAAGTTTAAAATGACCTTGTTCTAGCCAGGCAGTGGTCACATTGTGACCAGTGTTTTTGTTTCATGTGATTATCCATAGTTTAACTTGAAAAAGTGTGAAGAAGAGTGGGAAAATGGCTATTGCATCAATGAATTGATTTTTCCAGCTTACTTACCAGGATGATTTTGGTCCTTTGTGCAAACAAAGCCCTTTGCTGTAACTTTTTATAGGTGAGACATTCCAAAGGCTGGATTGAATGTGTTCAAATTCTGTCTCTCCTCTGGAGACTTTAACACTTATAAGCAGATATCAGCAGGGAGCCTGTTTGTTCTGCTGCATGAAAAATATCTCCATTTGCCTCATGATTTATCCACGTTACCAAAAGTCCTAGGAAAAAGACTCTCAGAGGTCCCCAGCATCCCAAAGGTTCTAGGAAATACAAATCCAGGGTCTTAATTATAGCCCAATAATCTAAAAAAACCTACTTTCTGGGAATTGTTAACAGCTGTAAATATCACTGTAGAATTTAATCGGTGCTGTGTTTCACTTTTTTCTAGATTAAAATCTCTTGGAGCAAAGATAAGGCCAAGCCATCTGAGAAAGTCTCTCTTAAAATCAACACAACAGAGCCAGGATCAGTAATTGGACTTTCGGTAGTTGATAAAAGTGCAAAGCTTCTGGGAGAAAGTAGTGACATAACAGAAGGATCTGTAAGTATATGGGAAAAGAAGGTTGTTATTATTATGTGTATGAAAGATGTATGTGTGTAGAAATGTTACAGAATGTATGCTGAACAAGTCATGTTCTTGTATGATTTTTTTCCTGTAATTATGCAATTTTCTTCCATTTTGCAAGTCACATGAGTGGCAGAGACTGTAAGGCTTAAAAGGTAATAGGCACAGCATTTCCAATTCTAATCAATACTTCATTGTTCTTCATTTGATAAATTGCTAAGACTTGGCAGTTTCTTTCAGAAAAGAAAAAGAAGTCAGAAAAAAAACCCTAATGATTTGTGCTTTGTGCTATTTAAAATTAATAATATAAAATAAAGAATTTTTTTCTTGGGAAGGCAGAATAAATTATTCATATGTTTAAATTACCATTGCTTGCAGAAGCTCTACTGCACCTATAGTTTGAAAGAGCTTACAATATATATATATCAATTCATAAAGTGCTCAAAGGACATAGCCGAAGTGCCATAAAATATTAGTGTGCTGTAGGCACTATTCTAGTCTTGTATACAGTCTTGGTCACTCTTCCATTAATCATAAAACCACTACAACCTGACCCCCTGCATTCTGTCACAGATTATTTTCCCTTTGGCATGAGAGCTAAGCAGCCTTACAACTTGTGGTACAGCTGTATGAATTAGGAACAGTGAAAGTTCTTAAAACTGAATTAGCATTCAGTCTTTGGATGATTTTGTTTCTTTTTTCCTTAGGTCCTCCATGAGCTCAATTTATACAGCACAGTGCAGTATTTCCCTCTGGTCCGAGGTTCTTATGGTGTATTTCAGGTACTTTGTTTTTTCTTCATAAATACTAGGCTGTTGGCTTTTTTTTTTAACTGCTTAATGATTTGCGCATCACTTGCTAGAAGAAAGTGAACTTTCTAACTTTTGCAACTATAGACAATGTAATGTTTTCATGGCTTATGAGTTTCTAACTGTGAATTTTGTCAATATGTAGTACTCTGAATGCCAAGGAATAAATTTATACTTCTATAAATACAGGTTGCTTTATGCTTGATATAATCTTCAATTTGAAAAGTTTTCAGCCATTATGGCAATATTCAGATTCATATCCTCTCAATTTTTAGGTTCCTGTATATTATTTGCTTTAGTTTTATGCTTGCTTTATGGCTTTTTTTACCTAAAAAGAAAGAGGAGAAAACAAAGATAGATAAGCACTGTTGATGTCCTGAATATCCTGTATTGAGATATACTGTATAAATTTTATCCAGAAATGCAGCCTTTGGGTATCAACTGATGCAGTTCTTGAGGAGGATAAGGAACATTTTCTTTGTAAGTAATACAACAAATGTAGCCAAATCTAATTTACTGAGTGGGGAAGGAAGTCCATGGGATAGGGCCCCTATTATGTCTTCTTACTCTGCTGCATACAGGTTGCATCCAGCCTTGCAAATAATTGCAATTTCAGAGGTTCATGACATACAAAATTGATAGGATCAGCATTTCCGAAAGTTTCATTTTTTACTGCAGTGACGTTACCCCTTAAAAGCCTGAGGATGAGTGGAGTTTTCATTTGCAACTCGAGTTGATGTATATTGCAGTGGTTTGTCACGTGTAGCCAAATTACACCTGTTTCATCAGCACTCCATAGAGGCCATGTAGAAATTTGTGTGAAACTTTTTTTATTCTTAAAATAAAAAAGTTGCTAGTGTCCCAGAGCAATCTCATCATATGTAACAAAGCTTTAAATTAGGCTCCAAACAGTACATTAATTTGACTTTGCATTGTATTTATTTGAATTTTCTTAATATAGATATTTGGAGGTAGGACAGAATTTTTTTATTTTGTAGATGGTGGAATGATACCTATAGAAGATGGTTTTGGTGAGGATATGCCGGTATCTAAAAACGGACCTTCTGATTTCAGCAATCTCTATGTGAGGACACACTTTCCAGAGACTTGGCTTTGGGTCGACACTGAGACGAGGTATAAGTTAGAAGCAATAGGAAATTCAATTCTGACCCCGCCCCCCCCCCCCCCCCTTAAAAAAAAAAAAAATAAATGTAGGTTTCAGTAGTGCTCTGCACCGGGGCTGAAAACACTGCCTAAAAATGTAGATTTATGTTCTGCTACCACCTAGAGGCCATAAGTGAGATTGGAGATGGAGAAAAATGAGTTGTACAACCGCACAAGAGAGACTTATGCCTGACTGGAAGTCAAGGAGCTTCAATAGAAGCTAGATAAAAGTCCTGGAGATAAAATAAATAAACTCCTTTTACAAATGGGGAGATAATGGATAAGGAGACATAGCTTTTTTTCTCTACAGTACATTAGATGGTGATTAGCCCAGAAAGGCAAATCTCTTGCTATCTGCACCTAATTTAGTGAATAAATCAAACTGTGAAGTGATGGTGAAATTTGACCTGTGTTGTGAAACACAAATCTTGTATTCTTTTACAGCTGAGAAGTTCAGGAAGCAACCATTATCTGGGGTTGATTTAAAGGGCCTGTAAAAGTGGATTTTGTGTAATGTGATCCAGTGTAATTACCTTCAATTCATGTAATTTAAACTAATTTAAATTTTTAAAATAATTTTGATCCCATCACAGTATTTCTAAATGGTTAGAAAAAGAAAAATGGGTAATGAGCAGCTTTTCTTTACAGGAATTTGGACTTAATTTTTCTTGTGTTTGAAACATATGTGTCCACTTAGTGATGTCTATAAATAGATGATTTTGAAAGTCTGCTCTCCCCTTCTGCCATCAGATCTGAGACAGAAACCACAATGGATGCCATAGTACCTGACACCATCACATCCTGGGTAGCCAGTGCTTTCGTCATCTCTGAGAACGGCGGGCTTGGAGTGACGACTGCTCCAGTGGAGGTACCATCTCTCTAGAGAGCTCTCCTTTAAGGCTGGTGACACTGCAGGTTGTTGCTGGACTCTGATTTAGTTCTAACAGCAGCATCTCCTTATACTAGTGAAGAGATTGAGAGGCTGTGTGTGTTTGAACTGTAAAGAAAAAAAAATCACTGAAGACATATGTGATACTGCATCTGCCTTCCCTTCCTGCTCATATGAATATCTAAGACTCCACACAGATATTTGGATGCCTAATTGTTGGAGTGGTTTTTTGGTTAAAGTACTTCCAGGATGTGCCCATTTCAGAATCTTTGTGTGTAGAAAGGGGGAATGACTATTTTAACAGCACTCCATGTTTCTTGGCTCTGGCCAGAGTGCAGTCCATGAGCTGGTAATGCAGGCAGTGAGGTTTGCACAGACTGGCAGGAAAGAGGTGGCTGGGATGTGAGCAGTGTTTTTCTGCTGCTCTGCTAGCACTGATGGCTAATGCTTACCCCAGCAGGAAGAGCAGGAGAGTTGATTTAAGACTAAATTCATCTGTCAAAACAGTCCTGGAGTAAACACAGGTACAACCTGCTCTAGGTAAACTCGCAGGGGACTTGGAATAGATGTCATCCAGAGGTCCCTCCCAGCACAATCATTCTGTGACCTGTGTTAGGAGTAGAGTGGACACTGAGAGCTAGCCATGGAGTGAGTGTCTTCTTACTCCCAAATTCCTGTGTCCTGAGGTGCTTTTCTTGCTTCCCCAGTGTTCGAGGAGTTTAGCAATTTAAGCTAAATTCAGCAGCCCTCAGGTTAAATCTCTAACCTGAGATTCTCAGTGTACAAATGCAGTTGTCCTAGGATCACTCTCTGTTCAAGGAAACCACTACTTAGAGAATTGTTTAGCCTGTTTAAAATAGGAATTAATTCTTGAAGTCTCATTTAGCTAGTATTTTGCATACTAGAATAATCTGTCTGTTCATTATGTAAAGATCCCAAAGAAACTGTGTTCTTGTCAGAGACAACTCCACTTACATACCTAAGCTTAGAAAGGTTGAGACTAATAGTGGGCTGTAAATTTCCATCTTGGTTCCTGGGGTAGTGTAAATATAGCTTGAAGACAGCCAACTTATCCATTTAAGTTCTCATGCCCTCAAATTTTTGGGAAGGGGCAACTTCTGAGATCCAAACTGAGACCTAGGTCCAGATTTCACAGTTGGCTGCTATACCAGACACAGAGCATGTACTTTGAACATGCTGATCTGAACTCAACTACAGAATTTGGAGCACAATCTGGATTTTGTGGCTAAGGCTGATTTCAGACTGGAATCTTGGTTCTTGTTTCTTTCACTTGGCTTGGCAGATATGGGATAGAAAGAGGAATAGTTTTCTGATTAAAACTCTATGGAAATACACTCTTGGCCTCTCATCCTCAAAAGTGAGAAGGCTCCAAGTAGAACAGATGTTGAGATAATAATTTAGCTATAATCACATCCATGCATTGTTCAGTACTTCACTATTGTTGGGACATTTAGGTTGTGCTTAGAGTTCCATATGGCTGAAACATGTTAATCAGTACCATATAGAGAGGCAAGTAAAAGAAAGACATGAAAAATGTAATGGGGGAAAATAAATGACAGCTGCGTGCTTTATGTCATGTACTGCTTTGCATCATGGTTTTATTTTGACTTCTCCTACACAGAGTGTCAGTAATTTTACTCAGTTGTATTTTATAGTAATATACTGACATATTCCTGAGTGCAAAACTTCAGTTTTAAAGAAAAGCAAACCAAAGAAGACAAAGAAAATGGATACATAGGGAAAATCTTTACTATTAACAAACCAAAAATGGCTCTCTCAGAACTTCCCTAATGTTTAATATCTAAACAAGTTTATGACACTGAGAGATTTAGCAAACAACTTTTTTTTAAGAGAAAGCATTGGAATATTTGCTAGATAGGAAAAAAAAGCTGAGGAAATTTTATATCCAACGCTCAAAACACTGGGAAGATGTTTTTAAATGCAAACTGAATTAAAATAATTTTTAGTTGACATTTTGATTATAAAGGATGATGTCTCAGCCATTCTTATTGTACAGATGTTCATAAACAGTGAAATTTTGATGCCATTCAGCTTGATGAGACCTTACCATTGACTTCTTAGAGCCAAGATTTCTTTCAAAACCCTCTGTTCACAGATAAAAGAAACTGCTATATTTCTGCAGTTTTTATTAGTATAGTATGTATTTTTAGAACTGTAACTAACAAACTTACGCTAAGATTAATCTTACTAAATTTAAAAAAGAAATTATTGTAAGGTGGTGTTGTACAAAATTTAGGTAGGTCAGTTATTTAGTTGCTGGTGTATTGACAAGAAGATAGGTCAACTGGCATTAATCCATTACTTGTGCACTCAAAGCAATTCAGTTATCTTAATGAGAGCTCAGGACAGATCACAGCTTCCAAACTTACCAGATGATGGACTCATAATCCTGGTTCAATTGCCTCTGTTGGGACTGCCCTGTCAAAGCTGTTAGCAGCTCTCATCTGAACTGTGTCTCTAAAGGTGCTAATGACCAGAAGCATCCTTGCCTTCTGTTTCAGCCCTGCAGTAATGTTTTGTCAGCTTTGTAAGCATTACTCTGTCATTGAATTTAAAAGTGACTGGAAGACATGTTGTATAATTAATTTTCTTTCTAGTCTCTGGTTGTAAGGGTTCATGACTGATTTTGTTTTGCAGCTAGAAGTTTTTCAACCTTTTTTCATATTCCTGAACCTTCCATACTCTGTTGTCAGAGGAGAGCAGTTCATTTTGGAAGTGAACATCTTTAATTATTTGAAGGAAGAAGCTGAGGTAACATAACCACCTCTTTATCTTTGAATGTTACTAGATATTTCAAGGTTTTCACCACTGGTGGAGACCATGTCTTTCATTGTGAGAACTGATGTATTTTCTTTAGTGGGCAGACCTGTTTCTCTTTTCTGCTGCATGAAGCAGGTGGCAGCTTATGAAAGCACCTTTTTGAAATTAACACTTTTTATTGCAAATGTTACTGTATTTACAGGTTACTGTGATCCTGGATATGAATGATGCTTTTGAAATTATTCTAACGTCCAATGAAATAAATGCTACAGCAAATCAACAGTCTGTATCTGTACCAAGTGAAGATGGGAAAACTGTTCAATTCCCAATCAAGCCAAAACAGCTGGGAGAGATTCCCATCAAAGTGACAGCAATATCATCTGCTGCTTCTGATGCTGTTATCCAGAAAGTTTTAGTAAAGGTAAACAGTCTGCAGCTTGGCTTGTTCCTGAAAACAGGCAACACAGTGCAGCAAAAAGGCAAATCAATGTACCTGTCTGCCCCTTGCTCTGTATGGTTGGTTTGGGGTCAGGTGGCTTTAAGTAGAAAACACTTCTTATAAAAATTTTTTTTTAAATCCTTTGAAATTCTTTAGATCCCTTTCTAGGAATGAACACACCGTTCTACTGCAGATAGTTTGCCCAATGTTTCTTGAAAGCAAGGTGAAAGCTGTTTGTGCATCACTGAACCTTGGTGCTGCAGCTAATTTAATACCCTGTGGAGAGTGGACCTGGTGACTGTTTGGGATAAGTACAATTGGTTTTGCCATACATCTGACTTTCATTCAAAGCTTATTTTAGATTAACATTTCTGTATTTTGCTACAGGTGGAATTTTGGCCTCCAGATTTTCTGGTAAACCAGACACTGATAAGGCTTTGCCAAGCTTTGGATGTCTGATTCATGTTAGGCTCCATTTCAGTGGAAGATGGTAGACATTTGTATATCTCATCCTACAATAAAAGCTTAGACTCATAGAATCAAAGAAGGGTTGAATTTGGAAGGGAGTAGCATGACCTTCCTGCTCAGGGCAGGATCAACTACAGAAGGATACTCAGAATCTGTCTTTATCTTTATAGGCTGAAGGATTGGAACAGACATATTCTCAGACAGTCCTTTTGGATTTGACTGGGAATAAACGACAAGCAGTGTCTAAAACTTTGGAATTCACTTTTCCTTCTGATGTTGTAAGTGACAGTGAGAGAGTGCAGGTCACTGCTGTTGGTAAGAGTTAACTTACTCTGTTTCTATCATTAGGGAATTAATTCTGGCATTAATTTTTATTAACTGCAGTATAAGTAGGTTGAATCATTAAGTCACAGTAATTTACCATCATGCATTAGGCTAAACATAGGGAGACCTTATGGATGGAGTTCTTTATTTCTTTAATTTGTTTAATTCATGACAATATGGTGTTTGTAAGGTATTTTTAGAGTTAGAGAGTTGGATTTTGGTCAGGAAGATCCTGCAAAGTTTGTGAGTTTCCTGTTCTAATTATGCTATCTGCAGAATGATACCTATAACCCGACTAATTGTTATTTACTGTGGCATGTAGGCTTTGATAACTGTAAGTGAGAGAAGAAATAAATTGTTTCATATACATACCACTATTGAAACATTTTCCTGGATTAAACAGATTTTGGTTATGTGAGGTTTTGTTTGTTTGGGGCTTTTTTTTGTTTGTTTGTTGTTTTTTTTTTTTTCATGGCAACTGTTTGAAATTACTCTGCAGTTGGAAAGGTCTGTAGGGAGCTGCATCAATGGGCATAAAGTTGATCAGTAGATAAGTATCTTTTCTACCTGCTTAGTGGTGTTTAGTAGAAACATTCCTTGTATTTTCTCCCAGTTTAGATTATACCACCCTTTATGTGTGAGGTATGCATTTATTTGCAATAAGCTTTCATTTATTTTGCTTTGATTTTATCTTTCAGGTGATTTACTTGGACCTTCTATCAACGGTTTATCATCATTGATTAAGATGCCTTATGGCTGCGGTGAACAGAATATGATCAATTTTGCTCCAAATGTTTATGTTTTGCAATACCTGATTAAAACCAGGCAGCTGAGAGAGGATATTAGATCAAAAGCAGTATCATTTATGAGGAAAGGTCTGTATGCATAAAAGAAAGATGTTAGATTTTTAAGAACTCTTTGTAGCAAAAAGATTTCTGTGACTCTGCATCTGGTGTTTGAAATATTGCTCAGTTTGTGTCATGAGAGCTGGAAGAGAAACCAGAATTTCTTTCCCCCTCTTTGTTCTGGGCTGATAGAATTAGACAGCAAATTATTTTGTTTACAAGGGCAAATTTTTTTGGAAAAAAATTGGTTTTGTATAATTGCTTTTTTCAGATGGGTAGAAGGTAATTCAAATGGATTTCCTAGATGGTTACTACATCTCATTTGATAAACCCACATCCAAGTGGGTCACTCTGAGTGATCATTTCTGATCTCTGGCTGAGGCAGAGAGGTTTAAAATGAGTCAGTGAGCAGAGTGAAGCATGTTCATTTCTTCAGTGACACCATGCTGACCTGACATGTCCTTGTAGAGCTCAAGGAGTGGCATTTGATCTCATGGCTGGCATGTTTGCCCACACAAATTTTGGAATTGGTCAGAAGTGAGCTCTGTGCTAGTAATCAAAAGCTGGAAAAATTTACTTGGAAATTGTATATTTGAATTGGGAGATACACCAGAACATCACAAAGTTTGGAGACCACAGTTGCATGCTGGCTTTTGGATCAGACAGTGACTAACTGTGGTGTCCCACACTGGCCATGTGTCAGTCTCCATGCTGAGCCTGGTTCTCAGAGAGCTGTGACACCAGCCCCATGTGAGCTACACCCCTACTAAGGCATTGTGATGACATTTTCAATTTTTGTTTACTCTCTCTAAGTCTTTTTTGTTTGAATTTTTTTTAAGTTGTTGACATTTCCCTTGGAAGAGGCACAGCTCAAAATAAATTTTCCTTTCATCAAGATTCCAATTCTCTGTCAAAGCAGTTAAATGCATTTTTTTTTTAAAAAACCCTTCCAGTAGATGGCTAAGTTGAAAAGTGCAGTGGGGAGGAAGAGATGTATTATGTAAACAGCTACTCTGAAGTTTGTAAGCAATCATCACTCTTTTAAGACTGAGCTTTGGTACCATAGTTTTCTGAAGTTTTCCAATAGTGGATTTATTTAAGCTATTTCAAAGCAAATGAAAATTACAGGTTTAAATATCACTTACATACAGATTGTGTTGTGTTCTTAACTTCTTTCTGAGGCTTTGAATTGAGGTCTGGTTTTTTAATGCTGTAAGTGCCAAAACAGTAAGTATGCTGAAATATTTGTAACCTTGACATCGAAAAGAACCAAAATCTAAAAAAATAATCTGTTTTTGCTTTATTTTAGTAATTGTTCCCTGTTGTTGCACTGATTATTTTTTCAAGTGTAATACTCAAGTTGAAATTTATCTTTAGCTTAAGATGTTATTTTTATAGGCTCAGTTTTTGAAAGGATTGTCATGAAGTTTAATTTAAAACAGATTATTTCACATGTCATAATTCACCAAGTATTTAAAAAAGTAACTTCAGAATCTGAAGTAAATATAATTAATTTATGGCTAAATGCTTTTGAGAAGAAGGGATCATATAGCTAGCACAAACTGCTAAATGATCTTTCTTTTGGCAGCTTTATTTACTTAGAGCAAAGGCAAAGCCAAAAAAGGTTGCCTTTTAAGCACATTTCTTAATTGTGGTAATGACAAATCCCATCTTTAAATCACTTTTTCTGAAATGAAAGAAACACCTGATTGGTCTGAAAGCTCTGTTAGACCCAAAGAGGTAAAGATTTTGAGCAGAATTTTCAAGCTGTTTAAAAGGTGAGATCCTTTAGTCTTTCACATCTTTCTGAAGTCCTTTCCATCCTGACACATTCCTCTTTCAGCCTTGCGAGCTCTTTTCAGCAAGCTTCCTACATCTCTTGGGTTCTAGCCAGCCCTCTGAGAATAGCAGCGGACATCTTCCTAATAGGATCCTTCTTTTCCTTGCCTTTCCACTGTTGTGTGTTGACATTAGAAGTATCATTTTTCACGTGTGATTGAGCGTCCGCTGGAGCGAGCGCGGTGGTTCGCAGCCCCCAGGTCTCCTGTTCCAGCGTTCCTGCAGGCGTTCCCGTGTTAGATACACTCGTGTTGGGAGACTTCTGCGTGACTGCAGCAGGGCTGGCACTGGGACGAAAGCAAACAGAATGTAGGAAATAGCTGAGTGATCTCTCTCCCTCTGGTTCTGCTCATCTCTCTGGTCCCTCCCGAGTGTACATTCTGAGATGAATTTGTGCCTGTGGAAGGGCTGCTCAGCAGGCTGAAAGTTGTAGTCTAGTGCTTTTACACTACCAGCAATTATTCTTACTGCTGTATATTGCCAGTTCTGTAAAGAAATAGAAGACCTTTTTTTCAGGCCTTGCAATCAGATACTTTTAAAGAGGAAGCAGTCTATTTGTATATATATGCATATCTGTGCTCCTCTTAGAGCATTATTTGGAGGCTTAAACTTTGACAGTGACTTTTGCTTTCCCTGGGGAGAAATGCCACTCATTCCTCCCTTTTTTTTCCTTCCATCTGAGTGTTTTACTTAGTATCATTAACTGAGATGACATGTATATCTGAAAGATTCACCAGTTTTAGTGATGCAATTAGCCATTGTTATGCTAAACACATAATAAACTCCTTATATTAAATCAAAAATTTGGATTGCCAATTCTTCTAAAGAAGACCCAAATGCTAAATTTGTTGGTACCGGGGTTACATGGGTAGGTACTCAGATATACTGTAGTAGATTCACAGTTTTATTTCTAATTCTCTTCTATTACAGACAGACCATGACTAGGAATTCATCTTATACTGGCACTTAGATTGAGGGACCAGGCCATTTGTTCCTCAGTAATTAGGGGTATAGTTCACTCACTGTGTATCTACAGGCAGGATGGTATGGAACTGGGTGATTAATCCTTTCGCACTGAAAGCAAGGAACATTTTTCAGTGTTCTGGTTACAGTTATAGCTGGATGAACCTCATGGGACATATTTATGTGAATTCATTTGTGTAGGACTTAGTGATGGTTGCCTTAGAGTTTTCTTCCTGCCTGAAGAATCCTGTCTGATTCTGTATTGTTTCTGTATCTATCAGATTTGATTAATAAGTATACTTTCTTAATTATTGTAGCTAACATAGTCAAACCAAGGGAAAAGACAAAGTGGAGGGAAAGAAAAATGTGTTATGCTATAAATAGATGCCATGACTATTCTGGATTCACAAATGGCAGGCAAAATGTAAGGGAAGGACTTCAGATGCCAGAAACTACAGTGAGTAGCATATCATAGAGAGCTCTTAATTTCTAGTATGAATGAACACTGGTTCTGTACAGAAGTCATCTGTGAGTGAGACTGCTGCTGGTGGTTGTTAGCAGTCAGTGAGCATTTGAGGCCCTTTAATTATGGATGTCCTGCAGTCAAGAGATAGCTGCATTTGTTCAGGATATTGAAAAAATCTTAGGATAACATTTTTAATGGTTCTTCTCAGGATTTCAGATGTTTTGAAATTTTTCATTCATTTTAGAACAACCTTTTTCTGATAGCAAGCCTACTGATTTGGCAAAAGCCACCTGAAGAGAAGGCTTGGTTTTCCAGCAGCATTTGTAGCCTTGCCCTTCCAGTTGGGAAACACTTACTCTTTTGCTTGTCCTCCCTTCTGCCGTAAAGATAGAGCATTTCTGTAGGTACACAAGACCCCAAAAATGACGAAGCAATGAACTATAGCTGCATTTCTGCTCTGCTCTCCCTGCTCTGCTCCTGGAAGCCCCTGGTGTGTGGGAGCACATCTCTGCACTGTTTGGGTGGCTGATGAGCAGCCACAGGAGTTTCTGGTTCTCCTTTTGTAGATGGATCCCTTGTGCTGTTACTGCCCACTTCCTCACCATTTTCTACATGGTTTTGTGCATTCCTGCACAAGGAAGGTTTATTTGGAAGGTTTTTTTAAGAAATGCAAGCTTACGTTGTGCCCTTCTCAGCCTTAGAAAATGCCTTGGTTCATATCAGCAGTTTCAGATCCAGTCTGTGCTGGAACCTACATGAGAGGAAAGTGTTCAACACCTGTCTCTACTTTTCCACTTTAGGCTACCAAAGAGAGCTGCTTTTCCAGAGGGATGATGGCTCTTTTAGTGCCTTTGGAAATGAAGATCCCTCTGGGAGCACATGGTGAGTAGTTCTGCCAGAATCACTGTGGAATTTTAGTATTTTAGATATTTTCCCTGCATCTGAAAAGTTTTTGTGAAGCTGGTAAAAGTTTCCAGCTGTATTAGCCTTCTGCCTGGTTTTCATTAGGTGTTTAGGCCAACTCTAAGGTCTTTCTTTCTGCATAACATATTGTCTAAGGCATTATTAGGGCAAGGCTTTTTAATTTTGAAAAAAATAAAATAAAAGGAATGATTAATTATTTTAACCAGGGTAATAGTTTAGTCTGGAAGTTTTTTCTGTTGCTTTTCTCAAAGGAATGAAGAATAACAAATTAGTTATTCTTGCACTTGATTGAAACCATTTAGGGCTATGTGATCATCACTGCTTCAATCAGAATATCAGTTATCTTTGTACTGGAAGCTGAAGACTGAGACATTTTGTAGGGGCTGAACAGAGTTCCTGGTTGTAAAAATTTGTTCTACTTGCATCTGTCACACTTCCTTTTATTGAGACTGTAAACACAGCTGAAAAAGTCTTTTTCAGTGCTGAGTTTCACTCCAGGAAGCATACAGAGCAGAGCGGGTGAAGCCAAATAGATAACAGAGAGAGGTTCCAGCACCTTGTTCTGCTAACCCTTGTTCAGTTTAGATGTACTTACGTATTTCAGTACATGCTTCTGTCCCTGTTACTGTGCCACTGGATGAGACTTTCTTCTGGACTCATCTTTCATTGACATCAGCAGGATTTGCCTTTGACTCAGTATTGATGGATTGGGAGATGAAGATTATTTACCTGTACTGGCAACTCTAGTACTAAAATAGTGCAGTGACAGGTTACATGAATGCACATTTGGAAAGAAGGGGGTCGAGGAATAGTATGGGATTAATAATAAAACAACAAAGGTTGTTTTGACGATATCATGGTAATAGTGGTGGTAATTAACATCACAATCATAACTGCATTACTTTGTAAACTATAACTTCTGTCTAGCAGCAGAAGGCAAGAGAGTAACATTTGAATAACATAGCTGTAGAAGGGATGATTTTCAGGAAGAAGGACATACCTTCATTTTTTTGGTGGATTGAGTCTACTTGTTATCTGGGTGAGGCATGCGTTTTGCTCTGCTTGGTAGGGATGTGTAGAACACCTTATGCTCTACAGTATTCTTACATCATCTGAAACAGAGGAAGCTGTAATGCATGGCTGATTTTGTCTTGATGAAACTTCTCCCTAAGGTTATCAGCTTTTGTACTGAGATGTTTCCTTCAAGCTCGTCCATTCATAGATATTGATGAAGATGTACTCATGGATACAGCTAAATGGATTGTCCGTCACCAGAAATTAAATGGAGAGTTCCAGGAGCCTGGCAAAGTGTTACACAGTGATCTTCAAGGAGGCATCAATAATCCAATTACTCTCACAGCTTACATCATGTCATCCCTCCTAGGGTTCCCAGATAAACAGGTATTGGAATTCAGAAATATAATTCATAGTTATGAGAATGCTTCATAAATTTTCATCGTACCTGGCAAACACATGGTAGTTAATAGAAATAGAGGGATATTTGAACACAGACAAAATGTAACCTCATTTTGTTGAACATCCCTTACCTATTCCAAGTAATGCAAAGTTGTGTTAAGCCCTTTAATTTTATATTTGAAAAATCTAAAGTTTCTGTTCACAAGAATACTGTCATGACTTGAGTCCAAGAACTTGCAATGAAATTTATTGGGGGTAACTATTCTTAAAGATGTTAAGCCATTCCAATTGATTTAATTGAAATTACTCATCTGGCAGTGCCAGATCAAAAGGCTGTCTTTGAGATTTATCTGTGACTCTGAAAGAGATTTTCATTATTTCTTGTCTGTGGTTTGGGGCTAGTAATTTTTCTGGTTCAGTAAATTTTTTTCTTTTCCTTTTTACTATTCCAAGATATGTTTTATTTGGTGTATATTCTTCAATATTATCTTCATTTCCAGCATGCTTATGCCATCAAGACGGCTACGAACTTTCTAGAAGATAAATTAGAAGAAGGTATTTCAGATAATTACACATTGGCACTTGTGACATATGCATTGTCCTGGGCAAAAAGTACAAGAGCGAAGGAAGCACTGAATATGCTGAACCAGAGAGCAGAGCGCCAAGGTACTGCACAAGCATCTTACACAGTTGTACAGATAGACTTTTGTCAAATTAAAAAATGTCTATCGTGTATTTACAGCTATACATTCAGAATTCAAATCTGTTCAGAGTGTGATATGGAGAATTAGCCTAAGAAGTTCCAAGACAGCCTCAATGAGTGGCAATTCACAACAAGGCTTGGGCTTTCAGTCTTGGTTACCGTGCTCCTGATAGGAGTACTGTGATGCTGTTGAAGGACATGACTTGTCAGTTTTCCCATTTTATTATGCACACTTGTATGACCAGCCTGGATAAATATTCCAGCGTAGTTTGGAGAGATCAGGAGGGTCTTGGGGAGCAATGAGTATTGGAAAGAAGAGGTGAAGGACTTTCTGTAAGGCACTACAGAGGTCTGTTGCACTTTCTCTGGGGACCTATCATCTCAGTATGTTTAACCTCTTCCAAGTTCAGCACAACTGAATTCTTTTGCCTAATTTGGGGGAAGAAAAGACCATATGGAGTATAAGAAATTGAAGGTTTTGGCTCAAAATAGTAACTGTCATCTTGAAAAATTGAAAGGAATTTGTGTTGCAGCCTAGCAATGGAGCCTTTTGAGTGTCCCTCTATGTTTACTGAGTTAGGCCTTTTGGACAGTCACTTCTGGGAAGAGAAGAAGTTGTTTTTTTGGGAAGGCCTCGCACAAGAATGAGTCTATTGAGACGCTGTGCTGCCTGAGGTCCTTCTCTGTTCCTGAGAGAAAGGAGCACTGGAACAACAAGGTGGCCTTTTCAGAAGGGCTCCTTTTTGTGAGTACTTCAGGCTGACGAGTAAAGGGCCAGGGTAAAGTTCAGTGTAAAGACCAATGAAATGAGTTGACTCACTATTTCGACTCCAGCTTTTTTGTGTCTAAATTCAAACATTGCTGAGGAAGTACTCAAGTCAGTCCTTTGTGGAACACACACCTAAACACTCACACAATATCATAGATCCTTACCAGAGCTCATTGTGTAAGCTTTAATGAAGACTTCAGTCTGTGGTTCTGAGGTTGTTATTGTTTCCTTTTACAGGAGAATTTCGTTTTTGGGTAACACCTGCTTCTGAAATTTCTGACTCGTGGCAGCCACGGTCCATTGATATTGAACTTGCAGCATACGCTCTGCTCTCTCATTTTCATCAAGATAGATTAGCTGAGGGAATCCCTATTATGAAATGGTTGAGTCATCAAAGAAATCACCTTGGGGGATTTTCATCTACTCAGGTAATATCTTGTCTTAAAGTGTTTTGCTATACTTTCTAAACAAGCAGTGCTTATTTAAAAATAAAAAGAACCACTTTTACATAGTAATTACTGAGTTTTGTTTTGCTGTAACAGCTTTGGTTGTGTACAAATTTGTATTATTGGCATCTTACTCCTGAAGTGCCAGTTTTAGTATTTTTGGCAAGTCTAATAAAAAAGAGAATTAGAAGGAGACTTTCTTTATATAATGTACTAATAACAAATTAAGAAGAAATAGTAGTGTCCATGGAAAAGTAATTAAACATATTTTTGAAATAAGTGTGATGAATATCTATGCTTACTTTCTTTCCAAGGAGAGAAGCCTCTTTTAATTCTTACCATGTGCAACTCCTCAAACTCCTCAAAGGCTATTAACTTAGCCTTTAACTAAAGGGAGTAGCTTTTAGAAAAACAGCCTAACCTAATTCCTCTGTTGGCAGTTGGTCTTAACTTAATAATGTACTTTGTCCATATCCTTGCTCGGATTTTTGATGGGCCGTGAAATTTGGAAAATCTTCACTATCTCCAGGAGGTTTCCATGTTAATGAAGCCACATCTTGTAAACTGTGCTGGCATCCAAAAAAATAGATAGTACTTTGGATTGCATTGGTTTAAACTAGCTTTTAAATTAACTACAAATGTTGGTCACGTTTCATCATGCTGCTTGGTACCAAGGTATACAGGCTATCCTTCATTATTTTCAGATGTTGGTTGGTATTAATCTGAGAGAAATGTGTTCTGAGTAAAATGCAATTTAAGAACAAGCCTGGTTTCCCTGAGGTATTAGTGCTTTCCTAATGTGTTAATTCTTGCTTATTATTTGGAGAGGTTGATTGAAACACTAAATGAGTTTAAAAAGCTTTTCTCTATTCTCCAGAAACCTATTTTACTTGAAAGTTTGAAAATCTAGCAACACATCATTTACCCTTGAGGGTAAAATAAAGAAATTATTTTAATCTTTTTGTTCTTCCATAGTCTAAACTGTTTTGATTTCAAAATTACTCCAATGTCTTGCTAGATGCCTTTTTTTAATTTGTAGAAATGACTCCATAGTTTTTAACTTCTAAGATTGCTTTAAAAAATAATGTTTGGAGTGTTTCCTTCCATGAGTTTATTGCATAAGAAACTTAATATATTATTGACCAATAAGGAGAAAAGCATTAAGTTGCATGTGTGATGCTTTATAAGTTAGGGTGTAGTAATTCACCATAATCTGTATACCTGATCCAATTTACTGGGAATTTGTAGTTGCTAATCAGCTGATCTTTCTGTGTTTTAAGAAATCAGTGAAACAGGTAATCTCAGATGAGGATGTGGAATGGGAAGGAGGGTGGTTTTTTTATCAGATAGAATGAATAATCATACCCTTAAAGTATGGCATACTCACCCTGTTGAAGTGAAAGAATTCCTGTTATGTTAGAATTTTGTTACTAGAAGTGGCCTAATAACAAATCAAGTATCTGTATGCCAAGCCTGACAGGCCAGTTTCTTCACTCTGACTGGTTAAAAATAGGTGCAAAATGAACTGCATGAACAGTAAAAATCCCTGAGAAGATTAGAGAAATATATTTGATTACTGTATTTCTTCCCAGAAAACAGTGGATGTTGAAATTCTCATCCCTTAAACTGTGCTGGACCAAACATTGAAACACTGCCTCTTGTGCTCAACACCTGGGGAGCTAAGCCTACAATCACACACAAAGATGAAAAAAAAACTTTAGATACATATATGACAGTGTATTTTTAAGTATATTCTGCAGTGGTTAAATAATTGCACAAAACCTTTGGATCAAATACAGATGGTAAACTGGGCTGAAACCCTTTGAAATTGTTGCTGAGTGTCTGATAAAAATTAATTTCAGCCTTTTGTTAAAATTAGTGTTAATAATTTTTCAGACCTGTAGCTTTTCTGTCACCGATCATGGCACCCTGCAGAACTCCTGTGCAATACTTAGTACTTAAAGCATAGTCACTAAATAAATCTATAAAGTAGCAATGTTGTTACTTTCCTCTGCGTCTTTCTTCATGGTTGGTGTGGTGTGTAATTCTGACTGTTGTGTCTTTCAGCTTGTCAGGTGTTGGACATACCTTGCACAAGAGGAAAACTTCCTGGGCTTGCTCCCACCTCATTTTCCATTTCCATAGTAGCTAACTTGTCTTGTGTTGCTCTCTCTTCTGGGCTAGGACCTTCATGCCAGGGGAATCCAGAGATATGGAGGTGGCTGCAGGAAGATTCCAGCATAATCAACAAATGGGTCAATACGAGGACCATGAGCTCCCCAAGGCATGGTCTCTGTGCTGGGCTGGCTTCTTCTTTTCAATACTGAGGGGTTTGTTTCTCTCAACAGGACACAGTGGTGGCTCTACAAGCCTTAAGTCTGTTTGCAGCTCTCACTGCAGCAAGCAAAACAGAAATGGATATAACAGTGACAGCCCCTTCTTTGGAAATAACAGAAACATTCTCAATTGATACTCGAAACCGTTTCCTGCTTCAGACCAAGGAGGTACTGTAAAAAGTGACGAATACTTTTGTAAAGTTTGCTGACTGAAAGTACTTTGAAAATACTGGTTTACTTATCTTTTTTTCAGATTCCCCCTGCACAACAAATGACAATTACAGTGTCAGCGGAAGGAATGGGATTTGCTGTCTTTCAGGTAGGCAATGCAGGCAATCAGGTAGGTATTCTTGGTAAAGAGATGCTTTCTGTAAGGAAGGTGTATTTTGGAAGCTTTATAAAACACATTAATAGGAGCAGTCTTCCAAAATCTTAAATCAGTAGCAAAGCACTTCACTAACGGAGGAATGCTGTGAATAAAATAAGGATATATTCCTGTTGTCATTTCTGGCCAATGGCCTGGACTCTTAAGTACTGCTGGATGACTGACAATTTTGGGGCATTTCCATGAGCCAGAGCTGTATCAAAGCAGCCCTGTACTCCTGCAGAAATGCAGTGTCTGTTTGCAAGACAAAGAACTGCAGTGGTACACTAGAAGGCACACAGTTCAGAGTAAAACAGATGTGTGGACTGGGCAGAAAAGCCTCATTGAGAACCTGGTAAACCATAAATAAGGCACAGATCAGTAGAGAATAAGGTTGCATTGCCAGTTATAAGGGTTATTTGCCTTTCATTGAAGTAGAAACCAACAAAAACAAAAAATAAGAGATTATTACAGCTAGGTTCTCCAGCAATTTTTACAGTGTTCTGAAATAGCATGAAACACAGAGTCAAGGGGTCCTGCAAATCACAAACAGGAACAGACACAGAATCAAACAATAGTGTGGGCATGGCAGAAAGTGGAATGAGAAATACCATATCAGAAGAAAACAGTGTTGGATCTAACTTGATACAGCCAGCAGTGGATCTCACTTTGCTGGTGCCCTCTCTATGACAATTGGTTGTGACCAGACAGGTGAAAGAGCAGACCTTGGAAAAGCTATAAATAATGCAGAAATACTAGTCTCTGAGCATGAGAGACTCATTTTATTGAAGGTATAAACTTATACTTGCTGACTGTGTTGTGAAACAAGAGTTCCTACTGGACTACTAGTCATACTTGAGAAAACTGATCCAAAGCTACCTTAAAGTGTCTCCAAGTTTTATGCCGGGTCAGATTCTGTCTCAAGTTCCATCCAATCTGTCCTTCACTTTAGTGTTCTTATGCATCTGGGAACAAAAATGCCTGGTGATGGTTGGTAAATATGCTTTGGGAAAAATCACCTTTTCAAAGAAGTCTTCACAGCTGCCTATCAGCAGTGAACAGCTGCTGGCGATACGCCTCATTCATTTGCCACCCATCTGCAAAACCCACAGTGCCATAAATCACAACCCGTGTTCATTAATTCCCAGAAGTACAAATGAAGTTTATATCAAAGTTCAAAAGTTTCAGAGGATAGTTTCGATTCAGGCTTGCAGGCCAAGATAGGAATGAACATCTCAGCAGGACTGCATTCGCACAGCTGTGGTTTCAGTGTGCCCCTGTGTGTGTTTGTGTGGAATGTAACACAGTGAGGCTCCAGAACAGTTAAGACTACTTAACCCTAATCATTATTGAGAAATACTCCCTGATAATAAGTCAGCTGATTTGTCAGATGAGCTGATCAAAAACTTTTCAGCAAATAGTTTCTTGCTGGAAGACACTGATTTGTTGAAATTAATATGTTTTGTGAAAGCACATTGATTCCAATTACCAGCAACAAAAATTTTCCCATTCAAACCAGCATGTCTGGTGAAGATGGGGCAGAAGTTTTCCACCAAGAAAAACCAGTTCACCACGGTGAGAGCACTCCCTGGGGATGTATAGCACCAGGGTATAAGTTCCTGGTTTGTTGCATGAACATGGAAATGTGCTCACAAAGAACTGCTGTTCAGGAACCAAGGCTAGATTACCTGGTTCATTTAGGTCACTGTGCTCTTGCCTCCTCTCCTGAAGCTTTGAGTTAGAGATGCTGTGACTTGATTCAGAATATTGCTCTTAACACCCTGGAATAGTTCCTCCAAAACCTTGTCTTTGCTGAGATCAGTTATTTCCTTCTGCTTCCTTTGGCTCTGCTTCTTTTGGCAGGTCTGGTATTCTAAAAGAAAGAGTGCTGAGGACATTGAA
Source organism: Cinclus cinclus (assembly GCF_963662255.1). Lineage (NCBI taxonomy): Eukaryota > Metazoa > Chordata > Aves > Passeriformes > Cinclidae > Cinclus > Cinclus cinclus. Next base: position 30,261,902 of record NC_085048.1, read on the forward strand.
TGAGATTTCTTTTTCCCAGACACAGGCTAGGTCTGGATCAGATTTAATAAATCAGATAGCATATGACATTGCAATCACATTTCTTTAGCTGGGTTTCATTGTCTTGGGCCCATCAGAGTACAGTGGTAAGAATCACTGTTCTGGGATTTGACTTTCTCACCAAATGTAGCATGTGAAAAGAGTAATTCATTTCAATATCGCACAACACAAGATTAAATCCATTAATGGAAACATTGTGCTTTCCCAACAGAATGGATTCTTAGGAAAAAAAAAAATCAGGTTTTTTTTGGTGAAATCTCACTGTCTGTGTGTGCAAGCTGGCAGTGCATTCACTCCTGACTCTTCAAGATCTCGTAAAAAGTATTTAATTTGGATATTATGGCTATAAAGGCAGACATTTACTTACAGCTTTTTGGTCCTGCTGTCAACATAGTTTCCTAGCTCATCTCTCCATTGTGTGGGTATATCCCATGCATGACCTAAGACACCTACTCTGCAAGAGGCAAGAGAGGATGGGTTAGGGTGTTCTGAAAGATGCTGTGGAGAAAGGAGTCAAAGAAGCAATCTTCCCTAGGAGGCCTGCTGAAAGTATTAAAAGAAACACCTCTGTACTGTCTAGAAACCACTGTGAACTGGTCTTGACACATTACTAAATTGGCATGGCTCATGCCTTCTTGGAAGAAAGGAGAATGCCACTAAAATCTAGAACTAGCAACAAGGGGAGGGTGGACAGGCTCAAACAACAGTGGGTATGGGCGAAATGTATAGGTGGACAAGATCTCCTTGATCTCCTGATCAGGTGTAGAGAGGGCATGAGGAAAAACCTCAGAATTCACTGTTACTCATTACTGGAAACACTGACTGTCTTTTCCACTCAGTGTATTTTTGCTGGGTTTGGGCAGAGGACTGAATGTTATTTAGAGTGGTGGTGCTGAAATTAGGTACAGGATGAAATGCACACATATTTCTCCATTGCCATTTGAATGGATATTGAGTACTTAGAAAGGGACAGAAAATATTAGAGGTGTTTTCATTGAATTCACATCCTCAGTCAAGCTCATTTATTCCGCTAGTTGAAGAAGAAAATGGATAGGCATTGATTAGGGAATTATAAATGTGCCATAGTTTTAGACGTGTAGTGCAGCTGGTAGTGTCAGCTACTATTAGAAGCATCACTGTCATGCAGAACACTAGCTTTTAGTTTTCTCTCCTTGGGCCTCTCACCAGAACTGGTTTCACTGTACACAAGACTGGACCAGTTCTGCCTTTAGCTTTGGCAGTTGCCTTTTGAAAGTTTAGAAATTCAATCGCTCATTTTGTTAATTTAATGTGAGTTTCTGTATAATACCCTTCTGTCCCCAAAGAGGGTGTGTATATGGAAGAAGGCTTTAATTAAATTCTGTGTTGTGAAAACATTTTCCTTCATTGTCACAAAAAATAGGGAAAAGAAATTTTGTCAGGCTCGAACAGCAGTAGCTTATTCCGTGAAAATACTAGCTGATTGACCTGTTCAGTATGTGGTTTCAGAACGTCCTGCCTTGGCAGTAAATTCCCATTCATTAACTTTTTCTGGCAAAAGTTAAAACGGTTTTGTTTCTATGTTGACAGATTGTTGAGGTGCTGCTTTTTGTGTGCCTTCAACTGGCAGGCTTTCTAGATTGGTTTCATCCTTGGTACTGCCTTCTCCTGTGGAGCAGTTGCACATGATAAATCTTCACATTTGCACCGTGGTTGTCCTGAGTGCCTCTACAGAATTGGCTCTGCAGTCATACAGCATGCTAAATTCAGCAATGTTGGGCAGGGCAATGGGAATTATGTGTAGAGATTGGAAGAAGGAGAATAATTTTGTATCAAAAAGTTAGAGACATGGCAGCAAAAACAAGAATCGGAAATTAAACATGATTCCCTCAGTCATCCAGATAAAACACAGCATGGCGAGGGGGTTCTTCTTTGCTTTTAGTAGAAAAATAAGCAGAAAGTGGCTAAACTAACTCCCCTTGCAAGACTCCAATATGCATTTTGTTTGGCTAAAGAAACGGAAATGAAAAGTGCTTCTGGAAAATCAGTCCTACAGGTTTCAGGTAGCAAGTGGAAAATTGTCAGTCCAAATTTAAAGGTATGACAGGGGCTTGTCCAAATTATAGGTTAGCAAGTTAATTACAGGCTAGCAGGTCTGTGCAAACACGTGTTTTCTCATGTGAATGCTCCTCTGGTGTTATGGAGTTAGCAACTTAGCAAACCACACTGATTTGCTTTTCATGTCTCCTGATGCCTGTACTTGCAATCCACAGCTCAATGTTATGTACAACACAAAACACACCGATCAGAGGCTCAGATCTATCCAAAATCAAGAAGCCTTTGATTTGAATATTGATGTAAAAGATGATAAAGATGATAAAAACCACTTGACTTTGAATGTGTGCACAAGGTAGGTAAAGCAGTTGGAGCATCTCATGCACTTCTTTGTATATACCAACTTTAGATTGCTTTAAATAAACTGAATTACCTGTTTGCTTGTATGAATTTATTAATATATGGGATATAAATGTATACCTGAAGAAAATAAAAATCACTTTGCACAAATTATAGTAGTTAAATTAAGAATAAATTCACAAGTCACCTTCTGCTGTACAGGTGATTTTTTTTTACTAGTGTGCATAAAGATGGAGGTACCTGAACTGTTAGAGGTATGTGGAAGTGTTTGTGTGAAATGCAAGAAAAGAAACTCAAAGGTTTCTTTGGTGTGAGTGCTTTTGAACTATCGGAATGAGTGTGGAGAGACTTGAACATTTAATCTTTGCTTTGTAACTTGAGCAGCAAACTGTGACAAGGGCTTCTTACTCTTAGCTTTCATGAAAGGAATGCTTTGCTTTTGATACAGAAGTAGATACTTTTTTTTTGTAAAGAGAGAAGGAAGTTCTGAAAACACTATAAGTAATCATTCTTTGTTCATCTCTGTAATTAACTTCACTCAGAACACTTTTGGCAGGTGTCAAAATCCATGTTTACATAATGATGAATTCACATTGCCTTATTATGCATCTATCTTTGTGGTCTTTCCTTCACCAGTAGTCAACAACTTGGTAATAGAATATGATACATTATTCTAGATTTGAAAGAGGTGGTAAGTTTTCCACCCAGACTAATTCTGTTCTTTTTGCTGAATAAGGGGGAAGGGGCAGGAGGATATGGGAAAATGTGTGCATCTGGGGTGATGTTTCTTGTTCAGTAATCAGCTACTAAGAGCTGAGCTCAGCCAGCTCAAGTATCATCTCAGAGACCACAGAACAGCCACCTGATGTTAACTGGATAGAATTTGCTTCACATGAGAACAGATGACATTGAACTCCATATTCCTAGGTCAGCCATTCAATCAAGTTATTTCTTTTCCTCCTTTGTGGTTCCATTTTGCTTGCTGTGGAAGTGTTCATACACATAATTAAAAGGTATATTTGAAGATGTTTGTTTTCTGCCAGTGTGCATTTGCTATTGCAGTTAAAGGCCACTGCATATTTCATATGAAGCACTATAGGATATTTTATTTCTCTCTATATATTTGTTTTTTGTCTTCTTTTATTATCAACAAGGATGTTGTTGAAATGACTGCATTTGTTGTATTTAAGGATTTCATCAGTTTGCGAATGCTTCCTCTAGAAACACTGTTTTCTCCTTGTGACATTATACATATTATCTATATGTAACACCTTCTTACGTTCCTTGTAAATGCAAGATTTGCAAAGTACCACCTGATCCACTGTGATTATTCTTTCATGCCTTTCATCCACCCCCTCTTTTTGCTATTTATTTAAACTTTGTACACAGTATGCCTAGAACTGTTCTTAGGCTCTGCCTACCACAAGGGAGTTGTGACTGGAGATGGAGCCTCTAGGTGACACCATCATACAAATAATCAGCTACAGAGAATATGATTTCAGTATAGAGGATTGATTTAATTTGGGAAATAGCCAGCAGGCATAAAGCCAGAGCTCTGTTTTTATATGTTTCTAGTATCCAATTCAGTGACGTACATGGTGGGTGGAGACACTAGAATACATGAGAGCTCTTGAAACAGAAGGGGCTTGTTCTCTTTTAAACTCTTACATGAGGTGTCAGTAGCATAAAGAGCTTACATGCTGGGTTTGGGGTATTTCCTGGGCAATCTGACTCTCTAGCTAAGACCTTTCACTTAAAATACTCTATCCACTTAAAATGCTCCGTCTCTCAGGGAAGCTTCTAGGGTGGTGATACTTTAATTGGAAAGTGTTCAAAGGATAGGGGGAGATCAAGTGATGTTGAAAAGCAGCCTCAAAAGACTACTTGGAACATTTAGTTAGTTCCAACATCAGTTCCATCAACTCTTACTGTGGAAAGTGGGCAGGTACCTCAAATAAATTAGTTTAAATTGCTTAGGCTATGGCTTCTTCATCTCTGATTGCTAAGCTTGATAACCTAGTCATCTTCCTCTTCTTTTCCCTATAAATTGGATATAATATATGCCTTATCTATATTCCTAAATTAAAGTTGTCCTACTTATGGTCTTTTATAACATGATGTGGCTTTCTAGTAGAGAAACCAATACAGAAAGACTGCTGAAATCTCAATAAGCAGGTATGTGTAGTCTAGCCGTGAGTATGCATCTAGCTGTGGATATACATAGTTAGGTACTGAATCTGGAGAATATCTACCTTCTCTCAGCCAGCTTGATAATGGTTGGCTATGGTCATCTTAACTGGGTATTATTTTTTGACTCTAGAGCAGATGATTTCTCATTCAAGCTCATGTGGTTCTTGGTTAGAGGAGTTCCTCTCTGGGAGGCAAATACCCAATACCTAGGACTGCTAGCTTTTTCTGACTGTAATTGCCTGCATACCTTTTAGCAGACATGGGAAACTGATCACTGATGGTTCTATTTACTCTCTCATTTCTGCTTTCTGCTTTCTTGGCTTTGTTTTCTCTTCTTTATATCATCTGTGAGAAGGTCTCATCCTGATCTCATATTGCTGATGAGTTGAAACATGAAGTTCAACTGAAAATATTATCAGTTTTCTTCAGGTACAACTTTCAAGTCTGTCGTTCTCTTAATGGTCATTCTTGCATGTTGATTTTTTTCTTTTTTTTTAAGAGACCATGGATTTGAAGAGATGGTACCACAACCTGCCCCCAAGGCTGCCTCTCCTCCTTTTTTGAGAGCCAGATCCTCATAAATTCTAGGGATATGTCTAATTCACTCCTTGACAATACCAAGATAGTTTGGTTCCCTGTTGGTATTTTAGTGGCACCCCAGGCTGGCTAGACAGCTTGGGTGTTTTATTCTCCTCTTATTGGTAATTATGCAGAAATAATTACATCCAGTTCCAATTCAGTTATTTGTTTTCAATAGCAGCTACTTTGGCACAGCACATCATTGAACAGATGGTTTCATTTGTTTCCAATCTTGTGAGCCAACTGAAGCCAGCGGTTGTGCTGTATTTCTTTTAAAGCTGTATCTGCCTTGAATCAGCCAGGCTTAACAGCATTGCTTTGAAAGCAGCTTCCCCCCCCCCCCCCCCTTTTTTTTTAACTACCCAGCTCTACAAAGAAATTGTTTAATTACTTTCAATACTGCCAGGCTTTTGAAATGAAGTTTGGAGACAGTTCTATTCTAGTGGAACAATAATCATTTACCTTCCATGCTAAGGCCAGGGAAAGTGTTCTGCTACCTATTTTATTGAAAGCAGTAGAATCTTTTGCAGGTCATTTAGGTGGCACTTGTAGCACAGAGCACCATAAATACATTTTGATACATCTGTTATGCACTGTAGTGTGCAAGGCTTGCTCAATAGAGCAAGCTTTTACTCCAGCATCTGGTTTTCACATTGGAAGAAGACACAGTAATAAGCATTATTTAGGAAAAAAGAAGGGACTCAACTTATTGGATCTTTTTCCAAATGTGGATTAATAACATGGCTATGCATTCTAAAACGGAAACTTTGAGAAATAATTTGGTGATGACTTTGTTAATGGAACCATCAGTCTCTGTGAAGGAAATATAAAAAGGTCCAGGAGACTTCTTTGGTGTATACACCTGTGTCTTGGCCTCCAAAATGAATAAAAGCAAAACAATGCATCCATAAGAAGAAATATATATACTTCAGTACAAGAATTCCTACAGCTGTTTCCTAATTGCTTATTTTAAAATGTATTTAACTACTATAGTTTCTGCATATTTTTAATATAAACCTGTACGAGTAGATGCTGATTGAAAGTTCCTCATGGTGTCAATATAGTCTCTCACATGGTCTATGTACTACAGTTTTCTCAGTGCTAAACCAGCTTTTGCATATGTGGCTAAAGTTAGCAGAAAAAATAATTGAGAAATTATTAGCTCTTTATCATTAGAAATTTTCTTGTCATTTGTTTCCCAGGTATACTTAAACATTTCTTCGTTAGTTCAGACTTAAAGACCAAATGTTTTCTTTGGAGAGTGGGCTACTGTATTTCTGCTAAAAGTTTCTTTGTCTCTGTGTTTTGAAAAGGTACTTCGGTTCTGGCACGGCTCCCAGTAGTGGTATGGTCCTCATGGAAGTTGGCTTACTCAGTGGTTTCTCTGTGTCACCAGATTTTGTTCCATTAGACAATGCAGTTAAGAAGACAGAAAAAGACAATGGAAAAGTCAACCTATACTTAGACTCTGTAAGTTGGAAATAACAAAGAAAAGTGTTTGTGGTGATGTTGATCTTGACTTTGACATTGTTAGGCTTAAATTTGGAAAGACGTTATGGTTATATTCTTTGGAGAAATCTGCACCTGCTAATTACTGGTTAATAATTTTAATTTAATTACTAATTACTAGGAATTAATAGTTCTTCTGTTTTTTAGTGAGACTGATTGGATAGGTGCAATTGTGTTCGTAAGGGGTTTCTAAATTAGGCCACTTAAAAAATCACACATAAGAGGGCAGATGTTTCAAGAAGTCTGCAATTTGACCAAAATGACTACAAACAAGATGAACATCTTTATGTGCATCCTGACTCTTATGCCTTTAGAAATGAACTAACCACTGAGCTAAAAATTCTTACCTCTTCCATGAAGCTACCATCCCCAGGGTTCTCAGGATGTTTGTCTTCTGTTTTTGTAGCTAAATGAAACACAGATTTGTGTGGATATTCCGGTTGTGAGAGACTTCAAGGTGACAAATATCCAAGATGCTTCAGTGACTGTAGTGGATTACTATGAACCTAGTAAGTGTCAGTCATTTTAAATGGTACTTAATTATTCAGAAGTTTAAAAGAAAGTTTCTTCCTGTAGGAATAGGAGAAATTTTAGTGAAGAAAAAGCTGCATTGACCTGTAGTCTTTTTTGGACACTTATCTGCCCAATTTGCTAACAAGTAGTAGAGTTTTCACTTATCTCTTGTCCTAATGGGTCAGTTCAACTGCTGGAAATTTTCTGGCCCAGTATATCCCCAAAACTACCAAAATGAAGCAGGAGCTTCACTGTGTTTCACTTACCAAGTTAATAAATACCACTTGAGTAGCTTTGCCATCTGTTTCTTAAACTAAGAGTCCTTCATGGGAGAAAATGCCAGCATTTCAACTTCTGTTGTTAGCTAAAACAGGTGTATATTGGAAAAGTAATTTCAAAGGGTTTTTTTTTTTTTGGGGGGGGGGTTGGGTTGGTTTGCTTGTTTGTGGGTTTTTGGGGCTTTTTGTTTGTGTTTTGTTTGTTGTGTATAAATGGATTATATGTATGATGTAGTATGTGTTGTGTAGAGTGTGTTTTAGAGGTGGGCAACAATGTACAAAGCTCTTTGGCAAAATTAAAAACAAGAAAAAATTACAGGCTGCTGGAGAAGATACTAGGTTTTCATTACATGAACCACCTGGTTCATTATTAAGGATATGGGCTTGGTTTGAGATAAGACATAAAAAAGTTGTATATGGACAATTTTTACATGCTTTTTTAGCACAATTCAAAAGACAACCAAATATTATGTGTGCTACTGCAGCTAGATGTTCACATTTATTCTATACAGGCTGAATTTCTTGTTCATTCACAGAATTTGAAAGAAAATAGAAAACTAATGGTTATAAATACAATGTCCATTAATTAGAGCATATTTTAAGGGCTAGTGGCTTAAAAAATTACAGGAAATTTTTATGTAAGAGAAACACATTAGAGTTAGAATCTATGGCTGAAATGAATTACCAGTTCCTGGGAGAAGAGCTCAGGACCTAATCTTCTATAAGAATGCTATCAGATAGGATCATAAGTATGTTTGTTGTAAAGTCACAGGTAAATGCACATGTGTAAATATCTTTATTATATTGAAATAAATTTAGTTAATAAATTCTCTGTTAGCAGACTACTATTAAGGACCAAAATTTATGATGCAATTATTGCTGCAATTTCTTTAATTTCAAGAAAATGGTTTGTGCAAATATTATTTTACAGGGCACCATTCTTATTCCTATATATAGCATAGATATATTATTGGTCAACATGCATACATATGCCATGATTGAGTTCTTCTGGGGGAACTCTTTGCTGTCTAATACAGGAATGTGATTTTATTTTAATTTATTCTTTTCCATCAGTGTTGTAGTTGGTGACCCAAGCAGCAGGGATATATTTTAAGTGATGATGACAGGTTCATGTCATATTCAGAGCTAGGAAATGCCTAGAGGTTTCCTACTCTGGCATATATCAATAAATGTGACTTTATTGTGACAGATTGTACAACTGGCATAGGTGTAAGAGCTGTCTTGGATGCCCATATAGCATTATTCTCATCCCTGAATTTTTAGAACTCAATGCTTGTCACTGTTTGGTAAGCATTTTGGCCCACAAAATCATGTACTTTTTTAGTACCCTGAGGCTTGTAATGAAACGGAATATAATTTCAGTTTAAAAATACAGCTACTAAAAAAAGAAGCTGCAAGGTCTCTAGTTGGAAGGAAAAAAGGAGAAAAAGAGAAAGAAACTGTAAAAGCTTGTTCTGTCAGCAGCCACCATGCATTGATATTTCTAAAATGAATAGGAATTTTCACACTTTGTCTGGCTCTGTAGCAACCCTTCAGGGAAAAGGAGAGTAAAATATAAGAGCAAGAGTTAGGTGAGGTCCCAGATTCAGGAAGCTGAAGCTCCCAATACATGATAGAAAAATCATGAATCGTGAGAGAAAGCACCAGTTAGGAGAGACCTTGCTTTTAAATGTTTAAGCCAGCAACTTACCAGCTAAAGCATCTGAGTTCCTTTGTTGTGTAGGTAGGGGCAAAATATTTTAAAATGTTTGTCCAAGGTCTGTGAACAGATTGAATCTATGAAAGTGTGCCTTTCACCTGCCATTGGTCTGAACACATTGAGGTGTTCTGGGTGAAGAAAAATGAATAATGGCTGGGCTTAAATACCAACTCTGGGAAGTGTTTTGCAGTGCATGATAAGGTCTGCATCAGGTTTAAGTGCATCCTTTAAAAATTATTTCTTTTTGAATCTAGGTTCTTGGTTAATTTTCAGAAGTACATTAACAAATGCTAACTAATCTTTCTGAACAGGGAGAAGAGCAGTGAGAAGCTATAATTCAGAAGTAATGCAAAGTGTAACCTCTTGTGACTTCTGTGAAAGTGATTGCAACCTTTGCCACCGAGATGGTTCTGCAGCCTTGCTTCAGCACTCTTCAGTGCCCTCCTTGTTCTGTGTGCTCTTTGTCCTTCATGTAAACTTGCTGTGCAGTTGGGTGCTGTAAAAGGAAACAGATTGTTTCACATCTAAGGTTTCCGTAAATTATCCAAAGAAAATTTTATGTTCAGATACCAGCCTGTCTTTAGTGATTACCGTGACCAAACTCCTGCTGTGTTCAGGCAGAACTGGGCTGGCCCATATGGTAAATTTCTGGCTGTGCCAGAAAACTTCTACAAGTGTCTGCTGGGAAAGCTTTCCAAGTGTTAGTTTCATACGGAATTTATTTCCTGAAAAAGCACAGAGTTACTGAGAAAGCAGTGTGATAAAAAGTAAACTTAGTTCCATATTCGCACTTTGTTTTTACCCCAACTTCCAGCTGTGCTTGTTTTTTAGGGATGAATGTGAGTTTATCGTGCTTTTCCAAAACTCTATCTGCTTTTCCATTAGGGTGTTGATAAGCAGTGATAGGAGCTTGGTATCAGAACTCACTTTGTTCTGTTCTGAAGATGTGACACCCAATGTTAATACTGAATTTCTCTTTGTGCTCTTATGGGGAATATGAAAAAAAAAGGAGCTGGCTTCAGAGCAGATCCAAGTGTCAAGAAGTACTGCATTTACAAACTGCTGAATGCTCCAGAAAGTTGCCAGTCTTCTCTTTTTTTTAATCATTATAGAGAAGATAGGCTGATTTTTTTTTTTTGTCAATTAATAAGCTAATCATGCTTGAAAATAAGGCCTCAGGATGTTCTCATGCATTTTGCTCTGAAAGATTTTTTACTGTAAATGCATCAAAGATAAAGTCTGTCTTTCAGACTTCATTTTTCCAGGGTTATTCAGAAACAAATGCAAGTATCTTTCCACGTGAGAATGCTGGTGTCAGCTGGCATATATTTATGGCCAGATGAAGGAAGTTTGCTTTGAACCCGTTCTGGTTTTTTGATGTCTCCTAGAAATGCCACTCTGGGGCATTTATGTCTTGTGCTTTCAGTGTCATCTCGTCAGCAGTTCAGATGGCATAACACCAAACAGTTGTTTACTGCTCCCAGTGCCATGTGAGTTTGTGGCCCTGGATGCCATCTGTGCCCCCTGTAGCTGGTGGTGGGAGAGGCTTTCAGGAGGTATGGGCTGCATATGCATCCAGTCCTGCCAAACAATTCACATGCTTGCTTAACCTTAACCACATCCAGCTATGCTCAAGTGCTCTGCTGAAGCAGAATGGAGGAGAGGGATGGTGAAAAGTAGCAGGCACTCTTACACCCAAACCTGCTCCTTGCACATGGGGAGAATTACAGATGTCTGTGAGTGTGGAAATGTGTGAGATTGGGAGCTCGGTGCCCCTGAGTGAGTGTATGAATACCTTCCTTGTCTGGTAGCCAATCTGTCCTTCTTGTACACTACCTGTAATATCTAATGCTTACTTCTTTCTGATAAGGCAGCCAAGCTGTTGCACCCATAGTTACTAAAATGAAGTTAATAGCTGTCATGCTGACTGAGAGAGGTGGAAATTATAATTTCTGTTGATTCCCTTTCTTTAATACCTTTTTGAGACGGAGTGTGTTTTTTGTGCACATGTAATAATATGGCAGACACTTTCCTTGAGCGATTTCTGATTTTTATTCAATATTTGCTACTGCTTAAAATGTATATTTTTGTATTTATGCTCACTTGTAATGTTGTTCACAAAGAAAAATTTGCATAGTAGCATGAGAAGAAGCCTGAACTTCCTGGACTGGGGGTGCCTTCTAATACCAATGTATAGGTTTTAACTGCAGAACTAATTTAGATGGGGTTATTTGATTTACTTCACCTGTTTTTGGAATTTACAATTTTTTTCACAAATTTGGGGTTTTGTCCCATTTCTCAGGCAGAGCTTAGGCCTGTTTCTTCATGGTCATTCATGCTTGTCACTTGTCCTTGGTGTGTTTTGGATTTAACCTTTTTTAGTAGTTAATTAGTGCCTGAGCAGAGTGTGTGTGCTGCTCTGACCCACATGAAGTAATGTATTTATTGAAGCCAAACGCACTGCTTAGTCAGTAGGATGCAGGATCTCACCCTCTGTGTAAGTCATTCACTTGATTACATGGATCCAAAGCAAAGAGAAATGAAGATACAGACTTAAACACATCTCTGCAACTCAGATCCTTTAGTCATTTATGGGAGCCTAAATCAAACTATGCCAAGTGTAAGATCTGGAAAAAATTCTCATCTAAACTGGGATGTGTCTTGCTGTGTGTTTGATTTTCTTGTGACCTAAGAAAGTTGTTCTTCACTTGTCTTGGAGAACAGCGGACTTGACATATCATTTGACTCCCTTTAATATAATTTCAGAAACCCAAAGCTCACACACTTTCAGGTCTTTCTATATGCAGGGCTTTTTACCGGGTCATTGGCACCTAATTAATAATAGGATAAAGGGGCTTATTTTCTAGACAAGATGTACTGGAGATAAATTGCTCTTTTGCAGTAGATACTAGGAATAAATTAGTTCTGTTTTGCATGCAGTCCAATCTTCCTGAAAATCCTCCAAGAAAAACAGATTAAAACTGCTTAGTTGAGTTTTGGATAGTGCAGCTTTTACTAGTATTCCCTTACTTTTGTTTTTGAGACAAACAACACATGTTTTTAAATGACTTTTGGCTGCTTTGCACACTATATTAAGAATCATCAGTCATAATGCACCATGTCAGGGAAATTGCTGGAGTCAGTGAATAAACATCCTCTTTTGTTTTACTTTATTCTATACAGCAGGCATATCATTGCAGGCATCCAAATCTGCATCTATATCCAACAATTTTAAAGGAACAGTGTACATTGTATGACTTTAAACAATTGTTTACACCAAGTGGCTTTAAAATTCCTGCATCTGTACCTTCAGTCACTTTGCAGTAGTGGCTGATGCATTGAATGAATAGCAGAGGATAAAATTTGTACTGTGTTGGCAGTGAATGGAACAGCAGAAATGGAATATTATTTTGCATAGTGACTTTTTTTCTTTTCCTCATTGTGTGGGAAACTTTACACAAATGCTCAGCATATATGTTACTCCCATTACTCTATAATATCCATTTTGGGTGTTGGGGAGTGGGTCACGCCTCCACTGAAGTTAATAGGAAATCTTGTTGCAAAAAGTAATTTGGATTTCTTTAGCCATAAAGTCTACAAGGAGCTTTAAGGAGTGATGGTAAAAACACTCGTGAAAAGGTATTTTGTGATGGAGTCTTCATGTTGTATTTTGTGAGCATTTCTGCTGTCCATTGAGATTGGAATGTGTGTTGGTGCTTCCCACGCCCTTTTCAGCTACAGGATGTCAATGGACATGGTAAAGGGCCCTTAATATGCTATTGAATCAGTAAGAGATTTACTTAGTATGGAGTCTAAACCAAAACTATAATGTATTTTAAAGGCGTTCCCCCCAGATTCTGCCTCTGCTGTCATCTGTGATCTTAGCTGAGGGTTTCTCTACAGGTTTCGACATGGGTGTAATTTAGAGATCTTCTATTCTAAATGCTGTTGTACAGAACAGGGAATGAGTGCTTCTTAAAAGTTTTTAAGCACCTCAGAGTCTGCATGCTGGGCCAGCTCCATGGCTGGTTTGGTTCCCAGCATGGCACCACCATAGTATTGTTTATGTTGGAAAAGGACATTTAAAATCATTGGGACCCACCATTAATCTGCCTTTGCTGAGTCCAAAATGCCTCCCCAAGTGCCACATCTACACTACTCCTAAATACCCCCAGGGATGGCAACACCACTGCTTCCAATGGCAGCCTGTTCTGATTTTTAACAGTGAAGAAATTTTTCCTAATTTCCAATCTAGACCTCCCCTGGCACAACTTGTATCAAGTATTAGTTCAAATTACTAATATTATTTTTTGTTATCATTTCTTCTTCTACCATAAGCCTTATGCAGTGAACCATCTCTGTGATCTGAAGATTTTGAAATTAGATGCCTCATTTATCTATAAAATATAAGAGCAGCTGTTTCCTTTTCCCCATATGAAAATATTTCACTTCTGTATTGTTTCTCAAAAATTTTAATGTATTCCTATGTGTCAAATGGAAATTCCATTGCTCTATTGCTATTCTAGGCAATAAAGGCTGATAGTGTGCTGTATTAGATTAATCTAATGATTATTTTTCCTACAGATAACTTGTCTTCAGATAGGTATGAGCATTAATTCCTTATATGCTGCTTTTGAGTCACCAGTACTCCAGTTTAACATTTATCTTTAAATTAAAATAATTTGTTGCATTTCTAAGTAGCTACTCAAAACCTTCATCAGCATTGCTTATATCTTATGATGTTATATTATGAACTGTGGGGGTTTTTGGTATTTTTTTTGTTAGGTTGCATGGGATACTGCATAAAAAGGAGAAAATAAAAATATGCTGGTTCAGTGGAAGTATATAAGTGCATATAATGTCCTACTGACTGGCACATCTCTTCTTTTTCCATATCAGGCCTTAAACAATTTGACCTAAAATTCTTGACTGCCTTGAGACATAGTCAGACACCCAATTTCATTTAAGTTAGGATCATCATTCACATTTCCACTTTTGATCAAATCAGAAATTGTAGGAAAATAATGCTTTTATGAACTGTTTTGAGCTAACAGTGGTGAACTAACATGCCAACTATGCAAATAACTTCTGTCTTTTCAAGTAATAAAGCAAATGTTAAGGAACTAGGCTGTTTCAAAAGACTTTGGAAGATTGTAATTAGTTTATTTTTCTTGAAATAAAGTTTGCAATAGCTATTTTTAAATGCTATTAAAAATGTCTTTTAATAATATATGTCTAACGTTTGCTTGTTTGACAATACAGCTACTTCTAGGAGATCACAGTTTCTGTACACTGCTGAACCTTACGCACCCTCAGCACTTTTTAGAGGTTTCCTCATCTGTGTTTTAAAGCTCAGAATTTAATAATATAAATAAAACAAAATTTAAACAAAAAAGTATTTCTACAGTGGCTTCCCTGGTCAGGCTGTAAACAGTCACCTCAATTTAGAAATCTGCTATTTTGTTCAACATGAAGTTATTACAAAGTTTGCTGGTGTCTGCAACAGAGGTCATCTGCTGTGATGAGCTCAGTTCAGGTAGGACCCTTGTGGTCATGGAGAGCATCAGGAGCTGCACTGTTGTGTGAAAAGGAGAAAATTGTCCAGATACAGAGCTAATTGCTGAAGTGGAAGTAAAAGAGCACCAAAAAAATTTTATACCAAAGTATTTTATACAAACATAATTTAATTGATGTGCAGATTTTTTTTTTTTCAGTGACCTGCTCTTTTAACTGTAATTTTTCATGGTTTAGAAGTTTGGTCTGCGTGACAGTATTTTCCTAATTTTCCTCATAAGTCTCTTGCTGTTCCTCCTGCCTGCCCTTGAAAGAACGTCCTGGCCTGTTTCATCTCTGAGGCCAGGATCTGCTCAGCCTCTTTACCTCTTTTGCCCTTACCACTCACCATCTCATCTATTAGTTCAGTAACCATTTCTGTGCTCATGTGTCACAGATCTACCCTATCCTTCAGAGCCCTTATTACCTGTCAAGACTACAATCTTCTTTGGTCTCATGGAGAAGCAGCTATCAGCTCAAACCCAGGATGAATAAAAAACACTTGGGACTCATCAGCACAGATTTATGAAGTTGAAATTATCTTTAATATCTTATAGTTTTCTATTGTAAGAGGATTGGCTGTGTGCATGAGGAGGAACAGTGGATAGACTTTAGCAAGACTTTGTCTCATAATTTTTTTCTGTTTTGATATTGATAATAGTCCTAAATAAAAAAAATTTGGAACATGAGATATTCTGATGCTAGACCAGTCTCTAGAAAAGTGGTTTTGGAACAAGCTACTAAGTAAAATTGTAGAAGCAACCAGAGTTTAGGTGTAAATATTTGTGCAGACGTACCATCTCTCTACACAAGAAGTGTCTGGCTGATGCATGTGTAAGTAGTGCATAAGTGGTGGTTCATCATTCTCTTGCCCCATGGACACCTTTAAAAGAGCCGTGAGGATGCTGAGGATGTGCTTGGTGGTGATGCTCACACTCAGTGCTGTGCCAGCCCTAGCTGGGTGTTCTTCTCTTGAACCAGCCATTATCTTAGGCACGGCTTCTTAGGTAAGTGAGGGCTTTAATAGGTCTGAAGCAAAAATGAGAAATCATATCCCTAATAAAGAAGAATAAAATGACATTAAAAAGTGCCTCTTGATCTGATTCCCAACAGTTCTCTACCAGGGAGACTCTATGGATTTTCCTGGGGATTCTTCTGGCTCACACTGGTGGAAAGGGAGGACTGAGCTGATGGATACTTTAGGTAAGTGGATAGAAATTTTGTTATATTTTTTTTTTTTAGACAGGAATGCTCAGTTAAAATGCTGGATCAAGAGGCAAGGATAGCAATATAAACACATGTGGAAGTAATGTACTAAGAAAGCTCTGTGGTTTCATGCGCAGAAAAAAGATAGAAGCCAACTCTAGCTCAGTGGGCAGCTAATTAAGCCGGACGTCTCTCTGTACATTGTATTCTAAGTTCAGCACAAAAGCATACATCAGCAAGGTGCCATGTAATTTTTCCCTTATAGTTCACACTTTTATTTCAGGAATGAACTTTGCATCATCCCCACAGTGATTATTTAAAGATGGAGTGGCTGGATGTTAGATCTGAGTGTCAACATGATAAATGTGTCTTGTTTGTGTGTGTGACAATTGTCTGTGATCAGTTGTTCACATGCAGTTTAGATCTGTTGTTTTTTCTGTTCCTGATTTTAATTGAATCTTAGAATAATAAAAACACAAATGCTTTTACTGTTCAACTGTTGCAGCAGACCTCTTGTTAGGGGTAGAAATGAGCCAAGATAGAGACTCTCATTCAACAACATTATTCTTCTTTACAGCTTTGCCATCCTGACTACAGCAAGCTCCCACTGCAGGGCCGAACTGCAGACTCTGAGTGCTGGCTATCTCCTGCTGGACTGTGACTGCAGGTGTTGGTTTGCAGGCTCTGCTTTCACCCAGCTCAGCTGTGACTGCAGGCTCCAACAGCAGGCTCTGACTCCATCAAACCCAGACTGACCTCACAGCAGATCTCTTACTGCAGCAACTCTCTTCTGTGTTTTGTTCTTCTTTGTCTCTCTGGATCGCTCCTTCTTCCTCAAGACTCCTCTACCTCCTCCAGGCCCTTTTTCTCCAAGATCCTCTGGCTGGCCAACCCACCCCTTTTATCACACTCATCTTTTATTAGTGACAACTGCAACACATTAAGGGCAAGGCTGTTCTTCTTTGGTAATTATGACAACTGTGACTTACCAAGGATGCCTGTAATCTCTTCTTCTGCACCTACATTCAGCAACATTAATTTTATTGCAACAGTTGTAAGGAGTGATTTTACCAAGGCAGCATATTCTGCTTGCTCCACTTAAGATTGAATGCTACAGCTTTCATGGATCGTTTCTCAACTCCATCCAACGTTTTTCCAATACACAGAGACCAACCACAGTTTAAAAGACTTTTATTACAGGATACAGGAGAAGCAAAGTAAAAAGGTGTGAATTCTTTGAGAGGAAGCACAGCGTGTGGTCTCAAAGTGGTACCTCTCACCAAAGGAGTATGAGACTTCACTTGATACAGAAAACAAAGCTGGTGTGATCAACACAGCTCTGCCTCAGCTGCTTCTCTGGTTTCATTCTTTTTCCACTCCTTCATAATGACTTTATTCTTCTGCTTTGGCAAGAAATAGAGCTGGGATAATGCTGCACAAGGTCATACACAGGAACACTCTCTAAGGCAATCCTAAACTTCAAGTCCCTCTAGATTAGCACATTTCACCTGGCAACCAGTGGGGCACATCTGGCTTGCAGGAGGTTTGAACATAGCCATTTTCCTTGGCTGTGAGTTATGTGAACTGCAAGCAGAACTGGGCAGTGGCAAGCACAAGGTGACAAGGAGAAGGGAAGAGCAAAGGCAGCTGCGTGTCGCAGGAACTGTCTGGTAGAGTGCATTTGTTTGCACAGTCTCACCCCAATGCCCAGGCACGAGAGTGGCTGTCTCCCACCTGAGGAGGGAGCCAACCTTTGTGCCTGGTCTCTGCCCAAAACATACCTTTGGCAATGGGATGTGAGTCTGTTGGAGAGATAAGAGAAATTTGGCTGTGTGGAAGAAGGCAAGCAAGAGTGGGAGAAGAAGCAAAACTTTATTGCAGTTAATGTTGGGCTGTTGGTGCTAGATCAATGTATAGATCAGCATTCTGTGCTAGGGAAAGCAAAACTGAGAAAAAGAATTGTCTAGGAAGCTCAGCCACCATGGGAAGATTGAGTGAATTAGGGTCCCTTGAAGTTCCGGGAGATATTTCTCTCTCAGCTATGTCCAGCTATTTCAAAATCCCTTGAACATTCAGGAGAGTAATTATTTTACTGTGACCATAGGAGACAAGATTAGAGCCAGGTGAATAAATTGTAGAAAGAAAGTATCAGTTTAAACAGCTGGGAGAACCTTTCTAGCAGCAGAAACAAACTGTTGGGCAGGCTGCTGTGGGAGACAGCCTGTTTCTTTCTTCAGAAAGAACAAGCTAGCAAAACACCTTCTAATAATGACCTGGGTCAGTATGAGACTCTGTAGGTGGTGGAGATGGAATAATGTCTTGATGTCCTTTTCAGAGCTGTTTTCTTATGAGCTGATGTCTGCAAGCTCTGCTGCTATCACACAGAATTGGAGTTTTTACAAGTGACCTTCTGAAATGCACGAAGTGTAACCTTCTGTTAATGTTAAGGGAAGTGCTGAAAAACTGCTTTCAATTTACTGGAGTTATAGTGGAGTTTTGTGGTGATTATGAAAATCTAGGCCATATTTCCCTCCAAAAGTCCCTGCTTGTTCTTAAGAGCAAAGTAGGACTGCCGGGACATTTGATTTATAATAGGGCTCACAGTATGTGCAGAATGAAGGTCATTCTTGAAAAGGCTTCATTAGGAAGCAGAGGATCAGGTAAGCAGGGTTAAGCAGATAGAGTGATCTCAATTTTTTAGCCTTTCAGGGGTTGTCTAGAAACAAATAATTGTGGCCTGGCAACCTAACTACAGATTGGAGCCTGCAACAGGAGGTGCTGTTCTCTCAGGCTGTTCCTAAGGTCAGGCCAAATCATATCTTCGGTTTTGCAGGTTTCAACACCCAGTTCCTCATCATTATAAAGAGATTAAGCGTTGTGTTTGTGACTGTGGTGGTTACAGCTGTGATGTTAGATTCCTGCTTGCAGATTCAATGTATAAACTATAAGCAAGCTACCTGGGGAGTGTTTTAATTAGTGGCTATGATTTTGTGCCAAGGTTTGTCCTCTGTATCATATTTCTGCTGAAATTTCTTACTTCTTCGCCATTTTCCTTCCCTAAGATAAAGTTAAAAGGCCAGAGATAACAAAACCAGAAAAATTCTACCAATTTAAGTGTATAAAACAAATAGGGAACTTCTTTCTCCCTGGTGAGAATTCTCACTACCTCCATAAGGGCAACTTGGGAAGAGAACAAGCAAGGACAGAGAGAGATGTCTTGACATCATTAAACTTTTAAGTTCTTGAAAAAGTTCTTCAGAACTACTCTATGTCTTTTCAAATATGCCATTGACATTTACAGCGGGAAGTCTGTCCTGGTTGCTCAACAGCGCTGCTTGCTACAGCTGCTAGTGACCATTCAAGGGACTCAGAGAATTACAGTGTAGCAAGTAGAGCACATTTATCAAGGAGAAATCAACCAAACATCCAACCTACAGGATTATGTGGTGGCAGTTAAAAGGAGGGATTTTCCACCTCTGCAATTTGCAAATTTTGCATATCTACATATGAATAGAAACACAGAAGTTTGTTATTTTCTGTTCTACAGCTTGCAGCTGCATATATAAACACCTTGCATTTTAAATCCTCCCAAAGTTGTGAAGTGCCCAATGGTGTAGGTCTGATATCCTGGCAGTTCAACTTAGCATCTCCAAATGATTGTTGACAAGGTATGCACACTCATTTGATACTTTCTGTATTCTGTTCTGGGGTGCTGATCCTATGAAACATACTGTGATGCTGGATCACAGTAAATACCAGAATTGCTGCCTTTGAGTAATTTTACCTTTATAGTCTGAGAAAACAGTTGATTGTATCCATTTTAAAAGTCAACTGCTGTGTTACTATTTTTTTAAAAAAATTACTAGTTCTTGATGGAGGCAGTAATCACTAGCACAAATGGGTACAAGCCTTGAAGCACGTAGAGCACAGACAGAGTCAGACATGGAATTTTCTTTGGAGGCCACCAAGGAGTCTCAGCTGAGGCACCTTTTCAAAGTCCTGATGTAATGCTTGTCTGCCAGCTGTACATACTTTGATTTTTTAGGCTGCCTTCAAGTACTTATGTTGAATATTTCAGAATCAGGAATACAGACGAGTTTCAGTTCTTGGTTTCTGAAAATCCCTGAGTCCCAGGGAGCTGTAAATGATCTGCTCCTTTGAAAATGATCTCACTGCTCTTCAGTGACCTAACTATGATTATAAAAGCTTACTAGTAAGTTAAGATTGGAAAAAAAATGCCAGTAGACAAAAAATGAAAAAAATCTGCACACACAGTATTTACATAACTTGTGTAATGCCTAGTGGGTGAGCCTGGCAGGGTCTGAAAACCAGGTGACAAAAGATATTTCTAATCCTTTTTCTCCTGATGCCAGCAAAGAGCTTGGTGTAATTCTAGTTGTTCTCCTCAGCCCTCAGCATGCTGTATTAGATTTTATCTGGTTTTATTAGTCTGTTTTTTGTGCAAGTCTTTCCATACATGAGTTAGGAAGAGAAAATAAAGGAGGTAGAAATATTAAATGACTACACCGTTAGATTATTTTTTCTCTTATTTACAGCAAAGCAAACAAAGCTCATGTACCACCATTTTTTATGAATAAGGTTGATGCTCAGGCAGAAGAGGTTTACATTTAATTTGTGATTTTAAATCCCATTTTGTTAGCTTATTTGGAAAATGCCAGCAGTTTGGAGAAAGTACATGTTTAGCCACTGTCTGTTTCCACTGGATCCTATGCCTAACCCATCCTATTACAAGGTTCCAAAGCTGCAGAAACTTACCAAGTTTCCTTTCAATCTTCCAGATGATCTGCAAGTATTTCAGTAAGTCTTGTGTAGAACCCTAATACAAAATTATATCCCTTAATTACATAAAGAACATGCAGTGCAGTACTCAAATATTTTTTAAGCAGGTTTTTCTTTTAAATTTAATTATGGATAGAACTTACAGCTGGTTTTATGAAAGCATATCCAAGTACATCAGATATATTAATTAATTTTTTTTTTGCAAACAAAGAGAGAATCTTCAAAAACTCAGGAAACGAAATGTCAGATGCCATGAAGAACAAATTCCCCTTTTGAAAAATCTCCTGTATGTGATAGTAACTGATGTACTAATTTTCTAAACAGATTTTCTGAAAACAGATTCTACTTCACATCAACATTCTGCAAAGCCTTTCAGGGGCTAAACTAATGTGAGACTTCAGGCATGAACACACAATATCCAATTTCAAACAGTGTGGTGGAGGAGATATTGTCACTTTAGCATGCTCAGATGGGTCAGGACCTGGTGCACGTGCAGTTGCCACTGACTGCATTGTGACTGTTAGCTGGGACACCTGAGAAGTCCTGTCCAGTGGCCCTGACCCACCTGTGCCAAGTATCCTTCAACCATGGAGCAAACATGCAGTCTCTACTGCAGACAACTCCCTGTCAACACAGGAACAGGGAGGACACAGAAGGATGTGGACAGATGAACGGACATGAGGAAATAGTGAGACAACTACAAAGCAGCAGGTAGATGAGTCTTGATTCATAGTACGTGGCTGGTAAAGCTCTGGTGAAGACAAAATTCTGAGCCAAATCCTTGCATCTTTTCTTTGAATCTCATTAAAGCTACAAAACACCCACAATTAAGAACTAACTTTTACTGTGTCATTAACTAGAGCTTTTTCTCCTTTGCATGATGGGTACTTTTACTACGTAAAGACCATTAAGACTACTTTAATTTGGACCTATAGTGGTTGATCCTTAAAATCATGATTGATTTTAAGGGTTAGTGGATGGACTGTGATGGGATTTGAGTTCAGCTATAAAATTTTGAAATAAATGCAAATTTGGGGATGAGAGATTGCCTCTTTGCTTAAATATTTTTAAAAAGCCTTTGTTTTTATTTCTCCCCTATGTAGCTAAATAGTTATTCTGGAAATATCATTAAAATGGATTAAAAAGAAATATTATTCACAAAAGAAATTTCATCATTGCATTCTATTTTCTCAACAGAAAATAGTAAGGTTTTAATGTAAGTGAATGAGTCAAAGCCCTGAGGATGTAATTATTGTGCTTTTGAAAGGAAAACATTAATTAAATGAATGTGCCACTCCATGGATTAGCTTTTCTCCCTTTTGGATAGTTGCTGTTCCATCTCTTTTGAGCAGTACCTGAGAGTAAAAAAGTCATACAAAAAAACCTGATAAATGAAAGAAATTAAAAGCGCTCTAAAATTGCTGGCTCCATCTCCTCTTCAACTAATACTGTCTTCATAAATAGAAAGGATGACCACATTATTTTGGAACTGCCTTGCCATGCAGAAGGTGATTCAGAAATGGAGGAGGTCCAGAAGAATGATGGGGGGTAGTAAGGAGACAGGAACAATTCCAAATTTAATAACACTGGAAAATTTGAATCAAACCTGAACTTCATTAAAGTTACTGAGCTTCTTTTCTGAAATTTGGAAATGTCAGAACAGTGCAACTTCTCCAGTGGTTTAATATTTGACTTTTTGCAGCTTGAGGAGGGTTGATAAAACAAGTGAATTTGGAGTAAGCTCTGGAGAGTTCCTGCACCTTAGGCACGTATGTTGCAAAATGCTGGAATAAAGCCAGAGGTTTTATGCTTCCAAGAGACTGACCTCCTTGCAAGGCTTTAGGAAGCAAAGTATTTTAAGACTGGGAAAATCTTCATCAGCCAAATATACTGGGAAATGTTTGTGTGTGGCTTAAGAGTTACATACAGTGGTGTGTAGCAAAAAAGCTAGGTGCTTATCTGCTGCACTTCAGAATGCTTTATGTTCCATTCTCTATGCAGTATGTGGTATGTATGAACCTCTGGAATTAGCAGATAGTATTTTTGGTAGTTCATGCTTTGATCATTTTCTTCTTTGTCACAGCTGGGAGATCTATTAAAAAGTCCTGCAAAAGCTCAGCATTTGTTTGAAGGGGTTGAAGTTTGAAACAACAGGAAAATAAGGAAGAAGTGAATGTAGATTAGAAAGGATGTTTTACCTGCCAAGCTGAGCCACCAGCACAAGAACTTCCTGAGCTTCCAGTTCTGAGGATTCAAGATGGCTCAGCTGTTTTGGCCTGAGGTTTATTATTGCCCAGTGCATTGGGGGAAAAGAAGGAGTATTGATGATGTTGATGTTCTAGGAGATAGCTGCAGAAATTTCTCATAATTTCTTGCTTTTTCTTTTACTTCCTGTCAGTTTTGATGCTGAATGTGAATCTTCAAACTAAGATATTCTTGAGATATTTCTATTTTGAGAGCATTTTATGATGGGTGCACTACATATCTTTGCAATGTGATAATTCAGCACTTTATGGCAGTGATTTCACTCTGTAAAAGTTGTAATTCAAAAAGCTAGGGAAAAGACCATAAAACTTTGCTGGAATTGTAGAAAAATTACAAAGTCTAACTCATGTAGCAGGAGCTTGGAAATTTCAGTGAGCTGAGTTTCAGATTTGATTCAAATATTCCAGATCCACTGAGTTGTGACCATTTTCCTTAAATGATCTTCCTGACCTCTTTTTAAAAATATTTTAAGAAAAATAAAACTCAAGAGTGATTTAGTCTTTGATATTTCAGAACCTCAGTGGAGGGCAGAGAGGTGGGAGTGGTGCGTGTATTTGTACTTCCCTGAACCTTTTTGATAATATTGAAAAAGATACTATTTTTCTCAAAGTGTCACCTCAAAGAGTCCAGTTATGGTAGTGCATATTTCTCTCATTATGAATTAGACAATATTTGGTATGATGGAGACCTAAACGCACCTGTTAGGTAAAATACTGAGTTTTAAGACCCACATCATATGAAGTCTTCATCTCCCAATAAATACTTAAATATGCAGCTATTGTTATCCTCTTATGGGCTGATTTTCTACGGAATAGAAATTTGAATTTAGGATTAAAGAAACTTTTTACTGAAAATGTGTTTTAAATTTCTGAACTCTGGGTAAATAAACTATGTTTTCACAAGTCGTATCTTATGGTAAACCAAAATTTTTGTTGTTGATAAAAACCTGAAATAGATCAAGATTTACACCAAAGTCATAGAAGACTGTAAGAAATGGCATTCAGACAAAAAACAAATTTGGATTCTGGTGAGAGACAATATTGAGTTAATTACTTCAGCAGAAAGAGCTACTGAAAATCAAAACCTCCCAAGGAGAAACAGCTGGTTTTGGCTTAGTATGTGTTTATCAGTCCTTAAAATTCCAGTTTCACAGCTCCAAGGTCTTAAAACAATGAAGAACACCTTTAATATTAGCTGATGAACATGTGCTATCGAAAGGGAGCTCCAGTCAAAATGTTGATTACCTGTATGTTAGAAACTGGTTTAAATTCTTTTTGTATCAACATCACACAACACCATGATCTGATTTCCTGAGAGTGTGAATGAGGTAGTGTTAAATTAAGATTTCTAACTCCATTTAGTCCCTGCCCAACAAAATGTTTCCATCCGTGCTAGTAATCACATGGATCACATTTCAGGACTAATGTTATGGCTTTGCTAAAGCAAAGGAACTCCAAACTAGATTTTCTTGCACACAGATTTTCTCATTGATTCCCACAAGATGAATATACTTAAAGTGTGTTGAAAATGGGTTTGGCACTCTGCACACTGTCTGGTAAAATAGTCCTTCAGCTGTCTATAGGCTAAAAAACAGACTGACAAAAGTTTAAGTATTGAGAAGGCAAAAGAAACTTGAAACACGTTAGAAAACCTTAGTTGTAAGTGTTGTGATGAAAGACAACTAATTTGTTTCAGGAGTCTTTATGTTAATTGATTTACATCCATAACCCATTGCTTAGAACTGATAAATTGAATTTATAGACTGACATTACAGGATTTCTTTCTTTCTTCCTGAACTCTTATGAAATATCATCACTTACCTTGAAAAACAGCATTTTTACCTCATAACATATTGAAGTACTGAATCTATTAATTTTTTCCAGTGTTAGAGAATCCCTAGCAATAAAACTTGTTTAACACATTAAATGGTCCCAGTGAGCCAAATGTCAGCTTTGGCCACTCAGTGGGAAGGGTACTGTGTTCTCCTGATGACAGTTGGTCAAATTGTCATGATACACGGAGATTCATCCAAAAGATTCTGGGTACCCTTAATTCCCAGGCATGCCAGAGGAGCTTAGGAGCTCTTGGAAATTTGTAACTTGTGAGGCTTCTAGATGAGGTCCTGGCATAGTGGTTATTGAGACTGATGAGCTCTGTTCACAGTCTTCCTTTTAGGGAGGCATGAGACCTGCCATCCAGCGCATGAACCATGCTTCCCTCCTGGGCAACATCCTGACACTTGCAATTCCAGAAAAAATGAAATGTATAGCCACTTAATAAAATATTTTTTTTTTTAAAAAGGGTATTTTTAACTGGCAAAGTTTGTGATGTTTTCTTCATTACACTGGTCAGGTTCCAGTCCAACTTGAGGTGACCTGGAGACACTGCTGGCCTGAGAATTTGATATAGAACCAGCAGGAGGGATTATTTTCTTTATAATAGCCCTTAGTTCCTTAAGTGCTGCTAGAATACCTGAAAATTTTTCAGAACTGAAAATTCACAAATTCTGTATTGTGGGCTACAGGGTAGGGGACAACATTTTGGTTTGTTCTTCATCTCCATCTCCATGTAAATCTCAAATAGTTCAGATTAATCAAACCTTAACTAGACAAGTCAACCTTCTCTAATGTCATCTATCCTAGAGGGGTGATCTCTAGCAAACATTTACCAGTTTTCTATTCCCTTTCCTTGTTGACATTTTCCCACCCAGATCTTTACCTACTCAGTGTTGCTCTCTGCCAGGCTTTTCCATATCTCTTCCCTTCCAGTAGCAGGTCACTCTTGGAGTTGCCCTGAGGACTCATGTTCAGATTTCCTCTCTCCTCTCCTTCTGCCTCGATTTTGTTGACTTCACCTTTGGGGTTTCTGCTTCTCTTGAGAGAGTTTATGACCATCCAGAAATTACCTCTGCTAGGAAATTATTCTTTTCCTTAAAGGAATGTGTTCTTAAAAACAACACTAACCTTTCAGGGTAGACTAAAGGGATGACTAATATTTGGCATAGGCTCAGCAGTTTATATTCTCTTTCTCTTTCCTTCCAGTTCCATTGTGTGGATTTTCAAACTCTCTTTAGAGCATAATTGGAAAGCATATCTTTATTTATTTCTTTAACCACACTCTCTTTTTTTCTCTCTAGTTCTTTTTACTGTTCTTCGAATACAAAGTACAGTGAATGAATAACAATGGATAAGCAGGGCTTTAATGACCATTGTCTTTAATTTCTCAAGGTTCTGTCAGATAGTTTTTATCTTCCTCATTTTTTGCCATCTGTGGTGAAGACAAGGCAAGCCTTAGGATTTTTCAGTAGACATCTGTAATAATTCTTCACTTTCCTTCTTTCATCTGCAGAAATTGAGCTCAGTCTAGCCTCTTCAGAATTAAAGGGTTTGGAAAGTATCAAGAGTATAAATCTCTGTTCCTTTTCTCTCATCTAGCTGAAGTGGTGTGGGCTTTATTTCACCTTTTTTTTTTTCTTTTTCTGAAGAGTGCCAGAAGATTACTGGGATGTTACTAGTCTCCTCTGCTAAGTTGCATAATTGCCAACTTGAAAAAGTTCCTGGATGCTTCCCTTTCCCAGCACATGCTGTTCTACTGTTCACACCATTTATTCTAATTCTTGTCAGGCATGCAGTGCTTTATTTTTTTTTTTTTTTAACACTAATCAGCCTGAAGAACCCACTAGGATGTGTGTTAGTGCATTTTCAAGGAAGATATAGTCCAAATGATTAATTTCTGAAGGACAAAGGGGTGAAAGTCATTGCTTTATGCTGACTTCTAAGGCAGTTACAGTCTCAGAGGTGACTTCAAGGCCAGGTTTCCAGGAGTGCTGACCTTCTGTATCTTCTGCTGCCTTTGGTTGGAGTGCAAAGAGGTGGCCTGGTCCATGTCTGCATGGGGACAGCCATGTGGGGACTTGCACCAGCATGAGGCATCGCCGTGACCTTGCAGAAGCTAAGAGAATGCTGGGGACACAGCCCTTTAGGAGGCTATCCAGATCATTAACCCAAGGCCACCTGCAGTAGAAAATCCCTACTGGAAGCTGACTGGACTCCTCCAAGAGTAGGCTGGGAGCCCACCTTTTTTGCCACTATGTCCTCCATTTAGTGTCCATGTTGGGAATCTCATTTGCATCCACACCGTTTTGCTCATTAGAACCTTTCTTCTAACACCTAGCCTATATAATCTATCCTTTCTGCATAGAGGTTGAGCTGCAGAAAGCATAAAGAGGTGATCAATCAACAGTATGGTCACTGGCTTCTTTTTCTTTCAATAGTTCTCCAATGCTTAGTTTTTTTCTAAAGAATTAAATGATGTTGTTTCTCATGATCTCTCTTTCATTTCCATCCAGAGGTGAGTCTCCTTTTAGCATGCCACTTTATCCCATCTCATCAGCTCAGTGCTGTTGTAGGATGAATGAGGTACAGCACACTTTCTGAGGGACAGCTGCCCTTAGGAGCACAGAAGCAAAAGTGTCTCAGAGACAGAGACATGCTTGTAACATGGAGATTCCATCAAATGGCACAACAGAGATAACAGCTCATAACAAATGAGCTCCAGAATAGTTTGGGTAGCATGGAATCATTCAGTGATCCCACATGAAATACCACTGGCTCTTTTTTTGCTCTGCTGTTGGGGATGTAAGCAGCACAGGCAGGTGGATGGGAGCCCCAGGGAAGTAAAAATGAAAGGTACTGTCCTTCAGGACTATTTGACAGTGCCATTCCCCTCTGTGGTCCAAGATCAGCAAGGACAAGACACACTGCAGTGTGTCCCATAGCTGACAGAAGGGATCAGCATTGTGCTGTCCAGTTTGGTCTGCACCTGTTGTGAATGCCTTTCTGCTTGGCTCACTTTCCTTTTCCTTGATCTGATGTAATTTTTACAGATGAGGCATTCATGGAAAGATTCCAACAAACCTCTAGTAACTTTTTCCATTGAATAATTCTTTATCCTTTTAAAATTGTTTCAAATAAATATGATAATTAATAGAGATAGGAAAAAAATTAGGAACATAAGGCATTTTTGGAGGATGAGCAAAGACCACCCGGTATAGCACAAATTTCCCTTACCCACATATCTTCCCAGCTCTAGCCAACTGCTGCACAAACAGCTCTAATATTACAATCCTAACTATTTTATTGGTTATGTCTAGATTTGCCACAGTCATAATTAAAGATTTTGCTGTACTTGTGACCAAAGAATGACAGAACATCCCAGAAATGATAGAAATCAAGGCTGTTAGGAATTTTAGCTGATTATTATTTCCATTGCTTCATGACCACTTGACATGCCTGACAGATATTTGTCCAACTTGTTCTTAAAAGTTTTGTGCCTGCTATTGTGCTGCTTTGGTCTCCCAGCTAAACCACTGTTGCACTTCAATAATCACCCCTC
Source organism: Cinclus cinclus (assembly GCF_963662255.1). Taxonomy (NCBI): domain Eukaryota; kingdom Metazoa; phylum Chordata; class Aves; order Passeriformes; family Cinclidae; genus Cinclus; species Cinclus cinclus. The sequence continues at coordinate 30,290,342 of NC_085048.1, forward strand.
AACCTCTGCTGTTGCCCAACAGCAGGAATTTTTGCTCCCAAAAGTTTCCATTCTGTGCCTCTAATGAAATGGGTGTTGGGATGATATTTGGAGCTGGGGATATGTTCTACTCTTCCTGGATAAAAAAAGTCACCCCAGAGTTTCACTGCATAAAGCCCACTGGCACAAGTTAGAGGTACAATTTCCTCACCTATGCATTCAGAAGCAGATTGGTTTTGCCAATCACAGTAGCAACAAGGATAATCTTGAGAATCTGCTTCACCTTTCTTTCCATGTAAGGCTTTTTATTTATATAGGTGCTCAGAAGGAGAAAGTACTCCTAATGCTCTGGCACCTTTGCCAGGCTCTAAGTGTGTTAAAATAATCATTTTCCATTTCCTTGAGTGCAACCCCAAAACAGCAAGATCAGAAGGAAGGAAATGAGTTCAGCACTCTTCCTTCTGAAGTTTGATGTCCCTCTATTTCTCACCCACCTCCTTGCAGGCAAGGAATACAATTCCCACTCAGAGACTAATAATTGCATGTGAATCTGGTGGAGGAGGGGGATAGTTTCCAAGATATTGAGCTCTAATAAATGATTTCCTGCTATGCTTCTGCAGCAATGGGTCTCAGCAACAGCACGCTAAGGCAGGTGTGACCAGCTGCTATGGGGAAAAGAGGATATCTCTTGGGAAATACCAGGTTCACCAAGACTGGTTTTATAAATCAGGTCTGGAAGACAGCCCATTGCAAGTGCAAGTCTGTGGAGAGCCCACATTTGTTATCTCCATGAAAGCAAATGCCTCATCAGAAGTGAGAGACTGAGCTGATTTACTGCAGCCTCTGAGCAGAACCAAACCACTGCCATGTGCAGAGCACAACACCATCATCTCATCTCCAAAGGACACAGACTGTTCCTGTGTTCCAAAGTTCATATCCAAACAAAAAAATAAATACAAGGGCGCAATCCATTAGCCATCTGGTAAATGGAAAATTCAAACTTTGCCATGGAGGTTGCTAATCTCCTGGCAGCTGGGATGCTGACCAGACACCCTGATGCAAATCCAAGCAGCAGAAGGCAGGCACACACCTGTCAGGAAACAAGAAGAAAGCATGGCTCTTCCAACTGCTTGACACAAGCAGTCAGTACCACCTCCCCAGAGCCAAACCCCTCATGTCTCAAAACGCTACATAATGCAGCTGGCAGCTCCAGTCAGTGGAGCCAGTGCTTTTAAATCAGATTGTCACTGTGTATGGTCCTTGCCACATCCCATGGGTGTTCTTTATGTGGTCTGCATGCCTTACAAGTTGTGGATGCTACACAGATTTGAGACTAATGCTGGCAAGGCAACTTTGCATCCCCACTTTTATGAGCATCCTATCCTCAGCAAGAGGACAGTGAGGTGGAAGAGGGGTAGAGGGGACAACTGGGTTTTATTTTGCCATGTCTACAGAGGGGCAGAGATGAGGAGTAGATGGAAAGGCAGCAAGCAAGTGAGCTGTTGCTCCTGTTTTAAAAAGAAATATTTAGGCTCCTATCTCTGGGGTTCTAGGTTATGAGTCATGAAGGAATGGGGGGAAAATCCTAAATCCTCAAGGTGGAATACCAGAAGCACTATGGGAAGAATCAGAATATCCTGATGACATTTGCTGGTTTCCCACTCAGTGCTGCTTTTTTTTTTTTTTTTTTGAAGCTCCTGACAGCTTACCTCATGCATGGTGAACTGAAGTTAGACTCTTAAAACTTTTATCTTGTGAGGCTCAGAGCACAGGAGCCCCTCTCTGGACTTCATCCAATACATAAGGATCTGATGAGGAATGGATAGACTGGAGTTCCTGAGAGCTGCAATCCATGCTATTGATAGGAAAGCAATGCTAGGCTGGTTTTAGCCCCTGACAAGAGCAAAGCCAGCCTGCTTCAAAGTGCTCAAAGGGACATGATGGCAGGTGGGAGCTCTGGGCTCTCTGTGTCTTCCTTTGCTACATGGGGTGCAGCTCAGGGTGACAAGAGAGCTCTGACAAGCCCTGAAGCTGGGTCTGAGGGGACCCTCTGTCTGCTGCTGCTGGCAAGGCAGGCAGGGCTGGGGCTGGCTGTCCCTGCTTTTGCTTTGCCCTCTAGAACTGCAGCCTGTGGGAAGCCTGGACCAGGCAAGAGCTATGCAGTGGAAAAGACTCACCTGCTTGGCCTGGCTCTTTAACCAAGAAAGGATCATTTCCAGAGTAGAGCTGCATCCACAGGTAAAAGGAAATGTCAGAATGGATTGCCAGAAATAAGTACCTGATTGGAGCCCAGCTCAGGTGGGGATGGTTTTTATTATCAGTAGTTAAATGCACTGGAGGCAAAACATAGTGAGGCATACCCTGTTTATAGACTTTCACTTTAACAAAATAAATTTGCTCTTCCTCCTTTTTTCTTCTTTCATCTCTCTCTAAATGGGCTTCTATCTGTAGCATTTTACAGTTATGATGGATGGAGAAACAGTTCTGAAACTGGCATTATGTTCCCTTGTTTTCCCATCCTATTCCCATGGAGATTTAGGGAGGAACTGCTCCAGACACAGCATTTGGCAGGGTTTGGTCTTTATGTTTTTCTGAGCCCAGAAAGCTCTGTTTCTGTTTGATCCTGATGAGACTGGTGTTGAGGAATTTGCCACCAGTAAAAAGGCCACTGAGCTTTCGGGGAGGATGAGACCACAAACATTTTCTGCTGCTCCTGGATGACAAAGGCTAACAGCATGCACAGTAGCCTCATTTAACCTGCGTGCTGCCCCTCAGACATCCTGACATCAGAACCTGCCGCGATGGCAAAGCAGCGCAGCCCGAGTCTGCAAAACTCATCAGGATATTCTGCTGCTGCAGGGACTGGGGCCAAGCAGCAGACAATCTGCCTTTGAATGCAATCAAACATGAGTTTCTGCTCCGAAGGCTGGAGGGGAATGCCAGGAGGACAATTTGAGTGCTGGCAGGACGTCTGGCCCTGGGGCCGGGCAGCATGCCAGCTTGCACAGACCCACTCGGCCACCACCACCTGCCTCTGTCCAAGAAAATGCTGGGTCATTTTAAGAAGATTTGAAACTGAGACCTTTGGTTTTCCAATATTTAAAAGATACTCAAACCGTAATGGTGGCTGCTATGGCTAAGGACAAAAATCACATCAAATTCTAATTAATGTAATGGCTTACCTTGAATTATCAGGATCAACGTCTAATGGGAAAATGTCAACGTTCCAATAGCATCACTTTTGTTTATAGTTTGAAATGCATTCAGCGTAGATTCAAGGTATTTTCAGGCTGAATAAAAGGTTTACAAATACTAACAGGCTTGGCACCTGTTGGATCTCTTGCTGGTCTCTATCCAAGCTTGGATCCAACTGGCTTTTCACCATCAAGGTGAAATTCCAAGCTGCAGCAGTGCTGGAAATTTTCTCCTCATCTATTTTTCCTCTAGTTCCAGGAATGAAATAACACTGTAAAAAAATGCATCAAAACAAGCCTGGAAAAAATATTTCCTGTAGTGCAGAAACCAGGAGATAAGAAGATTCATGGACTACAACAGTTTCTGTGCATATATGTACTCAAACTGAATAAAATTAAATTGGCAATTATCATTATTTCTTGCAGACTAACTTTTCTGCAACTGTTGAACTATGACATTGTTTGCTGCCTTTTTAGTTATTCAGCCATTCAACCATTTGTTGTGGTTTAGGAATGGTACTCCCACTGAGACTCTCCAAACAACGTTCCTCTCTCGCTCTCCTGCTTTTCCCTCCCCCTCCCCACTGCAGCAGGATGGAGAGGGGAATTGGAGGCACAAAAAGCAAAGATCACAAGTTTAGATAAGAACAGTTTTCTGGAAACAGCAGTGAGATAAGAAAAATGAACAGTAACAGCAACAACATTAATAATAAAAGTGTACAAAGAAGAGAGTGATCCACATGCCTAAATGTTCACTGCCCATGACCTGACTGCAAGAGAGCCTTTCCTTCTGGAAGCAAGCTCCTTTCCCCCTGTCCCCAGAAATGTTTTGAGATGGTATAGAATAACCTTTGGGTCCTGGCTACTGCAAAAAGGTAATCCTGTCGTGGCCAGAACCAGGACACCATGGTTTTTCTGTTCTTCTGCCAGGCACAAAGATATCTCGCCAGCCCAGCAGATCAAGATCAATATCAATAGACATAGGGCAGCCAGTCATAGCCCCCATTTTAGAGCTGAGGGTGAGGATGAGGAGGACTTTCCTGATGTCCCACACCAAATGTCCTCCCATGGCAAACCACAGACCTCTTGCCTTGTTGCTCTGCTGATTCCTTCCCCTTTCCCTTGCTTAGTTTCTCTCATGGTTTGACACAGTAAAATGCTCACTGGGAAACAAGAACCCCCAAACCATTCCTGTTTGCAGATGTCAGGGAAGCTGAGCTTTACCCTACAGCATGTGTTGATCTCCTATCCAGTGGTGGCTGTGGGGGAGATTCCAACATTGTCACAGCAGGGCTCATGTGGGGGGTGGGGTGTGTATGAAGCCAAGCCCACATCTTGCCTTGGAAAAGGGCTTTAGGAGGGAAAACCCTGTAGTAAGCAACAGGATTAATCACACCTGGGGGGGGGGAATGGCAGATTAGAAGTGCAGAACAAAGTGAAAAGGTGGCTTTGATTACAAGGATTCATAAAGTCATCAGTCAGAGAAACCCAGCACATGTTGCTTGGGGAGGGAGAGCAACAGAGGTTTTAATTTTCGTGTGTTTTTCTTGGTCTACAAAGCAGGGATGACACAGGGAATGCCATACCCCAGCCCCAGCTCACCACACACCAGCTGCTGAGACGAGAGCCTTGAAGTCCTGCTCTGCCCATGAACACCTCCCTGGGGGATAAATGCTCATCCTCTTCACAGGCATTACAGTCCAAACCAAAAGAATAATAACCAAGATGGCTTTGTGTGTGAGAAAAGGCAAACAATCAGCTGTACAACTGTGACCCTTCTGTGTGCAGAGACTTTCATTCTGTTTCCCTGAACTGTAAGAGAAAGGAAAAGGATTTATGTGGTAGAGCAGCAATGGATTTCTCACAGGGACAGAGTCTGGAAATGTAGCTGATTGGAAAATTTCTGTGTGAATCTAAAAACATTGAACTTTAATTAAAAAAAATTAAAAAATGAGAAAACTTCAGTTTAGCTTTCAGACAAAAATGGCAAAAATGGAAGAATTGTGGTTTCCTATGAAAAAGTAAGAGAAAAATTTCCAGGAAAGTTTTTGTCTAGTCAAAAATATTCTGTTCCATTATAAAATAAACTAAAAAAAAAGAGATTAGCTCAGACAATTTCTTCCCAGTCCTGGTTAGGCCCAGCATTCCTAAGAGGACAATACCCACTAGATGTCAGTGCATTGCCATGCAATAAAAACAAATGAGCCAGAAATGTCATCAGGCGTTTTTTGGGATGAGGATATTTCCACTGAGCTGTCTTCCGTCAAAAATGTTGCCAATAACTCCTTAATTTCTATAAAATTCCTAAGCTTTGTATTTCCAGAGCTTTTCAAGGCCGTTGCAACACATTCCATGGACTATGCCAGGCAGATATTTTTCCACTACCACATCTAACCCCCAACTGACCTTTGAATCCCCAGATCTTAAAAAACCTTTTAGCGACACTTGAACAGCATATAAAAGGAGTGTAATCCCCTTGACTTCTCTACAACCCCCCCCTCCTTCAGTTCATGGTATCGCAGATTTTCTAGAGACAGAGAACAGAGCATTTTATTTAGCTGAGGTGTGGGTACACAGCAAAAATAAAATCCATTCTGCAATATTTTAAATAGCTGAATACCTCTCACCTTGATACCAACATGTGAAGAAAAATAGAGTGCATTCTATGAAACATGGATGTTAAAAAACTTCTATAGTTTTCCTGCTCTCAGCAATCGTTCATTTTGGGATTCAGGTATTCCAAGCAAAGGCCAGAAAACCCCTTTGAGATAATGACTACAGAAAAGTTTATTCTTCCCACCGCTTCTGACAAATGTTATGATGCTGCAAATTTCCCTCCTTCACTTTTGTCACTGAATTGACTTCAGTGGAATTTGTGACAGTTGTATCACGAGAAAATGTGGCCAACATTTTCTAAAAGTTGTGCTTTTGGTGGTGGGCTGTTTCAGTATATTCTGCAGCTTGTGTCATCAGTACTGTTTGCACCTTCTTCAATATTTATTCTGTTTCAAGAAGAATGTACAACATTTACCTCTGGCATGGAATGCAGTAGGAGGAATTGTTTAGGCCTTGGGTCAGAATGGCACTTTCTTTCCTAGATGCATACTTCCATTTTAGGAGGCTTGCTCACATATTTCTGCTGCTGAATTAGAATTTGAATGTTCAGGAGATCAAAACTCCCTTTCACATACACGTACAAATATAAAAAGAAGGTCAATTCAGATTTGGAGTGTTTTGTATATGACAAGCCAGATTTTCTGAATAACACATAGAGACACCTGAGCAAAATTTTAAGAACCTGAATTTTAACAGAATCTGTTAGGGCTTCTGGGTTGAAGCCTTTTCTTGGTGATCAGTTGTGATTCCTTCATTCTCAGAAGAAACTCTGTTTCTTAAGAAAAGTAAAATTTTTTTAATGAAGATTTTTTTTTTTTTTAGAATTATTTTGCAACCAGTACTTGCTGCTGAATTCCATGGCTTTACATAGTTCCTATGCTTTTTAACACCAGATTATTGGGAGACAGAGAGTCAATTAGGAAAAGAAAAGAATATGTGTATCAGATCAATGTTTGCAAGACCAGACAAAATTGGAAAGAAGAGCCCTCTTAGTCATAAAACTTCAAAGCCTCGTTTTTCCTTACAGAATAGAGAATGCAGGAGTAAAAAGTGAGAAACATGCTTTCTCGTGTTAAATACCTTCCTGCTCTGCTTACTGGTGGGCATCAAGCCATGTTTCACAGTAGTGCTTGTGGGAGAGACCAAAGGACAATTTTGGCTGGCCACCAGTCCTGTGCTGGTAATGAGAGGAACACATTTAATTAGAAATACTGAAGCCTCATCTTCTGCCCAAGAAAATTCTGTGACTGAGCTAAACTTGAACTAAACTTGTGGCTGGTGTAAGAAAAGTGTAAAAAGGCACTTAATAAGTTAAGTTGCTTGGTGTTTATTGGACCTCAGCGCCAAAAAATTGTCAGTAATGAGACCTATGCACATACAACTCTCTCAAAAGGAGCCTGAAGAGATCAGCAGCAAGAGTTTTGGGGAAAGCACCAGCTCTATACATGTTCTGACCGGCAAGCACTATTTCGAGCCACATTTGGCTTTCATTTACAAGTCATGCTTTGCACATGGGGTCTGTCTCACAGGTGTAACATGTTCCAGACAGCAGAGATCAAACGAAATTGGATAAATCTGCCTATTGAGACTTAACACATGATGTATACTGGAAGATATGATACAACACCTTTGGTCCTCTGTAGTTATTCATAAGTTGGAACATGCTCCTATTTAAAGAGGTTCGCTGTAAAATTGTTGTTTAATTTGTTCTAGGCTAACATCTTCAAATCATCGTTTGGGATTTTCCTTGTAACTGGAACAGTTTATGGGAACTGTGACATCTCAGGTGGGTCTTTGTTTTTCATCAGGTCCAGGCTGATTACACTGCTGCTGCTGGCAGTTATTTCTTCCAGGTCTTTGGGAACACAGTAATCAAGAAGTTGAAACAACAGGGGAGACAACTTGCTCTATTCCTTTGCAATTTCACTGCTGTACAAGCCCTAGCTTAGAGGGTAACCAGAAAGGTTTAATTCTTCTAATGATAGTCCAGACCTCTCTAGTAGATGAGAAATAATAGTGCTTTTGGCATCAAAGTTTCTTTAACAAATTGTAACAACAGGAGAAAAAAGGAAGTCCAAGACTGTTGTTTTCAATTTTGTTTTGGTTTGATCACTCATGCGGAAAGAATCTTCCAGGAAATGTATTGCTAGTAATCCTATATGATAAATCCTATCTTTAGGGCTTATTCTAATAACCCTTACCATGAAAAGAGTAATTGAAATAGTGTGAAGGCTTATATGTTCCCACAGTCTAACAAACTATGTGGTGTGGGTTTTTACTCATGCCAAGTCTTAGATAATTGAAAGAATAAGGATGAGATAAAGATCCTTCTTTGGAGGACCCAGTGATCCTTCAAATTGTGAATAGAAAGATGAACCATCATCATGTTCTTGTACAGAAAACCAAGAAGTGTTTCATCCTGGGGATGTATTTTCTCCACAGATAGCAATTTATTTAGAAATTATTCTGTTGTGTAAGAATTCTGACACCAGGAAGCAGAAGAAAGACATAAGAGCGTAAGAAAAAGCAAACTGTTGCAAATGACTAGGAATGGATCTCCAAAATGTTAACACAATGATAACCAAGGTATAGTACTGCCCTTGAACTGAAGGAAGGTGTCTGGTTGGAAGGTGGTAATAAGTTTTGGTCAATCTGAGGAGGCATCCGTAAAGAATATTAACTGTGTCTTCTGAAAGAGAAATGTATTTCTACAGTGGAAGCCATTTAGCAGCAGGTTGATTTGCTTCATGTTTAAAACCATTCTTGAAAATGACATTTAGGACATGCCACATACTGTCAAGCAATGTGAATGAAGAGACTAGGTCAGCAGCTAAAATGCTGTTTTGCAAAGCCCTAAGTATGATACTGCTCCACAGGAGGAGTTAAGGAGCAACTCCACTGGAATGCTGCGTCTTGACTTGGTGTGATAACCTGGATGACTAACAGGAGTCAAGAGGGCTCCCAAGTGAAAAGCTGCTGACCACTGGACCCACTTTTTGAGGCCAGGAAATTCTAAGTCAGAGTTCTCCCTAAAGCACACAGCGGTGACTGAGTCCCATACTGAATGGGGACACACAATCTTCACTTTTCTGCAATAGGTATTCCCAGGGAGCTGTTTGGACATTCTAGAGGAAACTGCAAGGGTGCCAGGACCCCACCTCTGAAATGTCACTATGGATCACCTGGGGATGGTAAATAAAGTGGTCAGACCTTTAAGGTCAGCTTGGACATTTTTATGTTCCTGCAGCAAATGCTGAAAGTCCCGAGCTGGTCAAATCTAGAATCTGAATAAGCAAAGTAATGTATAAGTGTGGGAGAAAGGAAAGTAGCAATGGAGAGCAGCAGTTCTTCAGATCAACTCCAGAAAGAAAGTCACTAAGAAGATTGCTTAAAACATAGGGCAGGGCAAAAAGATGAGAGATGGACAGAAACACAGGGATGATATTGCTGGAGAGCTGGAGCAGCTGCTGAAAGGGATGTTGTAAAAGACTTGATCAGCTCAAGGAGATCTTAAGTGCCAGGCTTGCACTGCTTGGCTTATTCATAGAGACAGAGTGAGAGCTCAGAACACAGGGAAGATGGGGGGGTTATGATGGCAGAGCACTCTCCAGAGGTGCTGGACAGACTAATACAGCAAAGTGGTGCTGCTTGAGGTTGGGGAAATGCCAGGTACCTGCAGGCAGACACTGTGATACTGCAGACTGGAAACAGAAAGGAGGGGTGGAAGAGCAGAGTGGAACATTTTATGCAAAAGCAGTAATATGCTGCTAAGATACCAACTACAAAAAAACTCTGAATCAATTTACTGAGAAAAGGATGTAGAAATGTCTGGATAGATTTTTAAGAGTAAAACAAGTTGCTCTGCCAGGACAATCTGCCTTTAGACAGTTGGAAAGGAACATGAAAGGGGCTGACTAGCAGCAACCTTCAGCTGAAGTCAGGCTGAGAGGGAAAACTTTCATGTCTGAACATCAAAGATGCCTAAAAAGCATCAGACAAACTTGAGAGATATTTTTTTCAAGAATTGTTCTTGCTCTAAGCAATGTTTGGCAGACAAAATGTGATTCTTCTTGAAGGTGTGAATTTAAGTTAGTATTAGGTCTGAGACACAGCCTGAAACGAGACGGTTACTGTATATATTAATGATTATCCATATTAATTATATGTAATAAGAATATATTGTAAGTCGATAAGAGTGGTCTGGGGCAAAAAAATTGTTGAGGGATGAGTTTTTTGCTGCTGGGACAATGTTTAGCAAGGTTATCCTTTACAAATTATACTTCAGGAATCAACTGCTCCTTCTGAGATTTTTCAGAATGGGAGATTGTGACATAGGCTCTAAGAAGGTCACAAAAATAAATGAATGGAATTGTTTTGCCCATATAAAAATAACAGGGTGATGCCAAAATTCATCATTATTGGCAGCCTCTGGGCACATTGCAGCATGTCAGTGTTTCTGGGACAGCGCAAAGAGGTTTGGACCAGGTCTGCTTGTGCTTTGCCGAGTTCATATCATTGCTTATTCATTTCTCACTTTCCAAAATATGAAAGCCAGTGTTTTTCATGTTTGGATGGCAAAGCCCAGCTGAGTTAATTAAATCAGAAGTGAGAAGGATACCAAGTGATTTCATAGACCATGTCAGTTGTGTTTTTAATGCAAGGGATTTTCTCAGTATGCTGTTTGGAACATGGAAGCAAAAACAAAATATTGTTGTATTTCTCCCTGATTTCAGTGTGCATGGTAAGCAGTGCCCTTCTGACTGTGACATCTTTGTCAGGAGAGACGTGGGAGCTCTTCACAAGCTCTGTGACTGACTAGATAAGTAACAGCAGAGCAGCCTTAGGATTCAGACAGTCATCCAAACTGGTGGAGGTTGACAAGTTACTACATGTTCATTGAGTAATTCTGTGGATATGATTTAAGCACAGGGCAAATTTAAGTTGCTGCTGTATAGTTTCACCCTCTTTTATTGCAGGCTGAGAGGTCTGCAGCATCCAAACTGAGAGCTATCTTCTGTACTTTGCTGGTAGAGTTTTGATTGCAGACAATGCTGATTTTATAACACTTGTGATGGCTGAGCAACGGTAAGGAAGTATGGGTTCTACTGTTCAAGACTAAATATTGGGTCAAGTTTTGCCATCAGCATGCTTTGACCTTTATTTGCCCAGAGAGGTGAATAGCCGTATTTTCACTGCTCAGCAGTCCTCCCTTCCACTTGCATTTGTTGTGGCTGCTTTCCTCTCACACCTGTGTATAACCTTGCTTATTCAGGCTTCAGATATGATTATATGAGGACTGACAGCATCTGGAAAATAACTGTGATAAGGGGTTTTGTAGTACAGACATAACCTCTCCGGAAATTGGAGGATGGATGCAAGGATGATGTGTTCACAAAGGCTATTAGCAGAACCACGAAAAATAAGGCTATAGACTTAGTACAAGGCCAGCAGGATTTGAACCCTAAAATATTAAATTTGATCTACCTTGTCGTTGTCTGTTGGCTTTTGCTGACAGCTTTTTTTTTTCTGTCAGGTCTCTCCATTTTCAAAGTGACATTTATACAGTGAATCTTACTATATAAAAAATGAAAGATACACAAGACTTTTGTCTAAGACAGTGAGATGCACACCTTGGCAGAACTAAAATGTGTTTTCCTGGCCATTAGAGATGTATGAAGTTATTTTATAGTTCTGTGTTCTCATTAATTTTTGCATGTAGCTATTAATCAGCAAACATATTATATACATGAGTAATTTCCATTAGGAATGGCAATATTAAAGTTTTAGTTTCTCACAGCACAACTGCAGGAGATTCCAATGTGGTCATAACATAGTAAGCAGCTAACTGATTCCCTCAGGTAGCATTAACAGAGAGGAAACTGTACTGCCCACATGCCTAAGACAGCTTTCCACTGATTTTCCATTAAGTGTTCTGTCAGTTTGCTGAAGTTTTCTTTGCTTATTGAAAGAAGCCAAAATAATATACAGAGAAGAAAAGAGAAAAGAAATATACAGAAAACAAAAGAATGATTTAGAGGTGGGAGAATAACACTCTGGGAGTTTCTTTCAGATTTGGAAACTTGCTTTATAATTTTTTTCCTGTTTTTCCAGGAGCCACAAGACTAACTTATACCTGCCTCAGTGCTATGTGCAGTTTTACAATGTCTTGTAGGATTAGGAAAAAGATTTTTGTGACATGCTGAAAAACAAAACTCTTCCAGCGCTCTATTTTTTTCTCTCTAATCTATAAATTGCAATATTACTACAGGTATGAAGTCAATGTGGGATCAGATTAGAGAAAGGTTGCTACTGGTGTAAATAGCAACCATCAAAAAGAGTGTGAGAATAGGTGTGGATGTCTAAAAATACCCAAAGGGAACATCTGAATCCACACTGCAGTTATGTTTAAAATACACTTTTAATCTGTAGTCACTTGGTGATGCTCTGGAGCTTTATTTCAGCTTTGGGACTGATAATTTGCAGAAGGGAATGTACTACTTAAATGTTCTTCCATTTTCACTCCTATCTTTAAGCTGAATCCTGAATTTAGTAGGGTTCCATTGTACACTCCTAAGCTCTCTCCTAGAGAGCTCCTGTCTCCTGCACAGACTCAATAAGCAAAGCTGAAGTCATTGTGAGTTCTGTGCCAGAAATGATGAGCCCAGGTGGTGCAATGCATCTCATTATTTCCAACCATCTAAAAGCATCCACAGAAAATTAGTTGTTCAGATTCTCTTCATTGTTGCTAGAGACTCCAGAGAGTACTTCATCTCAACTCACCATAAGCCAATTCTCTTTTGACCACACAAGAAGCCTAAATGAGTATTATGTAGTAGATTCCCCTCTTTCTTAATGAATCCTTCCTAAGTTTCTTTCCTGGTTGTTTTTTGCCTTGTGAGCTAAAACACAGCCCAGTATAGCACAGCTGGGACCTACCTGAGATACAGCAGAGAACATGTCATGCTATAGAAACCATCCTGAGGCACATGACCAAACGTGCAGAGATTTCTGAACTGCAGTACCTCAACTGTAACAGGAGCCTAAGGACCCATATCTTGAAACAATGATAAAAACAGCTCTATCAACTCTGCCCTGGTATTTCCAAGACTTCTTTTCATGCTGGCTTCCCATGGATGCACTAAGGAGCTGAATCTTCTGAAACTGCAGTTGCAGGAGCTCAGGAGTTGGTGGAGTCACCATCCCTGGGGATGTTTAAGAGGTGTCTGGATCTGGCACTGGATGATGTGGTCTAGTGGTTCAGAGGTTACAGTGGCAGTGCAGGGTGGATGATCCGACTGGATGATCTTGAAGGTCTCTTCCAACCTTAATGTTCTCTGATCCCATGATTCTCTGATCCTGGGGCTGTTCTGACACATTGCTGTTCATCTAAAACTATTAAATGGCGGCTTTAGACTGATAAAATCATCTAGGAAGTTCTGATTTGTGTACAAGAACCTAGTCACATTTAATTTTTCAACATGTCTATCTTTCTGTAGCATTTTCCCCCTCAGATGGGTAATATCTTTAATATATTGACTACTTGGATGACAATGTTATTGTAAAGAATAAATACTTACACATGCACTTTATATTCTGTGTTTTAAGAGTGTTTAACAAAGGAAGCTACTTTTTGATGCCAGAAAATATGCCTTGAATAAATTGTATTTAAAAGAAAATAATTGCAAGTTACACAGCTGATGATTTTATATTTAAGGGAACTCAGTGGGAAGTGGGGGACTTTAAACCAAGACTCAAATATGAATGTCTTTTCATTGGTAATATCCTGTCTTTTCAAAGTGTATGTTTGAAAGTTGTGTGTTAGATGTTTGTTCTTTGGCCTCATGATCTAATTAATCACTAGCTTAGAATTTATAGATGTTATATCAGTACCATTTTTCCATAAATTCTGGGTATGTTGATGTACCATTTGTTTAGGCACGATTTTTTACAAAGCGTGTTCTTGGTTGGCAGCAATTTAAACAAGATGCAGCAGACCCCTTGTAGACTGAACATTGCATTTATGTGGCTGTGACATCTCAAGTAAATGCTATTTCAAAGTTTTATTATGGGATGTGAGCAGCAAAAACACCAACAAGGAAAATCAATTAATGCCAAACATCATTTTCACACTGTGACACCCTGAGGGTCGCTTAAACCTGGTCAGCTGTATGGGGATGTAGTGGAAGTAGAGTGCAGTAAACAAGCTGAGAAAGCTGCTGAAGTACTGAAGAAGTGCTGACACTCCATCACCTCAAACAAAAGAATTTTGTTGTTGCAGACAGCAAAGGTGCTTTCAAGGCAGTTTGTAAGCCAAACACAGTCTCCAGGTGCTGGCTGAGCCATCACCTACCATGAAGATGTCAGTGAGGTTCATATGAAATTGGAAATTTAAATTTTTATTCCCCCTAGTCTGCAGTGTGTTGATTGATATTGCTGGCAGATTTGGCAGCATTTTCTCATTCCAGTGCTCATAGAATCCCCTCTGGTCATGCAGAACAGAAAGTTTTGTCAGTGCAAGTAAAGGGCAGTGGCAATTTTAACTCTCACTCTAGGAACAAAAAGCAAAAGCAGAAATCCAACTATAAATGTTCCTAAGCTTTCAAAAACAAATTGCACTTTTGTTTTTGGGTCAGAGCCCTCGTCCTGTGTGCTCCATCAATGGAAAGAAATAATTATCTGTCGAATCAGTGAATTCCTCTCCAGTAGATTTCTCAAGCACTCTAAAGGAGTCTAATGCGTTGAACAAGACATCTGTGTTGAAAATTTGAAGGAATGCTTATTACTATTCTGTCTCAATCTGTACATTTCTCTCTATCTATTTTTCAAGAAAAGAAAACATTCTCTGTATTCATCAGTCTGATATGTATAAAATATTCTGTTTATATCTGAATGACCACAGGAAAAATTCTAAAGTTGTATGTTTACTGGAAGTTGTATGAATTATATGAATTATTAGTCATACAAACCCCTTATTTTTATAAACAAGGAAAAGCATATGTTTCCAATTTGATGTAAAATAAGGTCATCTTACAGAAAGGCAAAACCCCCTGAATTTCATATATCAGAAGAAATAGTAATTCAGAATAGCTTTAAAATATATTGCCACAGCCTATGTCAGACCCAGACACTGAAGATATTTTCTAGTCCTTCCTTCACCTGTCTCTGTGGGGTTTTTCTGTTTCTTTTTTTTTTTTAACTCCTCATACAAAACCACTCTTTGCAAGAAGAGGGATTTATATCAGGATTTGATTGTTAACTGAATGTAAGTGTTGTTTTTCAACTGACATGTTTGACTACTGAGTATTAGACATTTCTGGTAGAGTGGGTGCCCTTAAAATTCAAATGGTTGCTCTTGCAGTAGTTGCTAATTTTATTTGCAGATTTCTCCATGTCAAATATAGCTTATGCTGCAAATGTCATAGTGAAACCAGCAACTCCAGTAACCTCAGAATAGAAGGTTGTTTGTAGATCTTACATTATTTCTAGGCCAAGTGCTATAAACAGACATCTTCTCCCTGCATTCTAAACTATGTCTGTGTGATGTGTCAATACAATTTAAACAATGCATCCAGGTAGGGTAGAGCTGCTGAAGAGATATTTGAGTGATACTTCTTAGGTTGGACTTTCCAAAACTTGAGTGGTTAACAGTGAGTACTGTTAAGAATATGGCATGTTCTGCAAATTTCTTCTCCAGAAAACCTTTAGTCTGTTTTTGTCAAGTTTGGGATGGGTAAAATAGGAACAAATTGGTAAAATAATATTTGATAGCAACTCCTGGGTTATCACTGTCTTTCTTGAGATTTCTAGGTTTGCAAGTAATCTCTGATAAGTAGCCTCTAGTCACAGTTGCATGTGATAATTAAGTGTGTTTGAACATTGGTGGGGTTGATAGGGACCAGAGATTGCACAGGCTGAATACAAGGCACCTTAGGGAGGGGAAGGAAGTTGAGCAACGTGGATATTCTGTGCTAGAAAATGGATCTAAGCATAATTTAGTTCACCTTTAGTTTTGTATTTTCTGGATCTCCGTTTTTCATAGTAGTTGCATTTATTTACATTTTGTGTATTATTTATTTATTTCCAAGTAATTTGTGGAAATGTATGTGCACACATGGCAAAGCACAGAGAAACTAATTTTATCATTTGTCAAAACCTGTGCTGAACAGTTTGTTTGAGGCAGTGTTACGCAGACTGTCTTTTTTGGGGAGTGATATGGGTGACTAACTTGGTAATGGAGTTGGCAGAGACAGTGTTGGCTAAGTGCTTGGACCAAGAGTTTTGATGTAATAAAGCTGTGCTTTCAAGGTCTTTTCTGCAGTGTTTTGGACAGTCTGGAGATCCAGCGATTACCGCTCCATTATATCAGTCCCTGTGGGTATTGCCTGCTAATCCCCACCAGGCTGCTTAATTGCACTCACTTCTGAGAACTTAGAATTTAACTAATGCAATTTTTTTTTTCATTCTGGATTAGATTTATTAATTACTCTTGCATGGATCTAGAAATTCCATGTATTTCATGTTTATTTTTGGTAGGAATGTAAGTGTTCTTTTGAGTTCTAATGGAAGTGGAAAACCACTGTAATCTCTTTTGTATCAATTTCATCTCAATTGAAACCTTTTGCTTTCACATGGATTGTAGTTAGGAGCATTCTGAATAGCACAGTTAATTGTAATATCCTTAAAGAATTTCATCTCTGTCACAGGCCCACTCTGTTCACTGAGGCATGATGTATTCATCATGTGTCCTTGTGTTTAGAACATATTTAATAATAGTCTGGTATTTCTTAAATTTTCTGACCTGATATTCTGGAATAACATATGTTGCATATAATTAGAACCAATACTGTTATTACAAAATAACTATCACATTTTCTGGCAATATCCAGCAATTTCTCCTAGACATTTAGTCCCTAAACATTATAGTAATACTGGCGTTTCCAGTAAAGTGGAAACTTCACCAGTAAAGTGTTTAGCAATTTACCAACCTCTGTTATGAACATACAGTATAAAAGGTAAATATTTTATCAGAAGGTAGCTCAAAGATGTTCAAGAGATTGGTCAATCTTTCAAGTCTGGCAGTGCCTTAGCAAGTTACTAACAGCCGAAGGGAAAACTTGATCAGTACTAGAGTTCATAAATTCTAAATGAAGGTGGTTGTTAAAGAATATTCAATGCTAACCTGATCATTCCACCCCTGTGAAGAATGCCAAGACTGTCAAGACTCCTACTAGGTGGGAATATTGTTTGTAAAACATAAAATAATTGTAGTATTTATTAGCCTTTCCCTCCTTTAATTTCTTTGATAAATTGCTGGATATTTGGCAAAATATAATAAAAGAATGAATGCAAATCCTTTCATTATCACAAGCTAGAAAATATTTGCACCTAGGTGGCATTTTTGGGGGATTCAGAAGTTAATAATTATCCAGACAGAATGAATCAGAACAAAGCTGGTGTCCTACCACTGGGGAACTCTAAAACCAAATTTAAATTCATGTTTCATTCCCACAGAACTCTGTAAGGTTCCTGCTATAAAACTATTTTAAATTGTTTTATACAATCATTATTATATAAGCCTTAAGGGGTTGTTAAAGTTGTGTTTGAAAAATAGAGGGATTTAGAGAGTTCTCTGTGGATTTAATGGTAATTTCGGTACCATTAAAGTGCACTAAGCTTCATTATTGTATTTTAAAACCTGTTTGCATCAGGCTGCTGTGTGTACGTGTGTGAGTTCAGAATGTGTGCACGTGACAGCCAGGGTACAATAAAGCATGTGTGGGTTAGCTTGGACACAGTTTCCATTCCACAGTTATAATCTAATGAAAGTACATAGAAGTTTAATTTAAAAAGCAGCATTGAACTCTAAAACACTGTAGTGCTAGGACACAAGCTGTGTAGAAAACCACATGGGAAAGTGGTGATTACAATATTGCATTTTTCCTTGTGGGCTCTGTTGGGTTCACATGACGTGCTCTACCAAAGTATGTCTGTTTTCCTTTCCTCAGCAGAACAAAAGTGCTATTGCTGCTTCCTCTGCATTAGCCATGGTGTGTTATTTTGCTCTGTGGACATGCCATCAGTCCTGTCATTTAGTTCTGTTTCAGCACAACATTTAGGTTCATGGGTGCCTCCATCAAGAAAAGCAGCACTTCCCTCCATCCCCTGTTGTGTAGCATGCTGGCTGGGAAAGGTGACCCAGCAGATCTCAATGGGTTCATTGTGTGTGATAGCTAAAAACACTTCCCTACATGAGTTATTAATAGATGATAACTGGTAGAAGATGGACTATGTTAAGGGTTAGATTACTTGGTCTCTTGTAAACAATATCCTATTTCTAAAGGGAAGGCATTGAAGAATTACTTTTTGTAACCATGCAAATTGGCGCCATTTCAGTAGTTTTGGTCAACTCATAAAGTTAGCAGCTTCCGGAGCAGTGCAAGCAGCACCTTCTATTTTTCAGCCTTTACCCCAGCTTGCTACAACTATAAAGAAAGGCTATGAATGATTTTATTATGAATCACTGTGCTGATGCCAAGTAAAGTTAAACCAGCTCTCCCCTCCAGCAAAGATCCTAAGGGTTTGCTTGTAACTCTGCCCCTTGCAGACTCAGCAATGGCCAAATGGATTTGTTTCTGTAGGAAAGGGCAGGAAAGTGGAGGGTCATATAAAACGAGGTACTTCACCACCCAGCTTGCTCATTTGACAAACTGAATTAAGCCCTTTTGGGGTTATCAGCAGTACTTATTGGAGAGGCTCACAGTGGTGAGCTCCAGGGTGAGTTGAGGTAAAAATCATGAATGGCTGAGAAGGGAGCTGAAGACCTGGAAGTCTTGTCAGTGCTGCTGAGGCTAGAGCATGAGGAGCTCTCGTCCTGTGAGGCTCTGATGACAGGGTTGCTGATGGCTGCTTTGGAAATGAAAGAGGCCACACTGGATGGCAAAAGAGGGCTCTGACAGCTTGTTTAAAGGGTAGTGGGACACATGAACCCCTGCCTCAGTGGGGGTAAGTCTGTCAGTGTTTCTCTGGTTATCAAAAACCATCCTAGCTCCTTTAGGATACAGCTGGTAATGCCCAATTTTCCCCTACATGTGGGAATTGGAGGCAGCTCACTTGCCTGGCCCATGAATTTCTTTTTGTGGAGCTTATAGACCCATGGCACATGAAAAGGTATTTTAAACCTGGTCCTGGCTCTATTGCTAAAGAATTTATTGCTCATGGATTAAAAAAAAAGCAGTGTAGGCTGACATAAACCCATGCCCTGCAATTTAGAATTCTAAGCTGTGTGATGTAACCATCACATGGATTATGCTGTAGTTACCTTCTGTGGCTATTAGCTGTTTCTCACTGTGATATGTTCTGGTATGATAAAGTGTACACAAAGAAACAGACCTGCCTTTTCTAATTTTCGAGATTTCTAGTCCATTTCATCTGAACAGATAAACCATAACATATATAACTTTCCCATAGATTTCTTTATTTTACAAAATTATCAGAAAATAATTAGGGCAAAACCATCAGACTTAAACATTTTCCTGTAACTGACAAATTTAATTTCATCCTGTTATATACATGTAAATTCAGAGTAGGTTAAGATCCAGGAACTTAATTTTCAGCATGCTTAAATGTAGAGACTAGAGATACTGTTCTTGTGAATGAAAATATTATTGTGTTAATTTAAAAAAAACCAGATTTTTCATAAGTGAGATTTCTAACCACAGGAAAATATAATAATTAGAACAAGACTCATGAGTTTTTCTTTCATGGTTATAAAAAAGGAAGAAGGGAAAATCAGATGTGCATTTGTACCAACAAGAAAACAAACCTACAGCTTTTCAGCAGAGTTCTAGATTCTCTTTTTTGTAGTTGTGCACACATACATCCTACTTGCGCTTAACTAGTGATAGGAAAATGGATTAATTTTCACATCCTATCAAAATTTGAAAAACCGCGACCCAAACCAGCAGCCTTTACTTTGCTCTATTTAAGTACCACAAATGCAAGATATAGTGAAATACAAAATTACTGTTGAAATAGTGTTCCCAAGTCTTAAGGAAAGAGGTATTTTAGTTTATGACAAGCAAAAGTTAAAACCTTGGAGGAATCTTTATTTGAAAAAGGTGATTATCTTTACTGCTGAACAACCAGAAAATAAGTCTTTCTAATGTTTTGACTGTAGAGAAATAATTTCAGCTGTATTCTGCTTATGCCATGTTTCCTAGCCTTGCTATGTGGAGAACAGGTGGTTTCCCCTCAAAACGAAATATCTCCAAGTTCTTAAGCAGTGTTTTCTTAAATATTTTGTGGGTTTTTTGGTAGACTTTTGCACATTTTCTCAGGATTCTTTCCACTTACTTAAAATGAAATGCCCTAAAATGCACTTCATTGTGCCTCAAAGAAAATGTATTTAGGATAGTTATTTTTAGCTAGCAGCAGAAGTGGGGAAAAAACTCCACTTTTTGTTTGTTTTTAGCAAGGATTTCCCTGAAATGAAGTTTAGCAAGACTCTCTTTGTCACTGTTTCATGTTACATTCCTTCTTCCAGACAATAAAAATAAGTTTACATCTTGGAGACTATACTTGAGTAATCATAAAATGAAATGTATGATGTCAAGATTAAAATAAACAAGCTGAAGGCAATCTGGCAATATGATAAAGGACTTGAATTGTTTAATTGTGAGAAATGGCCGAACACATAAAAGGGGAAACCCAAATATGGGTAAACACAGATGAAGTCCTAGGAATGGATTTCCTAGGAAAGTCCCAGGAATTAACTTTGCACTAGACTAAGACTTATCTATGGCATAAATATTTTTAAATTATGTTTTCCAGAAAACATAATAGGAAAGTATTTCTAAGTTATTGGGTGATCAAATGACCACTGTTGAATTACAATTTCCTAGTTACTCCATATAAATTATAACTGAGAAGCCAGTTTAAGTGGTGTAATTAAGTTTTTATTGATACTTGTTCCTTCAGGAATTGCTAAACTTCACAGAGTCCAGAGAAAATAAAAATAATAAGATTTTTATATCCTAGCAACTCTTTTGAGAAGTACTTACCCATTTCTAGATAGTTCTTGGGCAGAGAGGATTCCTCTAAAATGTTGTGAATGATAGAACTTTAGCAGAATTCCACATGAGTGAGGGTGCTCCATAGTTTGAAGGAGAAGTTTGATACCACCTCAGTCTTCTCCCCTATCTTGCATCTGCTGTTGGCTGGAGACCACCTCTACTGGAGCAGAGAAGCCCGTTCTCAGTAATTCCATGTGTCCCTCTGCCTTCCCTTCTGTCAGGGTGGACACTCCACTGCTAAGCACTGACTTGCTGAATTCTTCTGACAGAAGAGAACTCTTTGCTGTCAGTTGGAAACCTGAGAATCAGGAGAGAAAGGGAATTATCCCATTTTCTTTGAGATTTTAGCACCTGCTGCTGCAGGTAGCAGGTTAGAGGTGGACAGTCCTGGTGAGGCTCACAGAATATCTAACTCCCACACTACAAACCACAAGACTGCTTCACAATATCTTCCAGCATTGTCAGCCTTGGATAGCTCAAACCAAAGGCGAGATGTGAAACTGCTCGGTCTGTGAGTGCCTGGTATAGCTCACAGGCACATCCAAGCTCACATCAGTGAGCCATAAACTCTTGTTTTCCACAGAAAGAGAGTTTGGCTGTGTAGACCCAAAAGATCTGTGACTACGATCCCTGCCTGAAGGCTTGGCATATTTGGAACCTAGAGCATGGTCATGCTTATAAATGTAGCTTATATATGCTACAGGGTTATATTGAATGTCTTGATTTATTTTGTCAACCCTTCAGTCAGCATGTTTGCTGTAATTCTTAAAAAATATCATCAGCCCCAAATCACAAGAATAATGACTTCATTAGGGCTTCTGCTGAGCCCAAGGATTATGATAATAACAAATCTGTAATCTATTTTGATTTTTGTCCTTACATTAGATAAATTACTGCTATTACTGCTCTGGTGGTTGTTTACTCAGCAAATGAAGTTCATGCCAATTCACTTTACTGCACTTCACAATTTATTTGCTCAGTGTTGTTTATAGTGTGAATAAGCTGATGAAGCCTTAATCATGTTTTCATTGAGAATACTGTGAAGAAAACCAGACTGATTGTTGTGTGCCCAGTGTATAGGGAAAAGCCACTAAAAACTCGATACATATACATACGAAACAGCAGTAGTTGAAACTGATGACCTTGTAAACTCACAATTTCTTCCCTGCACTTTATTTTCTCAAAACATCCCTTTCAATCTCAACTTCTATCTCTTATTTAGATTTTTTTTTTCTGCCAATATCACATGAGTTAGTTCCCAGTTCCAGGATGACTCCACCCTATTTCTAATACAAGCCTCTACCTCTCTGTGCCATTATTTTGCTGTCCTCTATACACACAGATCAGGGTGATACAAAGGGATACGGGACTGAATTCTTCAGGCTCTGCTCTTTTGCAAGTCCCCATCCACACACAGTGACTTTTCCAGTCTGCAATCACCTGGGATAAGAGCTGGTCTGAACAAGGCAGGAAGGGAGGTTTGCATTCTTAAATCCAGTTACAGTAATGAATAGCACGAAGGTTTCTCCACTCATCTGGAAAAAGCAGCTGCCTTCTTCCCATCAATAAGTCATCATTGTCTGATATGGCCAGACATTCCAGAATAAATGCTTAGAGTTGGCATTTTCAAGGTTTAAACAGAATTTCATACTGCTGTTAATATAGCTGGTTCTTGGATTAATTAAGGCCATAGATGCCTCTGTTAGGCTGGAGAATATTTGTCAAATAATGTAGTTTGAGTCTGGGAGTGTCTGTACTATTTGACTTTTCACTCATTGAACTCTTACTCTGCTGCAATGATAAACACAGAGAAAATTTGAGCTGACCAGAGAACATGACCTGCAAGAGAAAAACCTACTATAAAATACAGAAATTACTGGAAAATGAAATTTTTTTTTTAAATTCTTTTTTTCAAAGAATTTTATCTGGAACCTTTTGGATAAATTTGGTGGCCATTTGAAGAGCTGAGCCAGTGTTGGAGCCAGCGGACAGGGGCATGTGCCCATCAAGCGTCAATCGTGAATCAAAGCACATGAAGGAAAAAAAAGGATGAGATTTACTTACTGTGGAGCTGTATTGTTATGGGCCTCATTAGCATGGGCAACCTGGTTAGCTGAATGCCATTCCATACCTTCTCTGTGACTCCTGTTTACTTTTCTCACAAGAACTTTGTTTTTAATATTATCTTTTATTGTTATTTACTATTACATTTGGGTCTGGTATTACTTGTTTGGAGAAAAATGTACATGTTAGTGAACTTAATATGTTTATTTAAAGGATGGATGATGTAAGAGCCCATGACCGGTCTATTTGACTTTTTAGATATAGAACATGAATGTTAGAATCTCTGTGCATTCACAGTTTATTTTGCATGCAAATTGGATGACAGAAATTGCATTTTACCTAAATACAAGACACTTGCCTCTGTCTCATGGCACAGTTTGGGGTTGAGATGCATAAACATTTTAAGTCTGAAAAAGTTGCTGTGAGAAATAAGCATTTTGTCTTCCTAGCACAAGTTATGCACTGGATTTGTCTTACTTATGTACTAAATCAGAGAATCATATAGGCTGAAAAAGATCTTTAAGATCACTAAGTCCAACTGTAAACCTAACACTACTGGGCCACCACTAAACTATGTCCCAAAACATTACATCTATATGTCTTTTAAATACCTCTGGGACTGGTGGCTCAACAGATCAACCACTGCCCAAGTCTTGATCTACTGTTGAAATGAAGTGAAGAAGTTTTTCCTAGTAGCCAGTCTAAACCTCTCCCCTGGCACAGCTTGAGACCATTTCCTCCAGTCCTGTCATTTGTTACCTGTGTTATAAATATGTTCCCATTGGTGCTGTACTTAGCCTTTGCCTGTGGTGCAGAAGGTGCTTATGAGGTGAATAAAAATACCAAGCAGATGGTGATATTCCCTGCAATTATCTTCTCTCCAGAAGTCTGTGACTGCTTTGCTTGAGGCAGGTTCATAGTCCCTGACCAGAAGTTCTTACATGAATAAGTGGGATTGCTTTTAGGCTTCCGAAATTGTGTTGAGATCAATGTAAGAGGTTAAGTGAAGGTTTGTGTGAATACCTCCTCCTGTTCAATCACTACTCGTGGTGTGCTGACTTCCTGTGATTGTGCTCTATCCTCTGTGTCAGAGAGGCCAAGTACTGGAACAGAAAAATAACCAAAAAAAGAGTTTTATATTGGTATATATCTCAATAGCCCTGATGGAGCCTAAATAAATGGCTAGTTACATCTTTTGGCCAACATTAGAACACTCAAACCTGAAAGTGTTTGAATCCAGGGCTCAGCTTTTGTGTTTCGTACCCATTTCTAAGAAAAACACAGTCCCCAGGGCAAATTTGTGATAGAGGAGCTGAAGCCTCTCTCTGAGTGGTTCCTGTGACCTCCGAGATGTATTTCATAGTCATCCCCAATTAGCAACATAGAAAGAATGGAGAACAGCCAGAGCAAACCTGTGTGCTTGGAATAGTTTCTCTGAAAGCACTTGAAAGAGCAGACACAGCTGGGGATCATTTCCTTTTCCAAACAAACATCACAACCTGATCTTGCTCTTCAGACACTTTAAAATTCCATTTTCTTCAAAAATTCATCCAAAGTAATATATTAGGTAAAAGATCTTAAAAGCACTATGAGTAAAAGGGCTCTAGGGAAACAAGATGAACTGATTAGACATTTTTCTGTGGTTTGATAATTCTGCAACACTTATTCTTATATTTTTGGTACATCCAAAAGTGTTCATTACTCTATAAATAACTTGTTAGCTAGAGAAGCAGAGTGATAGACCATGTATATAATTTTGGGTTGGTATGGTTTAAAAGATGTACTCTATTCTAACTCGTACAGTGTATTCCTGTGTATGTGTATAGCTTTTGAAGAAAAGACTACCTCTGTCTATTTATTAATCTCAATATTCCTCAAACAATAATTTTTATCCATGTGAAGAAATAAGTCTCAAAAGGATGTGTTGGGGATTAGCAGGCCAAACCTATGTCAATATGCCTTGTTTTATACTGAGCCTGGAATGAATCTATGGAGAGTCAGCAAGGATCAAGAGCAATTGCTATAAGGTCAATGGGAAGACAACCATTGCTAATATATATTGCTAATTCTAATAATATCCTTAATGATCCACTCTCTCTGAGGAATATATGAAATGAAATTCAGATATAGTTCCTCTGAAATTGAAATTTTTGTGGCTGAGCTCTCAAATCTGGAAGTAGGGATGGTATATAGTCCACACAGATCAGAGATCTTCCTATCTTACTCAATTTTAGATCACAGAAATGGATATGGTCAAAGGGTGCTGCTCTCATGATGTAGTAGGCAAACACTGTGAGAACACATTGATTTTCAGTAATTTCAACTCCAGTTAAAACATTTCTGTGAACATTTCTTGTAGTTTTATTGTCCTCAATAAGACTGATCAGCAGCTGGGAATATCTTTAAGCTACCATTTTGTAATCAGCTGCTGCAGTTTTTTGAGTCCGCCACAAAATATTTTTTTTCTCAACCTGAGTAAGTCTATGGTATTCTTTTCTCCCAGCCTGTCTGCCTCCAGCCTGTCTATATAATTTACTGTCTCTATAGAACAAACAGAGATAGTCTACAATCTCCTCCAGATGCCTTCTTGTTTCACAGCCCCCTTAAAATTTACTGCATAAATTCACACTTTGTACAGCTTTATTATTTGCAAGCAATAATAAGACTTCTACAGCTTGAAAGAAGAAAAATTTCTGCCATAGCACATTCCCCATGAAGAAAATGTCTTCCAGTGAATGCTATATACTGCTTCTTCTACAAGGTTAAAAACATGAAATATCTCAATAAACTCCTATTTACAGTGATAGCCTTGTTCAAGTATTGTCTTCTGTACAGAAAGTTTGCTCCAGTACAAGCACTGCATTGAGCTCCAGTAACATATATGACATCTCATCTGTAAAAAACCCTCTACATACTATACACACAAATTTAAAACAAGAACTTTTTATGAGCATGAGGACAGTGACAGTGAATGTGGTTTGTATTTGCTGTTTTGATACCTCAGCACCTTTTGTAGAAATGATGTTTAGAATTGTCCATAGCAGCCAAGGCGGGACATTTCACTCTGTACAGTCTGTCAAAGGGAACTTTTACATGGAGTAACCTCATGGATTTTTGCTGGAAAGAGATAGATGCATGTAAGCAAAGAGATATAGCACGTAAGGGAGATGTTGAATCTGGTAGCCTGACAGGGGTGGTGCTGCTGCACCTCCAAACCCTGGGTCCAGCAGGTAGTGAGGCAAAGCCTGTATTCCCAGCAGGCACGCAGACACAGGAGTCCATGTAAGCAGCACCTGTGTCACACAGATAGGCACAGACAGACATTCAGCACCTGCACAAGTACAAAATCATTGATGTCACATCCTCTTCCCTTCTCTGGCTGATCAGGAAAATGTGTCTTAGTGTGGGTACCCCAGCAGCCAGTCTACCTGCTCTCCTGTGATAGGCCTGAGAGGAGCTGGGGCTGGGTGTTATTGGAGTTCTCTCCTCTCCTTTGCCATTGTTCCTCTGCGGTGCTTCCCTCTGTGGAGGTCATCTTTTCACTGCATCAACTGACATGTAGTATAGCTAAAAATTATTTGTTTTGAAATACTGGATAGAAGTGGAGTGAACTGGTGTTTGAAGAGGTTAATAGGAATCCAGGTGCAGCAGCTGCTGTAGAGTATTTATAGGTAATCTGCAGCAGCTGGTAAATGTTAACAGCCAGCATGCAGGCTACAAGCATAATGTCTCCTTCACATGAGGAAATAAAAGTGCCAAACAAGTTGTATTTACCTTTGCAAGCCTTAAGTACATTGCATTTTTCAGCAGAGAAATTATGTCAATTCTGAGTGTCCATTTGTCATCTTGCATCACAACACTTTTGTTTAAATGGAGATTCAGAATTCAAAATACTGACCAAAAAATTCTCATAAAATGGAATAAATTCAGAGCTTTTACTTAAATATTCTAGAATTTTGGCAAATTACATCTGCAGATTTTATCTTGATGTCTTCCTGTTTTCTATTCTGTATGTTGAAAATATGATTATATATAATAGTGATAATACTAAGAGCAGTATAATAACATAGAGTGTGGTCTCTGATTAAATAGCTGTGCTCATGCAGAAGGGTGACTGACTGAATGCTTTTCCAGCAGCATGAACCATGGAAAAACCTTGGTTGGAAGGGACTTTAAAGATCTTTGCACTGCTTTTCCACTGGTTCCTCTCATAAGGCTTTGTGTTTCTTATAGAGGTGACGGGTCTTGTAATTGTTTGGAGACATAAAAACAAGATGAATTCCATCAGACTTGATAGATTTTTTCACTTGCCTCCAATGGGTGGGTGAGGTGTGAAAGCTTAATGTGTGCGTCTGAGGTCTGCAAAGACTGAAAAAGACAACTTTCCAGGACCTCTAAGCTTTTGGGCTTGGGAACATGCTCATGAGCAGCAGAAGGTCACAGCTGACACTGAGCAGCTGGGTCTGTTTTGAAAGTTTGTGGTCTGGGAGCAGTAAGATAAACAGCAGCTCATCAAAGTCCTACTAAAAAATAAATAGAGCATGTTATCCCTAACTTTTGAACAATTAGGAAAAAGTACCATCATGTTGAGCATGCACTTTATTATAGTTTTAGAAAAGTGTCCAGAAGGCCCTGATTTGTGGGAAATTAGTTTTGGTCTGGAGGAAGAGAACAATACTGTGCATAGTGGTTAGGTTATTTAGCCCATGCTCTTAGCAAAACTTGTGATACGTTTTCACTTAAATCAGCTTCCCTTATGCACAGCTGATATTCAAAGTTCAGTTCATGGACCTAGACTGTGTACTCCAGCTAATTATTCCTAAAGATTTTTTATGACTAAGTTTAAACATATATTTTAAAATTCTCCTCCCTCTGTTTATAGCTTCATACAAAAATGGCACCAAAGAATGCTGGTCTCTGAGCTGCATATGAAGCTAATGGTCCTGACTGGACTCACAGAATTTGCCATGTATTTGGCCCCTCTTCTCTTTTTTAAGAACAAATGATGATAACATCTATTGGTTTTCATTTTAATGCACTAGAATTAGCTGTAATAGATGTTTTCCAAAGCCCTGTAAGCAGAAGTATATAAAGTTATGCCAAAAAGACTATGAATAATAGATCTGAAAAAAATCCTGGAAGTGCATAGGTTCCACTATGAGATTGCATTAGACAGAACTCATTTGGCAAATTTACTATGTTTTAGGGAGTATTTTTCTTTTTCTATGAGTTTTTGCTCCAAAGAACCAGAAATCCACATGCTATGTGTCAGCTGTTGGGTGGGAAATTTGTAACGTTTAAGAAATGGAATAGATAAAATATAGCAGATTTTTTTTTTTTAAATAATAACTTTTCTGTTGCTCTGTTGAATGTAAAATACCTGTAGAAAAGTAAAGAGCCTTGTTGGTTTTGTCTACACACTGTACGTGTGTATCTTCAGAGTGTCTCCACAAACCGCTCCAAACCATTGAAGAACTTCAGAACTGTGTTTGTGTCTTCAGGGGAGATATTGGAATTTAACTTTTCCTATATTCCATACTTTAGATGGTTGGCAAAATTAGGATTGAAGAGTTTAAAAAAAAAATTACATTCACTGCTCCCTCCTAATCTGTCATCTACTGAGACAGAATGGAACACAGATAAGAATAAACAGGCATATTTAAGAAGTTTTTATGACATACAGGACAAATCACCAACATAGTGTTATTTTTAACATGACAATTATAACATACTAACATTTTCTTTACTCAGCTATACGCGCTGAACAGCAAAATCAAAATGCAACTGATACTTTTAATTGAGGTAGTGCATTTTGCATACTTATACATTCGAAGTTACCTGATGCTGTTTCTTGACTGAAGTGCTTTACAAATATATTTTGCTCTGTATGTGTTACAGAAAAACGTATATTTTTTAAATCACAGCAGACATCTAAAAAATGTCTGTAAACTCTAAAGGACTTTGCGTTGTCTGAACTTTGATGACAGAGTAGATGCTTTTCCAGAATTCACCTTTGGAAGCTGCTTCAAGTAGAAGACTCAAGTGCAAAATATCTAGTGTAGTTATTCAAGTTGTCTCTGATTGGTCATGTTAACTTTCTAACTGAGCAACAAGAAGTGCATGGGAAACTCAGATATACACCAGGGCATCTCCCATAATCTTTACAGTTTCTCTGTTCACACTGATTCTGTGCTTTGGTGATTGAACTGGAATGGCTGCCAAGAGTTAACATTCAGGAAAGCTCTTCTGGGGAGTGAAGGCAGAGGGTGCCCTGTGCCTTCCAGTAACAGCATGATTGTAGATGTTCTTGAACCAACTGTGAAACCATCCCCCAGGGTACCACAATGCGTAGGAGAGGATGTACAGGGGACTTTGGAATGAACAGGGAGTCCAGCCCTAAAACCCCATCACAGAATTCATTGCTGGTAAAGCAGACACAACGTCATCTTCAGACCAGGAGTGTTTTGTACAAGTACTGAAATTTCCATCTCCTCTCTTGCATTTCAAAACTACTAGAGATTATTATATTGAATCCAGATGATTGCGAGATAGAACTGATTTACAGCTCTGTTCCCCTGAGTGGAAAAGAGTGAGGTCAGTTTCAATCAAAGTTGTGGTCATTCTTTTTATTCATTCTTGTAAGTGTCCTTTTGTTTAACTTTCAATATATTGAGCAATATATTTGCTCAATATATTACAAATATGATTGATTAGATATTTCTGATATGAAAGTGCTTCTGGAAAATGTACGCTGGTTAGTTTCCATAATATATTTCATATTACTGTTCTCTTAGTAGTACTCAGAAGGGAAACCATCACTTAAGCCATTTGTCCAATCTGGCTGTAAATCAGTGGACACTACACTGCAGAAAATATTCCTTCATTGGCAGGGACTTCAATGAGATGACCTCACCATTTTTCCATCTCCAGTATAGAGGTGTCTAAGACTTAGTACAATCTTAATATAAATTCAAGACTACGGATATGTTTTTATGACTTATTTTCATGACAATGACAAAAAAGTCCAACATAAGTACGAGATACCTTTATAGTGTCAGGATATTAAAATATGTCTATCCAAGTTTATGGCGAAATTTAAGTAGGAAGCATCTGAAAATGACTATTTCCTCATCTCCGTTCTTTTCTAGTATATGAAACCAATTAATTCCATTACAGAGAAGCAATGTTTTTCCTGTCAATTCAACACATGACTTTAAAAAAAATAATTCCATTTCAGGACTATTTTAAAACAGTATAATTTGCTAATCTTTCATAATCAGATGGCATATAATTGCTTCCTATATTATGAAAAAGATTTAAAGTTGAAGCCAGATCTAACAAAGAGTCCATGCCTGAATCAGAAGCAGTCTGCTTACCTCTTACCTAATAGTTCTCTTATCCTGAGATTTTAGATGTCATTAAGAATGACTTTTTCATCCTGAAAACTCCCAACATTTAACCTAATGACTAGTTGCCAACCCTCCCACTAAGTCCTCTGGAAACCAGAAAAATAAAAGAGACAAAATTAGTATCCCAAATTAATTTTTTGATATCACTAGAGAAGACAAACCCCAAAAGACTTTCAGAGATGCTGGTACAAGACTAAGGGTGACTAATACTGAAAGATTACTGAGATACTTAGAGAAAAGCTTAGGAGCAATTGAGGAGCTAAAAGTGTGAGGAGAATCTCTCAGTTTGGGAAAGGAGGTCAAAAGGACAATTCTTAGGAGTGAGAAGGAAGGCTGGGCACGACCACAAAATTAAGAGTTATACAAGACAATGGAGCAAAAAGATAGAGTCTGGAAACCAAATGGAAACATGAAGTGGGATTTACAGTAGTGTCTATATTCTATAGATCCTGATAAAGATGAGATGGTGAAGCTTAACATTCTTGTGCAAAGCCCAGTTGTTTTTCAGTGCAAATCTGTGGGAGAAGACATGAACTGTGGCAAACAAGGGACTGCTGTGTCCTCATCTCAACTTTGCTCCAACTGTACGTACAAGTTATGTGCAGAATAGGAATCAGGACTAATATGGCCTTCCTGGAATCCAGACCTTTCCAGTGAGTGATAGGTCAGACCAGTGAAATTATCCAGGCTACTGTCTGCAGGATGTTGGACCAGTTCCTGAGGTTATATCTGCTCCCCTTTCTGACTTAATCACATTTTATCTTGGTTTTGCCATGCAACAAGGAAATAGTTTTAACTGTTGCTTTGCCATACTCTTTCTCAAGGCAGAGGTCTTGGGCACGTTCCTCTCTGCACTTGCCAGCAAATGCACCAGTGATGCAATGGCAGGGATGGCCACGGTGCTTGTTTGTGCTTCTGTTTTGCAGCTGTGGTCAGCCCTTCTGAGCCTCCTTTAACCAGGACCATCAGATGGACCTTCAAGTTTCCTTTAATGGTACTCACTAGATGATCAAGATACACTCCCCAGCTGCATCACAGAAAAATCCCAGACTTGCAAAACAGTGACAAATTGCATCAAGCATACCATACACCTAAAATTTTGTGTAATACATGTTTCTTTGCCTCTTGCCTGTGAGGGTGTTCTATGTGTTCAATACATGTAGCACATAAAGTCAGGAAACCTCAAGATGAATGCACAATGTGCCTTGCAGTCAATGTGTCTAGGGAAACACCAGTGCCTGTGGCTTCTGCCTGTCCTTCCTGGGAGGGAATATCTGATTACATGGAGCTTGGTGGTGATCCTCAGGAGCTCTCCAGAGAAGATCAGTTTGAGAGCTGTGCATTGATTAGAGGCCCTTGCCTGTGCAGAGACCCTTTTAGGCATATATTCTCAGACATCTGAGAATACTGCCTGGGAATATCATATCTTTAAGATGAGTTGGCACAGCTGCAATCTCAACATGGTTGGCAAAAAAGAATTTGAGGCTGGAAGGAGACTGTTGGGAAGAATGGTCTGGGAAGAAGGATGGAATTTAATGATGGGATCATCATTCATAAGCAAAGTGGGGAAATAGGAGACCCAGGATGTCTGGTGATCCAGACGGAGAGAAAATGTCAGATAGAAATGGAAACATGAGAGGTAAAAACCTGCCAGAGACAGCAACATAACTAAAGGAGCAGTATATGAGCAGACACAGAAAGGAGAAATGAGGGAAGAGTAAGGTAGAAGAGCTGCTGGATATCCAGGACCTCCGTAGGGAGGAAAATTATAAAAGGATGAGAGGAATATGTGAAATGTGATCCTTATAAAGGCAATGATGAGGAAAAGTAACATCTCTCACAGATGTTTGTATTTTCAAGTGAAAATATGAGTGTTTATTATAAATATCATATATTTCTAACTTCCAGATAAATATTCTAAATGCCAAATGCATATACCAATGAAATTAGTAACAAAACTGTAGGTCCAATCAGTCCAAGATGCAATCAACACACATATGTACATACAATAAGGATGCAACACTGCTAGGGGGGAAAATAGTTTTACTTTGTTGTCATAAAAATAGCCAAAAAACAACTTTAGGTATTTTCCTCACCTTCACCCCTGTATTTTCTATCATAATTCAAATGCCTGTATGTCTTGAAGAATTCAGAACTGGCTGCCCATTCATGAATACCTCATTAGTTATTTATCATAGACATAAGTGTTGGACAAATGTTTTTCTTGGGCTGTGCAGTTGTTGCTTCCATTACCTTATTTCCACACTGTTGGCTGCTCTTCTGTGTCTTTTTGCTGGCACTAGTATTTTCAGGTCACAATGTTCCATGGCTTAACTTCTCCAGAAGACCAGGTATTAGGAAGGTAAAGAGATATGATCACTGGCATGGAAGATTGAAGAGACACTTTCATATTTGCATGAATGCAGTTGCAGGGGAAAAAAAGTCCCATAGATTCATAGAAGCCCAGGAGAGACCAGTATATCCAGTTTGTTTACCAGGCACAGCCTGTAGATTTTTTTAATGTATTAGAAAACCACAGGATATTAAATTTAATCCTTCCTGTTTATAAGGACATGATGTTTCAGTGCTTATTTTGATAAGAAGTGTCTAGGAAACTTCCGTGTAAGGACACCTATAATACAACACTTGTGGTACCCCAAGACTAACAAATTTAAGTAGTGAACAAATGAAAGAGTGATTGTTAGAATGAACTCACTGCTTAGGTGAGTTCTGACAGGTTTTCATCTTGTTTAAAAGAGGAAAGGAGTTGCTTGATTTGGTTATTTTCCAGAACCACCTTTTTGGGTTTTCACATTGAAGGAGCTCCACAAACTGGAAGTTCAATTATTGTTCACAGCTTATTGGTCCAATTAAAGCAAAAATTTTTACAGGTATGTAAATGTGCTTCAGTTGTGTAGGGTCTCCACTTTTAAGGTAATGGTGGAAACATGAGCCTGTGCTCATACACTGAATATTGAATCAGTCTTTTGATGCTTTGCTCTGCTGACAGGTTTCTTTTGCTTGTGTATAATTTCCTGCTAAGACTGGGAGAAGTGTGTGTCTCTGTGAACCCATGGAGTGCAGAAGGTGTTTGACTGCAGGGTTGGAGGTGTTCAGAGACCTGTTGCAGCTGCACTCTCAAATCCTGCCTCTTTTCTATGAGGCTGTGGGGAGAATGGTTTGCTCTGACTGTTGTGTTCAGCACCTCTCTGTCTGCATTTGCACATCGATCATAATGGAAAGTCTGTGGAGTCTCTCTGGATTTAAAGCTTCCATATCTTCCCTTTCTATTTCTCTAGTCTGAAAGTGGCACACTCTTCTTTAAAGGACAAACCTATTTTCTCTCTATGCTGCACTTGGAATACAGCTGTCAGCAGTGTCAGCTGCAACACTGTAATTAAACCACTAGTGTTTCTTACGGTACTTATTATTCGTTGCAGAATAGGTGTGTTTTCTTATAATTTGTTCCTGAGCAAAGAATTTTTAAGTAATGTTATTGCCTATTTAAGGGCTGGGCCTTGATACCATGTCTGTGACTTCCACCTTTACAATGCCCATTGGTAAGACAGTGTTTATGAAAGACATTTTTTCAGGTTTTTAAGGACACCTAAACTTTTGTCATAGGCTTTCATCCAGTCTGTCCTCCTGTGAGTACAATCTTTAAGGAAATCTGTCGAGTGTACTGAGAAGAGGGCTTATGAAGAGACAGCAGCAACTTTCAGCATTCTCAAATGACAAGTCATTGAAATACATTGCATCTGCTTTTGAAAAAGCCTCTGTTTATAGTGTTTGGGACATGGGTACTGAGGTGTGTCATCTAAAGAGTATTCTACCAGAATATAACAGGAGGGAGAAAATACTGTTCTGATCTCCTGAGGGAGAGACATCTACATGAGATAAGTGAAGGTAATTTTCTGATAAATGGCTATGTCTTTTGTTCTGATGTGTTGGACAGTCCCCATGCACTCTGGCAATTTTTAATTGAGATTAGATGGTACTTGTGAAACCCAGAAATGGCATGGACTAACCTGAGATGAATGTGTTAAAAAAGAGGCTGAGTGCAATATGTAACTCAAATCTCTGCTTTCTAAGGAACATGATCAATAATACATTGTGTCTTCTGGAGCTAAAAGATGCCCACAGCACAGTATCATATAAAAGAAATTTAAAAAAGAAAATTTAAAACTTGAACTGAATATCACAATATAGAAATTTGCTTTTATGTTTTTAGCACTTACCAACTTCAAATAACACCTAAAATTGAATCAATTTGTTCTTTGCTGTCAATTTTTAGCACTTCTTAAAAACTCCTTCTGATATTCTGGATTCTTTGTATCAATATCTTAATTTTCTGTTCCACTTCAAACATAATGATCTTTGTGTTGTGATCTACTTTTTGTAATATATCTTACTACATTCTCAATTTAATTTTATGTTAGTGATAATGGGCCATGAAGAGTGAGCAACAAGAACAAGAGAAGGAATTGGCAAAACAAGGTTTGGAAAGGTAAAAAAAAAAATGGAAAATTTTCACCTTTTCACCTTCAGGAGAGAAAGTAATAGCTTTGTTTTTGAAGTGTATTTATCAAGAAATAATGTAAAAGTTGAAACCTGAGATGTGTGAAAATCACAAATGTCTGCAATCATTATAGATGGTTTACTTAACAGAATGAAGCATCAAAGGGACTGACCAGTAAAGGCTCATTATCACTCAAAAACATTTCAGATAGTGGGCAAAGTGGGCAAAGTCAGGTCCCATTCTGAGTAAGCATAGACATTCAAAGGGTATTCAATAACAAATTTAAATAAGAAGCTTAAGATTTCATTTTACTTTAAAAATGTTCTGTTTTATTCAATTCCAGACTAAAAAGAATCCTGAGAAACTTATGAGAAAAGAAGTACTTTCACAAGAAATTAAACAAATATGCAGACAAACCTTTGCTCATGTGAAAGCTCTTACCAGTGTGGAATGACTGCAAAGAGAATGATAAAATACTGCACAAAAATGCTTGTTTGAAGCAAGATCATCTTGTAAATATTGTGTAAGAAAGTTGTACAACAATAAAGAAGAAAACTAACAAGATCAGACGGGGAAGGGCCTTGAGGGGAAGCCGTGTGAGGAGCAGCTGAGGGCACTTGGTCTGTTCAGCCTGGAGGAGACTGAGGGGAGACCTCACTGCAGGGACAACTTCATTGTGAGGGGAAGAGGAGGGGCAGGCACTGATCTCTGCTCTGGGGTGACAGCCACAGGACCCGAGGGAATGGCCTGAAGCTGGGTCAGGGGAGGGTTAGGTGGGATGTCAAGGAAACGATTTTCACCCAGAGGGTGTTTGGGCACTGGAACATGGTCCCCAGGGATGTGATCAGAGCATCGAGCCTGAGGGAGTTCAAGAAGCCATTTGAACAATGCTCTCATGTTCACCTGTGGGGTGTGACTCCTGGGGTTGTTTTGTTCAGAGACAGGAGTTTGTCTTTGATGGTCCTTGTGGGTCCCTTCCAACTCAGCATATTCTATAATTTTATGAACCATTCCATTAGGTTCTCTAAACTGTGAGTGGAAAATTCTTCAAGTGGATAATGCATTGTCTATGTCTTATCTCAGTGGGCATGAATATGCCAGTTGACAGCTTAGAGGTGCTGTCACCTTTTGAAAAACAGTATGGATCTATTCCTGGTTTTAGAAAGAGAGGGTTTTAGATCACCATGGTTAAAGATCTGTTCTCTTCAGGTTGCTCCTTGAGAGTTTTTCAAGACCTTAAGGATCTAAGCTCTAAATAACCTTGCTTTAATTCAGTGTCAGTTCTGCTTTGAGGAGGAGCTTGGACTGCCGCTGGATTATTTTATTTTGGACACTGCTTGGATTATTTTATGACACCTTTCTGAGTTATGCAGGGGAGGACATTCTACTGTAAGTCCTGAAAAGTTGCAATAGTTTTGTCCTGGGGAGACACAGAGTGCAAGATACACCCCTGTTTTCACAGTCTGGATAGAAGAGGCTGGTCTTAGCATGGTGCCATTTATGGGCCTCCTTCTTTGCTTTCTAAATCTTCCTTTTAATATAAGGAACTAATGTTATTGATGACAAAAAATTAGCTAAAACAGGCAACATAAAACTTTTCCTTTGAATCCCAGAGTAATCCCAGAATGGAAGGCTCATTAATTCAGCATGCATCTATCTCATGGCTAATTATTGCTAGCATTTTTATGACTGCTTCATAGCAAGGATGATATCACCAAACTCACGTAGGACGCGTAATTCAGATGAAGTGGGCCAACATTTACCTTTTTTTTTAGCTCATATGTTTTATTTACTGAGTATTTAATCAATCTTTTAAATGTCAAGATGTCTCTACATCACTTACAGATTTTAATTTTCCAGCAAGAGAGGTGGGAACCATCTGAAGAGGACAAACAGAAGAACGTGGGCAGATCACATTACCATGGTCTCGTATGATGACCAAATAGGAAATGTTACCTTAATCTCTTCAAATCCAATCAAGTAAGGGAGCTGACATGGTATGAGTGAGAAACAGCTCATGGTCTGTCTAACTAATATCCTGTTTCTAATGATGACTCACATCAGCTGTTTCAAAAGAATATATGGAAAACTGAAAATAGACTTCTAGGTGTGGAAGATTATACCAGGAAAGTTTCACCCTAACCTCTAGTAGTTACAGATTTGTTTAGCTTTCTAAAGAATTTCTTAGACATTGATAACCATGGTAACTTTTAATTTATATGAGTAACTTCTCACATTTTCCTGTCTGAGAACAAAAATGTGAGATATTAATGAGGAAATCCTGAAGCTGAATGGACAACTTTGACTCCTTACAGTCTTATGGGAAACAACAGTGGCTTTGCTTTTAATTTACACACATCTCCCAGTACACACTAATTTTAAGATGACATATGACAACTGTCTGCAGTTTAAAGAAGCACAGGTATTTAAAACCTTAATTTTTTCAGTTTATATATTTCTCTCCCATATAGATAACCAGACTCAGGTGAGGCCAGAGCACAGGTTCACACATGTATACATGTGCTTCCACACTTTTCCCTGAAGACTAAATTTGCTCATCTTCCCACAGAAACTGAAAACATCTACTAAATATTTTCTGCTCAAAGAGAAATGAAATGTGAGTGATTTAATCTTTGTTTTCTTAGGCATTAATTGATGTTCATTCTGAATAGTGTTGAAGCATGAAATCATGCTTTTTCTTTTTTGTGATTTTTATACTGCTGTAATATCTGACATAGAAATACTACTACAATTAGTCACAATCCTCAAATTGCCTCCTTTATTATTCCTTTATTTCACTGAGTTGTTGAGACAAACACTAGAATAATATTACCTTTGGGAAAGTATTAAAAAAACAAAATCAAGGATATAGACTACTGAGAAATTTGAGAAACCTGTCTTAAAATACTTTCAGTCTAATGATTGTACCACTTGCACCTCCCTTTTCAAAGGATATTGGGATGTCTCAAGCTCTGGCCAACAGCTTCTGGGAAAGGTGAGTCCAATACAATCACACCTATGATGGATGCCTGTAAATTCCTGACCACAAGTTAGCAGCATTCATCTGCACTGGCCTGCACAGTGCCCTGTTTTGGTCCCTTAAGGGCTTGCTGTTCTTCCGTCAGGACGAGCCGTTCTGACAAGAGTGGACTGAGATTGCAGGCACCTTGCAAGTGGCACTGAACTGAAAACTCCCTAAAAGTCAGGGTCAGAACTAGGCAAAAATATTAGGATTTAATTTCTGAGCTGCACTGGAGTCTGAAAGAACTGAAAATCTAGCCCAAAGTCCCAGCTCCCATGAAACAGGATCAAGCACAAGATTGTATATCCTCCCTAGTGCCCAGCCTGGCTCACATAAGGGCTGTATGTACTCCTGTCTTTCTATCAGTATAGGGTTGTTTGTTTAAACATGCAGTCAAAGCCTGCACCTCAGGAATCTTGACTTCCTAACAAGTACCGGTTTTTACTCTTTTACCTTGCAGCTGTCAAGTTTCTTATTGTGAAATATACGTTTCAAAAAATGAATCAAAATGGTCTTTAAGCAATTTCATTTAAATTTTCTATTATGCTAAGGGCTTTGTCTTGATAAACTGTTTCTTATTTTCTTCTGTTAAACTCAACTTTTTACATCTGTCCAGCAATTCCAAGGTCTCTCCCAGTTTAATGACATGATAATATATATAAATTAAGTTTTATATATGTATTTTATATATATATATATATGATTATGATATATAATAGAAATCTTTCTTTCAAAGAAAGTACAGGTATGGATAATGTATTTTCCTAAAAAAGTCATTATTTGTTACATTCATGTGCTGGTAGTCTAGGAAAATAGAAACTGCTAACTTTTTAAAAAATCCCACAAGCTTAAGGTAAATAAAAAAGGTGTCTTATTAAATCAATGTTTGAGACAGTAGGAAGAAATTAAAGGCTCAGCCCTTTAAGCCAATAGGATAATTTATAGCATGCTATGGAATTTTGCTGAACTGGGCTGCACAGCTTAACAGTCCTGAAGTATTTCCCTTAGAAATCTAGCAGTTGGCATAATCTAAAAAGGGAATTATTCTGGTTTGATTTTACTTTATGCCAAAAATATGTATTTTCGGGATCTATAATATTTGGGCTGGTACCTTAAATTCATTTTTATGCTTTGTTTGAGCTTTTTACCTGCAGGTAATTGTAAGAAGTGAAGCAGCTGGAAAAAGGGGCATTCTGGGCACTTTCTCTTGAAATACTGTAATTTTCAGCACAGGACAGTGATAGCAAAACTTTTCACTGTATGGACTAAATGCATTTTTCTTGATTATTCTGACAGATACACTTTAGGCAGTTCACCTCTGCATGATGCCAGCAGGGTGGCTCCTCATGCAGTGCATCATTCTGAGTAGTTCTCCTGACCTGGTCCCAAATGCCTTGCACACCAAGGCCTACTGCTTCCTGCATGAATATCCCAGAGACTCCCATCCAACTTCATTGCTCCTTCAGTATTCATTCAGGTGAGGGCTTCGGGTCTTACCTATTGTAAAAGACTTCAATTTTTTCATGGTTTACTTTTTACAATTTCTGGCTCAAGGTTTCTTACCAGTGTTGGCAGAATTCCATGCTGTCAAAGTGAACGCTTTGATTCACCATCATCCGTGAGCCACTCATGGTGTTCAGACCAGGTAACTTCCTTGGACCATCCAGCATTACTACAGAACTACATAATACATTAGATTGGAAAAGGCCTCTGAGATCATGGAACCTGAACACCACCTTGTCAACTAGACCATAGCACTAAATTCCATGTCCAGTCTTTCCTTAAACACCTCCAGGACAGCGACTTCACTGCCTCCCTGGGCAGCCTATCCCAATGCCCAATCACCCTTATAATCTAGAACTTCTGTCTAATGTCTACCTTAAACGTCTCCTGGCACAGCTTAAGACTGTGTCCTATTGTCCTGTCACTTGTTTGCCTGGGAGAAGAGACTGACTCCCACCTGGCTACAGCCTCCCTTCAGGGAGTAGAGAGGGATAAAGTCCCCCCTGAACCTCCTTTTCTCCAGACTGAAGAGCCCCAGCTCCCTCAGCTGCTCATCTTGTGCTCCAGAGCCTTCATCATCTTCTTTGCCCTTCTCTGGACTTGTTCCAGCCCCTTAATGTCATTCCTGAACTGAGGAGCCCAGAACGGGACACAGGACTTGAGGTGCAGTGCTGAGTACAGGGGTACAATCCCTGCCCTGCTCCTGCTGGCCACGCTATTCCTGATACAGGCCAGGATGCCATTGGCCTTCTTGGCCATCTGGGAACATGCTGGTTTATGTTCAGCCTCTGTCAACCAGCACTCCCAGGTCCTTTTTCACTGTGCCACTTTCTAAGCACTCTGCCTCAGCCTGTAGTGCAGGAGGTTGTTGTGGCAAGCTAAAAGCTAACAGTGTTGGTGGAACTAGTTCCCCCCAAAGCAGTACATCCCTCCTGTCACATTCATCTTCATGATGGTTGCATTCCCTGCTGTAGACCTAAGGGATAAAAAAATGGGAACATTAGGGGTAAGTCACTCCGCTTTTACTGCTGAGCTGCTGACCATGAAAATAACATTTAAAATGTAAAACCCAAAGAGACTCTTGCAATCAAGATCATAATCTTTCTGTATCCCTTAGTCTATTTTCATCCAGAGATAAGTAGGTGAAGTCTGCAAAATATGTCACTAAAACTGCAGCTGCTTCTGATATCAATCAAAGGGAAGTCCTTCTTTCAGCCATAATATTTTTAGAGCAGGCCTTTAAACCAGAACCTGGTTTGTTAACTTGAATAATGTTTGATTTTTTAAGCATGATTGATTTGACAGCTCCCATGTAAAGCAACCACTATAATGATAAACTCTCAGCTGTTATGGTGCTGTGAATCAAATCTGCTAAAGAAATGAAGGTTTACCCTTTTGAAAGCTTATCATCTTGCACAGTCCACAGTTTTTCTTTCTATTTTTTTCTGGAAAATTACTTTTGTAACTGTCAGATGTTTAATATATGGACTATAAAATTGAGACAATTTCCAAATTAATTGGCTTAAAGCAGAAGTAAAATGTCTTTGCCATTATAGAAGATCCCCATTGTAATCATATTTCAACATATCTCAAAGCTTGAAAAGTGTTCAAAGGAGTTTTTTTGTTTGTTTTGGTTTTTTTTGCTACTAAGCAGAAGTACAACTATTTTAAACAGCATCACGTAAAACACAAAGAATTATTTCTCTGCCTCAATCTAATTTCTACTGTGTTAAATTTAGGTAAACAAACATACACTCAAAACTCTTTTGGCAAGAAAAAAGTTTGTGGTACACTGCAAAATTATTATTCAAAATTATTGCTGTGTTTTATAAACACAGAAATGAGAAAAATTACAATACACAAAATTAGCTTATTTATTCTTATTTTAAGTGGTTCTTTTAGGGGTTGCCATACACAAATGACAGAAAGGACTAAACTAATGTAATCATTCATCTGAAATTCCTTTATTTCTGAAATTAAGTAGTGCATGTCTTCTCTCTTTCTGTCATGTTTTTTCATGTTGTATAAGTAACAAAGCTTCACTGTGAAGTCCCAACTTTCTGTCTTCAAACCGTCCTAGTAATAACACCACACTTTAAAAGAGGTGAAATTTTAATGTAGATTTAAAAAAATCTAAATAGATATAAGATCAAAATCCTTTTTGTTTTTTCTATTTTTGCTTTTATCTGTCTATTGCACTTATACATGTACAGTGAGTGTCTTTCTAAAGAACAGTTTCTAGATAAATGAAAGCTACACAGCAATAGAAATTGTATCTACACTGGTCAAAGTGCTTAGTTTATTCCCTATGCAACTGCAGAAATAAAAAAATAGCCCTGTTAAGCTGCAGTGATCAGACAGAGCAGCTTAGCAGGGTATACACAAAGCTGCTTCAAATAGATTTTGGCAGGCCTTTTATAGCTGTTTCTCAAAGCCCTCTTGTGGTCCATTGCAAAATAATGGCTAAAATACAAGGCAATTACAGTGATTCACGTTTTGGAAAACTGGGCTCACAGGAGGTAGAATTGGCTATTCAGGTATTATAAATCCCTCTGACTGTACAGATGTCAATACTGATTTATACTCTACAAGGGTTTGATAATCTGGGCTTGTAAGAAAAGTGTTCCTTAAAGATGTGATCCAAAGACCAATGAAGTCATTGGGAGGTTTTCCATTAATTTCAGTGACTTTTAGATCAGTCTGTAAGCATTTAATATTAATTTAAAAAGGTAACCCTGGAAGCAAGTGCAAACACATATATATATATTTAAAAAGATATATCCAAAACATTAAACTTCAAATAAAACTTGAAATGAGAAACAGATTTAGAAACTTTAAGAACTGTAGGCAATGAATTCCGCAGATTATCACCGCTCTTACAGGCTGTGCTTTGCATTCCCAGTAAACCTATCCTTACTTTTCACTCCACTATGAAGTGAATGTGAAAACACACACCAGCGTAAGCACAGTATGATTACAATGCAGAGAGAAAGTTTTGTAGCAAAAACTTGGAGTTGGACAATCAATGTGATGAATTTTGACTGGTGGGTCCAGATAAATCTATCATGCTGTGTCCCATTTCCATTTTTTTTCCCCTCAGTGTCTTTTAGCTGACCAGAGGAGGCCCAAAGCATCATGTTTCAAAAGAACGTTTGTGTTTGAGAGATGTTTGATTGACTTCCTATGCAGTTGTATGCATTAACACCTACAAAATTGAGTGACCACTGTGGATGTTCATTGGACAGGCAGAAACACCATTCATTTTAGCAGAAATGCTGCTACTTCGTGCTTGAACAGGCTGCTCATGGAACCATAGCATAAATTAAGACATAGATATAGACACTGTCCTCATGAACAAAAAATCCCTGTTTTTTGTGTCTTTGGGCATGTAGCCCTGATAAACACATAAGCTCTCTTGCAATTAAAATTCAGTAATCTATTTCTGCCCCTTTTAGAGCTTTGTTTATCCTTTTTTCTAATCTGGTGAGAGTTGTTTACAATAACATTTCTAATCAAACCAGCTTTCCTATTAGCAAAGTAACTCTTTGTATTTATAATAAAAATGATCTTATGACAATTTTGAAAAGCTCTTATTAATATTGCAAACCTTCACAACACAGGAAAAAAATTGTCACGCAGCCAATCACATATGAAAAATTAAATAGTACTTCTATTACCCATTTTATAAAATCAGAAAAATCATGACTTCATTATTATAAAATGAATAGTTAACTGAAAATCCATGACATTTTTTCTAGTTTTTGTCCACCATAAAAGGAGAATCCATATATATAAAATTATTACAATAAATGATTCAAGGAAAATAAGATCCGAGTTTTAAAAAGAAGATCTGGCTTTGAGTTGTTAGAGATCTAGAGCCAATTTTAAACATAATAAAATAAAATTCAACTTTGTTGAGGTTGTTCAGTGATTTTTAAGGAGGTGGGAACGGTCCATTCTTTCCCAATGTTTTTACTTTTACCATACGGGGTTTTTTGTTTGTTTGGAGAAAGACCAATGTATTGTGATTATTTTTATTTGATTCATTTACACTTCTAATGATTTCTGCCATTATTTAAAAGGAATATCTAAGAAGTTAGAATAGGAAATTAGTACACTTTAAGCTTCTTTAAAAAATACTCTACCAAGTAATATGTTCAGCTATGCTGAAGTCAATATGGTCTTTTGGCAACTTCCTGTGGCCAAGAACTTCTTGTTCTGTAAACAAAATCACCTTTTCAAAGGACCTTTACCTTCCCACTGGAAAGCAGTACTGCTCTTCTCTTTCCATCAATGTCTTGAAAGTTGTCCATAGCCTTTTTTCCTGACTTTTTCCCCATGTTATTAATGGTTTTACTCCTTCAGCCTTAATACCCATCTGTCTTTTACTGAGAACAGGAAAAATTGCCACCCCAGTAAACTTATTGAGATGTGAATCCAGAATCCAGCATGTTCCCCGTGAATCTTTCCATGGGAATCTTTAGCTTTGGAAGAGGTTCTTGACATAACAAGAAGAACTAGTCTTTTAACCTTTGGCCTTTCTGCTGTAGCATGGAAATATGCCTTTTTCTTTTTCTTGAGCTCCCATGTCTATTGCCTCTGATGATGAATCCTTCAATGGAAGAATTCCATAAAATTCAGATCTAGCATGTAACTGCTGTTTTGTGGTGTATAATTGAAATAAATCTCTGCATTTATTCTGAGAAAGTAGGTGGAGTTATATTAAGCAGCAATGGACCTTTTATGTTCTCTTCAGAAAATGAAAATCAACAACTCAGCCATAATTTGGTTACCCTTATTTTCTCAGGTGTCGGATGGCCCTGAGTTATTGGTATGCTTACATACAGCTTTAGGTGAAATAAGTTACATTCCCATTTGAATTCTGTTTTTGAACTCTTTGTCTCAATTTAATACTCAACATTATCATGGCAAATTACTGAACTGAAGTTAATTTTCTTTTACTTCTTTACCTGAGAATCAATGGTGTTGTGTTTGACTATAAAGAACATTTTTGATACAGTTCTCACTACATATCAAAGGCATTGTCACAAAAATATGATGGAGGGTCATGTTTAGATAGGATACTTACCACAGGAAAGTCTGTCATGATCAAGTGAATACATAGATTATACTATCATGGAAATATATTCTGAAATATTTGATTTTTCAGCTTGCAATTATTGAACAAGTTTTTAAAATTTTCAGTGCTGTGTGAA
Organism: Cinclus cinclus; assembly: GCF_963662255.1. Taxonomy (NCBI): domain Eukaryota; kingdom Metazoa; phylum Chordata; class Aves; order Passeriformes; family Cinclidae; genus Cinclus; species Cinclus cinclus. The sequence continues at coordinate 30,334,935 of NC_085048.1, forward strand.
AAGGAAATCTCTGCATGAAGGTTTTGGTCAAAAAACATTCCAAAAGTTGTAAAAATAAAGCTGAATAAGTAATAAATTATTCAAACCCATCTGGGAACCTCAGTTATACCGTCTGTTTCTTGGCTTTAGGTGTCTATTCTTGCTGGAGTGTGTCATAGTTTCTGTTAGAAAGTGCAAAAAAAACTGACCAGATGATGTCAGCACAGACAAGGTGGCTCCTGGCAGCAGATATTAAATAATGGCTGGTCTTAAACATGTGAAATGCATTTGGCTAGCTGGCAGCAGGCTGTGCAACCTCTCCTTGTAGGTGCTTTAGCCCTGGCCAGCAGAGTCCCTGGCACAGAGGTGTGAGCACAAGCTTGGAATTGTGTCCTTATTTCAGGCAGAAGTGCAGAGGCAGCTCTCTACCCACCACTGGTTCCTCTTCGATATCCTCTGGCAGGAATGCCCCTTGAAGCTTCCTGGGTTGTTGAACATTTTCCTCTGGAAAGAACAAAACGTATTAAATTAGAGGTTCCTGAAGTTTTCTTTCTGGAGGGCTATGTGATAACTGGGATGATCATAATAGAACCCTACAACTTTCCAGCACTTCCTTATTCCCCTTCTCTGTTCTAGACCCCATGAAGCTGTATATGAAGCCAGATGCTTTGTCCTTGTTTTCCCAGGTGCTGGGAAAACTGTGCTGGACTATTGCCCAGTCCTGGCAGTGCCCATGGAGGAGACCTTGCTGAAGTTTCTTGGGCTTAGTGTAAAAGCATAAAATGAGTTGTAGCTTGAGTCACATACTGAAGCCTCCAGGATCCATCAGGTGAGTCAGTGCAGTCAGCCTCTGACCACTCCCTTAAGTTCTGACATGAGGACTACATATTTCTTTTGGGAATCTCTGCACTAGAGGGGAACTGCCTTCTACCCTCAGCTGGCATTGTCATGCTATCCCTGCCTCATTTGTTAAAAAATGCATCTCTGTACATACGCAAAAAATAAAATGAAGCAAAAACCCATCTGCCAACCAAATGACAAACCCAAAAATGCTTTGCCAACCAGGCAGCTGGATCTTCTGTGTTGTAAGTCCCTTCAGATATTCAGAAGTTCATATATGAACTTCTCACTTCTCACATTTGCTGCTCCTACAAGGACTGGCTTAGCTTCCCGTGCTGCTAACCTGGAATTGTGAATCTCAGTTTACTCTTCCAAAAAGGAAAAGCAAATATTGATCCATGTTTCAGGTTTTTGCATTATCCTGTTTACCTTTGTCTAGCCTGGAATCAAGTAGCACTGATACTTTTAGATATTTGACCTTTCTCTTTTGGAATTATTCAAGTCTTTACTAAGTCTGAAGAAGAATTGGTTCAAACATTTTCTTTTACTTTCCCTTCTTCGGTGGCACCCAGTGTCCCAGCAGCCTTTGTGCAGCTCTGAAGATCCCTTGTAGTGGTTGTGTTGTCTGACAGCTGTCTCTCCCTCACACCAACCTGGCCATGCTACAGAGTTGAAAGAACCCTCATGACACAGGAAGCGTTTTGCACATTTTCTTCTTGAATGAATTTTTATTGTAGAAATCTGCAGCTTAAATGAGCTCAGAGACTACTACCAGCTTCTTCTACACATCCAAACACCTCCTGCTGCCCTTCCAGCTTCATTCAGTCCAGTGCCTCCTCTCTCCCCTTTCTCACATTAGCTCAGGCTGTGAGAAAATGTGTGATGTGCTGCCCAGGATGGATAAGAAGAGAGAAGAAGCAGAGGAAAGAAGCCATCCAGGAGATAGGAGTCCTCTGGCAGGGCCGGTATGTGGCAGAAGTTTCTCCTAGGCCAGCCAGCAGTCAGGAGATGTAAATAGTCTGACTGGCATCAGCTGAGAAGTTCATAGTGGAAAGGTGTACACTGCTTCATCCCTCGTGGGCAGCAGAGACTGCCTTATGGGCCAAACCCAGCCTGCAAACTGGCTGCAGTGCAATCCTGCCTTAAACCTAAGAATATAATTTTCCTTCTAGAATAACAAAAAAATTTGCCCTTAATTTACTGAGCTATTTTGGAAATATGAGATGCAGTTGCCAGTTACTTGGATTGATGTTGCTTCCTTATTTGAATTTTCCAGAGAATGATGTGCATGCCATCAGAAAGGCATGCAGTTCTGGTTCCCTCCTTCTCCTCGTCTCATTCACTTCCACATCAGTTCTTGACGTGTGGTTTGCTGTTCCTGCTACCTGGCCTGAAATAGCAGCCTCTGCCTCACTGACTTCTTTTTCCACTGCAAAGATCTTGCTTAATCTTGAGGTTGCCTTCTAGAAAATGGCAGCATTTTCCAGCTAAAACACGTGTTTTCTTCCTCTATGAAGAATGCCTTTATACTTCTTCAGGAAACGGGTTCAAAATAGCACTCATGCCACTACCCCTAGCCCCCTAACTGATTTAGTGTTCTCAGTAGCACAGTAGTTATCCATTTGCTCTTAATATTCTTCCATGACCTTGTCAGGGCACAATATTCTACAACCCCCCCCCTCTAGAATGGAGAATTTTTTCCAGTTGTTCAGGTAATATAAAAATCTGTTTTGAAAAACAGCCCAAACCTCTGGCTGCAGCTCCCAGTCTTAGCTCACAGATAGGCTAGAGGAAGAGCATGCAAGGACTGTGGTGACCTAGAATTTGCTGGTAAGTAGTTTGTGGTCTTATTACACCACCAGTCTTTCCCACAGCAGTAGACAATCCCATTTAAAATGCCCAGGGCTTCTTCTTTTCATATGAAATAAAATCCTCTCTGCTAGGTACAGGCAAACTCCGATTCTCTGCCCTACATTTCTACTGGTTTTCACAGATTAGTACTTTGTCTTGCTGTTTCCCTTATAATTATAAGCCGTCCTCTTTGTGATTGATCCAGCTCCTGTGCTGATCCCACATGCTTTTTCTAGCCAGCAGACCAGACCATCTTTTCTGTCTGGTCTGATTGTTTTGCTGAGTATTACAGATTTTTGATTCAATATTATAGTTCAGTAACTTTTTGACCTGCATTAGCAATGAGGTAGTTTTGTTCTAGGCTAGACTGTACTGTCACGTCCCTCACAGAGATTTTTTTCTTGTGGCTGAATGCCTGAGATGATTTTCTAAATCTCTGCAAGGTTTTCCATTTCTCATTTCTATACATGTATATTGGTACAAGAAAGTAGAGCAGAGGGAAATTCTAGCTTCTCTCCATTCCCTAGTTCTCTTGTCTAGTAGGAAGCACTTAATGATCATGCTTAATGACCATCCATTCTAAGGATTCTCTCTATGGTCTCTGCCTAAGTCAAGAAATTTGCCTGGATATTCTGATCAAGGGAAGGAAAAGAGATCCCTCCTGGTAAAAGCCACAGATTTTTGGGGCTAGCTATGGATGCACACATGAAACCAGGAAGCACGGTCATTGTGCTACAGGACTTAAGACACACCAAACTCAGTATCTTGGTAGAGTTAGAGAGAAAGAGTTAGAGGAACCAGTTTGAAACTTCCACAAGAGTCAAGATTTGAGTACAAAAAGAACTTGTTGTATTGCTTGGGGAGTTGATAAAATAATAATGGATGCATTTGGACAGAAACACAGTTGTTAACATGCTCCTATTTTCTGGCAACCGGAGTGTGGGAGCTGAAGTCAATGTAATTTCAGTCTATCTGTGTTCAGGAAAAGACACAAAAGAATCTGATTTTTTATTGTTAAGCTGGCAGTACAGAGACCCACAATTTCTGAGTTCTGGAAAGCCAGACATTCTTCTGAACTGAAGAATATTAAAACAAGACAGCTTGAACTCTGCTCTAGGCCCAGGAGTGTAAATCTGGAATAAGTTCACTGATTTTGATGAGGATATTTTGGATTTACACCAGCAACTGAGAATAGAACTTGGCTCTGTGTCTTGCTCTTCTGGTGGTAGTGAAAAATATGATCCTAATAAAAGATGTGCAAGTAATCACCGGAGTATTCTCATACTGGTTCTACGCTTGTTTTAGATGCAGAATTTTAGATTGTGGAAAAAAATCCATCTTATACAAGAGTAGCTCTAAGCAATCTGGTAAAGACCATCTATATATAAAACGAGTGACAGTTTAATGCTTGCATGGCTCCTATAGCTTTCCTGTATTGGCCTGTCTTGCCTCATAAGAAGACATTAAAAATATACCATTGTGTTTTATTTTTTAATTTATTTTAGTTTATGGGTATAACACACAAAATTAGATTTATGCAGAAATTGTATGGAAAAAGCTGTGTGTGTTGCATGAACTGAAGAAGCCTGAATACTTTGTGTTGTAATGTCTTTACGGAAATGTCAGCTATGGAGCAGACCATTATAGACACTGGCATTATCAGCTTTTGGACTGCAGTATTATTCATTGTAGCCCAGAAATGATTATTGTGGGTAACTGGTTTGCAGGTACGAATATTACAAAACTGGTAAAGCTGCCTCATGTGCTGTTTTATCTTCTCTTCTGTGAGAACATGTATGAAAAGTCTTAAAGACATAAATCTAGAACAAGATCAAGCGTTCAAAGATCAGTCTTTTTTTGATAAGACTTCAAGTCCTGCTGTGACTTTTCAGTTGTTTAGGTGCAACATTGCGAAAATGTCCTGAGCCACCCTTCTTGACATGATAAATCTACAGACACTGTGCTTTAAAATGATAAACAGATGCAAAAATTACTAACAGGCATCAAAGCCATTAGATTTGTATTACTTTTTCTATTGTTTAGTAACATTTGAGAGGGATTGGATGCGTCTGTGACCTGGCTAATTGCAACAAAAATTACAGAGTATTGAAAACAAATGGGAAGATGGAAAAGAAAGTTGTGGTAGGATTTTGAAAGGAGTTTTCAATCTCATGGACATTCACTGTCACTTGAGTGCCTAACTGCCTCAGGCTACATTGGAAGTTCCATCAGGAGAGCTGGAAAAAACAAAACCCCAGCTAACCCATGACTCTAGACTTAAAAACCCAAGAAGCTATAGTCCCAGACTAAATAGAGTATGATTTGGGGCTATGTTACACTTCTGCCACTGGCTTTAATTGGACAAGCATGTGCAAGTGCTTTGATTTTTCCTAGTGACAGAAAAGAATCAATAGATGTGTGTCATCAGGCTGCGTATTTTGCTCTTCATTCCCTTTGATAATTCCTCTCCTTAGCTGGAAACAGCTGCCAATGTACTTAAAATGTAATGTCTTAATCACATAATCCCTTAAACTCAATGAGGTGATATTTAAAGTTTACAAGGATGATACAAGAAAATCCAAATGCTTTTGGTGTTAAACGTTCTTGAAACACAGTATCTCTGGATTTTCTCCAATTTCTGCATTCTGAACAGTTGAAACCAAATGGGGTTTCAGTCCAATAATGCACTTTCTGTTTACATAATAGCTGAGGGACATGAAAGTCTTTATGAAATCAATCAAACCACCTTTGAAGTTAAAATAACTAAATAATGATACATTGTAACCTAGTTTACTCCATGACAACAAATAGATCTTAATTTTTTTTTTGCTGTTTGTACTTCTCTTTGCCTTCTTTTTCCAATATTCTCTCAAAAGGAACAGGGAAAGATGAATAGACTGACTTCACTAAAGTGGGCTTCTTTTGACACAGAGAATTATGCTTGGATGCTGTGAAAGAAGTAACTAGGCACGTCTCATTGGGCATGATGAGCAGGGCTTTTACTGATGTCATAAAAAATTATATAGTTAGTTATGTCTACTTTCTAATGAAGAGTATGTTCCATGGCACAGATGGCACATCTGTTTTATATGACATTTCAAATGGGATTGCTGGTGTACTTAACACTTAGAGTGCCACCAGCACTGCATAATTTCTGTAAAATACCTACAATGTCCTCAGAGATGGAAGGGTGACATAGTGAAACAACAAACACAATTGTGTTCAACATGCCTATCTGCATTTTTTGGGTATTTCTCTTGTTCTGTTCCTAGACAAGATCGACAGAGTAGATCCAAGTATTACTTGCACATTGGTATTTTGTTTTTTTTTTTTCTCAATGGCTTTGGGATCATGAAGCATTTTTTCAGCAGTAGCTATGTTCTGGTTTTTGTTCTTCTACGGAATGGGAGAATAAGTCTGAATAAGTCTGACAAAAGTCTTTCCTTGATCTTTCTGTAATAATGATACAAGACTGAAAGGTTTTATCACTTCTATGCTGACTGATAACTGTAGTTCTACACATTAAGCAATCTGAGATACTTCAGTGGTGAGATGGTTTCAAGTTTACAAGAGAAAATTGTATTTCAGGTTTTTTTCCATAACCCTTATCCAAATACTGATCTATGTTGTCAGACCATAGCTCAGGTAAGTCTATTGTTTGCTTGCTTATTGGATATGTGTTTATTTAATGTGTTTTTTTTTTTTCTATCAGAAGAGATATTAAATGGCACTTTAAGTAGCAGCTGATGGGTAGCTACTGATCAGTAGCACTGCTTACAATACAAGTTTCAGAATGTCTGTATTCAGTTAAAGTCTAGTGGAAACAGAATATATTAGCCTGCAAATATCATCATGATTGATAGCTGATGATCCCCCATTTAGATAGAGGAACCCATCACTGGAAAAAGTGGACATATAGTGTACTGGCACATAAAATACTACTCTTTATCCTATAAGTAAAATGCTAGTCCTTAACCTATAAGAATTGATGGGCCTTTTCCAAAATTCTTCTTTCATTAAAGCTTTGCCTCATGAGCCTGACAGTTTGCATTAAAATAGGATACCAGCTTTTACTCCATGTTCTGAAATCAAAAAAAAAGGATACATTAAGGGTAGGGTAAACAGCTTCTTTCCATATCAGTGGTTCCACTGTTAAAAAATGTTATTGGCAACCTGACACCAAGGAGAGTAAAAATAATCATACCAAATGAAGAAGACATCCAAGAAGAGAAAACTAAGTTTAAGCATGGTGAATCTGCTTCCTTAGAAGACTGTCTAGCTGGCTAGTTTGAATTTTAAAAACTCTGTAACAGCCTTAGCGTAAGGCATTTTGGAAAGTCAGTAATGAAATAAGAGTAACCATAAAAAGACTGAACAGCAGAAGTAATTAAGTGTCCTTAATTAGTTTTACTGTTGATTTCCCAAGATAATGGTGTAGAGAGACAGATAAATCCCCTGAAACTCCAGGGTTATATAAATGGTCAGGCAATCAATGAACCTTAAAATGTAGATGTGTTGTTATAGAAATGATGATGTCTCTTCTGAGTCCGTAGAATATTTATGGCATCTCATGAACCAGCTCAGCAGGAGTATTTTTAATGTCTCATCACTGAAAAACATTCTAAATTTAAAATTAATTTGGAATTTGTTATCTTTCATATTGCACAGGCGACATATATCAGGGTTTTGAAATTCATGGTTTGATGCCTTGAATGTCTTGGGAGTATGGAAAAAGCTGTGTGATTTAATATTTGCCTTCTCTCAGATATGTCTTTCAGGCACAGTTTTGGCATGTCAAGACAGTCCAGGGACTGCCTTGGCTAGGTCAGTAGGAGGCTTTTCTTCCTTCTTTTTCTTTACTGGTGCAGTAGCTTCCTTGATTAATCCGTCTCTTTTGTCTTCCAAACAATCAAGGCAAAACAAAGAAAATAAACAAAACTTGTGACAAATGTAAATAAGAAGGCTGGTTGGACTTTTAACCTCATTTATTTGTATTCATTTGCTAAATCCTTCACAGCAGGAATTGTCTCCTTCCCAAGTTAGTACAAGATGCAACCCTGGAGGGGGCTTTGGGGATGACTGCCATTGTTCCTAAAATAACAAGTGCTGAGTTTGATTCATAATGGTCTATTTGCAGAGCATACACACTGAGTAGTCCCAATTTCCAAACTTAATGTGGTTAACAGACTGAAAGGGAAAATATTTGCATCTTTTCATTACACAACTAAACAAAAATTTCTAAATGGCTTTCGGTAGAAATAGTAGGCAAATGTCACATATTTCAAGATATGATACAACAAAGCTGAAGTGTGCTACAGCTTTGAATCTTCAGCTGCAATTCTACATAGATTTGAGAAGTCCTTACTTGATGGTCTGAACTGATTTCTGACGTCTAACATCTGACATCTTGAAGATTAAGATGTAGTGTAGATCAATATAGAAATGCCATAAAAAATTGTTGTATCCTAAATTGAATATACTAATATGTAAAAGTTACTTTATGCCATAGACATAAAGATATTGCACGATTTATATAATTTTTCTGAATCTTTTATACAACTTATGTTTCTTCTGCTAATTCTTCCCTTTCAAATTTCCAAAAGCCTCATTGATGTTGTTACTATTTTACCTGCCTGTGGCAAGTCATGCCCCTTTCAAACAGTGATAACTAGTAAGCAAAGCTGCCCGATGCGTCACCCAGGATTTATCACAGTAAATAAAGTCCAGGTGTGATATCCAGTCCCTTCCCTGCCAGAAAGCAGCTGAACTCACCACCATAACTTGCTAACAGCCACTGTGGGGTTTGCAAGGCTGGCTGCACAGGACAAGCTATTCCAAGGGCGTGAGACCTACTGCTGAATGACAAAGATATCCTGCCTCCATCTGTGGTGCCACACGAAACCTTCTGGTCTGTGTTCTCCAACTCTTCCTCCTTCTGTGCCTGGTTTTTCCAGCTTGATCCTTTGCCTGTTGTGCTCCCAGTTTCAGTTGTCATTCTGTTGATTTGGCTGCAGTGAGCAGGGTTTATGACAGTCCTATAATCATTCTTATATGAGCCCTGAGAGATAGCTTCGTTGGTGTGAATAATTCTCTCTCTAAGTGCCTTAATTGCTGCTAATATTTGTTTTGTTTTCATAACATCTCTAGGCCAGATTTTCCATGAGGAGGTTACCAATAATCCTGCATGCCCTGAGGAATTCATGTGCATGCTCCCCTGCTGTGTCAACTTTTTACTCATTTTTGGTAAACAGCTCTTGTCTGGGACAAGTGTGACCTGAAAGATGACATGTGGTGCACTGATGCTCATCTGGATTTTAGGAAAATGCTTGACTAGTTGAAGCCAGTCCTGTATCTGTGACAGCCGGTGGTATCAGGTTCCTCTCACACACTGTCTCCTCTCTGTGAGCCAAATTGTTTCAGGGTATAGGCCAGATTATAGCAGTGCTGTTTAGTTTCCTATCCAGCATTTAGCTCCCCATATTTTCCTTGTGGATTGATTCAAACTGCCAGTCCAACCACGTGATTTTAATGTGCAGCCAGCTGGCTGGAGTACACTCAGAACCTGGTCAATATTTGGAAAGAAGAACACACAATGCCTGATTTCAGCTGAAATAATGGAATATCCATAAATACAACATGATTTTTGAAGAGGCTGAGCAGCTAGTTATTTGTCAGATTGGTTACCAATGATCTTAGTCTTTCCATCAAAAAAATCAAAGGTCTTCTACAAAAGCAAATCAGAAAACAAGTTAGTGGAAGACTGTCTCAAGCACTTTGCTGATGGTCCAAAACCTGAGCTTTGCCTCTCAGAATTCAATTTCTTAGAAGAAACAAAGGCTGGAGATAAAGGACATGAATATGAACTGGTTGCAAGATAGCATGTATGTATTTCCATAAAGATGTCTCTCAAACTACTAAGTGTGGTTTAGATCTTCATTCTCCCTCTGCATTTCAGTCTGATGTTTCATACCTAAGTGACTTGAACAGTTTGGGCAAGTGCAGTGTTATGCCGAAATGAAAAACAGAAGTAGGAAAAACCCCCAACATGCCAAGGAAAGAAGAATCGCTCACTTCTGTTGCCTGATTTTATCTTGTTTATTTATATATTTCCATGAGTACACTTTCATTTCTACTTTGGAGTTTGAGTTTGGTTCATTTGCTTCTGTAGGAGAATTTTCAAAAATGCTGATCTTGGCTTTCACTTAACAGAGCTGAGTCTTGTGAGTGTGAAACTTTAAGGGCTTGTTTCTCATTCAGTCATACAGGAAGTTATCCGGGAAGTCACAACCAAGTCAGATGATATTATGAAAACGTGACAGAATATTAATAAACTCTGAAGAATGATGAAATGACATCTCATGACCCTAGGTTAGCAACAGAAGAAAGTTCTATTTAATTTAATTAAAAAAAAAAAGGTTTGATTTACCTCCATTAATAAAAACCCTAAAATATTCCTGGTTGTGTATGTTTGACACGTAGTGATCCTCATGAATGGAAAAATAATAACTCAGAGAATTGAAAGTAATCTGAAAAATGTGCAATGAGATCCTGTGCAATCTGCCAATGAACAGCTATACCTGGCATGAATGTTTGTCTCAGCTGTTGTCCCACAGACTTTTATGAATGTACTTTTGCGTTACACCTCAGTCTACTCCTGCCATGTGTAACAAGCCACACTAACTGAACAATGAATATGAATTGATTTACAAAAGGAAACCAGTGATACTGAAGCCCTGCTGCTTACTCTATGCACTCTTCAGAGACATTTAATTTGGAATAATTCTAGTTTGCTTTCTTGGGGTCCTGGATCATAGTGATTAGAAAATACAATCAGTCATAGAACAGTTTGGATTAGAAGAAACATTTGAAAATACCAAGTCCAAACTCTCTGTGTGCTGGACATTAGGAACATTCTTTTCTTTTCAATTCTTGTTTTTCAATTCAGTTTGTGTCTTGGTGCCATCTCACAACCAGGTATGGTAGCTGGAGATGACCCAGAGACCCATGCAGAAAATTCATGAGTCTACTGAAAGAGGTCAGACTCCTGAAGATATCCTGGGACAAAAAAAATACACCTGGCCTAGATTATTACAATATTAATAGTATAAAATTTTAATTCTTATTTTCCTAATTAATGAACCATATAACATTTTAAGGTCTGTCTACAATCTCAAATGCAAAAACACTTGTTCCTCTGAACCTTCATAATCTAATTTGTCCTTACCTTTATATGCAAGAGCTGGTGAAAACATTAGTACAGAAAAAGAAAAAGTGATTTTCAGAAACTTCATGGGCTTCATAGGCCTCTGTCCTACTTTGGATACCTCTTGACCTGGTTTATGAACTAAAAATAGCAGGAAAGTGAGATTGCAGACATCAGGCCTGAGAACAGCTGAGCAGATGCAAGAAAACTATGCAACAATTACTAACTTATTTTCTTGTCATGGATATCTTGGGCTTTTCATGCTGCAGTCACTTGTCCTGCCCTTAAACCATCTGTATTAATCAGCCTGCTCACAGGGCAGGAAATTCATTAATAAGTTATTTAAGCAAGGGGATAAGATCCAACTCTCACTGATCTCAATTGCAAGGATTTTACTTCTCACATCTTGAAAAAGACAGTGACAGAGATATTTCTTGCTTCCCTAAATACAAACAGACTAGGCTATTAAATTCACCTTTATATTAATGTGGGATTTATTTATTTATAAAGCAGAATAAAACCATGAGTGCTGTTATACAGATGAGCAGTATAGTAGAAAATGAAAGCAGGCTGAATGCCTTTCAGTGAATACGTTTACTTGAATTCATGACCCAGGCTTAATTCTTGTCATGATTTTTGTTATAAAAAATTCTAAATAAAATAAGTGATATGGTGATAAAATAGCATGTCTTACCAATGAGTACCTAGAGCACACCTGCAAATAGTTAGACTATCTATCTACTTTGCCTCTTAAATACCAACTCAGCTAATTTTGCACTGTCTTTGAAGCTTGATCTGGAACGACTCATCCCCAGAACAGCATCTTAGACTTCCCTGCCCAAAAGAAATAATTATTAAATTACAAGAAACATAAACAATTCTACCATTGTCATGATTAGTACTCACTCTTGCCTGAAACCTACATTCAGGAGATCTCATCTGTCATAAATTCTTTTTTTGATATGCATCTGAGTTACTTGAAGTAGGAGATTTCTGAATTACAGCAACTCAGAAATATTAAAAATGATAAATTTTTAGTAATGATGTATCATGTCATTGAAAGCAAATTGCTCCTTGAGAAGGAACAGTATAAATTAATATTTTTATTTAGAAATAAAAACAATTCTGAAATTTTTATGACATGAACTATAGCCATTGTTAATATTATTTTTTCCAATGTCTGTACAGGCATAATAAATCCACAGTCAGTTGTAAGTGTATGACATTTAGTGGTAGGTAAGAGATTAGTGCTAATGGGAAGTGCTTGCTAGTGTCAACTCAATGCTTAGCTTTGACAAGATATCTCAAAGGAAATTTGAGGAACAATTAAAATGGAATTTCACATCTATTAGCCTATTGCATCTGCTTTTTATTGTCAGTCAAGATGGACAAAGAGGGATGATTTTATATGTCCAGTTGAGGATGAAATGATTTGTGTTTAAAAGGGCCTGCAACTTTAGATTTTATAACCTATGAACTCTGTTGCTACTGTGGATGTCTACAGTAAGTGAGATAAATCCCATGTCAGCAGGAATAATTAAGGTGCATGTATTGCCACGTTCCACCACTTCAGCTTTTCCCATCTTTTTTTTTTTTTTTTTTCTGTGTTTTGTCTTAATACAACTTCAAGGTGCTCGGACACTAGGTTTCTGAGAGTAAAACTGCCATGGGCAGTCAGTTTCTACAGGAAAATCCTATGGGAAATGTTCTCAGTGGCATGACTGAAGTCAAGGTAGACTACAACCACAGTCGTTCCTTCATCCACTAGGCAGGTCACCTGATCATAGAAGATCAGGTTGGTCATGCAACACCTGCCTTTCCTGAAGCCAGGCTGGCTGGGCCTGATTCCCTGGTTGTCCTGCACATGCTGGATGATGGCACTTATTATGATCTGCTCCATGATCTTCTCTACTTGATAAATTTCTAAGCCTAATATATCCCTATCAAAAAAACTTGCTTGGTCTATGTCTCTTATCAATTTATTCTTCCATTGCCAATTGCATAGGAGTATAATTCAAGTAACTGCTATTCATCTACAGCAGTTATAAATGGTAAGATGCAGATAAAATATATGACTATCAAGTTTTTTTTCAAAATTTTTATATTATTTAGACAATCGTGTAAAAATAACACAATTGTTTTGACAAACTAGTAACTGTAGTATACTATTCAGTTGCTGAAATGTAGATTTTTGTGTGTGTGTAGAATGCAAAACACATTTTGAAATATATTTCAAAACAGTTGAAATACAGTGTTGTTTCACTGTTCTTTCGGTTGTGATTTATTGCCCCAGTGCTGGTCTGTACCTATAACGTTATCTGTTAACCATGCATACTGCTATGTTATTTGTTTTCATTTTATGAATTTCCTAAGGATTTGACAGTCTTTATGTGTGGCTTAATATCAACATCAGTAAACTGAGAGCAGCATCTTGACTGCCAGTATGTATTTCAGAAGTCTATTAATAAATATACTAGTAGGGGAAAGAAATTCTTCCTAGGTGAAATAATTGTTGAAAAAAACTATGTGAAAACCTGACTCACTGTGGAAAGCAAACTGGTTGAAAGGTGGTGCCTTTCACACAACACTCTGTGCTGCAAGTCTAAATATGAGAGATGTGTAGCTTCTGCAGTGTTATGGTCCATGAGTCCACGCCAGTGCCTTGGAATAGCATTTTCTCACATCTGTGCCTTCCTTATGTGTTTGCCAAAAATGTTGGAAGAAATTGTTTCAAGCCACTTAAATATTTGCATTGTTGTTTGTTTTGTTTTGTTTTTTAACAAACCTTTTTCACATTAATGGTCTATTTAAATATGACATGATCTGCAGTAATTCAAACTGCAGTCTGGTTTTCCCATGATTTGTCTTACACAACTATGATTTTGTTTCTTAGAAGCATAGCTTGCGAACAAGTTGTCTTCATAGATGAAGGTAATTGTTTGTAATAGGAAAATCATGAAGAAAAACCACAATAGCTTTCTTTTTTGAAAAAGGGGGGAAAGATCACTCTCTCAAACCTGAACAGAAACTTTTAATTAAAGTATTTGTCCCAAGGACAAGAATAGTCCAAACAACTAATCCTGATTATACAAGGAAAAAAATTATGCTCCTGTGATGTTAGTAAACCAATAATTTAAAATAATTTTAGCAATTTTCACTCTTTTCTGACTTACATTGGTGTGTTATTGTTCTAATAGTTCCCAGTTTGCAGCTTCTCTGCTACACTTCACTGAAAGGTAAAGATGCTCTACATTCCTGTGCACAGGCTCTTTCGTTGCCTTCTCTCTGTCTAAACTGACTAACTTAACCCCTTTATTCCAGCTTTCTTCCCTGCTATTGTCCAGGACATGCTGAGGACCTTGGACTGGAGCCATTTTCCAGAATGTATCTGTATTTTCAATTGCCTTGGGACATTTGCTTATTCATAGTATTAAATTCTGGAATTTGTTTGTCAGCATCCAATATTTTGATCCAAGCCCTGTAAGGACTGGGTTCATGGAGTCTTTAAGGTATTTTTATATGCGGAAAATAAGTTTTTAAGTTAAAAGGTATGGGCCTCAAGTATATACCTGTCAGTTTTATAAAGACTGAAGCAACTTGTCAATGTACACAGGCGTGTTACACCTCTGGGAGTGTCAAAGAGGAAAGGATAGAAAAGAATTTTCTCTGACTGCAAAAAAGCTCTGGCTGAATACAAGCTTACAAGGTATTCTTCTGAACTCAGACACAATAGCTGTGGAAATATTTAGGGATCTGATAATAGGGGTTCTGAATATGGTTCTTGCATGCCCTACTACTACTTTTTCAATTAAAACCTTAGTTAGAGATTTTGGCTGGGAGTACCTGTAAATCAGAAGAGTATGAAAGATAATTTTTGTGACTGCAATATTAGTACTCTTTTTTGTAAAGGTTGTAGAGCTTAAAGTATGTACATCTCAACAATATTTCTTTTGGAGCTGTATTTGTTTTTATAGCAGATACATCCTAGAGAAGAGTGTAATGTGGCTAGTTAGGTTTAAAATAACAGCTGAGGCAGGTAACCTAGCTTTTCCATTTCATTGGCAACAAGGGTTCAAGCTCTTAGAACTGAAGCCAGTCTGCTACCTTCCATTGTAAAAGCCCTGAGATTTTGACTTAGCTGCTGTTTTAGCCAAGGTATGCTAAGTTTTTAACCTGTTTTTATTAAGTAGTGTGAACATACCTTGTGACTGAAGATCAGAAGGAACAGACCTGATGTGGGAAAAAGAAGAAGGGTTAAAACTCCTGAGAGTTCAATTTTACATTTCTATATATGGTGTAACTATGGAAATAACTTACCATTTCCTATTGGAGTTTTAAAATTGCATGATGTCACACAATTAAGTTCTCTTTTGAGACTTTTTTTTGCCTTTTCAGTGGTGTTAAGTTAAATAAAAATAAAGAAAATACCGCTTCCAATAAAATGAAACTGTCATAACACTATCAAATACTTGCAAATACTGCTAAATGGAGGATATAGCTAAAATAAAAAATGTGAACAGGTACACATAGGGCTGGACTATCAAGTATGTTTCATGCCAAGGTTATAAATACAGTTCCCTTTAGTCTTTCTATAGGGAATAAAAAAATCCCCTAGTTATTTTCAGCAAGACATTCAAACCACCAGTGAGCAAATGTTCACCAGTTGTTCGAGGGCAGGCTGCAGGGAGCCCTGAGTAACTTGGTCTGGTGAAAGGTTTCCCTGCCCATGGCAGGGAGGTCAGAACAAGATTGCCTTTAAGTCCCTTCTAACCCAAACCATTGTGTGATTCTATACTTTGAAGCAAAGACTCATCTGAGTTATACTTCAGTGTAATAGCTCTATATAAGGGAGAAATCCTGCAGCCTTGAAAGTCAGGAAAGTTGTGAGTTTATTGTTTTGACTGTTTAGTGAGGAAAAGGAGAACATGTCTACACTGTCTGTCACTAGTGTGAGAACTGTAAACATGTCTAAACATAATTTAGAAAATAACAAACTTCAAATAGAAAACATTTATGCATGGCAGAAGGCTCTAACCACTAGAAAAATACAAGATAATGATTAGTGCTATCAACTGAGGGACGTTATGGATTGTGGTCTTTGGCTTTCAAATGCTTGATATTTCAACTCTACTGCATTGATGATTTAGCAGAAATACACCCATGTTTTATGGCTACTTTCAAAGCTGTCTAAATGCAGACTCTGGCAAGTAGAATTACTTTTACCTGGCAGCAGAGATGCACTACTCTAAATATCCTGTGTAGTCATTTCTTCACTATGGCCTCTTGCTAATTTCCGTACAGGAGTCTTGTTCTTGTTAATCTCCACTGTATGCAAACAGACTATGTAGGACATCTCTGTCTCCAGCCATGTTAGAAATATTCTCAGACAGAAGGAGAGGTTGGAAACAGGTCCAGTAATTCCAGGGTACAACAATGGAAGCATTAGATCATCTCAATTTGCCATTAAAAATATTTTCTTAACTTGCTTTTCCAGCTGGCTTAAATTCGTTGTTTTAGCTCTGTGGAAATCAGATTCATCTTGACCCTGAATACATTGATGAGTTCCTGGTCCATTTATTATTACAAATGGTTATTTTTTAGAGGAAAAACAGTGGCTAGGAGAAACATTATAGAAATGTTTTCTTAACTCTGGTGCACCTTGGGAAATTCAGGTTTGGGTGAAACTCTAACCTTTTGTTTCCACTGCAAGTTGGGAGCATTTAAATTCTACCAACTTCTGTTATTTTCACATTTCTTTAAAAAGCCCCTCTGTGGGCTATAATAAATTCTGTGTCTCCAAACAGAGTTATGTGGATTATGTGTGCTGTTTTTCTTAGTATTTCACCAGGCTCATTATTAACATTGGACATATCAAAGGAGAAGCCAAAATAAAACAAACTGTAACAGCTGTGGAGATGCACATTTCTGTATACTGGCACGTTGATTTGTGACTTATACTTTTCAAGTAACCTCATTAAAATGTGTCCTCTGGGAAAAAACCCCCGCATATCTCTGTTTTTCTCAAAGCCTTTTTCTCCCCTTACATTCCTAAAGTGATGGAAACATGGTGTGAAACATCACAGGCCAAAAGATTACAATAGAATCTTGAAAAGCAGAAGAAATGTGCTTGGGACATTTCAAAAATGGAAAAATTCAGCCACAGTGGTTCCTCCAGTACATGAAAACTACTGGTGAATTGAAATAAACTCAGAGGGCCATGTAAATGTTTGAGGTGCTGGAACACATGGCTTGAGAGCAGAACCAGGTAGAGTAGAACAGGTCTGAAATCCTCTACTGCTTAAAGAAGAGTTATAGCTGATCCCCAGAGCAGACATATTAATAATCTTTAAAAAACAATGCATCAAAACTAGGATCTGAATCAAAACCACAATCAAGTTAACTAAGTACAATTATAAACGCACTTTTGGAAACTACTGAATTTGAATTTTCATGCCAATGGGCTCTGGCATTAAGTTGGTTATTTTAAACTATTATGTGAATGTTTCCCACATTGCTCATTGGGGCTGGACCAGGAAATCTGTGGACAGTAAAACTCTTCCTGTTAGTTGGTGACCCAAGTGAACAGATCTGATCAAAGGCTTCATTCTCTTGAATCCTTTGTTAAGCTCTCACATCTCACCACTTGTGGGTAATGTTTCACACCATCTCTAGTGGGCCCAGAGACTATGCTGCATTCTGGCAGGTGATGCTCTGGCCCCTGTTACTACTGATATCTTCAGCACCTCTTGGCTAGACTACAGTTGTGTGATAAACCTAAGCCTGATGCTTACAGCACTTAGGAGACTCCAGCTAAGAGAGAAGAATAGAGCACACCTTCACAGCCATGCTGGCCACCTGAGATCCACCAAGACACAGAGATTGTCCATGGTATTTCAGTTCAAGCTCAAATTTCTTTTATACTATCTGTGAAGAAATATGTGATTGATCCAGTACCTAAAGGGGGACTACAAGAAAGATGGAGATGGACTTTTTATGAGGGCGTGTAGTGATAGGACAAGGGGAAATGTCTTTAAACTGAAAGAGGGCAGGTTTAGTTTAGGTATTAAAATGAAATTATTTACTGTGAGGCTGGTGAGGCACAGCAACAAATTGCTCAGGGAAGTCTTGACTGCTCTGTCCCTGGAAGTGTTCAAAGCCAGACTGAATGGGGCTCTGAGAAACCTGGTCTAGTGGATGTTGTGTCCAGCCATGGCAGGGATTGCAATGAGATGGTCTTTAAGGTGTCTTCCAACCCAAACTGTTCTTTGATTACAACTTCTGCTCTTTTGCTATGGACAGTACATTGCAAATGGGATACAGCTCAGGTCTCAGAGCTTTTTTGTGTTTCAAACAGGCCTAGAACTCCTGCAGGATCAAAAGAATGTCCGTAGCTCTTGTTCCTCAGGAACTTCTTCCCGTTCAATCTCCTGTTCCACTATGCCTTTTCTAATGTAAATATATAACAGCTTCCCTAATCCTAGAACTTAAACCCTGCCAGAACACTTCTCCTTCTGGAAAGCATGAGAAAATAGAAATTGTTCAAGAGATAGAGAGTTCTGTTGCTTACTGCAAAGCAGAAAGTCAGGGAGCAAGAAAGGCCTGTAGCTAAGAGGACCTGTGTGGTAGAGGAGACTGACCACACACAGCTAATAGCAAGTCCAGAGTCAAAGTTGTGGCTTTCTTTTGAACAGACATGGTTAAGAGGCATAATGGCTAAATTTAGTGATGGAAAATATTTTCTGAGCTCCCTGAAAAATTAGTTTTGTTTGCTTCCACTAGAAACAGTTGATAAAATCAAGGAATATTTTAAGGTTTTAAGTCATGAGAGTATTTACACCGACATTTAATTCCATTCCCATTTAGTGAAGCATATGAGTACTTTAGAGTTTTATTTCTACTACTTTTCTATTCATGCCAGCAACATGAGAAGTGGGCCTGGATGTTAACACAAGAATGAAGCAAGTTTCAGAATTTTCTGTTGTGGAAGCAGAACATCTGACAAGTTAATGCAGAAAAAAAAAATGGACAAACTAAGAATGCTAGTCCCTCTGAAGTAAGCAACTAGTCCTGAGAACAGAACTAAAGAAGCTTACAATTTTTAGAACTTGGACTCCTAATAAGGAAGAGGTTATGGCTGATTGTATGGCTGATACAGAAGTGCAGTTCTGAGATCCACTTCAGTAAGAATAATAGTAAAAAAAAATTTGCTAGAACTTCTGATACTCTGCCTCCTGAATATAGTATCTGAAAAGAAAATTACAAAGAGCTTCCTAATATTTTGATGGAATCTCCCTGAATACTAACTATGGCTTGTCCTAGGGAAATCTGTACATCTCCTCTTTAAAATTTTCCTTATTTCAGTCTTCTGTACATGAATGATTTGGTGAAAGCAATTCTTTCTGTGTACCATAGCTGACCTACAGTACTGCACCAGTTTGAGAGCAATGCAATAAAAACAGCTAAAGAATGTGCTGATGAGAAAAGTTATTGAGGGAAGTGTCATGAGGTTTATAGCACCTTCTTAGTTTCCTGGTGCTTAAAATCAGCTGAGCTAGCAAAGCAGAGAACTGCAGCTGGGAATCAAAACCAACTTTCAAATGCAAGTGTTACTGATATTATGGAGGAATACATCTGAAGAGAAAAGCAGAGTATACCTCTACAGCACCAAAAATCTATAATCTATTCATCATATTATTTTGCCTATATCTAAGGTTTTTGTACTCCAATTGGGAAGGATTTCAAGTGACTACAACAGATATATATATGTATATATGTATGTATGTGTGTGTATATAGCTACAGCCAGGTGTATGTATAGGTCTATATGCAGGTATATTTCAGGTGCAGAATAACTCCTTTTTAAAAATTCCATGTTGAATTCACTGTGAAATGGCTGAAATACTCTGATTCCAAGAAATTAAAAGGAACCTTGAAATGAATTTGTGACTCTGCACTGGAGTTGCATCTATTTCTATAGTTGACATTTGAATAAAATTTTGCAGCTCACTAAAATGACTGATCCCTCCACTCATGTTTTTTTTCCATATAACTTTCTAGTCAGTGTGTCAACAAGGTTTTCCAGCCATGATTAACATTGATGAAGAACCAGTTATCTGAAAAAGCTATTATATTTTGCTGTTTTACATGGGTCAGAAACACAGAGCTCAGCTGTAAATTTCACTTTCTCCCATGTCAATGGTAAAATCACATTGTCAGTAAAAATAAAACACCTGCAAAAAGCTTTGAAAATTGCTATCTGTAACCTATATGTTGGCATATTATATGTCAATTATGCAAACACTGTCATTTTAGGAGTTTAATAAACTGTGAACTATTTAGGACATGCATTTCAATTATGCAAGTAATAGGCACAGTAAAAGAGAATAAAGAAGAGGAATAAAGAAATGATCACAGTAATCACAAAGAATTGCTGGGAACTTTCAAAGAATTGCTAGGAACTTTTCCCATCATTCCATGGTATTTTTGAGGTATATTATTGTTTCAGTAAAGCAAAGAAAAAAAGTAGAAGAAAGAGTAAGAATACTTTTTTATGTTCACTTCAGTCATATATGAAGCAGATCATGTAGCAGATCATATAATCATGCTTTCCTTCTTCACCTGGGACAGGTCTGTGGATCATCCAAAAGTTGGTGGAGGTCAATGGTTATTTGATTGGTGCCTTTGTTCTGTTATATTGTGTTGTTATATAGGAAGTATATTATATTCTTCTATGCAAAAAAGTGCTGTGGGTACCTCCAGGATGATTTGCATTGATGAATGGAAATATATAAATAACTGCAGTTGTAAAAGAAGATTTTTAATACAAATGCACACTAAAGTAAATGCTGTTTTCATTGGCATAATGTTCTGCAGATCATTCTTTGCACAGAATGCTTTCACTATTTTCCTATAAAAGCTGTTTGTCACTCAGTAACAAATTAAGATTCAGTCTATTCTTTCTTTCTTTACTGTTCTTTTTATATAATGTGATGCAGAGGAATTTTTGAATCAGAAAGAAAGACAAGACCTATTGCTTCATAGCCTTGAGTATCTAAAATAGCAAAGATATTTGGATATGCTTTCACTATACTAAATCCCAGATGTCAGCATTAGCTTATTTCTATTGTGAATTCTTTTGTTTGTGTTCCTAAATATAAATGATGTGAAATAGTGCGACTACAAATAATATAGTCATGCATTAGTTCCCTGGCAAAAAAATAATTTTAGGACTGCATTACTAAGGTTAACACCTCTACTTTTCCCCTTGAGCACCCTCCATTTAACAAGGGGCAGAACCTGTATTTATCTTTCTGACAGTCCTCAGCACAAAGCCCTATGTCTGCAGGAGCTGGCCTTTGGGCTGGAGAGGCCTCTGGAAATGGATAGTCTCTGTTTTGAGAAGATTTGTTAATGTAATTACTTTCACACTTTAACAAAACATTTCCCTGTAAAATGTTCAAAACACTCTTAAAAGGAGGCAGAAACTTTCTCTGAAGCAGCAGAATCCTGCAGATAAAGGACTGCACAGAAATTTTTTTAAGTTTGCTATTTTGCAAAGTCCTTTTTGATGACTGTCACAATGGCACAGTACATATGGATGGATATTATGCAAAAACATAGAATTTAAGAAGCAAAAGGCAAACCTTTCTTCACAGGAAATTGCATTGCTCCACTGGCCAGCATGAGATTTCACCACCTCCAGACAGTGTTGCAGACATTACTTGATTTAAAGAATCATGGAATTATCTAGGTTGAAAAAGGCTTTTAAGATCGAGACCAATCATCACCAAGCACACCACTAAACCATGTCCCTAAACACCACATCGACATGATATTAGAACACTTTAAAAGAGTTTGTTAGGACTCCCAGTCTTATACACACTGTATGGTCTACAGTATCCCTTCATTAAGCTAAATACTGCATTATTTCTGTATAGAAAAGCACACAAAGTGTTACTGACCCACACCCACCTGTGCCTTCAGGAGATGCTCACACAAGAGGCAGTGTCTATGGCCAGAGAAACTCCTGGCCTGTCCAGAGCTGTTGTGCCATTTCAGTTCCCAGCTACAAAGAAGACAAAGAAAGAAAGAAAGAAAGAAAGAAAGAAAGAAAGAAAGAAAGAAAGAAAGAAAGAAAGAAAGAAAGAAAGAAAGAAAGAAAGTAGGAAGGAAAGAAGGTGAGTAAGCATGATGGAGAAAAGATAAAATGGAGGACAAGTGTACTTGGGAGTGTGAGAGCGTGCTCATTAAGGGAAAGAAAGAAAACCACGAGACAGAAACCTGCTCCAATGATCAAGTGAAAAAAACAACATAAAATGGAAATAACAGCAGAAAAATACAGCTGGGGGAACAATGCTCAACTGAATTGAGGTACAAAACATTTGAAGAACAACAGCAGCCAAAAGGGCAAATATATATTGGGTGTCCATGACAACACTCACCACCAGACTTTCTAACAACATGACATTTCATATTTCTGAACACACTTTTTCAAGTAAATTGTTTTGGCATTGTAAATCCCAACTAATGTAAAATTTTTTTAGGGCCACTGAAGATAAAACTAACAATAGGAGTCTGTTCTGAAGATCAAGCAGTTTCCCTCTGTCAGTAAAGCAAAAAAGGCCCTGAGTTTTTTTTTAAACATTAATTTTCTAAGAAGTTTTACACTAAAAGCATGAAACTACTGTAGTGTATAGGGGAAGAAAAGAGTAAACATTTTTTTTCCTTGCCAGATAATTCCTATATTAGAAATAGACTATGAATTTGATATTTAGAAAAGAGTGCCAAGGATAAACATTGTGCCTAATTCCATATGGTACCTCATCTCATACCATATGCATATTTTTTGAAATGTCTGATATAGTATGTTGATTAGGGAGATTTAAACACTCTGAGAAACAACATTCTGTTTAAGCAATATCCTAATTTATAAATATTGGGTATCCAAGGAGTTCTCTGAGATTTTGACAGGGGAGTTAATTTCTCAAGGATAAGCTGCTACAGGGACGCAGCCTCAGTTTTCATAAAATATTTTTGATATTTTCATCCACTGGTTATAATTATTGTAATTTCCTGCTGGGAACAGAGTGCAGTGTGTGTATACGTGTAGAGTTAGAGGCAGGATGGAGAGAATTAAAACAAACAAAAAAAAATTAAAGTACACTTGATGCTTTGCCACCTGAAAAAAGCCTACTTACTTGCCTAAACTTTAAGACTCATCTCTAGAATTTTGCTCAACAGTTCTATTGATGTCCATGGAAATTCCAAATGTGGAATGAAAACAGACTAGAGCTTACCGTCATTTGGGAATATAACAAAATATAAAGTAGCCATTTACAAAGTATTTCTAATTGTAGTCATTGCAGATCGCACCATTCTTAATATCTTTTCACAAGCATGTAAAATTATATAAATTCATATTTTCAAGGTTTTAAAAACATTGGCTTTATATCTCTTCTTCATAAATGGCAGCCAAGAATTGTCAGATGATGCATGTTATCTCTGCTAATGATGCCACCAGTGTACTTTTTTATGTGCAATATATTAATCATATAAGGGGAATGTCCAGGAAAAAAAATGGGTCAAGTTGCTTCATTAAAAACAACCCAAGAAGATTAAAAAATGGACAGAGCAGATACTAAACAGTTATTTAAAAATATATTATCAGTCATTAATCGGTTTTGGTGGTTTTATCTGATTGCTGTGTCAGTTAATAAGTCTGTGTCTGGAACTCTTATAGCATTAAAAAAAAAGAATGTGAGAGTTGATATATATGATTACATATGTATATTATATTGATTATATATGTCTATTTCCAGGCAAACTTAATCCAAAATCCCAAAAGGAGGCAGATTTTGACCTGACTTCAAATGCGCATAAATTAATTTATTGGAAGTTCTTTTCAATTTTCTTTTTGGTATGAAGTAGAGAAGTGTTGGATGAAAAAAATAGAAAACACTGAACTGCAACTTTGACTTGTTTCTTTTGCTTCATCTGTGTTTTATGGTTCAGCGGCACATTATCTCTTTCAGAAATTTTGTAAGATCTCAATTTTTCTCTAAAGACCTGGCAAACATAGCCAGTTCTTGTCTTCCAAGTAGATTGTCCATACTGTCAAATTATAAGGCTTTAGGATGTGGAAAAATTGTAGCTACTGATGATCTAGACTGGAATATAGGAGAAGAAAGGACTTTGAAGATCAAATTCATTATGTTGCAACTGCAAGCAGCTATGATGCTTAGTCTAGATGCCGCTGCCCCTCCTTCCATACAGCAAAACTGGAAGTGCTTGCAAAATAGCAGAAAACACAAGATTGACAATATGCTCTGCTAAGCCAGTAGCAGCTTCCAAATGGCACTGCCTGAGTCCTGCAGGAGGAGAGATGTTGGTGGCCCTGCCCTGAATCTGGTGAAGCATGAATCCCATGAATGTTTTAGCATGAATCCCAAAAGAAAATATAAAAATATACATATAAACATCCTGGTTTCAGCCACAGCAGAGCTGAGAGCCAGTGTGATGTTGGGTACATCATAAGCAAGATCCAGTGATAAGGCACTGGAGAGATTTCTAACCATCAGTAGACAATGTAACTCCTGAATAGGCAAAAGTCAGTGAATCTATTAATACTTTTTACTAAATTTCAACTTTTTCAGTTGACAGTGTACCTAAGTATGAGCAGATTTGTTGTGGCTGGCTCTGTCTGACAGTTCTATTCTGCATGCAGCACATGCTGTAGTGGGATTAAAGTAGCTCATCACTGCATCTCCTTGACATCAAGGCAATGACCACCTTGATTTCTGAGTGAAGAAGGTACATGCCAATCAATCTTTTCAAAGCTTTGGCAATGAAACAATTTTCTCATAAGTGTGGGCCCACGAAAATAAATTTATTTTGTGACAGTGATATCTACCATGGTTCCAGACACCTGGGATTTGTGGTGAGTTTTTACAAAATATACCTTTTTTTGATAATTATCTCTGACTTAATGATGTTGTGCGCAAGCTGATGTATTTTACCAGTATTTTGAGCAGGGATTTTGACTAGATGAGTTCTAGAGGTCCATTTCAATCTCAACACTTCTCTGATTCTGCAATTCTATTATTGTGATTGATTATGAGAAGTCAGAATTACATGATGTTGATAATTATTGTTAAGGAGGTATATGCAAACATTCGGTGCTCATGGGTGTACAGATCTGAGACTGTGTGCAGGTAGAGATTTTTTTGTGCATAGCCCCCGAAGAGATACTGGTCTTCTCTGGTATTCCTGAAATGCAAACAGGGATATTGCCATAAAATTTAGGTTACCAAAAAAGGCTGATATGGCTGGTGAGACAGACTTGGGGGTGGGAAATTAAAGGCTCTCTGTTTTCTGATGTTCTGAGAGGAACCTTCCCCTGCAGTTCACAGGGCAAAGGAGACCAAGTGCCTTGCTGCTGAGACGGTCTCCCTTGTGTGAGGCACAGGCCAGCATCTCTCCATCTCCATCGGGCGTGATTCCCTCCTTCCTCCTCAATATGTGATGGTGATGGACACAAGGCAATACATGAATATCAGAAGAATTTTTTGCCCAAACCTAAATAAAAATTGACTTAATTGGTCTCCTGTCTGTGCCTCATTAAAATTAGGCTATATTGAAAATTCTAAATATTTAGCAATGTCAGAGCTTAATTAGTATTTAGAGGGAATGAAACTATGTATGAAAAATGCACAATTTTCAGGGAAAGTCAGCTTTTGGACAGTGTGCTAAGGGTTGGGTACTTTTCAGCATTTAGTCAGTGGAAAGAGAAATTCAATTCTGAATATAAAATAGAGCATATTTTAAAAAAGGAAAAGGTATACCACTAAGTAGAATGATACACTTAAAACAATAATTATACTGAGCTCAGGTTTCTAGCCACAAGTGTGAACTTTCTCCAAAATACTGCAATGGCTGCAAGATCCCTAAACCTCAGCATTCCTTTTTTGTTTAGCAAATCACTGTGAAGTCTATTGCCTAATGTGCCCTTCATGCTTTCCTAATGGTTTGTCCTCATAGGAAAAAACTGCTTCATAGTAATTACAACCTGAAACAGAAAAAACCATAAAACATCAGCCCTTTGAAAAAAACAGGAAACTTCTCAATCATCATGTAATGATGCTCTGTGTGCACCATGAATACGCATCAAGAGATTTAATGTGACACATTTGGACAATTTACGTCAGAACTTTGCATCCCACATACCCGAGTTTCGAAATTTTCACTTCTTACTTTTCCTCAGATGACTTTTGCCATCAAAGTAGCCATTGTTGAAGAAAGAGCTTGTGGCTCAGGACCATGTGGGGAGCCCTGCAGCTGGATTCAAATAAGTCACTTTACCAGTTGTCTTCTTAATCTACCAGCTAATAAAGTACTTTTCAGTTTCAATTTTCTTCTAATATGAGAAAGTAAATCTGCCACTTTAAATAATTTAAATAAGGGCAAAATAGATGCTATCTGGAACAACTTGATTCAAAAATGGACATGTGCATTGCATCTGCATTCCAAGAAGAGCATATGATTTTAAAATCTAGAAGTCCTCTAATCTTGGAATCCTCTGATGAAATTAATGAATTCATCGTCTGACAAGTCCCCAGATTAATGCAAGAAAATAATAAAAAGTACTTAATACATTCTGAGAGATCCTCCACTCTGGAATATTTTAGTTTTTTCTGTAATTAATTAGAGAAAACTCCAGCTCTAGCATTAATTAACCTCCATTGCCAGAATTCTTTTGGGTTTTGTGTCATTTCTTTAATTTTTTGCAGTTCCTAATCACTGGACAGTTATGCATTGAAATGTTCCTTTGCAAATACAGTTCACTACATATCAGATCCATTTTTAATAACTGCTCCCACTGGGACAATGGTGCAGTTGTGATCATACAATCTACATGCAGATCTCAGCCTTGAGAAGCAGACTCCCAGGACAATATGCAGTGCTGCTATCCTTCCTTTAGTGGTTTGTTCTATTCTGTGTTTGCTAATACTTAAAGCTCAATGATCACAATATTATATCATCTCTGGAGGACATCAAACCAATAGCAAATAGAGCAAATAGAGTGCATGTCTGTATGACTGGTCAGAAAAGATTTTGAATATTCTTTATGTATTATTCAAGAATTGATTCAGGATACTACTTAACTGCTGCAGCTTGTATACAAAAAAATGAAAATGTACAGAAGTTAGTAGAAATATTAGAAAAGATTGATTTCAGCTCAACAATTAAATGAGTTAATAACTTTATGTTACAGAATTCCTGCTAATTTTGGGTTGTGTGATCCCATTCTCTAGGCTAGTTCAGGCCAACAGGTCTTGTAATTTTCATTGTGTTTCATTATGTAATTGCTTTACAGACCCATTATCCATGATCAGTGGGTTATGTTGTGTATAGTGGCCTTTGCTTTAAATTATGTATTGCACTTGACTATTTCTGCATAAGAACAACACAAAAACAATATTACTGAGCCACTTCCTCCTGTGAGTGCAGGGTACACTCACACAGCAAACAGCCTCAATGCCCAAAGAGACTCCCGGGCTTTCCAGAACTGCTGTGCCTTTTCAGCTCTTATCCACAAAGAAGGACTCAGATTTCTGCCTTGGCCAAACAATGCCATGTAGCACTATGTTTATCTGCTGGAGAAGATAGAACCAAATCTACCCCAAAGAAAAAGAGAACTGATGGATCCAGAGTCTCTCTGCATTTCCAATATGGGGCTTACATGGCTTTTCTCACTTTTATTTTGTTTGATAAAATAGCTGTTACAGGGCTGGGGTTTAACAAATTAAATTGGAAAGATATGGATAGGAATCACACAACATATACTTACAGTGAGCAGAATAAAACTTTATTTTGTAATACCTAGCTGCAAGATGAATATCTTAAAATATTTTCCTTTTTATCTATAAATAACACTTCTCAGATTTTTCTTAGCTCCCTGAACCTAATTTCCTAGAATGTTAACCATCACACAGTAACGTAAACACAATTTATCCTGTTCTGCCTCAAAGTGGGCACTGAACAGTGCCCTTTTAAATGCTCTAAACTTATCCAAATAAAAAATAGTTTGAAACCAAAAGGAAATCCTTTACAGAGGCACAGAAATGAAAAGAAAACAGCTTATTAGGCCTTGATCCAAACAATACTAACAACTATACAGACTTTCAATGTGTCACTGAGCTTTGCATCCAGCCTTTGGGACTGCAAATAGTAACAGACTGAAGAAAATCTTTACCTCTTGATAAAGTTTCATGAATGCTTCCTCTTAACTTCTTAAAATGAAAATTGTTCTTAAAATAAATAAGCATTTTAATTAGTAATTTAATTGATATAGTGTTTGCTATTTTGCTCAATCAGAATCTCACCATGGGAGTTTTGTATAGTGAGTTTTGTATCAGTACTTTGAAATATTAAAATGTTTTCTAAAATATTAAAACACTCAGAGAACTTGATTTTAAAATTGCATGACAAAACAAGCCATGATATCTGTCATAGTTTCGATTTAATAAAATTATTACTTCAGTTTTTTTTTCTTTTTTCTTTTCCAGCATTGTAATAAGTTAGAGTGCATTTGAGAATTATGTACATGTGGGTTTCTAAAAAAGAGAATTAGTTGGGGCATTTCAGTTTTGGTGAGATGAAATACAGATATCATGAAGCTTGTTATCAGAAAGTGCTGAGCATGGCATATCTGTTTTCCATGATTAGTGAGTTATCCTGTTGGACGTGCTGCAAGAGCACCTTCACCTCCTATGACACTCTGGTCAGTTATTTCCTTTGGTTTTAATCAAGGTTATTAAAACAAAGCAAACTTTGGACAACCTACTTTGGATTATACACCAAGAAACGTAAATTAGAAGAATTCTGGCCTAGTCTATGTAGAACATATCCTATTTCCCCCCTATTTTATGTGCTTTCTCAGCTAGGAGAATATGGAACTTTAAGTTCTCTTGCAAGATGTCATATGTATTTTGAAGAATGATGATTTTCTTTTTAACTGACGGTTTAATATACTAAAACACCACACATATTATTCAAATCACAGCATTAAAATAAATTCAAAAGCAAACTTCAAGGATAACATAGTATTTCAGGAATTTTGTGTTAGTTGTAGTAATGATAAGAAGGAAATATTTCACTCATTTAAAGTAAGATTTTGGCTTGTTTGAGAATGATATGGAACACTAAAACCCCTAAAATATATCCACACAGCTCCTGGATCTGATGCATTACAGAAAATATTTTTATTAGCACTCATCACACAAAACATACCTTTTCCTGTCAGGAAATTAAACCAAATTATATGATAGAGCTTTTTATTTTTACATTGGCACAGATTCTGCACAAAGTCTGATTCATTTTGAGTGTAGCAACTTGCAAACATATGGACCTTTCACCAAAGCAGACACAAGAATGTTTTCAGAACCTTAATGTTCTAAAAGCAAGGCAAATATTCTTTGGAATAATATATATAGCAGAAAATCCAGCATTGTTACTTCAAATGGTTCTGTCAAGTGAGATGATATTCTTGCCAGAGCAACACCAATGCTTTTATAAGCACCACCCCAGACTTATTTCTGATTAATACAGATGTTGTGTTATTTGTGTCTTGATGAACTACCCATTTCAAGCTGGAAGTAAGAAACATTCACCATTATCTGGACAGAAGGACTCTAATTCTACCAGCTCTGCTCCGTTGAAGCTTTGCTCTGTCTTTAGGCTGTGAATTGCCTTGTGCCTTTCTTTGACCCACTCTGTTAATCCAGCCAGCTCCCAAGTCCTGAAATCCTCATAAAACATTTACTTATATCCTAAAAATGGTCTGTATGAGAGAAACCTGCAGCAAAGGTTCTGCAATCCACTGCCAAGATCCTGTAAGGAGTTAAGAGCTGACTGTGAGAGTTTGTCTGCTTCCAGAGCCAGGAGCCAAGTGTTTGCCACAGGAAATAAGAAAATGTATCAACAGCTTAAATTATCTTCCAGTAGGAGTGTTTTGCCATAGGGAGATACACTGAGTGCCTGACACTGTCAAACCAAAATCTGAAGCAATTTCACTACTGGTTTTTCAATATTATATATTCAATCTTTTGTTCAGGGACCTATTTCAGGAGTCCCTCTTAAGGTTTTATAGAAAAAGTGGAACCGAGAGTGGTGGCTGATTGTAATCAAAAGTATCAGGGACAAAAAGGTAGCATAATGCCAGAGAAACAGAATGTCAGGGCACCTGCCTGCTGGGGCTGCCTGCAACCCCTGGCCAGGGCACCAGACCTTGCCAGCGCTGTCCCAGTGATGCCCCAGCAATGCCAAGCTCCAGCTCCATTTCCATTCCTGCAGGCAGATGACCTCCTGGATGGACTCCCTCCTCCCACAGTGTGTGCTGCAGCTGATCTTCATCCCTGCCTCTGGCTTCTGCTTCCTTTTGTCCAGTGTGGACACTGGCCCTTGTTCACTGCTTGGTGTGCCTGGCATGGCTGCAGATATGCAAACAGCAGCCTGCTTTCTTTAAAATCACTGTTGCAATGGGTATATTTCAAGACACTGTTTGTGTTTGTCTATTAAGTAGAAGAAGTTTAGACAACATTTCCTGAAATCATAATGCAAAATTATTCAAAATTATTCAAGGCAACTCAGTACAAATCTCTGTGGTCAATAGTTACTTAAACTGCTTATTAGTGCAAGCAAGAAAGACTTCTTTCAGAGGGTGAAGGAGAAATCCAACAAAAGCTGATCAATAGTTGAATTAATCTGCCTGTTAGAGAGTCTTTTGACTCAGACCAACAAATTTGATAGCCAAGGTGACAAATGTGTATTTTAGACTGCTTCTCTAGATAGTAGTAAGGATAGAAATTGAAGAATTAGACTATAGAGGGAGGTAAATATTACAAGTAAATGAAAAAAAATGGCCTGGAATTAAGTGATGAGTGGGTGAAATTGGCACAACCTATATTAAAAGTTGTTCAAAATTATTTCATAGCAGGAAAAAATTACATAGCATTAAATGCATCAATCATATAAATATAATAGAAACTGTAATTATTGTACCACAGAAGGAAAAGGAATAGACTAAGGAAGAGAAGGTGGGACAACAGAGTAATAAATGAATTTAGTGCTACAACTTAAAAACTCAGTTGAAGAAAACTAACCCAGAATGCACCGTGCGGGAGATGAGTGGGATGGAAATAAGAAGCTTAATAACTAAGAAATTTGATGCTCAAAAAATGCAGCAAAAGCAGTAATAAAGACAATAATAAGTTAGTAGAAAGATAAGTCGTAAAGGTACAAAGAACTTGGTTATTATGTGTGTAACAGCTTAGGCTTTGGTAGAAACAGAGAATGTAGATGTTGACTGACAATCCAGCAAAGTCAATGGAAATACTCCTTGTGAGTAATAAAGACTTTTGGGACAGGAGTTCGGGTATTGGTCTATCCCCAGATACCAAAGAAAAGTTTTATTAGGTAAAATGGTTCAAGAACTAAAGTAAACAGAAGAGAAATAATTGTCTTTTTCTAATCACAGATTATGGAGCCTTGAGCAGTACCACAGTTACTGGATGTTCTAGTGGTAAAACCCTATGTGTAAGGACATGTTCTGG
Source organism: Cinclus cinclus (assembly GCF_963662255.1). Taxonomy (NCBI): domain Eukaryota; kingdom Metazoa; phylum Chordata; class Aves; order Passeriformes; family Cinclidae; genus Cinclus; species Cinclus cinclus. The sequence goes on from NC_085048.1 coordinate 30,366,416, forward strand.
TTAGAGATCAAATTGCATGTTTTCAACCAGAAATGTTCCCATTTAGAAGTGAGAATGGATGATTATTGCTAAAGTAGGTGCTGTCAGTATTGTGTTGTATAAACCAAGGCTAGTGCAAATATGTATTCATATATTCATATATAATTATATGCATAGACAAACAGGTTTCCAGGGCTGACTAATAGTATTTTTGATTTAACATTGCTTTTTCCAAATGTAAATATCATTCCTGAGCCCTCTTTTTTTCCCCGTTGAAAGGAATTGAATGTTATAGGTTTGTTAAGAAAAACATCATGCTAATGCACAGCAAAATTAGTTTATTGGCTATTTTATAGTTATTTGGGCTTTTTTAAGGTTCTAGGTCATAATTAAATAGCCCCTAGTAAATATTTGGATGCCAGTAGTTTATTTATATGCCATTTCAAGTGATCAGAGTTTTATCACAAGTCTCAAAATATGTTGTATGAGAGTGTACTGCTGAGAAAAGTCACTACATGGAAAAATGGAAGTTTCAACCTCTTATGAATGTGGAAGATGTCTTCAGCTCATGAGCTGACATCTTCTTCCTCAGAAACAAGATAATAGGTGAAATAATTCACAAATTTCTTTTTTAAAGCGTTTGGGCGTGCATTTTAACACATGCGGTATGATTTGATTTTCTTTGCTGAATGACCTCAATTTTGCTGATAAAAGTATTGGAAAATTACCAGAGAATATAAATTATTCAGTGATTTTCTGAATTCATCTTCCAAGGAAGATAACTAAAGTATAGTGAAGCAAAAGTTATCTTGAATCTGCAGCTTATTGTTGTAACTATCTAACTTTAGGAAAATTGTTCTAACAAAAGCCTTTTGGAGAGTACCAGCCTAAAATTGTTTTTCTAAGAATGGAAAATATTGTCTTTACTTAGCAATATAATATTAGAAATAATCTGGGAAATGTGCTATTCTTCTTTTTTTGCATGACTTTTTTTTTTTTTTCTTGATGCTTTTGCCCTTGAGACCTTTTTTACTACCTGGGTCTCCAATACCATTTCTGTGACCTCCATATGATCACTGGTTGTTGGGCACTGACACTTTTTACTCTGATGCTATGTGCAATGATTAATGTAGAATTTTTCTTAAAGTTTTACAAGCTGTTTGTTTCTAAGGGCGAGTAGCTGAAGTAAGAGGTTTATCTTTATATTTTCCCATTGTGAACTTTTGTCCTTTTATGTTTTATTGCATTCTCTGCCCTGAGAACTTGGAATGACCATCCTGCTGGGAACTCGGGTAATTCATTGTCTCCTCTACTACAAAATTAACTGGACTTCTTATTTCTTTCATTTTTTCTTTCCCACTAACTGTGCTTTTAATATGAAAGTTGCAGTCACTGTACCCTTGTGCTGAGGGCAATTCTCTTTTCAGTTTTCTTGCAGTCCAGTAGAACTGCTCCCAGACTCCTGAGAAGTTCAAAGTTTCATAGGTATTCCCAGGAACTTGCATCACAGAAGGCAGCAACATATTGCTCTTGAGCATTGACATAGCCATTCATTCCTTCTGACTGATCACAAGGGAGAATTACATTATTTTAATGTTTTATATTGGAGAATACTTGAAGATATATATGTTGAAAACTGCTCATGCAAAACACCTTGAGATACAAACCCACTAGGAATTCTGAGACAGAGAAAAACCTCACAATCCAATCAGCAGTGCTTCCTGTTTTAGAGTGTTACTAAAATATTTTACTTACTGTGTAACTTTAGTCAGAGCCCTTTCATTTGAGGAGCGCTTTAGCAATAAAATTTGCAAAGATAATTTGCTAGCACATTCCTTACTTAGAACAAGTTCTTCCAAGCAACTGTTAAGCAATTCATCAGTGGACAGAGAAGAAGATGTTCTGAACTGAGATACCATAACCATCAGTCCCTATTCTCTAGTTTATGGAATGTCTCTGCCTCATCTTCTGTGTCAGCTCAGGCTATAGAACTTCTGTATCAGTGGACTTGCTTGCTCGATTATACTTCTACTAATGAATCTATCAGACACGCGGTTGTTTCCTGTACTGGTAGGTTTAATTTGCAGCACAAACCAAGATATATGAACCTCCCTTAAGGCGTAGAAGGAGATGAAAAACTGCCTGACCACTGAAACAAGAAGACTTGCAGGTGTGTCTGTAAGGGACACGAATCTGGACAATGGATCAAAAAGAAAGAAATGTGTGTGGGTCGATTTTAGTGGTGTATGAGCATGGAGAGTAGCAATAGGAGATGGATGATGGGAAAATCTGAAGATGATTACAGAGTAGAGTAGATTATAGGTCACGGATAAGACTGGATTATGGGCAGGAAGGTAGGGAGGGAGCTGTGAGAACTGCATGTGGCACAATTGATGAGAAATCGGCTGATGAGATATAAAGGGATAAGAATAGGTACCCTCATGTGCTCAGCCCACACCATGCTTGATGTAAACATGTAGCTGAACTGAGCTATGCTGGACACTTAGGAAAAGGGTGCAGGTGTCCTCAGATGGCAGGAAGGAAGGCAAATTCAGTGCAGGCTATGAGCTCTGCTACTGAGGTGGATCCACATCTCTACCATGGCACAGGCTGTGGTGTTTTGGATGACCACCTTCAGTCCTGCACATCTTACACTTCCACTGTCGATCTAAGTGTTATGACACAGCCTTTCATCACACAGGTTCAACTCACAGCCCCCCTTTTCTGTCCCAACTCTTTCTACACATAACCTGTTTGTCAGGCCAACAACCCAGCCCATAACTCTTCATCCCTTTGGTTCATCTGCCTTCCAGTTCTCTTCCTCCCATTCTCACACTACCCGTTCTACCAGTAAGGATAGGCTGGGAGCACCAGTCTTTTAATATCAGGTGCACTCAGAGTTTCTGAGTGCACAATTCTTAGGAATGAATAGCGGAATTAGACCTGGGTTATGGCTGGTCTGTCAGCATTCATCAAAAACAATGAAATATCAGCTGAACAGAAGTCACAGACTGCAACTCTGTAAATCAGATTCAATTTTATCCCCAGTTTGCATGAATTGTTAATACTAAAAAACAATATAAAATAGAGAGGAAGAAACTCTTCCAGAACAAGTTCAGACCAAGAATAGAAATATTTTCTGTTCTTTTCTTATATGTTGTGATAAAATGGCTTTTAGATCAACCCTCATTATAAACAGAAGTTGCCACATTTTGATATCTTCCCTAGCGATAGGCATATAACATCAATCATTCTATGATTAGTTAATTTTCAGATTTATGCTTTGGTTTGCTCATCCAGTTTCCAACCTTTCAGGTTATTGCCTGTGACTCTTAATTTTAACATAACTCTGTGAAGCTTGAAAACTGGATAGGTACACTTTGCCTGTGACACTCATTAGCCTTCTCAGAGCACTTGGACCAGTGTCTGTGCATCCTGCTGCTGTGAATCAAACACAGGTCACTGCACTCAGTGTTCATCTGCTGTGACCAGCTTCAGAATGGCTGTGCTGAAACAAACCACGTGGTGATTTTTCTTATCATTTGAAAAGGGAAGACAGAGCCAGAGCAAATAGCTTCATGTTTACTTTTTATCACTTAATGCTGGTTGGTATAACTTGGTCATTATAAAAGGCAGAAAGTAAAATATTTACAACAAGTCTTGGTTGCTTGAGTGTGGATATCTGGTAGGAAGTAATGGGGCATAAAGTGTGGCACAAAGGATCCTGAAATGTTTATATGAGGTTTGCTTTAAATCACAAACATTAAAAAAAAATGCAAAAACCAAACACTGGCCACATTATTTTCACACCTTATGAATGAGTGTATTAGAAAAATAGAGAATTAGCTGGCTCCATCACTTTGAATAAGTACTTCTAGCTTTCAGCCAAGCTAATGTATACTATTTTCCTGGATAACTGCCACGTGTTCTCACATTATTATTTAAAAAACTGTGATATTTATTTAAATGTCAAGATGTTCTGTGCTGTACTGTGAGAGTTTATAGAATTTTTAAGATTTAACTTCATATAACATGATTAATAATCAAAGTTGAAATGCAGTATTAAGAAAGATGTTTTAGTGAAAAGGGCAAATTCCAGCCTATCAGTGACAAAGGTAATACACTGACGAAGCATAGCAAAAACTAGACATGGACAATTGGGAAAAATGAAACACAGAACTCTTTCCTGCAGATAGTTAATTTACTGGACTATACTCTCTAAGGGTAGCCAAAATATCTATGTAGGCTCCTGGAGAGGACAGGTTAATACTAATCGTGAGATCTGGGGTGGCTCAGGTTATTAGGAATCTGGGGTGATCAGGATTTCTTCCACAGGCTGTATATGCAGCTGATCATTTTAAGAAACATTCCCCCCACAAATGAGGAATAGCAAAGCCCACAGTGGCAGTGGATGATGATATTTCAGTTCCTTGTCCCAGGGAAAACCATTGCTGCATTTAGCTCAGTCAGATTTAAATACACAACATATGGTTCAGGTATGGCACAGAGCTAATGCAGTTTATTTCATCACATCGCCATTATTATATAACTAGGGGAAAGTTTTGTACTTTTTAAAGTCATGGTATTGTTGTAGTACATCTGTGTTTCACAAAGTAAGAAACACTGGTCCTTGTACCAGGGATCAAGTAAAACTGAAGGAGAAGATTTCTGAATTTTCTGAATCTCAGTGTGACAATTGAGACTATAATAACACTTTTCTCCTTTTGTTTTTTTTAAAGGTAAACATTTATCATCTTGCATTTTAGTATCTACACACAGGTCTCCTGGCTCATTCTCTGACACAGTATGCTGCATTTTCACATGCAACACAGAAGCACATTTATTATTGCAGTATTTAATGATGGTAAAGTGTAATATATAGTTTGACATAGGGAAAGTATTGAATCAAACTCTTTTTCTTCTGGAAGATACTTGCCAAATTAAAACATTTTATGATGTGAATGTGGAGAACACTGCTTACATCAGCTGGAAAGGCATATTCTTATACTGCAATAGTTGACATAATAGCAGACTGTACAAGATAATGTACTTGGAGAAAATGTAGTTTAAATTGTTTTTAAAAAGATGCTTAGGATGTTATATCAGAAATGAGAATGCAAAGGTGTTATGGATATAGATAAAGCTGCCTCTTCTGCATACAGAAGGTTGACTTATCCCAGTGTCAAATTACCTGGCATGTTAAATCTGTTCCAGTAGAAGGCAAAAAAAAAAAATCAAACCTCATGGAAATTATGTTTCTGTGTGGAATAAAGAACTCTATGTACCCTTGCTTGTATCTGTTATTTCACACTATTTAAAAAAACAAAATGAGTTAACTAATAAAATGTTAAAAGGGGGTTAACAACACAGTACTTTTCTAGATGAATAAATTGAGACAAAGAATAATTAAATGACTCATCACAGACTGTGCTAGAAAAGATTTGATTTAATGGAATCTCCATCTACACATTTTATATAATTGAAGCGTGAACAGTCAAAAAATTAAATAATGTTTAATTTATTGCAATTAAATTTGTTTCAGTTATCCATGCAGGTGAATCTCCAATTGTAATTTTCTTATCAATATTTAAGCTATACTGAAAGACTAAATCAACCTTTATTCAATCAGTATCATTGATCATAAACATAAGCTGTCTTCACTGACAAAAAAAATTATTTTGATTTAGAAATTACTTAGCTCTGTATTTCTTCTGAGCAGTTATATGCTAATAAAAGTTCTCACACTAGCAGACTTGTTAATTATGGGGCTTGTCTATGTAGCTCTGAGCTCCAATTCATAAGGGATTGAGGTAACCTTAAAAGCTCCCCAAGTTGTAAAAATGGTACCTGTAGCTCAGATGAGCTTTGTGAGCAGTTTTAAAAAGAGACTTTAACTAAAAAATGTAATGGTTTTTGTTCTCTGAAATGGGGAGAGCACGTGTGTTCAAACAGGTCAGGTGTGCAGCTTGTTTTTCTCAGTATTTTTTCTGGAAATTGGGTCAAGTTACATCTTTGGGTTTCAGAAGTATATAAACTGCCATTTAGCTACTTCTCTTACACTAAAATTCTTTTTCCTAGTGTCTAGCCTGAAACATCCCTTTTGAAAGTTAAGCACATAGATTCTTGTTGTGCCCATGGCTGACATGAGGAGAGGTGATGTCCCTGCCGTGGCAGAAACTTTGCAAGGCACTCATTTAGTTTTCTGTCTTTCAACCCTGATCCTGTGATTTTTCAGTTGTCCTAAATAAGCCATATTTCCTCTGTGAATTCCTGCTGCTCCTGTCTGGGTTGTTGTTGCTTGGCTGGGGTGCAGTGCTCAGACTTGGTTTCATCTTCTCTGCAGAGAACCCCAGGAAGGGCACTGCAGATGTTGGGTGTGACAGTCATCCTTCACCTGTCCTGCAGGTTCCATGAATTCTTTTCAGATCCAGAAAACGGCAATTCTTTTTCTCCAAGACACCTTGGCATTGTGGGTTGTTATCCAGTTTCCCTCTTCCCCCCTTTGGCCAGGTGAGATGCATGTAGGCTTACCACCTATTTGCCTTGGTACTAGTTTAAAGCATTTCCCAAAACCCAGCTGGATTTTGCAGGATATTTAGATTTGTCGGTGAAGAAGTAGAGCTGTGACAATGTTGAAGGAAACCTTCACTTGGACAGAATTTCAGACAGAATTATTAGCAACTAGGGTGGTGCAAGGCCTTCTCTTGAGCTGTCAAAATTCACTGCTGATTGAAGCCAATGCAAATAGATGGGCTGTGCTTTAGATTTTATTAGCTGACCAGTTTACTGATCAAATCCCTGTTAGATCCTATTTGAATAAATAAAGATCAGGCCTTGAAAATTTTGTCAATAATGTGCTGGTCTCACTGATATTGTCTGCTGATCACTGCTTAAGGAAATAAGCATCTTAAAGAAAAAGTATTGAAATTCAGGATGTGCTAAAATCCAAACTCAGAAAAAGCCTGGTAGTCATTAGAAAAGAACTCCTTTAATCGTTCATTTTCCACCATTACAAAGTATTGTTGGCTCAGCTGTAAGAGTTGCAGAACCTTTCATATAGTTTTCAACAAAAGGTTAAATGTTTTTTGGCATTAATGAGAGTTCTCCTAAGTTTTTTATTTTAAATTGCTGTCTCTTGAAATTACTATTGAAAGGCCTAGCTTGCTGCTAGGACACCAAGCTATCAAACATGATTCCTTCAAATAGGATTATTTTTCACTCTATACAGATTAATTTGGGCTCCTCAGAGCTTTAGTTTCTTGGAAGAAAAAGGAAAAAATTCTTCATTGATACTCATCTCCCAGGCACATGGAAAAATATGGTATTGGGCAGATCTTAAACAGAAATTGCTGAGCTTAAGTAGTATGTGGGCTGGAAAAAGAGAGAAGATGGGTGCAGTGTCTCTCATTAATTTTTTTTTCTGTATTACTGTTCTTCAGCAACAAGTCCCAGCAGTGCAATACAGCAGCACACAGGGAAGCTGGTTACGAGCTAAAACTTCTCTAGTATGTGATCATATACAGTTAAGCTTAATCAGCTTTCTAGTGGGAAAATTATCAGAGTGGTTTTTATTTTAACTTCTCAAATAATTCCCTGTTGCAGAATGGCTCTCCCTCATGTGTCCTGGGCAGCCATGTTCTGCAGAAGAATCCAATGATTTTTTTACACATTTTTACTCACTTTGCTTACAGAAAAATGAGTTTTCTTGCAGGAAAGCAAATTCATGGGAAAAGAATCCAGCTGTGCATGCTGACATATGCTCTTGTTTCCAAGTAAAACATAGAGTAGTGGTATATTTCTTCATTGTAGAAAATAACATATAATTGAACTTGTCTGAGGTAAGTGAAAGATCTTTTTTTCCATCGGAAACAATGACTATAGGAAGCATTTACTTATATAATTAAAAAATAAAATCATATTGTTTTTTCTTAGATGCAGATCTTACAGCAAAAAAATGTTTTCCAGATAGTGATATGAAGTTCCAATGTCAGTCATCTTCAACTGCTTTTTTTTTTATGGGAACCTTCTCTAGTTTCTCATTATTTGACAAATTTCTATCATTTGTATATCTCCTTTGCCAAGAACAAGACAATTTTACAAATCCATGAAAAAGCAATACTTTCCTCTTTCAAGAGTACTTTCTTTTAGAAAAAGTATTCCTTAGTTAAAAGGAGAATGGAATTTTTAGGAGAAGGAAGTGTTTTGGCTTGTATGTAACATTCTTTGCTCAAAGAATAATCATTACAGATATATGTGCATGTTTGCCTGCCACACAGGCACAGACCTAGTTCTCTGAAATTCAGTGGAAGTGTTACTTTTGATATCTATGTTAGGAGATCTGTTTCTGCCACAGGCAAAGTTCTTAGTGCTGCCAAGTAATTGTCTCTTGCTTCCTTTATTAGATCCTGCAAATTTTTTTATGGTTTCCTTGAAAATCTAACTGGAAGTGACTGAAATTATCATGGTTTGATTATTCTATTAGAAAAATAAATGAACAAAAATGAACACGGGAGAGATTTGAATTAACATGTCAAAGAGGCTGAGATTTTGATCCAGAATAAGAGGGACAGACATGTGGGATGAAACTGGGAAACACATTGGGTTTGGTGGCTGGGAGAAGCTCAAATAATTTTAGAAAAATAAGGACAACCTGAAGAGAGATATACTGGAAAAATGTAATTCAACAATAACATGGGCAGATGCACAGGCTAGAGTGTGTACACTGAGACTGGTGTAGAAAGCAAATGGGTGCCAAGAACCATGAAGCAAAATGGAAAAAAAGATCTGAAGAGATGCCGTAAGAATGGCAGGCAAATCAGGTGTGGTTTGGGATATAAAATGAAGTCAAGGAGACACAGTATGGAAAGAGTGAGAGAGGAAAATGAAAATGGGAGTGGGTAGGAAAGGGATGTAATTGGGGCTAAAACTGAAATAAAATAAGGTGCTGCAGAGGAGTTAATGGACTGAATAAGGGAAGAGTTGCAAATTATTAGCTGAATCTCTGTCACAATTCTGTGTGCACATATACTTGAGTTCTTCTAAAAGTCACCTTCTTTCAGTATTATCTTTTTTATATATGACCTTGGGTATCCATTGATCACAGCAAAGTCCAATTGGGACATTTTCATTTTTTTTCTCAGTTTCTTCCTGCTCAAGTTATATTGCCTCATTTAGCTACAGCTGAGCCATGGAGAATATGGCCTTGCAGATCAAGCACTTTGGATGTCTCACTGTGCTCTGGTAGCAATAAATAAATTTAGAAGGCATTGTCAAAATGCTTTGTCACGTTCAATATGCAGAATGGAAACCCATTAGGGTTGGTATTAATTCCATTAATACAGTTAGTGAGTGGGTTTTTATGACTCCACTGAATTTTGATGCCAACAATGCAGGTGCTGATACAATGCCAAGGGATGGATCTTTTCATATATATCAATGCACACATATTAAGTTCCTGAAGAAAAGTTTGTTTACCAAGACGGTGCACAAATGACGTGTTTTTCCAGACTGAGAAACAGCTGATGACTCAAATTCCTTTAATTTAATTTGAAATTATGAAGGTTGGCATTGTTTTCCTTGAACTAATGGGTAACTAATCAATTCTTTCAGGTGGTTACAATTATATTTCACTTAGGCACACTACTTTGTTACAAGAAATCTGAACTGAGCTGAACTCTAGCTCTTTTAAATATGAAAATCTGCTATTGAAAGGAAAGTTTTGGTTTTATTGTTATGTTTTGCTATTTGTTTGAGTTGATTTTTCAAGTAGACCAAAATAGAATTTTAAATCTGAATTTGGAATCCTATGTCCCCTAAGCATATGGTACTAGTGAAAACAATGAAAAAGTCTAAACAGATTGGAATTGGACTTGCTTTGACTGATTATAGAGGCTGTGAAGTTTCCTTCCATGCAGGCTTTCAGATCTTGACTGAGCATTTTCCAGTTTAACAGGGTCTATGTGTTCAAACATCCCCGATCTGAAAAGGGGATTGACCTGGGGATCCCTTCCAAACTTAATTATCCTGCCATGGTATAATGAAAAAATACTGCTAGGCATAGTTACATCAATGTATTTCCCATTTATTACCTATACATTTTTAAAATTTGCCTTTAATTATTCAACAGAGGTCCCATTGCCACTTAAAAGAATAAGTAAGAAACAGATGGTAAATGTTCTTGAACATCTAACAGTAAAAGTTGCTTCCTGAAGCCTCTTCTTTATTCCCTCATCTTTACAGATATAGGACATTTAAAAACAAAGTATCTTATTGTAACACCTCACTTCTATACTTGTCCTACATACTGAATGTAGTAACCTGAGCTTTGATAAAACATATTTTAAAGCACTTCAGTTTTCACATTAATTTTTAAGAGGTAGAAATCCATTAATCCTATCTTTCATATCTTCTCATGATTAGTTATCCTTTCTGCTAAGAATATGAATATAATTTTTAATTGAAAGGTTTTGGCTTGTACTGCACAAATATCAGGGTTTCCATGGCAGTGGGCTACAGGATGCTTTGGGTGGGAAGAGATGTGAGCTGCCCACATCCAGCCACAGCAAGGACCACCCCATGCAGGTGCTCTGTCATACCCCCAGACACGAGAGGGGTGTGCTGAGCCATGGCTCAGACACATTTCAGGTATTACACCAAGAGAATATGTTCGGAGACAAGATGATCTTGGGAGGACACGTGGAGTAGATGCTCTGGAGATGAATGGAAAGACAAGCTGTAATGGAGAGGTGTGTAACAGCAGGTGTGCTCGTTGGAGAAGGCATTGGTGCTTACGTGTTTGTTTAGCTGTTTGCAATTTGATTTTCCCAATACACAAATCAGCAACTAGAAGTCAGTGTTAGCTGCCAACTGAAGAATTAAAAAATCCCCCAGCTGAGAATTCTTTTCCCTATATTTGTATTCTAGCAGTTGACCCTTGCCATTCCCTTCCCTGTGAAACAAAGAATTCTCTTAGTATGATATATTTCCTTTCCTGCAAAGTATGCATAAGTTGCATTCAAACTGACCACAAGTCTTTTAGGTGAATCTATATATATTAAACTGTTGATGTCTCTGTCACTAGTTCAGCCCTTGAAATTATTAAGTGGCCATTGCCTACAGACTTTTCAATTTCCAGTGGTGGAAAGGTGGATAGAGCAATGCAATACTAGTCTATGCTGCTTTACAAGACAAAATAATATTTTTCCATACTGTTTCCAGTTATTTAACCTGCCTTCAATAAATTTTGTAGGGATATCTAACCAAGACCTGATGTTGAGCTCCTAATTCACTACAGTTCCTTCTTCATTTTTTACATTTATGACTCCTGTCTCTGCCTTCTGTAAGGTCTGAGCATTTATTTTCCTGAAATTTTGCACTTGTCTGCATTTTTAAAATCATCACAGTTTCCAGAATGTTCTAAAACACTCCTCATGACCGCCTCATTCTCATTTACAAATAAAGCTTGCACAAGTACCTTCCCATTATTCATTTAGTCACCCTGTCAAAAGAAAAAAATATATTTAACCATAAAAGAAAATTACACTTATTTGATATGATCTGTCCTTGACAAACCTATACCATCTAGTTTTGTATTTCTTCTGGTAACCAGGGGGAGAAAGGAGTAAGGAGGGGAGTAGTCAAGAAGGGAGAAGTTTTATTTGTAAATGAGAATGAAGTCTTATTAAGACCAGATATTATTCAATTTTCTCTTATTCATCAGATTTGATAAAATTCTTTGCTGGACTTTATCTATGGAAGTATCTGCAAATGAAAGAACAAAACTCAAGGTAGGAAATTACAAATAAAATGTCACTAAATAAAAATGTATGTGGAAGATGCATACTTGAGGGTTTTATACTTTTGTGTCCGTTAAATCAAATCAAGAAGCTGAAAAAATTACTCTTATGATGTAATCATTATAATATAATCATAAGCTAATATATAGCTAATTTAAGATAATATATAACATATAGTAATTTTTAATACAATAAACTCATAATTTCTTGATTTTTTTTGTGAGTTCTGATACACCTGTTACATGAATGGAAGAAAAGAATATTTTTCATCCCTAGAAAAAGAAGAGAGATACTTTGGCAAAAGTAAGCAAAAGCACTCAGTCCTGATGGAAGGGGTAGACATCTGCACTTCATTAGAGGAGAAAACCCTTATAAGAAATGTTTACCTTAGGGAAGAGAACATTCTTTCTAAATAAACATTGCAACAAGATCTGTTCATACCCTGACCCTGGCTGCTGGGGCCACAGATGAAGGTCTACAAAGAGCCCATTTTGCAGTCACAGTGCTTCTTTCTTGTATTTTCTTGTGAGTTGAAGGATTTTGAAGACATGGGTCCTAGGAGAGAGTCTGAAATTAAATCCTTTTGCCGCCTATAGCTGTATAGTATTTCACAATGTTAAAATTTGCAGCAGACAAGGCAAAAATATTCTCCCTCCTCACCCCCCCCCCCCAGAAAGAGCCACTGAGAAAACCACCCAAAAATTATGTTAGCATATCAGAGTTTTGTCATAAAATCACAAGTAGGATCGAGATCATTTCTTTAAGGTGATAACATGTATTTAATCTCATCAAATGCAAGGTGTTTAGCAGTTAAACATTCCAAAGCAGTTAGGGGTCTAGGATCATGCTGTGACCACTTCACTGAGTGCTGACCATGTCATATTTCTGCTCTGAATGGGACTCATATTGAGTTGCATTGGAATCAGAGACATCTACTGTAAATCCCAGAACTAGAGAAAGATAAGGGATAAAATAAGGGACAAAATGATTGAGCAAAGGCTGCCTAAAATGAAGGTGGTGACTCTAAACCAATGTTGTTCTTTCTTCACACACAGTTTTGATTTCCTTAACTCTCCCTTTGATCCTTGCAATCTTGTTTCATTGTTTTGCACTGGTGTGATGGCAAAATGAGGAATGGTGTATGACAGTTCATCTGTTTCCACTTCATGAGCAGCCACAAGTGTTTGAGTGACTAAGAATTTCTAGTTTGATTAGGAGTCTCTTTCTTGTTTTTCTTCTACTAACTCAGGTTTTGGGTTTAGATTTAATTTTTTTTTTCTAAATGTTCAGACAGAGAATATGAATTTTATTTATACAGGTGTTAGCTGACGCTAGCTCCATCATAGCTGGATGTTTTCCCCTTCTTTTCAGCCCATAGCCACTGCTAATTTTACCAAATTTAGGTTGAGGGGTACAGGTATTATCAGAAATAATTACTTTAAAATAACAATATACAATTCATACATATCTATATTTATTTATATGGTGTCACAACACATAGGAATACAATAAAGTAGCTGCCTCAACATTGGAAGTGATGCAATAGTTGTTTATAAATGTTAATACAAGGAAGAAGTTGGGGAAGTTTCTCATGATCAGTGGAGATTAATTCAGTTTCCTAGATTCCTTTCCATCATCTTGTCATCCTGCTGCTGGACAAACCAGCATGGAGATTCTTACATTCTTTTCTCTACACTCGCAAGATCTTTCTGAGCTGAGCTATACAATACAAACAGACAAGACAGACAGACAGATATACACACAAACGCACACACAATTCTTCATGCGATCAGTGTGGGAAAACCATTTCTATGTCTTAAACATTTTGTTTCATCCAGATTCTTAATAGAGAAGTCGGGCTACTCTGGAAGGGTGGTTTCTCCTGCCACATGTCTCTTGCTTCAGCCCTGATATAAGAAACTCTGTTTTCTTCTACCATTGACTGTATCTCTGGTGTTAAAGGTTATCAGATTGGACTAGAATAGAGTAGAACAGGACATTCCAGTTGCAAGATACCTACAAGGCTAATTTAGTCCAACTGCCTGAGCAATTCAGGGCTCAGACAAAGTTAAAGCATGTTATTACAGAATCTTAGAAATTTTAAGGTTGGAGTAGACCTTTAAGATCATCAAGTCCACCCCAATTATGGGCATTTTCCAAATACCTATTAGACACTGACAGGCACTGGGCACTGACTACCTCTTAGGAAGTCTGTGCCAGTGTTTGAACATTCCCCATGTAAAATAATGCCCTTATCAAATTTGGACCTCCTCTGGCACATCTTTGAAACATTCTCAAGCATCTTAACATTGGATGCCAGGTAGAAGAGAATGCCTCCCTCTCTGCTTCCCCTTCCTGGGAAGCTGAATAGAACAAAGAGGTCACCCCTCAGCCTCTCTTTCTCTGTGGATTCTTCTTCAGGTTTTAACATTTCCCTCTGTATGCTTCCTTGTCCCATGTCTGTGCCAAAGAGTCCCAGACAATGATCACCTGATTTCCAGGTTTCAGTGGAGGACCTCTTTAGTGGCAATTATCCTTCTACTCTCTGTGTTTAACTGGCTCTCATCCTATACAGTGGTTTACAAGTGGAAGATTTTGTGTCTGCAGTACCAGCCCCAGTTTCCTTATGTACCAGTCTATTCCTTATGAACACCAACATATAAAATTTTTAACTTGCCTGCAGCCCCTTAAATGGCCTGCTTCAAAATGATAGTTATATGTTGACAATATAGTGTTATATAATCCTTAGAGGGGAAAAAACTGTGAACAACTGAGTCTTTTAGGCACTTTAACTGTATCATATTAGATACAGAGAGATTAACTGTGTCCATGGACATGCAGAGACTGCAGCAAGAGTTCTCAGACAAATTCAGCTCACTGAAGTTCTACCCCTGGAAAAGGAAAAAAAAAGCATGTAAAGAAAATGAAAAATCCAGAAACTTCAATTTTAGACCACAGCTAGAGGTCTATAAATGTATATAGCACTCTCCCTATATAAATATTTATCTATCTATAAATATATATAGAGCAATAAACATGGGGCTGAACTCCTGGAAGTGGGGCTGAAATCCACTTATGGTCTCTTTTATAATTTTACCAGCCTGCCCATATTACAGTTTTCAGTGTCTGTGGAAATCCTGTTCTCATGAGATTTGTGAGGTGATATCCTGCGTGCTCTCTGTTTTCAGTGAGTATTAATGAGCCTTCTCTTCCAGGGCATTTTAGAAAGTCACATTTTCTTCTCAGTGTTTTGTTTTCATTGAAGTGTAGTATTTTGTGTGATATTTGTGAAAAGTTGTTGAAGAAAAAAAAAATAACATCTTAAAGAAACAAGATGAAACAAATGTGCAGGCTAAAATTCCAGAACTCCTGACTTTTTAAAAATTTTGGTAAAAGAGAGTCAGCAGGGATTTTTTTTCCCTGTGAACCAGCATGGGGCAGTGTTATCCATGCAAACTCAGACCACCTCTACAGGCAGACAAATCAGCACCTGTGTCTTCAAGCCTTAGACATAAACATCTGAACAGATTTGGAACATCTTCTAAGTAACTGACTTGGACAAATATAGCTACATAGAAAAGACAAAAATTGTCTTTACCCACAGAATTAAATGCATTGTTTTGTGTTATACATTTTAGGAAGCAAAGAGTGTGTCATAATAGCTAGGCACAGGCATCCCCAGCTATAAGAATGATTATGATGATGATTATGATGATGATGATGATGACAAATATGTTAATTAACATTGTGTCCAGGAGTTGAGGATCAAGAAATAGTAAAACTAGTCATGTTCAAGGTCGTACTAAAAAGGTAAGGGAGGGAGGTGTGGGCTGATGGAGGTGCTGAGTTTTGCCAGGTTTGATCTTTACAAATTTTTCAGCAGCTTTATTAACTTATTTTGCTTCTAATTGATATTAGGGGTATGTTTAAATATAGCCAAATTTTATCCCTGAATTCAGGAAAGTCTGCTTATTTCATTATTAAGAGATGGCAGCTAAGGTCTGAGTTTAGCCCATTACTGATACCATATTTGTAAGCTACCTTCCACAAGAACATTTTCCTGAAAAGCAACCAAATAAATTCTGCTTTAGGGTTCTATGGACATTAAGGCACTTATTTTACACACAGGCCAGAATACTTACTTGACAACCATGATCACAGCAAAAAATGCTGGAAAATGTTTTCCCTAGCTTTGTGCCCTCAGATGTAGTAGCTATACAGCTACTTATCTGTAGCATTCAGACGATCAATCTAACATGGTGCTTCTGTGGAGTAGGAGTTGGCATTCTGCAATCACATCACCAGAGTAATCAAAGGGAAGAGGAAGCCTTCAATGTTGTTGATGAGGGGGAGCTCATGAACTCTCCTGGAGGCCTGTTAGAGGCTAAAGCAAGAGCAGAGGTGATCCCTGGCAGGAGCTGTACAGCCTCATCTGTGAAAGCAGTTGAAAAATAGGGCTTCCATATTGCTTTGTTTGAGTTCTGTATGTAAAGAGATATTTGGCCTACAAAAATAACCATTTAGGACTCAGTGACACAAGATAAAAAGTAGAAGAACAGGAACAAAATTATTTTCTTGCAGTATTCACTGGGGTTTATGGGGTAGTATTTCAGCAATTGCTCTGAAGTTCATTAAGTCATTTTCCAGCAGACATCAACAAACAATAGTGAAACTGCATCAACAAACTGATTCAACAAACCAGTCATTCTGGGCATCAAAGGCACTTGAGTAGCTGGTTCTACCAAGGACCTGGTTCTGGCAGCTCACCACACTGTCACAGGTCTCCTTTGCACCCCTGTCACTTCAGGAGTTACTGAGGGTGCAAGTACATGTGTACTGGGGGACTTTGTCTTGGCAGGATGTCCAAAGGTTTGCTACCAAATATCTTTGTAATGATGAATAGTGGGGCCTGAACATGTTCCTGTGCAGCAGCTGCAGACACAGAATTGTATTCTCTTACCTCCTCTCCACCTGTGACAAATTTTCTGCTCCCCAATATCACTCTTCTTCCTCATGCAGTAAATTCTTTTGAGGAATAGGCAACAGATATGCTTTGATGGTGCAGACAAATTTTTTTACCTCAAGTGTAATATTTTTGAAATACAGATTTAGGATACATTTAATTACTAACCATTGCAATGGCTTCATTTGAAGATGCTTTTTAGAAGTTTTTGGCTGCTTAATGAAATGTAGCACTTGCGAGGGCTTGCTTCTAAGAACAGAAATAGGTATGTTCAGGGATATTTAGTTTGGGTAAAAAAGGTTTCCTCATTAGAAATAAATAAATAAATAAATAAATAAATGTTGATATATTTACTACAGGAGAGACTACATATTTTTCAAATCTGCTTTCAAAAAATGCATGTCTCTGAATTCTTCTGGTGGCTCTATGTGTAACTAAAATGTCATAGCTGCAGATCTGGCATGACAGCAGTAGTATCTAGTAGTGCCTGTAGGGTCTTCCCCAGTGTTTGTACACCCTACTGAATCAGACTGGGAATCTTCAAGATTACAACAATTTTAAAACCAAAAAGAGACAGGTTGAATTGGGTACAAGTGCTGTGTTTTGAGTAAAATCAAAACTGTGAAAGAGTTGTCATTCTGTTGTTGCATGTATTAGTATTAAAAATAGTGATAAAATCCTACATTATTTACCTAGCTAAATATTGGTATCAAAAATCAGTTTAAAATTAGGAGCAAACAAACAGATTTTTCTCTCCCAAGAGGAATCAAGCTAGGTGGTGTTGAGGACCCCTTCTTTGATCGTTGCTCTCTTTGTTCCCTTTAATGACTGGATTTCAGTGCTGCTGACAAACTCAGTTACTCAGCTATGTGTTTAATTCTTCCCTCCTAACAGATCCTAAATGGAGACTGGCAGGTATATCATCACATTTAATTTATCACACATGAAGAAGGTAGTGTTTGCCCAGATGATCTGACAGGAGATTTAGGACGCTGCTAATTTGTGGACTGCTGTCAAATTGACAAGCTGTCAAAACATTATTTGGGAAAACAAATTAAAAAAAAAAAAAGAAGAAGTTAAGCCTGTTTTTCTTCAAATAAGATGTGGATGATGTTTCTGGGTTTGTTTTATATTCCTAAAAATTAACAGGAATGAAAAGCAGGAAAAGAGTATTATTAAAATTGGTACCAAAACATGTTTAGGAACCATCTCTTGTATAAAAACAAGTGACAAGGTGGCTCTGTGATTCAACCTAAATTTTTAAAAGACGTTAACAAATAGAACTGGAAACTGAATGCTTTTAATAATAGCCAGATTTCTGTGATATAATATCCCACAGATGAAATTATGTGACTGTGAGAGCAAGAACACTGTGGGGAAACACAATTCAATTTAAATATTTTGAGAAGAAATGAAGAAATGAGATTTGAGAATAGGAAAAAAAGACCTCAACATTAACAGTATGTTTTTGTAAAGTGATACAGAACACAGAAAAACAGTCACTTTTTGTCTTGTTCTATCCCAAAATCAAATGGTAACATTCACATATTTTTTTCACTTACAAAGCTACGTAAAGGCATCTGTAGTTTTTGAGATATTAGCTTCTTATATACTCAACACATTTTTGAAAGGAATATTAGCCCACTTCATGAAACTTTTTCCCTCTGGAACCAAGGTTGTGGTGGTGTGAAAACAAGAAATAGTTAAATATCCATATTAAAAGTACTTACAAATGCTTTAAACAAAATTTGTCTCAAAAATTGAAGGGAGTTAAATTTTTAAAAAATAAGATTCCTATGTTAAAACATCTCAGAGCAACATACGTCACAGCAACAAAGGGATATAGAGAAACCCATTCTGTCCTGACACCCCTGAGGAACCAGCCCCTGGCAAATTCACACTTGTGGTTTGAGCACAACAGAGGTTATGGAATGCAAAGTAGTACAGTACTGCCAGCTTCCAGCAGAAAGTCCCAACTAATTGGGCCAGACAGTGAAAAAAAAAACAAAAAAACTACTTCACATTGTCGGGAGGATAATTTGTAGCTCAGGCTCTCAGGTTGGATTGCTTGTGCCGTGTCTGTGGTACATATTTTCAGCCCAGCCTGAATTACTTTTGCAGAATTGCCCTGGACAATCCATTTGTTTAAAAGTACGAAGTCTTAAGTGTTCTTTAGAAGAATGAACAGACGGTGCAGTTTGAAAGAATGTTATTTAAAAATGCTTTTGGCTGGGCCTGGTGCCCTCAGTCTTTAGTCACAGCAAGTTGTATTTGATCGTTTCACTGCAATGATGCTAAAATCCCTCGGGTGTAGAGGCATTTTTGTTGCTTAGGGAGAAACCCTGGGTAAAGCTGGGCTTACACTTTCTCCTTTGGTCTTGCCTTCGGACCCTTGGAGAACAATGCTTTGCTGCAGCACTTTACCAAACCCTCGAGCTAACTTCAGACTTCACCAACCTCCTATTGCCTTCCACTACCTCCCTGTCCTGTGACCCTGGCAGGAGCTAAGTGTTTTGCCACCCTTTTCCTTAGGCTAAAGAGGTCTGTGTCTCAAGAGCTGTCTCAAGTCAGCACAGGGTCCTGGGAGGGCCCAGCACTGGGACCACACCAGCCACATGTGCCATCGACTACGTAGGATAGGAATCAGGAGTGTGCACAGTCCCATTAATGATCCATGAACGGGTCCACAACTGATCCATTCATCTGTCTACTCTTTGAAAAATGGCAAAATTCTTTGTAATTTTTCAAGTAGAGCAAACTAGGAGTAATGTAACAGTAGAAAATTGCATAAAGTAGACAGCAAATAAAAATTAAAAACTATATGCCATATGTGTAACTCAACAACTGATTAAATTAATTTCGTATACCACTTTTAAAAGCTGCTTTGGCACATGTCAAAATCAAAAAAAAGATACAGGTAGTGCTATGCACAAAACTGATGGCACCACTAATTAAATTGTATCAAAAAAAAAAAAATCACTTAGCAAAACAGGACAACTGTTACACAGAAAAAAATAAAGGCAAGTATCCCAAATCAGTTTTTATAAGCTTTATCAAACCATAGACACTAGTGAATCTATAAATACAAAATTTAAATTGGACTTCTGAACAATTCTTTTTGACAAACAAACAATGTCTTCTTCTGAGCATAATTTAAATTTTGAATAGCTTAGGTTCTATCAGCTATTATTGCAACAGAAAGGAAAGTGTGAGGGAGATTGTTTAGGAGTCATACATGAGTTAAAAATTTGCAGCTTTGGGATTTTGTTGATATGAAGTGTCTGCTTTAGATCATTGTAAAATAATTCTTTTCATCTTTTAAACATATGAAATGAAGTGTAAATCCCTCTTAGGACACCTAGATGGACAAAATTTCAGGATAAAACTCCCTTTATGGTTGATATTTCCATGAGTATTGCTAGAAAAAGCCCCAACATATGAAATAGAACTTCTCTAAAATAGGGAAAAATCATCATGAGAGAGCACACAAATTAGAGAGAAATTAAAATAAAAACCCCTCCCTCCTAATATTATGCTCCCAGCTGAGGTCTTGGAGGCTTAATTTCAGTCCATCAACAGAAACCAGCTTCTTTAATTGCATCAAACCCTTCCCAGCCTCCGTGTGTTTCTGGGGTTGGTGTCTCCTTGCAGCACTTCTGAAGCCTGGCTGTGCATCATCTCCCTCCTCAGGTTCTGCTTGTGTTTGATGGTTTGTTTCCCCTTGCTCAGTCTCTTCCCCTGCCAGCCCACCCTGCCTGCTGGATGAACATTTCAGCATTTCTTGATGTAATTCTCTTTCCAGTCTGGTCCATTGGGTGGGACAGACCATTACCTTCCTTTCCACTGTCTTACATGATTAGAGATCGTTTTTCTTTATTACATTAAGCAATCTCAGTTAATTCAGTCTCTTTTTGAACCTTTTACTTTCTAAGTTGCTGATCCTTGATAATTTCTACAGTCTGTTCCCTGGACTTTCCACAGTCGGTCCAAACTTTTTTTTAAGCAAAAGTGCCTTAAGCACAAGAAAAGATCTAGAGCTGAAAGGCAATGGCAAAGCTGAATTTTTAAATGCTCCTTCTTGATTCTTTCTGGGAGATGCTCTGGGGTTTCCAGTAAGTGTATTTTCCCTTGAAGTACATATCTTGACATGTATCGCTGTCTCTTCTCTTGGTATAATGAAACAGCTGCATCTTAGAAGCCTCAGACAAGACATGGTATATAGGATAGATGAAGTGTAACTCCCAAGATATATTGAAATATTCTAATTTTGGCTGCACCAATTTTTTTTTTTTTTACATCACATTAATGCTTTTCAGCTTTGACACAAGTTTTGCTTCTTAAACTGAAGGTTTAATTGTAAAATTTTATTTTCAGCATAAATGGTTTTTCACAAGAAGTTCAAACTTCCCATACTTGAGCACTTTGGAAAACAGATTTCTGTGGTCATTCTAGCACTATGCCCTAAAAATCCCTTTCCCAAGTAAAAAACCCTGCCTTTGAGAAACAGGAAATTTTACTCTAGGTTTAAAGCAGTGCTAATACTTCCCTGTATCTTCCAAAGGGTGCTGGACACATTTATATGGGGTGTGAACAGAAGGAGATTACATCTCCTTCTGATGTCTGTGTGGATAAATTGTGTGGAGTACTGAAATGCACCCAAGCTCCAAAATATTTACAAGCCATAATTCTTTTGTAACCTGCCTCTATGGAAGCAATTGTGAGAACTACTAGATGCCCACATGCTCTGGCTTTTGCAGCCCACAGGGAATTTGAGTTCTTGGGTGTACATATAGTATGAAAGCTAGCATACAGCCACAGCCTTGCCAGCCTTACACTTTAAAAATGGTGAGTCATGATCTCAAGACATGAAAGCGCTTTATGTGATGGGATCCCCAGTCAAGCTGGTGCCTTCAGCTGGAGCTGCTCCACCACTAAAATGGAGCAGTTCTCTGAAGCTAGACATGCCAAAAGACACTGAAGGTTTCCAATCCCTAGAGGTGTATTACAATAAAATCCAAAAATAGTAAGGTGGAACATGACAATTCTTTCCAGAGAGAAAACTCAGGATTGCTGTGTGAAATTGGCTAAAAATGAATCTTGAAAACACTTGTTGCTTTTCTCACTTGCATCCAGGCGGTTCAGGATTTTTTTTTCTTTCCTTTCATTCCAGCAACCTTTGGTGGCTCCTTGAGTTACAGAAAACATACCCTGACCCTCTGAGGTCCCCAGGAAAGCCTTCTGTAGCAGTTCTGTGGTGTCTCTTGATTCCTTGGTTGCTCTTTGCATGCCTATTCATTGGTCTGCTCTTGCAGTTGGACACATCTGGCTGCAGATGTTCTCTTTTCTGTTGAAAGAGAAGGAATCTCCCCCACCTCCTGAGAGCTTCCACCGATCCAGAGGGCAGCAGCCAGGAAGCAGCATGTGGTCATCATTCTCCCAGACTCTTTAGCAGAATGTTCAGTATGTGGTGACCTGAAAACAAAGTAATTAAACTGCCATACCCATCTGTCATCACTTTTTGAGTGAGATGAGATTTAAGGAATTTATTTTTTTTTTCCTGAGCAGTGAAAGCAATGATATCTGACTTTCTGAAGATTTATTCCCCTCTTTGCAGTCTCACACATTTCAGTAATCCTATTTTTCCTGTAAGAGCCCCAAGGCAAGCACTCTGCCTGGTTTGGAGCTCTGTGCCTGTTGACCTGTCTGGCCAGCAAGCACATGCTGTTTGTCCAACAGGAAGGTGCAAAAATTCAATGTATAAATATGGAGATTTGCTTTCTTTTCCTGCATACATCAGGAATTTTTCTCTAAACCAAACTGATTTGCATGACACTTATGGGATTATCTGTTGGGAACTTCAACTTACTCTTTGTGTCTACATAAAACTGGCTAATAGTTTCCAAAATTACTAGAAAGGGAGGGGCAGATAGTTGGACAGAAATATATGCTGAGAGGTAACAAGATGGGATAAGCATATTAAACCAATTTCTAGATGGCACTGAACTAAAATACTAAACTGCTAACAGTATTTCTATTTATGTCTTCCTTAATAACCCTTTATTGTTCACTGCCTCTTAAAAATTTTAATGTATTTTCTTTCCATGAAAGCTGAGCTTAATCATTGGATTTAAATGCTGCACTGCAGTCTGGAACTTAAAATAAACAAATGTAAAAGTTGTGACAAGATAATGAGATCTGGCAGGACTTTTTCTCTGCAGCTCTGCTCACAAGGAATAAAGTCTATTAAAGAGGGCATGTCTTGTTCGATCCCGACTTTTCTCTCCTTTCCATTTAAACAGACATAGTTACTATAGTATCCAGAGCTCAGGAAGTTGCAAAAATTTATGTAGCGTTTGTAACATATATTTCATTTATAATTTTTGTAATATAATTCAAAGACTTTGCAACTAAAATTCAGAAATTCCTGGAATTGCATTTTCTGTAGTGTTAGTATTCCCACAGAGTGTTTTTGCAATCATTAGAGAAATAAAAAACGGTTTAGTTATGTATTATTGTACTTACTATTCTCCTAAGAGGTTTGGCACTCTTGCAAAATAAAAGAACTACTCTCTATTAGCTTCTAAATAATAATTAAAAGTATATTTTAAAAAAAGAAGGTGAATATAATGTCCAAGTAGAAAAATTCTCAACAAATTAGGGGGATTGAATAGGGGAAGGAAGGAAGAAGGACATAAAAAGGGAGTTTTATATAAAAAGGGTTTTAAAAATCCTTTAAAATCCTTTTAAAATCCTAAGGGTGACAGAATACATTATAGAATATAGAAGTCAGTGTAATAGGTTCCACTACAATCTTGTATTTGCCCTTGTAGTACTTCTGCAAATTTTTTTCTTGACTGCTATGTTAATTAATGGCTTGTTTCTCTACATAAAATTTGCATAGAAATGTGAAGTAAGGCAGAATGCAAATACTGGATCTAAGGCTAGTGTAAATTCAAATGTTAAGTATTATTTGAGTACTAAGTGGAAACTGCCTGGGAAAAGTTTAATCTCAAATGTATTCTCTCCCCTGCAGTGCATGTAGTATGTACATATACCCATGTATATATTTGTATTATGGGGACTTTTACAAGAAATAGCAAACACAATGTAATATAAGAAGCAAAGTCCAACCAGTTGTTCGTCGTAATTCTGAATGACCTAGGCAGTACAGAGAAATCTACTGCAGTTCCCATTAGTGCCAGTGAGGTCTTAAGAAAGTTTCATTGGAATTAATATGTTCTTCCTAAAAAGTTTATGTATTTTCTTTTAAGATGCTCTTTTAAAGATGGTATTTCTAAAGTTTGCTACCTTTTTATAGTTTACTTGGAGATAAACTGGACAGGAAAATACTACATGAAGAAGAGATATAGTAAAAGTTCCACGCTGTGTGCTTTGGGCAAAGTAACAAAGCTGGAGCCACCCAAGGTTTCCCTTTGACAGACGTGTGTTTTGTGAGTTTTTGTGCTGAGTCTAAAAGGCCATCATGGTCTGGGAATGGTATTCCTAAATTTAGTGCACTCACTAAAATGAAAACCTGGCTGCTCCTCTCCCCCAGCCACCTCTGATGAGAGAGACAAAAGGCAGAGATCTTGAGTTAAGAACAGTTTACAGGAAACAGCAATGAGATAAGAATTAATTACAAAATTATACAAAAAGATGATTTACATGTGACAATGCTAACTGACCAACCCGTCTGGCACCATGTCATCCCAAAGATAATGAAAAAATGGTGCCAGACCCTCTGCACATTACCTTTTCCTTACTGACCTGCTCCTTTCTGGAAGTGAGAATCCCTTTGTCCTCACAGTAGCGACATAAGGTGATATAGAACAGTAACCTAGACATGCCCACATGGCTCCACACTCTGCCACCTCATGGCTACTGCAAAAACTTGACTCTGTCCTTCCACACTGGGAGGACAGACTGAAAAAATGACACTTTTGAGGGATGGAGCTCATGAGGGTGCTAACCTAGATCAAACAGTAGCATCTTATCATTTTAATGGCACTTAATACAGGTCATAGATTGACAGCAAAGCTACCAAGAGCTAACAAAACAAACATCTGCTCTGCTTTGAAGTTCATTCCAGGCTTTTCTCCTTATTTTCAATCTTTTCTATGTTTGAGCTGATTTTGAATGTTGCCTAGTAATATTTTGATCTTTAACATTAGAAGCAGGCATACTCTTGCTGTCTTTCTTTCATGCTAGAGACAGACCACATGAAGCAGAAAGTACAAATGCTAGTGTGAGCACCAATACAGAAAGGGAAGAACCTATGCTCATAGGAGCTGTTTATCAAGTAATTAAAACAAAAACACTATTAAGTGTTGAAAGGGCTACAAATATGAACTAGAAATACAGAAAATCTCTAATATTTCTTTGTGTTGTGTGGTGCAATCAAATTGAGTCAAGAGTATAAGGTGTCTGTGCAAAAAAAGAGCTTCTCTGAAGTGAGATGAAAAATGTCCACAGATATATGTGAGGAAATGGGATAAACTAGAATATACAAATAATTCAAACAGTTGCTGACTAAAGTAAGAATCAGTGATGAATAGGGTAGAACTTACTCAGCTACTTAAAAAAATTATTAATTTATAATTCTTTCCCGAGACTTGCAAGCTAAAGAGCTGCCTAGTGCTAGTAATTTCTGTTTGTATAGCTACTAGTATAAGGTGATGAAGGTACACTTTGTTTTTATACTTTTATTCTGTACACTCTCATCTTGAAACTTTGGAAATTAATTTTAGAGAATAATGAATAGTGTACTTTATGGTAAATTGCTACAAAATACAACATGGACTAAACACCCAAACTATTGCCACTCTAGTCAAGAAAAGGTAAAATAGTGTATGCTAAAAGGCATGAGAAATATTCTCTTGCCAAACGAATGAACTTCACAACTTTCTTGTGTAAAATGTTGTGATGAAAAAATTCTCAAGGAAAAGTAGGTAGACCACATAAACATATTACTTATTATAGGAAATAATGTATTTATATTATTTAAAATATACATTGGACAATATTACTTTATATTACCTCATAATATGCATTGCCTAGATTAGAAATGTTCAAATAAACTGAATTTTGGGACATGCTTATCTGTACAGGAATATAGTTTCAAGCTGTAGATAAAACAGGGGAAAATGAAATATTTGTGTTGCACATTAACCTTCATTATTCTCTGTTTGTTACATTATTTATACATGCTGTATCTAAGTATATTCCACCTAAGCCTCTAGAATGCTTTGAAAGATGCTTCTTGTCATTATTCTATAAATGCAAAGAAGGAAAGTGACTAAGAAATAGTTTGTATTTTGGAGACATAGAAAATAACTTTGGAAATATAACACCCTTTTCAGTTTTGGATTAGACAATAGTTGAAATAAAGAACCTGAGTAATTTGTTTCCTGTTCAATTCTTGCACAACTGAGATATACAATAAATTGGACCCTAAACTCACGGGTTGGAAACTTCCTTCCCTGGCAATTTTAGGAGATGGTAAAGCAGACATTCTTACCAGGTTCTAAAAGTGATAAAGGTGAGACATGCCTCAGGAGAGGCTGGAGTTATCTGCAGGAGAGGCCTGTGTGGTAGAAACACGATGGACTCTATGAGGCTAGAGGTCAGGGTGACAACAGAGTCAGAGCTCCAGTCCTGCAAATTGGAGTCGTGGTAGTAGAGGAGTGAAGAACAGGAGGCAATCCTGACCTCTTACATCAAACACTGGGCTCTGCAGGATCCTCATGTACTGGAAGACCAGCACGAGCTTCACACAAGTCCAGTCATAATCCAGGATGTCTCCAGTCTTCATGGAAGCTTACAGTTTTCTGCTCTGGTGTGGTGAGATGTCTCTGTCCCATGAACACACTAATAGTGATGCAGCAGGGCTTGGCTTCTACTGGCCATTGCCATTGCCAGACTGGATACGTGGCTAGCTAAGCTTTTAGTGTGAGCCAATACAGCTGTTCTTGTGTTTACGTGACTAAATGCAACTCTTCATCCATAACTAATGTGAAATGTAGGGGTGCCAGAATACATTAATTAGGGCACATATAGACAAATCCTCAAGATGTATAAACAGGTCCTGCTCCACACACTCTGTGAATTTGCTCCTGATTAGGATCTACTCACAGTATTTAATTCTCTGTTGAAAACAGTGCAACACCGATGCACAGTGCTAGAAAATATGAGTATTAAAGTTAAATTTTCTGAGGTTTCTGGGTTTATGACTTTTCAGACTTGAAATATCCAAAGAAAGTAATCAGATTTCATGATAGCAGAGCATGAAACATTTAGACAAATTTCAAGAAGCATAGAATGATTAATAAGTAATTAAATTTCCATTACAAATTGTAAGAAAACCCATGTGAAGGGATTCAGATGAAATATGGGTATAGATGAAGTTCAGATGTAAGAATATTTTGCTATGAACATAAGACTTGGCCCAGGTTTTCTAAGTTTTGCAAATAGAATTCCAGCAGAGACAACATAAACCAGTCTGCTGTTCAAGTAAGAAAAGAAGTAGAAATTCACCTGAAAAGTGTTGTCCTGATTTTTTTTTGTCCAGAGTTAAAGTCCTGAGAGATAAAATTATGTAAAACAGGCATAAGGAAATTTTGACTAGAAATTAATGAAGCCTGACAATTTGCACCCAGACACTTCCCTTCATGAGACTGACTGAGCTGTGCAGGTGTTAAAACCTGCGCTTAAAATAATACACACTTATCTTTTGATTTGGGGCACACTTACAATGGGAAGGGAGAACTCAAGAAGTTTCAATATAACCAGTATCAGTTTCATGCATGGATTTATGAGTTTTAAAACAAGCAAACAAAATTTTTTTTATGAGAACAGCTAATCTTAGGAGAATTCTACACATATGCGTTCAAAACTCTCAATGAGTATGTAAGACTTTGGCATTTTTAGACATTCAAAGTAACTCTGCCTTCCTGAAATGACTGCTGTGCACCACGTAGTGCACAAACCAGAACTGTTCCAAGAAATGATGGTAGTGTTCTCGGAAGAAAAAGAATTATGAGCAAGTGTAAATGTGTAAAAAGTTATTGGAGAAAATCCAGTGGTGAAGGGCGTGAAGCAGAGAGTCTTCTGAAGGCAGTGGACCACTCAATCTGGGACAAACATCAAGGGGGCCAAAAAAACTAGTAGTTTCTGGAGGCACCACTCAAAGTTCCGAGACTTGCACGTCTCTTCCTATCAGTTTTTTTTTTTAGAACTTTCAAAATCTGATACTTACAAACAGCTTTCCTAATCATTGTTGTCAGACCTTGAATTCTTTTAGAGGCAAATATGTTTTGTCTTTGTGATATCGGTTTTCTAACAGAAAAATTAGCTGGTATATTGCTTTAATTTAATTTAATTTAATTTGGATATAAGTAACCAGTTCGGAATGGACAGATAAATGTCTAGTTTGTCTGGAGGGTAGACCCCGTTCCAGATGGAGGCAGAGAGTAATTTTTAAGAAGCCTGGATGAGCCCTTTTCCTTCAGTGTACTTTAACAATTTCAGAAGATTTGATCTCTAATACTCTAAAACCTTGTTCTACGTGATATTTATCTAAAACAGACATGAGTAGAAACAGATGTTGGCTTTTTCCCTCTGCATACAAGGCATAGGATTTCTCTAGAATAAAAGATATAGAATCCAAGAGGAAACATATTTTCTTGGTCCACACATTTTGTGCACTTGATCTACTAAAACGCAATTTTGTGATTGCCAGATGTGCCCACTTTGAAATAGTAGATATGGAATAAAATGACCATGGTGGGAAAACACTTGAAGGTGACATCAAATACAATCAGATTTATATACTGCTAAAATTCCACAAAGAAATTGAAATATGCAGGTATTTTTGTTGTTTTTATCTATAAATAGACTATGTTTTAATGGTATCCACTTAGAAGTGTATAATTAAGTACTCAATAGCTAAAATGTAAAACTGTGTAAATCAAAATAGTAAGAGAATAATGGTCAAGAAATAGATAAATTGGGATAATAACACTTCACAAGTATTTTAGATTCTCTTCAAGATCAATAATAATTTAAAAAAGGGCCTAGTGATATAAAATTTGATGAGCAGAGAAAAGAAATGCAGTAACATGTTAGTGTTTCTTTAAGATTAGGGACTTCACAGCTGCATAGAATTCACTTTGGCTCTATTTAAATTTCTTAGCCAGCAATATGCAAATAAAAGTTCAAAACAATTGGACATTTTATGACAAAAAGCTTAGCAGTATGAGTGGAAGAGAGTTTATGCCACCTGGAATCACACAAGTAAAATATTTGGTGAAACTAATTCAAAACTTGGAACATGGAGAGCCAGTGACTTGGAACACAGAGATGCCAAAACAAAATGGCAGCATGAATGGCTGGCTTGTAGGGTTAACGTGGCAGTAATGGAATGCTGGGTTTGTTTGTTGACAAAATGTGGAATGTGGAGCAAACAAAACCAGCAACATTCTTTAAGACAAAAAAAAAAATGTCATAGTGCAGGAGATGAAACATCTACTTCATATAGCAGCCAGGTAATATCTGGTCTGCTTCTCAGCTTTCAGCATCTCACTCTGAAAACACATTAAAAATGGATGCAGCTCTGGGAAAGGCCACAAAACTAATATTGTGCCATGAGAAAAGTTTAAAATAGCTAGATGAAATATAACTTTGTTAAAACACAGACAATTGAGACAGACATGGCTACTGAAAGGTTTTAAAGTTTTTAAATGTTTTCTTCAATTATGTGTGGCTATGAACAACAATAGGACAGAAAAAATTGGTCAATTTGAAGAAAAAATATTTCAAGAATAAAATGTAATTGGTGTATGAAAACCATATGGGAAGAGTCTAGTACACTTTAAACAACAAAACAGTTACTAAATATAAAAAAAAATCCATAATTGCAGATAGACTAAGCGGGAATAACAAGACTTTCTTTAGTTCTGATTTTGTGACACTTGTATTTGTCTATGAAAAGGACATTTTAACATTTTGTGGAAAGTATAGTGGTGCAGTTGTTGTTCCTTTTGTCTTACCCTAGGGTTCACTACTTAAAAATATTTTATTAGCTGTTCAAGAAAGAGAGATCAGCTGTTCTTTTCTAAGTTTTTCTATTCATATTCATCTGGATAAGGCCTATATTATGAACACAGAGTAGAGACTGGAGGGAAAAAAATCTGCCTTCATAAAAACTGATCTTGGCTGATGGCCACAGTAAACATGTGAAGCAAATCTACACGGATGACCTGAAAGCTAACACATAAAGGTAAAAAAAAGGGAAATGTTTTTTTCAAGGCTTATAATGCAAAAGATTTGTACCTTTAGGTCTACAGTCTATAGCACAGACTATATGTCTTGTCCTTCTGGGAACTTTGCAGGTCTTGAGTGCTCATAATTATCCAGATTATCCTTTGGGTAGATAAGTGACTGCTAGTACTGTGGTCCATAACAGCACTGGTATCTAACACTATTTCAAAGAACTTGGACTGTTCTTTCTAGGAACAAACAATCTTCAGTTAGTATCTGACTTGGAGACTGATAAAAGCAATTCTCAAGAAGTGCAAGGAGGAACCAAAGCATGGCATTCATACTGTGATATCCATTTTCTCTCTTGGACCAAGCTCCCTGTGCAGCTCCTTATGGCCCAAGCCTCATTCTTCTGTCATGGCAGAGTGGATGAAATGCACAGTAGGGAGTTTGAGTGCAGTTGCAGGCAGGCAGAATAAGACGTGGTACCTGGGAAAGCACTCTGGATCCTTTACTTTAAACAGGGTAATAAACTGTGATGTTTGCTTGGATGGAAAAGGTACTGGCTCTCCTCTGGGTCTTTTTTTGACATGTTAAATGGCTTGATTAAAAGGGTTGGTGAAGACATGGTTTGGCTGATATTTACACTGTTTGTTTGCAAGTTCCAGAGTGGCATCTCTGCCATTTCCAGACTCATCTATAGATGCAAATGGTCTCAATAACCCAGTTCAGAGTGCTTCTGAATTTGAAAGGGCAGTTAGACTTTTTCCTCTATGATTTCTTTGTGCACTTCTGCCCAGAATAAAAATTAATTTTCTTTCCAATGAAATCCTGACACTAGTTTAAAATCTTAAATTAAAAGTTAACTATATACAACCTGTTCTTGCACATCAGCCTTGGTCTATTTTTATTTTTCATGCTCAAGAATCTGAGAATAATTACTAATATTTTATGGAACAGAATGTTCATATTTTAAAACAATAAATCTGTTCAATCTAAAGCCTTAAATAATTTTAGCTTGGATTTATACATTGTGTCAATAGTCTGAAGAGAAACTTTGAATTCCTACTCCCACAGAAAGAGGTAGAATAGGTCTACATTTCTTTTTTGCTCTCAGATTTATGTCAGAAAATACAGAAAGTATCTGTGGCTCTAAATCAGAAAGATTAAGACTCATGTTGATTTAGATATAGGTTGCAAGGTCAGGTGGGATAACATTGTTTTTACTAATGTATTTTATCTTTTGTTGAATACTAAGGAGTTATGAAGAAATGATTTATAGAAAGTATTGTTGGTATGTTGCAGTAGTGCAGTATATTTCCTCCTAAATTCTCAGGTCAAAATATTTGTCTAATGTAAAAGAAAACAAAATAATGACATTTAATATTTGCTGCATTACTAACAGAAGTTTACCTTTTTCAATTTTTCATTTATAATTGTCTGATTTAGAGCTCTCTGGAAATTAGTTTGGCACTAAATGTACTTCCATGACCAGATCAAAGAGGTGAGAGTAGTCGAAAGAGGAGATGTCACTTTTCAAAGCATTATAATCATTCAACTGAAATGTTCTTCTAAGGCTCCATGTTTCAAAGTATTGGAAATAAACGTTGACAGTATTCATGATGCATCAGTTAAACAAAGGAAAGGCATAACTTCCACACTTGTTTAACATTACTTTCTGAGATAAAATTAATCCATAACAGGCTGTTACTAAAAGACAATGCAAATGAGGCCTCTTAGTGCTTGAAACCTTTTCTGTGCTTAGTGCTTTTGGTGCAGAATCCATCATTTGCTCTCAGCAATAGTCATTAATCTCTCACCTTTCTGGTCTGATGAATTCCTCAAAGTTGGGCTAAGAAAGCCTGTTCTTTTTGATGTAACCCTTTTGGATTGTCCTTTGTTATTGGCTTCTTTTTGATATGAAAATATCACATCATTAATTTATAAGGCATTTAAACTGGTAGCTTTAAATTATTTCATTTTCTGTAGACCAAATGTATTCAAGTTGTAGAAAGTTTCCTGAAATATCTGTGACCAACTTCCTGGAAAAAAAACCCAACCCAAACCAAGCAAGAAACCCTACTAAAATATATTATCATCCCTGAAGTAATTTGGTGTCTTTGCATTTATCCCAAATAAGAATGACTCCTCACAGAAAACTTTGGGTACATGTGATTTTTTGGCCTAATTGAGAAAGCAGCTGAACATCACCTGAAAAGCAGCAAAAGCTGTTACTGAAGGCTTGGGGGAGCCAGCATTTCTGAGGAGGTACAGTTCAAAATCAGATACAAAATGAATTCAGCCCCTATCTATTGAGTTTTGTCCTATGCAATGCCTTGGTTAGTGCTCAAGTTAATGAGATTCTGCATTCAATTGGCTGCTATTAATTTTACAGCCAAGTTTGAATGTCACTGTTGTAGAATTGATTTTAAGCTAAATAAATCTGGAAAAAAAAAAGATTAAGAGCCTTAAAAGAATATATATGTGTGTGTATATATATATGTATATATATATATATATATATGATCCCTTGTACTGTATCTTAAGATAAATGCAGTGTTTGCAGCATATTTCCCACACTTGTCATATCTCATACAAATTATTTTGATGGTAGACAAGTTCCCTTTATGTATTAGATAAATCTCACAATGAAAAATGCCAATTTACTGTTGATAATTTAAAATTATCCCCAGAAGCCAAGGCTAAAGCTGGCTGCAATCAGTATTACATTTATTTCACTCTTCTGATCAAGGCTGCATATCCAAATCAGAAAATACTGCTCTGATTCTAAGGCTTGCCTCCAGTCATTATCAGGTTTCTTTCAAAACTGTAAAATACTGGTATGAATTGTAATATTTTTCTTTTCAGACCACTATTACTCAGGCTGTGGATGTAATGGCAATGAGCAGCTCTGATGAAAGTGGTTGATTAAAAAGGCATTTGATGAAGTGTTTTTTGTCACAGTTATCTTCGCCAGCCACGGAGCAGATGTGAAGGCATGCTTAATAAGGGAGTTGAAGCTCCCCTCCAGTCCCAGGGCTTGTTTAGGCTGCATCCTCCATACGACTACAATGAGAGACAAAAGAAGAGGCAAATGAAGTCTAGAAGGTTATTTTAGCCACTCATTCTGGGATGTGGCAAATGAGATTTTGAATGCCCACCATTCCCTATTAACTACATGAAGAACACTTGGGGTTTATTACTTCCTCCTCTGGAATCACAAGCAGTTAAGAGCTGGCATAAATTTTCGAAGTATGTGTACGTCCATTAAAAACTGCTAAATTAAATATATGATCATCTAAATGCAAATCTTTCTCAGAAATTTTGTTCAAATCCATGATGTCAAATATGTTATTTTAAAGCTTGAGATCCCTCCCCCAAAATAATTAGTACTAAGAGAACACTTTAGACCGAAAGAAATTTTACCAAGCAAGGTATTTATGTGTTTAATGAATAAGAAACACACATACAAAAAATTATCTAAATAAAATTATACTTCTAGTATTTTACTATTTTACTTTATGCTCATCTACAATATTTGACTTCTCAATTGTCTTTGAACTGAGGACTGTGAACTATGCCAAGTGATTTGGCTTTGATACAGAAATAAATTTACAATGGGCATGTATAATCACAAGAATGAAACTCACAAAGAAAATTTGGTGTTAGTGCTGAAACCAAAATCACTGTCAATAACAGAAGTCAAGGAATTCTCAGGTGTTTTTAAGGTATACTATTGCTCTGATCCTTTTCCTTTTTTATAAACCCTCTCCTTACTGATATTGTGCTACCATTTACTACTTCAACAGTCATTATTCTACTTGGATATATCGTAATATGTCACAAGTTGAATATATTCTGATGAGAGAATTATGCAGTTTGTTTTTGGTGTGCATCAGGTCTCTGTGGAGCACAGTCCTTTGTTCTAAGTGGACAGGAATAAGGCAGCTCATGTGGAGGAAGATCCGTATCACCAGCCTGTAAATAATCACAGCATCTGTCCTTACTGGCAAGACTTTGGACACTTTTCAGGGAAATTGATCTGTCGGTTCCATGAGTCAGTAGAAGGGCTACACACTTGTTCCATGATCTTCTCAGATACCACTTTATTGTTTTTTATGGTATGTCTTCTTAACTGATTAGTGTGGAAGTGCATTCCCTCTCTGATTTCCTCAAGGTCATTTAAGGCTCAGCTTTCTCCCCTAGAGACCTCCAGCCCTGCTCAGAGAGGAAAAAAATGGACAATGAATGACACATACAAGATATGCTCCAAAAGCCCCCATTAGCCCATGTATTATGTGCTGGAAGTTACAACCTGAGCTGAAAGTTCTGTCTGTGTTGTTGAGGAGCTTCCTAATGGTTGCCAAAGTATTGATTGATCCCCCCACTCTGTAGTGCAGTATATCCACTCATTCTTTCTACATCCTTTGGAGATACTCATATTTTAGTAATCAAATATCTAAGGCAGCAATGGCTGTTCTTTGTGCTGCTACAATTTATGGGAGTTTACAGTGACAGAAAGATAGGGCCTGTTGGAGACAGGGCCATATGTGTCAGGGCCAAGTGGAGATGATCCCTCAGTGCCTAGATGGAGGGGCAGGCTGGGGAGCCTCCAGTGCAAGTTCCTCACAGGTGGCATGGATGAGAAGGCAAGAAATAGTTCCAGTGGTTATGAGAACCACAAACCAGACTTGTGGCTTCCCAGGGGCTCTGCAATTCCTGGTGTTGGTACAGCAAGTCCTTTGGCTGCAGCAGCAGTTATTCTACAGAGCTTCCCAAGAAGTAACTTGTGGTTTTCTGTGGCTGCAGCTTTTGCTGCTGGGCACAACAGTAATGCACAAACTTGTTAGAACAAAGTCTGGTTTGGATTGTAGCTGGCCCGTCGGTTTCAGAAGATTTCTCCTTCAGCAGATGGTAATAATTTTTTACCAAACATTGCAGAATTAGACATTTACTGAAAGATACATGCTCACTGCATGGTACCCATGTGCATCTCTTGCTTGACTAGCACTTCCAAAACCTTACACTATCCTGGTTTGCATTTGCCTCAGCTTTGGGTCCAGAATGCAGTACAGAATGAGGCTTGCACAAATTTTCCCCAGTAAACTTGACATGGCACAGATTTAAAAGCCTGGATACTCAAGTCTAAGCAGAAAATAATGTAAAACTTTTTCCTCAGATCTGTTCACTAATGACAGCCAAAATTAAAACTGCTAGTTGTTCAACTGGGAGATGCCCCTGAGTTCAAGAAAGTGCACAAAGCACTATGAATCTCTTTGTGGAATTCCAAACCTTCTGTTTTGTATTGTAGGATTTTTGAATCCTTTCCAAGTCCTTATATCGAGTGCGATGTTAATGGTGGCCTGCCAAGGAAACAATGCTAAATGCTTTCTGCATGGCATGTATACAGTCTTATACACCACAGCCCCAGCCTTAGAAATCAAGCCATAGACAAACAGAAAAGTCTAGAAAAAATTGCATGAGCTTTAAGGAGCTAACATCTACAAAACTAAACCCTGATGGAGAGAACTTCTTATGTCAAATAAGAGTCTGATTTGAATTCTGTAGCAACACTGATAGCAAAGTATAAGAATAAACAAGCCTTAGGAGTTTACATTTGCTCTGTCTCTTACTTCGCTAAATTATTTAGCACATTACCATAAAGGAGGAAAATTTAAAAAAACAAAGAACAAAGCTGCCAGATGAAGAACACAAGAAACAGCACTTCAGCAGATGGCTGCTATTTAGTTAAAACTTTCCTTCCCTTATACCTAGAAATAAATGTTTCTTTTCCAGAAAACCTATACAGTATTTAGGTCAAGTTAAATGATAACAATTGTGTTCTGTACACTTTGTGCTCTTTTTGTAGAAAAATTGTCAGTACTATTTGTCAGCAATATGGTGATGGATGAGGCTGAATCCTAAAGTACACAAATCAAAAGCTGGAGATGAAAAGCATCATATAAATATGATGACCATGTAAATACTTACATCCTAACGGCATATCTGTTTGTACAGAATTTTGGCAGCTGCTCATTAAAGAAATGGACAGGAATGTCATTCCTTTCTGCTTTAGGATCCATGTTGTGCCTGAATTAAGAGTGTGTGGGGGAAAAAGAGCATTCCAGGGAGGAGCCAATTATGGGGATGAAAGAAATATGTGCTTGGAAGATCCACATGAGAGCAGCATCAGCAGGGGTGGAGGGAGAGATTAATAGACACTTGGTGGAGTGAAAGACTTTTCCACATATTTCTTTTTTGTCCATCCTCCTACTCTGCTGAATGTGTACCTGCTTGTGCCTGTCTCTGCCTTTTTCCTGAACAGACCCAATGATGTGAGCAAGCTTGCAAAAAATATAAGATTAAGGTGGTACCACTAAGCAATGTAGCTATGGAATTCTGTAAACAAATGTTCTTGCAAAGTTTTAGTGCAAAAGTAACATCTCTGTGTTTTCATAAAGGTTTCCTACTTTGAGATAAATTAATTGATTGGGCTAAGCCACAAATGTGTGCAGGGGAATGATCAAACCCTTCAGAATGAGATTCTAGTAAAAATGAATGAATGAATGAATGAATGAATGAATGAATGAATGAATGAATGAATGAATGGATGAATGAATGAATGAATGAAGCTGTGCTTCTTAAGCTAAGCACCCTGTTTTTGAGAAAACATACCTGCAAGTATGAAACTATATTGAAAAGGGGGTGGTGGTGGGAGGATTAGGATCCTTATTCTTTGAAAGAAGGTATTTTACTTCAATGACTGAGTCTGGTGCAACTGTCTCAGGGTGGGAATGCCTCACATGGAGAACCAGAACCAAGAACACCCAGACCCAGATGGAAATTTGGGACAGAAAGCAAAGGTGACCTAGCCAGTCACAACTACCTTGGAGGAACAATTTGTTGCGCAAACAATGTGGGCTTAAGACTGAATGCTGAATGAATAGGAAAAAATAATAACCATTCAGATATCTCTTACCTTACTTTTTAATAAAAACAAATTTCTACTTTATTTGAAAGGATTTCCTTTATTTGAAGAAATGAGTAAATAAAAGTCAGGCAAAATATTAAAATATATTGGGGGAAACAAACTTTAACAATTCCACATGTTTTTAAAATATTATTAAAAGATGCCAAATCCGCTCAAACACAGTGTAAGATTTTTTTGTGTATCATGCATTGCTCAATTCTTCAGATAATTCAGAGTGGTCAGGCATTCTAATGACAAGCAGACTTGATTGAATGAGAAAAAGATGTAAATGTAGTTGGCAACTATTTATAGTATTCCCTTAATCATACCAACAAACAAAAAAGTAAAATCCTTTGGTTTTATTTTATTTGTTTAAAAACAATATCCCATATTGTTCTAAGAGAGCACACATCTTGGGAGGGGTTAAACATAAATTTATATCAGTATTTACTTTTTCTTACTATTATAAAAATTCTAGATATTTAGCATATTTGAAAGCCAAGCAATTTTTTGTGTCTAATTTTAGAAAACTTTTTTTGTCATTTTACATGTTGTTTCATTTCACAGCAAGCTGAAGTAATAAAAAGGCCACATTACAAATATAGGATTCAACATACAGCATATAGCTCTTCATTTTTGCAAGTATCTATCTTACACTCGGTTGACCTTTCTGCAGGATTTCAGTACTTTGCAGCTTAACACCTAACTTATCGTTCTGTGATAACACAGCAATGACTGGAAAGAGGTGAGACTTTTCCTGCTTATTATAAGCAAAGAGCAAAAAAAGTGAAAGGCATAAATCAGCATTTATAAATTGATACGTTTAACTAGGACAGAGTTTTTTAGGTCTATCTCTTCTCATAATAAAATGTTTTTCTACACTAAATTCTGCATAGTCTCATTCAAAAGTCTAGAGAGAACCGTGCTCAGAAGAAAATCATTCCAGTACAGGAGCAACTAATTTGGGGCTACTTGGGTAAAACAAAGAGAGAAAAAGGAAAGATATTTCATATCTTTGCAAAGTTCCTAGCACAGTGGTACGTGAGTTTTAGCTGCTGCCCTTGGCACTGCAGTGGTAAAAAGTGATGACTGATGAAGACTGTGGTATGGTGAAATGCCTGACTGAAGGGGCACATATTGCAATGTCCTCATGTCTCCCACAGCAGCTCACTAGAACAACTGGGCTCAGCCTGTTCTGTGGTTAGAACACTGTGAACTCACGGCCCTTCAGTGCATGCTCTGCCCTAGTAAAGAAAAATTTTTCAAGCAGTTTCTACCACTATATCCAAAGACTATATTGGCCACACAGTCAGTAGAAATGTTTCTCTCAGCTATCTCCAATCTTACTCCTGGTAGGAAAGAGGTTTTGTACAGTTTTAAAAGAAAATTTTCTGGGAGCGGGGTGTTTACAAAGCACCCTACTTTTAGAGATGGCAGTAAATATCATTATCAGTCTATTACACATTAAATGTGTCTTCAGGAAGAAAAATTAAACATAACAATTACAAAGTTGGTCACCTTTTAAAGATGTGTAGTAATCTCAGTTGACTGCTTAATTTGATATGAGGGTCATATAAAGTTGGGTTTTTTTTTAATCCTGGGTTTACAGTTGCTCTATTCCTAGATAGGCACTAAAACCATGGTAGCGCAGATGAGGAATTTTTACTGTTGCAGCACTAATTATAATTTTCAGTGGGAACATCTGCTCTTCCCATGTTGGTGGATCAGTGTGGAAGGAGAGCTATCTGTTTACAGACATTTATTCCCATTTTCCTCTAGCCATGATTCTGGGAGGACTTAATATGTTTATATAATCCTGATTGCTCAACCCAGCAGTTCTTATCCTGACAGCTTCTGTTGTATAACCAAAAGTATCTATGTCCAGTCAATATGTGCAATAGAACTGCAAGAAGCAAGACTTAAGGTAGAACGTCTCAGTTATGTTGTTTCCTTCCATTATATTATAAAATTGGGCTTGCACCTTTTCACAATTCCTGTTCCAATGCGCCCCACTGGATAATGAGGGCTGTCCCACAGACAAATTAAAAAACAAGTTTTAAAGCACTGTTAGTTAGAACATTTAAAGAATGACTGATAGTTTTCTTAATATTCTTAAGTGATTGTGCACATTGACAAAGAACTTAGTTATCTGAACTGTAAGGAGGTGAGACTGGTAATATATCTGTAGGGGAATTCTGTGCTAAAAAGCACTAGAAGCAGCATTTGTCTGCATCTGAAAAGGGGAGATAAGGGGCACATGAAGGCATTTACAAAATCTCCTAACACTGCACAAAAGACAGAAGAATGTAGCAGGCAAACAACATGCAGGAAGACAGAGAGGAACTGTAGCTGAGAAGGAAGGCTTTTATTCCTACTGCTTACCTACACTTTGTACGAAAAACTCTGCAACACTTTGGAAAGATTCCTGATGACTTTCAGATGCTCATTTTTATGAGTTTTATTAACACTTGGGATCTCTTGCTTTCAGAGTAAGATGAGCACTAAGCCAGGTCACAGTGTCCCCGTGTACCTTGAAGCAAGAGCTTGAATCATCTGACTGGTGCATGTGCTTCATTCCTTGGGACAGTGAGGAGCTGTAGGATTCTCTCTATCTGCTAGGTGCAGGTTTATTGCATTTTTCTGTGCCTGCCACTCTTCTTCCTGACTTCACAGCGTAGCAGTGGGAATATTAATATCCGAAATGTGGTTTTCACCATTTGATTATTGGAAAAAATGTAAACACTTCTGACTTTTGCCTAAAACAAGAGTGAAAGGACAATGTTCAATAATTTGTTGAAGTGTGACTTCAGCTTGGGAGAGCTTTTCTCTGACAGTGGGCATGGGCTGTCACACAGCACAGGTGGCTTCAGGAGTCACTCCCTTACTCGTTTAATGCAAGCAGCTGTGAGCTTTGAAATCCTGTGCCAATGGGCTAAAAATATGCACGTGTTTAAATGATTTTAAATGAGAACTGTAATACAATATTTTCTATGAAAATAGTTCTAAAGCCACCAAAAGACCTAGTTGTCAATAATTTCCAGGATCTGGAAGTTAACCAGACTTTCTGTTTTGCAAAAGCACACTGAGCCATTTGGCTTCCTCTGTCTTCATAAAGCCCTAGAACCCCAAGCCCCATAGGTATAATAACTTTGATTTTGCTGATCCTAAGCTACCTAACTTGTGATGTACCTTAGGAGTTCCTAAGACAATACTTAGAGGAAAGTTATAGACAAATTGCTATAAAAAATTCTTTTTGTCTTGGAACTGCCCACTGCAATTTTATCCTTCCTACAACTGTGTAGGTGTATTTAAACGGTATATTCAAAGGTCAGGCTTTATTAAATACCATTTGTTGTTTTCCCCTTGAGTCTTTAACTTTGCTCATTCTATCTGTGAATTCTATGTGATTTTGCTTCAAAGAAAGTGTCTTGTCTGTAGTTAGTCCAATGATAAGGCAGGAGGCAGTAAATGTACAAGTGAAAAAAATATAAGTAAAAAAAAATAATATCTAAAGTGGGGATCTGCTGGAGAGCTCTAATATGACCAGGAAAAGCACTGTTGGAAAAAACTCAGGGAAGGAGAAACAGGGAGCCGTGCCAGGTACTGTAAGTGCAAAGACTCAGGATAGATGTGCAGCCAGTGAAGTGTCAGTGCCATTGGTGTGGAAAGCAGCCACTTAAAGCTGTGATGTGGCAGGGGATCAGAGACTACTGCTGCTGCAGCTCCATGCAGGGAAGAAGCTCCATCACACAGCAGCTGGACTCTGTCACCCAGCCTTGAAGTTGCAAGGTTGTCAATCAACCTTGCAAAAAATGCTCTGCTGCTAGATCACTGTACTCTACTCTCTTTAAAATCTGGGGACATTTTTGAGAGATAATTCTCCCTTTTCTCCTACCACTCTGCCACCCTTCTTGTCTCTCCCTCACAAAAAAAAAAAAAAAAGGAAAATAAAAAGAAAAAAAAAAGAAAAGAGGAAAAAAGGAAAAGAGGAAAAAAGGAAAAGAGGATGACATACCCATTTCAGTTTTCCCAAAAAATATTAATTTTGTTTTGATTGGATCATCAAAGAAGAAATATTGTTTACATGTATTTTAAAATGTGCATAGTTTTGTGTGGATCAGTGGAACCCAGATGATGAAAATATCTATTTGCATAGGCTTCCAAATGGCAGGATGTTTGCCCAGATTTGTTTATGGTAATAATTTCTACTGATGTGTGGATTTGTATGCTTGAGCTTTTATTTAAAAGCCAAAGGCAGAAGCTGACTTTGTTATCTTGCACAGCTGATGGAAAGCATGAATTTTGTTTTCATAGTCAAATATCTTCTCTAATGCTTTTCTCAATGTTCATTTGGGACTGGATTTCATTCTT
Organism: Cinclus cinclus; assembly: GCF_963662255.1. Classification (NCBI taxonomy): domain Eukaryota; kingdom Metazoa; phylum Chordata; class Aves; order Passeriformes; family Cinclidae; genus Cinclus; species Cinclus cinclus. Next base: position 30,407,751 of record NC_085048.1, read on the forward strand.
CTGTTGTTAAATGCCATAGAGAGGCCAGCAGGAGTGGGAAAATGACTATACCCATAATTTTATCACTTTGTTCATGAATTATTCAAGACTGATTCAGATTGTTAAGGTTTTAAGGGCCTGAACCTACAAGATCATTGTTGCTTATTTTCCACTGAGGCCTATGGGAGCTTACAGAAGGTACCAGATTTCAGCTTTTGCCCTAAGCAAGGAGGACATTATTTCAAACCTACCCATCAGCATATGACAAAAGAAGTATGTCAAACATATTCATTACTGATATTTTACAGGGATAAACATTTCAGCTTATGAATAAGAGTGACCACCATATCTGAAGGTAAATTCAGATACTGGGAAGCGACATGAGATTTGTGCATCTCTGGACATTATCAAGAAAACAACTGAAATGCTTTTGTGAGAAAATCTGTTAGAATTGACAGGATTTTGAAAAGACCTTAAACTTTTTGAAAGCCTGACTGAAAAGTGACTGACTAGGAGAATTCAACTTATTCAGTTTACCCAGGGCAAGGTTGAAAAGTTCAGCAGGAATCTCTTGGAAAATGCAATACATGACTCATAAATCTAAGAGGAAAAGGAAAATAGTGTTAAATTAACTCTCACTTACAGGAAAAAAGGTTATCCGCCCATTAAAAATTTAGCACTCACAATTTAACTGGTGTTGGTTAAAAGTTGATATTAGATAATATTTAGACATTATATATAATATATAAATATGCAAACATACATACATACATACATACATGCATACACACATACACACATACATACATATATTTTTGTGAAGAAGTGTGCATAAATGCGTTGATAAATATCTGTGTACCTAAACATTTAATCTTTAATTTCTAATGCTGCCGACTAGTGGTGTTTAGGTGACATTGTCTCTGGAAAAAGTGCAGGTCTACATAGTCCTTATCACTCAACATAAGAAGTAGAAGCAGGCATATAGGCGAGATACTATTATTATGTTAATATTCCTGCTTAGGAGAGATAACAGGCAAAATTAAGGAGTACAAACTAGTAGAACATGGGACTGCAGATACTGTTTACTTAGAAAGACAGCTGAAAATTGCCACTATGTAAGAAATATTTTTAGAGATTTTTTCACTATAAGATTGAAGTCTGTCTGCAGAAGACAATGTTTGATCATTGTATATAGTTTTTTTCAGCTTTATTATTGGCAGCCATCTTCCTTTACCCCATATTTATCAAGTTTCAAACCAACAAGGTGCATATGGCAAAACTCAATTTTCCAGTTCAATATAACTGGGGAGAACTTACAGAAGGAAAATATTGATTTTTAAGAGTTTTTCCTATATTTTCACTGCCAGATTATTGTAAGGGGGCTCCATACACTTTTCTTTCTATTTTGATATTTGAGTTTGGAGCTGGTTACATAGTCTAGCTCCAAGAGCCAATAAAAACAACTAAATCTGGGATGCATTAGGACTATAAAGACACATGCACTGGAAAAGCTGCAGCCATTGTGCATAGACATGATTAACTGTAGCCTCAGGTTTGGTTGTAAAATATTATGTTCATCATGAAGGTTATTATTTTATTCACTATAATCCTGATAATTTATCAAATTGATTCAAAAGATATTTATAGCTTATACTAGAGGGAATTTGTAACGTTTTTTCTTTAAATCTGAACCAGTTAATATTGCAACACTGATGTAGTTTCTGTCAGAAGACATTGCTTTGACACCAGAATATTTATTCTGTTTTTCCCTATAATTTCAGAAAAGAAAAAAATCTTATTCCTTTAACATCTATCACTGAGTATTTATCAAGGAGGAATTTTATTAAGGTGTTATTTTCTTTTACTACAATACTGGATCATGATTTAACAATTTTTTTGAAATATCTGCTTTGCTTATTGGAATATGTAGTACGTATTTGTGTCATGTGTGCATGCAATGAAACACTTTAAAAGCCCATTTCTGATTCTGTTAGTAAACTTGCAAAAAAGTGAAACAAAAAGTAGTTCAGTCTGGACAGCATTAAAGAACTAAAACAAACAAAACTAAAAAACAAAACAGACAACCCCCAAACACAAAAATCAAAAACCTCAATCCCAAAACAAAAAAAACAAAAATCACAAAATCTTCCCCAAATAAAAAAAAAAAAACCTAATGCTGTAGTTGAGTCTTGTCCTTAAGAGAAATTCTGCCTACACAGCATTAACAATGTAAACCAAAACCTGTAGAAAACTGATGCTAACTCCGCAGCAAACTGTCTCTGAGTCCTGAGACTGGGGGATATGTCATGAAGAGGACAGAAAATGCAAGAGCAGCTTCACAGAGATTAAATCATTGTATCTGGAATTAAAAAAAACAGGTTACAAGCAAGGCTGTTAGTGTATTTCTGTAACTCACATCATCGTTCCTCTGGAGCGCCTTCAGAAATCAGTGTGCAATCAACACACCAAGTCTTTTGGTCAATTCCATAGGGAAGGTCTTCCTGTCTTGTCCTTGAAACTGTAAGAATCTGGATAAACTCTAGGGAGATGTCTTAGATCTTTGCAAATTTTTTGCCATCTAAACAATTGCTCTTGCTGGCTTGGTTATGGTTGTCTGGGTATATGGTACATGCTGGATAATTAGCTGCACAAAACCATTTTAAACAGGTAATTAAAATGTGTTGAGCAGCTGGGAATCAGGACAGTGAAACAAAGGGTGCTATCAAAGAATGTTGATTATTTATAAAGGGGAGATAACAGCTAATAGATATTTGCCATAACAAGGAACATGTGGTCTCAGAGTCTATAATCCAAAACCAAATTAACACTGTACTGGAAACTCCAGTCGTTTCTATGCACTGCTAAGGTGTTAAGAAAACTGGACAACTTTCTCAACAGCTGTATTAAGAAAGCTGAAGTTCAGGCATCTTTGGCCACCTATTATCATGAATGAAATTAAATGGAAGGTCTATGCTAGAGCTTAGACCAAGGGGCTGTAGCATCACAAAGTTGAACTCCATCCATTTAAGAAACAGGATGCAACAGATTAATGATGACCAGAATGTTTGTGCTCCAAGAAGAAACTCTGGCTAAAACACTCTTCATCTGTGCCTTTAGTGATTTTCCTTGACAGAATCCTTACAGAGACTTGTGAAAAAAAAACAATGCCTTCCCAACATTAATAATTTCCGAAAAAAAAAAGGAACACCTGTTATTAGATCAACACCCTCTTGAACACAGAACCTCTTCTTGACTGCAGCAAAATTTCATAATTTGGGAGCCCTAGAAACAGCTTCTCTTAAGTTGATACTGTGTGTATTAAAGTCAGTGATGAATTAATTTAATGTCAGACAAATCTTCAAAGCAAAAGCATTCATTTTTAATTAGAACCTGTCTTTTTTAGACATTAAAATTTAGACACTTCAGCTTTCTCCAGTTTACCACTGTATTTTTGGAAGTGTATTTCTAAACATTTGCTAGTACATATATGGCTATGTCACTACCCTTCCTGAATTTAACATCTGTTTATATCACAAACTGTATGTTGCAGTCTTGTTATATTGGATGAAAAAGATTTTTAACAAATTAATTTATTTCACCTGTTCTAATGCCAGTTTTTCTTCCTACAAGTACCCTCAAGTACTTTAAACAATACATGGGTTTAGTCCTTTTAGTCTAGTTCCAGCTGAATAATCCATAAGAAAAAGTTGTTTTATGTTGTCAAGGATGTTTGGATAAGTAACTCTATTGTGATCTGCATTTTATATCAGAAATATAGAAAAAAATTAGACACATTTTTTTTCACTTGTGAATAGCATATCAGAAAATTTTTCTACAGTGAGGCCGAGGTTCAGAAAGATGTTTGGGGATATAATTCCTATTTCATTACCATAGGGTTACATCTATCAAGCACTTCAAGAATTCTGGCTAAAATTCACTCTTAGTTACCCAGGACTCTGGTACCTGTTTGGCATTTCAACTTTTCCTCTTTCTAGTCTCCCATTTTCCTTTACAACTGCTCTCAACTGAAACTTCAGTCTTGGTTTGTTTCCCCAGATAGCGAATCCTTTTTTCTGTAACTTCTAGTTTGGGTCATAGTCTTGACTCACAGAGAAAGAAAATATGAAGTTATAAGCAATAATAACAAATACAAATTACTGGGAATGCGCAAGGAAATGAGAACCTTTCAACATAGTTTAATTGCAAGAAAAAAAGATTTTTATGGTCCACTGTTGATTGTGAGCAAAATCACAAAGATCCTGTCTTTTCTATCTGGGTAATTGAATAGCTTCCTGTACAAAAATTTGTGATGTGATATCAATGTTTAAAGAAAAAATTAGAAATGCATATAATGCTTTATAGAAATACTTTTAAATAAAACACTGTAATAAAACATTGTATAATTACTAGATGCAACAACTGCAATAGGCATTTCACCCTGCTCACTCAAAAACTATTCACTCAAGTCCAATTAAATTTTTCACCAAGGGATTTAGGCCAAAAGAATACTTGGTTCTAAGTTTTACAGGAAAGCATAATCAAAACGTAGTTTTTGCATGCCTAAGTCTATTATACAATGAACCTAATGAACATCTAACTAATTGCATATCTAATGGAAAAAAATTATATGGATCAGTGGGATATCTACTGAAATACCATTGCCTTTGTAGCATTTTTTATTATACTGTTATTTGGGTCTATATGAAATTTCATCTCTCAATCCAATTAGCTCCACATGCCTGTGATTCCTTCTGCTTCTTTGTTTACTGTTGTACAGCTTATTTAAAGGATCAAATTACCTGATAGTGCAAACTCTGTGATGATGTCATGTCAAAGATCAGTACTTTCAAAGCAGTATGGAGTACCTGTGATGGGAATTGCTATGTGAATCATTATACTGAACCAAGGGAGAAATATTGTACTGGAAAACAAAGCTTCCCACGTGTGAACAATGTTCAGAGGGCCAAGGACAAAAAATGTTTTGTGACCAGCACCTCTTTTTTTCTTATGGACAAGGGATTTGTCTGTCCCTGCTGTCAGCACTAGTGTTAACTACTTCAACTGTGATTACTTTCTAAACTCAGATTATACTTAGGGAAAGATTATTTACTACCACAGTTGTATACAGTGACACACAATTGAGCCTGAAGTAATAAACTCTTTATAGAGGCGTAGGCTGCTGGATCCAGTTCACATTACTGTGCCTTGTAACTATTGTCAACTATCAAGCAAGTAGTGGCAGAGGTGATCTTGCAGGGCAAAGCTCCTCTGTGAGTTGTGACTTGTGTTTCTGATCATTCACTCTGCAATACTGTGTGATATTTCATACCTTCACAACCCTGCAGACTTAATGAGCTCTGTGTTTCTCTGACAACATCCCAAAGAAACAAAACCCACAAATAAAACCCACAAACTTGATTCTTGACTTTTAAGTAGGAAAAAGAAATCCCAACCAACCCTCACCAAAATCCCCAAACCATCAAAAAGCTATAGGGAGATCAAGCAACATAGAAAAAGTAGGTGTATTCTATATCTACCATACATAGAGCATAACATGAACAATGTATTTATTTTCATGAATGTAGCAAACTAAGGTTGCTACAATTTTTTTGCAAGTCCTGCTATTGACAATCCTTCTACACAAGCATGGCAAGAATTACAGAACTGTTGTAGTTTGGAGGGAATCTCTGGAGATCATCTTGTTCACCCACCCTGCTGAAGCAGGGACACCCAGAGCTGATTGCCCTGGACCATGTCTAGGACATGGATATGAAGCGTGTCCATATTCAATTGAAGTGCACCATGATCATGTTTCTTGGTGGTAGAGGGGATTGAGACTAGGTGATTTTAAACGTCCTTTTCAACATTTCATGACTATGGGACTGCGGTTGTGCAATACTTAATAAATACATGGGAGCACCATAAACATTAACTTCATGTTATCATTCATCCAAACCTAGGATTAGTGTGATCCAAAACAGATGAATGAGGAAAACAGCTACTGTTTTAAATAGCTCAGTTGTACATTTTCTGGGCAGAAGACAAGCTAGCTGTAAATCACAGTTGGTCAGTTTAACGTGGCCTGTGCAGTCCCATCAGAGTAAAACCAAATTCCGTAATCATTAGAACACAATAATGTTTTCCATGGGCGTAGTGTTAACCCAGCCACAGGAATGGAGAAGCACACTCTATATGGAACTTTAAGTACCACTGCAGATAATTCCCATGTTTGTTAGAATGTGAAATAGATGATTAGCTAAAAAAGTGAGGATTGCTTACGCCCACATCATTAAGCATTGCATTCTACCATGTACTCTGGCTGTTTTGGAAAGAAGTGGGCTGTTTTCATGCAGTTGGTACCAGAAAACTAATGAAATTCATTTTACTGTCATTGCTGTTAATTGTGTATTATTCTAGTTATTCCACATTACCAAGTGATGATCTTTTCCACAAAAAGCCACTTTATTTATTAATAATTCATCTATTTTTCTTAGGATCTAAAAGAGCAATTTCTCTATCAATTAATTGATTTTCTTTAATATGCACCAGTGAAACTCTTCTAAATTTTTTACATCTTTTCTGATCAAAGTGAAGTCAGAATGCTGGTAATATAAATTTATATGAGAACATTGTATTTTCAGTACTATCCTCCACCACATCCTTATCATATACCAGTGTTTTAATTGGCTTTGGAGAGGCTTAGAGTAGATCTCCAGTGATTTTCTAGGAGTATCAAAATTCTGTTTTTATAGTTGCTTCACTTTTTTTTATAGTTGCTTCACCTTTTTGTTCAGTATTTCATAAAGTTTACTGATCTATGCGTAGGAAATAGCACATAAATCCCCAAACCACTGAGGAAGGAGGGAGAGGAAGAGAAAACTAATGGAAGAATTGCCTGTTTTAGCTATTAACTCTCTTTGTAATTTGGTCTTTTTAAAAAAAAGTAAAGTAAAAATTGTGCAGATTAATCAATAAGAAGGCAGACTTTTCAGTGTGGATGCCCTTGAAGCTGTTTTTTCTGCATCTGCTTTTCTCCAAGGTAAGTTTATGACCTGAATAAATGTTACATGACTGTGTCACATGGCAATGGTTTCTTTTACCTTTTCCCCCTGCCTCCTTTGTCCAGCTGTGCTGTCCATTTCCTTCAGAACACTTTCTATCCAGAAAGAGCTTAACCATTGCAATCACCATTGGCCAAGGAAAAGCCAAAAACGAGAAAAAATAATTTCTTGGTCTCGGTAGTGTTGTAGTAATTCTCACAATTGTTCTAAGATGTGTTTTTTTTCCTCATAAACCTGCAGATCATAAAGAAAGCTGGTATATCACATAGCCAAGAAAAAAAACAAAAACCATTGTGCTCTATCAACCAAATTTGCTTTTATGCTCACACTAGGAATTGTAATGTAAAAAAAAAAAAAAAAGCTGGAAAGCACAATTCTCTTGGAGGTTCCCTATTAAATCCTACAGCTATCACCGAATGCTTTGTGTCAGGATGCGTTTACGTCAGGAAATCGACATCAGCAGCAGATTCTCCCAGACTTTCTAAGAACTAATATTATTTGCTCTGCTCCATAGCTAACCAGAAAAAGATGCCTGACTGCACTGCTATAGTTCATAAATTATATTTAGGAACACAAACTTTGTTCATAGGGTCTTCTTTTACAACTCTGGATAAAAGTCTAGGTCTGGTAAATTCAATAGGAGTTTGACACTGACTTTTATTGAACCAAGATTCTACCCCCTGCATCCGACTTTTGCCTGTCAGGAAGGTCCTTTCAGATTTCTCTCAGGTATTGTAAAGGAGCTAAAAAGGAAGACTGAGTTGCTTGCACAGAGTGCTGTCAAGGGGTTCTAACTTATATGATGATTAGACCCTAAATAAACAGGGGCTAGAGGGGGTAAAATTTTGTGTCTGTATCCTCAGCTATGATAAATCATTGTAGATGTGTATACTTAACCTCATGAAGACTCCCTAAGACCAGCTGAGGATTCAGACAAAATATATTTTGATAGTCTTATTTTCTTAAGATTTTCTTATTTTTAAAGCAGATGAATAAATGGGAAGATATGAATATTATTATTTATATGAATATTAATTATTTTATTTTGAAGAACTAAACCCCAAACTCATTAAACGTGGTAGTATAAGTTTAGGGAGTAGACTCACAGATGAAATTTTTTTTTTTGTTTTATCAGCTGTTTTTGTCAGCTTTGTAAAAACTATAACAAAATGAAAAAGAAGGGTTTTTTAGGTTAAAGGTCTGAGGATATTTTCTTTGTAATACATAAATATGAGTTTTAGAGTAATTTAATTCTGTAGTTTTATTTCGTTTGTTTTGGTTTTTATTTCTCACTGTAGAATAGTGTGATAATGCAGTTAATGCTCTTTAATATGAGTAAATGTTACCTTATTCTCACATGCAATTGCATTGATCCATCAAACAGATTAAGAAATATTCTACTTCCTTTTGGTATGCACATGGAAGGAGTTAAATGAGTCATATGTATAGAAGAATCAACTAGTGTAATTTCCATAACATAAACAAAAAGTAAGAACAATATAAATGTTATTCTTTTATGTGTAATAGCCAAACAAAGCTTGCACGAGGACTAGTCCTTGGACAAGTATACATTTTGCGTTGTTATTTTTATAAAAAGTTGATTTTATATAGACAAAGTAAAAACTGTTGTATGTCTACTAGGTAATGAGAACCTTTTGCATGATACAAAGTCTAATATTTAAAGAGCATAACTAAACTATAAAGAATTTACTGTGTTAAGCTGGTTTTTTTGACTGGATTTTTTTAGATCACACAGTTTTGGAATTGCATCTGATAGTAATGTTGATGAAATTTTTGCCATAGGAGAAAATTAATTTCAGTATTACATGAGAAGAGAATAAATAAACTAAAAGTACAAATTAAAAAAAAATCCTATTGCATTGAAAGCAGCCGTTAAATTGATGTGGATGGGTGTTAAAGAAAATCTAGGGCTCAATCAGTTCCAGAATAATCTCTTATGCCTTCAGGAATGCAAAATGCATGCAAGTGGCAAAAGAAGATTAATTTTAACACAGGAATTTTAAAGTAAAAGTAAATAAATATAACCCATTTAAACAAAATTATAGGAATTTTTCTGACAGATTTAGTATACTATTTCTTTTCTAGAAGTGGAAATTTTAATTTGAAGAGGTAATAAACATTTAGAAAAATATTAGACATAGTTCATACCTTGTATTGGGATAAATGAGTTATTTACAATCTCTAGGAATTGTATATGTAGTCCTTTGATATTCCAGAAGGGGGCCACTATGAATGATCATATATTATGTCTGTCCCATGTTAAATAAACTTGAACTTTTACTACTGCAGCTTCTTCATGTTACAGTTTGCACTTGTTATTTAAGTACCTGCATCCTTCTGGAGAGACATAAAATTTGCAGGCAATGCTTGCATTACCTTTAGTACAGACATTAAGTGTGAGTTTGTAAATGGAAGTTTTCAGGAAGTTTCACTCCAGGCTAGTTCCAGTTCAGTCTAGTTGAAAACATGCCCATCAATGGTGGGAGCTCATTTTCTTGTTGCCAAACTGAGTTTTATGGGACAACAACTTGGTTTTGGAAACAAAGATTGCTGACTGCTACAAGGCTGACTAAAGAAGAAAAGTGAATGATGAGCTTTTAATGATGGATTTTTAGACATCCCCTGGAATATACAGTCCTGTGTTTTTCATAACTTTATTTCCCACTGAGATCAATTCACATCTTAATTTCAGGCCACATTCCATCAGATTTACCCCTAAATGAACAGTTATTTACTTTGGTGAAATGTTGTGTTAATCCTTTTAAGTGGTATTTTCAAGTTATTACTTTGTACATAAGTCATCATTAACACGTAATTCTAGTTCTTACGAGTTTATTCAAGGGTTTTGTTTGTTCTTTCTTTTAAGTCTGTTTGTAAATGATATGACATCTCAGTGATATATTTATATGAATGCAGGTTTTGCTGGACACTGCTCCTTAAACTTCCGCAGGAAAAATGTGGACACCTCTATAATCACAGGTAGCATCTACAATTAACCACATCTGAGTTCTCATCTGTCACCAAATGTAACCCCCTACATAAGATCTTAGTTTGTCTGTGACTCATGTTGCATCCACTCTGATTTTCCCACACCATTCCTTTAACATCATTACCTTACTTTACTCATATGCATCCCACGCACCTGTGATACTCCAGTATGTTTTCCATAAGGACCCATACCCACACCTGCCTCTCAACATCCATGCTGAATTTACTAGAATGTCATGTTCTTGGAAAAGAGATTAGAGGCCATCACCAGGAGCAGAAGTTACTGACACATTAGAACTGTCTGTGATATGTCCTTACTTCATCACCAGAAACTGTCAGAGTGGACAGATTTCTAGCCAGTGAGAGTAACTACTCAAGGGTGGAATGCTGCTGTTCTTGGCTGTGAACATGCATACCTGTATCTAATCTTTACCCTTCATGCCCCTCACTGGGATTTGGCAGGGGGTTTGGCATAACACTGCATATGCCTGACACTTTCAGTTATCGTTTTCCGAAATCATCCTGGTACAAATCCTAGCTCTGCCGTCTGCCTGACAAGGAATGGCCCCCACTGAGCCCAGCTCTCTCCATAACTACAACGATGCAGTGTGAAACTGGTGTGAAACAGCAGTTAAGGACCATTGCTGCTTGTCTCCTAGGTCAGCCAGTTGAGGAAATATTTTCAGCCAATTTACTCCTTGATTCCCAGGGAAGGTGGAAATCAGCTCCCTGAAGTGAGGATGAAAAACTATTCAAACATATCGTGACACTCAGAGAACAGCACAGTCTGCCATATAGGTCAGTAGCTGTTGAAAATATATAAGTAATCTACAAATTAACAGACCTATGGTTAAGTGACATTTCAGTAGATCTTGTCACTCTAGCAGAGTCCAGGTTCCTCTGCTGCTTCATAGCTGATTTCATGGTCAGGTAATTATTCCTTAGCTCTTTTTGTATACACTTAGTGCTCCAAGTAATGCTCAGGGCCTTCTTACTGTAGGAGGAATGGTGCCTCCCACTGATTCTGTAAAATGCATTTGTATTTTAAGGTGTACTTCAAAATATTTCAAGGAATCTCTAGCTACAGAACTTTCAGGCAAAACCATTTCAATTCCTAATATAACTCAGAAGTTTACCTTTTTCTCCAACGTAAGACATTATAATTTATTTCCAAAAAATATGCCTCATCAGAAACTTGGGCTGGTATTGACAGTGATCAGGTTTTCTTACTGGAATAATGGGTCCTGTTCACTGCAATCAGAGTTAGGATTAGATTTTGATTAAATACTAGTAATATAAAATCTTGAAGAAACCAGTTACTTCTGTTCTGCCTGCAAGAGTTTGGAATAGAGCTGTTGTCAATACTTTTCTTTTACTGTGTATATAGTTTCTATTATAATTACTCTTATGCTGGGTGTTGCAAATAAAAAAAAAAAAATCTAGTTTTTCTTTGAAACTGCGCAGTCTTCAGAGAGAAGACTGAAGAGAAGTCTGGAGTCAATTGCGGTCAACAGCTTATGCTCCCATCACTGGATGGGTGGTTTCTGAGGCTAGCGTTACTTTTGAGGTTAAGGTTATTTGGGGGAATGCAATAACTGAAAAACCCATTTCAACATCTGGTGCCTTGCCCTCTGAATAAGGAAAAAGAGTTGTTTTAGGACAATACTTTTTTCTCTTTTTTTTTCTTATGATTTGTTCCATGACCTTGGGTAAGTTCAGCACTTAGTTTGGGCTGGTGTTTGCGAATGTACAGATTGAAGAAGGTTGCGTGTCTCAAGCTTTAAGAGGAGTGATGTTAAGGACAACTGTTTCTTTCTGTCTGTCCTGTTTGCTGCAATCCCTGCTAGGTTTAGAGTTAGGGTTGGACTCATAGTTTGAGAGTTGGAAAGTGAAGAGCTCCTTTTAATTCTTGAAGCTACACACTCTTCAGCATTATGCAAAGGAATTATAATGCCTGTGTAGTGCGCCTTTTTAAAATGTTTTTTCAGTCTTCTTCTCTTGCTGGTTTTCATTCCTGGGCAACAACAGTTAATTTAGATTCAGGAAAGGGTACTGTGAGCTGAGTATTCATTGTCCGTCTTGGATTTGTCTCAGTTTGAGGCTAGAGCAGTTTGAAAATTTAAATGCTGCATATCTCATTTTGTTATGAAAGGATTTGGGAAATTAGGGATCAGAAAGTGACTTGTTTGTTTTGGATCTAAATATTTTGTTTGCTTGTTTTCAGTGAATGACAGCCAGGGTAAAACTAGGTTTAGACTGGATAACCTAAGGACTGAAGTTGCTGTGCAGATGGTGTGGTCCTAATAGCTGGAAGTAATAGGCATGGGCTAAAATTATTAGGGTTAGGGTGGACAGCATAAATCATGAAGAGACATACTGCTTATGATATAACATAGGACCTTCAGAGACTGGTACCTGTCATCACCAAGAGATTATTTTCTTCGTGGTAATTAGATGTGGTTCCATTTAAATTTAGGCATAAAAGCTGAATAGAGCCCTGGTTGCTCTCCCGTCTCACTACACATGGAAGGCCAAGTGTTTTTCCTCTCTTTCACCTGCAGAGATTGATTCCCTATGTTATTAAAAGGTAGTATTAAGTATTGAAAGGTTATTAAAAGTTGTTTGGTACTGGTGCTTTTGTATTTGTATGATGTAAATAAAGATATGTTTTGCCAGTTTCTTTTTTATCATGCACATTTGTTAATTCACTTGTGTGATCCTTTTGTGAGGTTAACTAACCATGTCTCTTTGAAGAGTTCAGTTCAAAAAGATACGTATCTCTACAATTTGATATTTATCTGGACAATTTGTTAAAGTTCAGTAAATTTGTGCGAGATTTGCCTCCTTCCATTCTACACATCCCTCAGATTTCCTCATGAATGCTTCAGTCCTTGAAACACAAATTTTTATTCTTATTCTGGAAAAAAACCAGTGCTTTCCTCACTGCACTGCAGGACTCACTTTATTTCCTTCTTTCCTTCCTATGCAGTTTTTATTTCCTCTGGTGCCCATGCACAGGGATAGATACCCAGACACATGTCTAGTACTGAAGAGTCCATTAAAAAATATAAATAAATGCTAAAGAAATATCATAGAATCATAAAATATTAAGGGGTTGGAATGGACCTTACAGATCGTCTGGTCCCAACCTCCCCTGCCATAGGCAGAGACACCTCCCACTAGACCAGGCTTCTCAAGGCTTTATCCAGCCTTGCTTTGAACACTGCCAAGGTTGAGATGCCCACAGTTTCTCTGGGCAACCTGTTCCAGAGACCTGTTCACCACTCTCACAGTAAAGAATTTCTTCCTGGTATCTAACTTAAATTTCCTCTTTCAAATTATACCAATTACTCTTTGTCCTGTCATCACTGCTGTTACTGACAGAGCCCCTCTCTATCTTCTCTGCAAGTCCCCTTCAGATACTGGAAGGTTGCCATGAGGTCTTCACGCAACCTTCTTTTCTCCAGGTGAACAGTCCCAGCTTTCTTAGTTTGTCTTCAATATATCTGTGTGTGACAAGACTTCCTATTCTGTATAACCCTTGTTGACTGTCTGGAATGTTCTTGGTTCCTTTCATGCCATGCCCCTTCACCCAGGGCTATGTTGATGAATAAATGTCTTTCTTTCTGGTTCCTAGTGCAAGTTGCACAGCACCACTTACAGCCACAGGGTTAAGTCTGCCCATTCCTGTTGCCCCACAGGGTAAGACACCAGTCCCTGCCCCTCATTAACCTCTGAGTTGTACTCACACATTATTTGCAATAAAAGGGGATGTAATACAGGAAAAATCCATACCTGTTAAGTATCACATAAAATGGACAATTTCATACATGCACCTTATCCTTATCCTCATCCTTTCTTAGCTTATTAGCATAGACACAGCCCAGATGTCCTTCTTCCACAAGAAAAAAAAAAAAAAAGGTTCCTCTTCCCATTACTCATTGGAAATCCATCAGCACAAATAGATATCATGTACAAAGTTGTGATAACTGCTTTAAGAAATAGCTAAAATAAAATCAAGAACTTAAAAATGGAATTTAGAAGGGGACAAATCCTTTCAACAGAATAATATACAGGCAGTGGGGTAAGGGCTAAGGCTGTCAGCAATTTCAACTCCCCGTACAAACTAGTCCATGATCCCTGAATTGTACTCAAGATGAATCAAAGTGACCCATGCAGGCAAAGGAGGGTTATTTTATTGCAAGTGAAACAAGGTCTCCAAATTAGTAACAAAGGATGCAAATGCTTTTTTGGAATGGTTTCAAGCATTAAAAACAAAGCAAAGCTTGGATCCAAAAGTCTATCTGTGATCAGAATGATCAGAACACTCAACGCAATCTCTTTCTCTGCTCTCTGATAAAACATGTTGTGAGGAGTTGTTTTGATTTGAAAATAGCAACTCTTTATCAACTGAACTGCAAATGCAGATTTTCAAAATGTCAGGAGCCACATGTAGTCTTTGGAAAGATTAGTGTAGTATATATGGTGTAACAGGGAAGTTTATTTCGCCACTGCATTTCTTTGATCTTGTGAGTGCTTTCACAACCCCTTTTCTCCTTTTGTTTCTTTCAGTCATGAGGCCATAAACCCAGATTTATGATGGTATTAATGTTTTGCCACAGAATGATTGGTATGTCCCAGATTCAGCCTTGTGGGATAAACATGAGCAACTAGGAAAAAAATCATCTGAAATGGATGTAAACTTTTTTGAAAGAAAAAATATTTTAAATAATATTTAAATGGGAGAAATTCAAATCAAACCAGGTAAATATTAATTTGTGGGATGTTTAAATATGTTATTTATATTGAATGTTATAAATTTTGTTTTGATGAGGATGATTCTGCAAGATTATTAATTTTCCATTCTGTTATTTCTGAAGGATTTTATTGAGAATATAAAAAACTTGAGACTGTACTGAGAAATTTATACAAGAAGACAGCAATAAAGCCTCACTTATATTAACTATACTGTTACTCATGTACCTTTATGTTCAGTGATCATGGTTTTTTGTAGATGCCTAAATTTTAATCCTCAAAAAACCAAAACCAAAACCAAACCCAAAAAATTTTGGAATTATAATGGAATATTTGAAAATTTGTGTTCCCATGAACAATATGTGACTTTTTCAAATTCATTCTGTGATGTGGTAAAGTTCCAGAAATCTTTTCAGTTAATTTGCAATAGAAAGCCAAATCCCTGGAATAAGGTGTGGGAATTATGATGGATTATAGTATAGGAAATTCTGCTTTCTTTGAGTGGAGATAACAATAGGTATATGTAAGATTGATTAATAAGTCCATCTGAATAAACACTTGTGTGTCTTTCAAAGGTAAGGAATATTGCTAATAAAGTTTCTTGCAGTGAATTTAACATTATATTTATATTTAAACTTAAATCTATAAATACAAATATTTATGTTCAAAATATTAATTTCATATCTTTTTGTTTCCTGGGATGTCTGAAAAATATGTGGCTTGCACTCTGATTCAAAACATTATTTATTTTTGAAGCTTTTTTTTTTACTTCATTGCAGAAGATAAATTCCAAAATCAACCAATGCTATAATAATGTTTCATCCTTCTCTTAGTTATGCTTTGCTTTTGGCTCATCTGCCTCCTTTCCATTATTAATGGAACCAAAGAGAATTACTGATGTTTCATATTCTTTGTCTTGAATTCTTAGCAGTTGCACACATATGAAAAGACTGACGATGGCTGTGAAATCAGTGACTAGATTTTTATTTTTCAAACTAATTTGCCAAAGAGAATACTCAAAAATCTCTGCTCTTCTGAATGAGAATGGTACTAGATCAGGAAATGCAATGTAAGTAAATATTTTTAAGAGAAAATAAATGGATTTCATATACTCTTTGGACTCATACAAAGTGAGAATGAATGTAGCCACTTGTCTGAGGACTGATAAATCCATTATTAACAGTTTGCTGGATCGATCTCTACTCTTGGACACTTAATTTTCTATGGTTAGACTGGAATACACACCTGCAGCCTCTCCAAGGGATTATCACCTGATGTCTGCTATGAAGATGGCTCATAAAAGCAACTGCTCAGAAATCATAATTTCCATCCTGTAGGAAATTCCACAATTAACCAGAAGACCTGATGAAAAAACCTCAAACAAACTAAACACCTAAATATTTATTTTACACAGCATTAAACTTATAGATGAGAAATATACCATTCCAGAAAAGTGTTAGATTATTATTTTTTACCAAGATGTTTTTTCTGCTCTTCATAAGTGAGGTGCTACTTTCCTAGCATTATATTTTTAATAAGCAAACATTTTTGTATGTAAAAATATTTAATCAGCTAAACTGATGAGAAGCAGTTTCTGAGAAATATAAACCTCATAACAGATTTTGGTCTATAATAACATTTTAAATGGCAGCTGAAATAAATTTAATTAAATGTATTCCAAAACCACAGTGCAATAGCCTTCAGGTGAGGGTGAGTGCTGAATGTGTATCTTCCATCATGTCCTGTCCTATCCTATCCTATCCTATCCTATCCTATCCTATCCTATCCTATCCTATCCTATCCTATCCATCATCATATATCATATCATATCATATAATATCTATAATATAATATCATATAATATCTATCATATCATATCATATCATATCAATAAATCATAATTTTTAAGACACACTATGATAGGTGAGATGCATATTATACCAGCTAATTGTAACTAGGTTTTAAGCCCCAAATAAAAATTTTAGGAAAAAACAGAGAACAGGGATAGAAAACGCCAATATTACTGTTCTAAGGAGAACAGTAATAAGGTGAGTGCCAACTAAGATCATCTGTTTTAGCCAAAAAGTACCTAAGCTAGATGAATCTCATCAATGCTAAGAAAAGTGGAAATCTAAAGAGCAGAATTTGTAAACGCATTAGAAATACCAGAAATGCTACCCCAAATTCTGAGTTTATGGTAAATTTAACTTAAATTAACCTAACTTTCACTGTCTAAAAAAAGCCAAAAACAAGAACAAGAAAAACAAAAACAAAAACAAAAATCCACATAAATATGCACCCCAACAAACCATTCATTCCTAAAATAATTTGCAAGTGCAATTGCAGAGAGAAACAAGAGTCTTAAACAGACCATTTAGTTAATTAATAATCCAGAAGAGGTTTGTAGAGTACAAAACTAGGCCTTACAACTTATACTGCAGGTTTTAAGTCAGAATAATATTTCAACCAACTTAAATATGCACCCAGGTATATGGTCCTGTGACAATGTCAATAGGAAATAATCACAGATAAATTAAGGAGCAGAAATATTTTTTGCACAAATGCAAAGCAGCATGGTTTGTTCTTTACAAAGAAAGAGTTTCTGCAAGGACATTGAAATTCTGTGGGAGTAGCTAAACTGAAGAAAGATTTGATTTCAACCTCTGAAGACAATCTGACTTCATCCAGATGGATTTATTTTTTTAAATATCAGACAATGTGAAATATCTATGATCAATTAGACAGAAGGAAGGTATCCTCAGATGATAGATGAGAAAATTAAAAAACATAAAGAAACTCCAGCTAATGTTTCAAACTAGCAAATTTCCTATGCTACCCTTTTACTAGAACTCACTTCCGTGACTAAACCTAAAGAGTATTTCCTATTTTTATTTTTTGTAGACATAAACACTCACATATACTTCTGTCTACTTAGGATTTCAGGAAATTCTCAGCCAATAGAATGCATTTAACAAATGATTTAACTTAAATGAAGCATCAGAAATGCCCTAAGTTCACAAAAAACCTATCCCATTGAAATGTTCACTTTAGAGCTAGAAATGCTTGACTAGAGCCTAGGCATTTCCTCTTTCATTAACATTTTCCTTTCTGTGGCATTCAGTGTAGAATTTCTAACTACTGTTCCTCATATTTTTCTTGGCCTTCCTCTTGTACTTAATTTTCTTTTGCTGCTAAATCATTCAGCTTTTTACTACTGCTGTATAAATATGTGTTCAACCTTTCTGCTTGCAGTTGGTGGAAACATATATTACTGAAATGCAATCCTCCCAAACACATCATGTTTTCCCCATATGTGCCCTTGCATCCTGCTAGTTTTAGACCTCTCTAAGGTTGAAATTTTTTTCAAAGTTTGGGTTAGGATCTGGATTTATTTTTAGGTAACAGAATAATTCAGACAAACACTGTGGTTGTTTTTGAAACATCTGTTAGGGCCTTCTGTGGATCTTTCTGTCAGACACAGTGCTGTCTCTGCCTGGAGAACATCAGAAGTGCTTTTCCAAAAGACTAGTATGTGTTAGTGGTTTATGAATAACTTGGACGCTTTCTGTGACAACAAGGGATTATGCTAACTTGTCTCATGGCTAATTCTTGCTTGCCAGCAGAGCAATAGTGTTTGCCCATATGAGAATAATTTTTCCCTGAAGCCTATCAGCTACCAAACTGAGCCTAGAATATTGGTGGGAAAGACACATGACCTTCTGTGAAGTGACAAATTGTTTCACATCTCAGACACTTAAAGGACTTGAGTATATACAAAACTTCTTTAAACATGCTATTTCTGGAGAAAGAGTACCCTCTCCTTGTAAAACTTGGCAGGTTTGTTTTACTAGACAAAATTAATGGAGAGTTAACAAGCAAAGGCTTAGTTTTCTATTACAGAACTGGGGAAAATGTTACAGAAAAATACAGAAGCAGACTTCTCTAAGTCTTCATTAAGATGTGTTAGAACATACTTGCAACACTTCACCTGTCTCTCACTTAGGGTTTTTCCTAGCTATGACTTACTCAGCATAGAGCAGGAATCACTCTGTTCTAGAGATATATTAATCAAAATCTGTCTCTTTCATATGTCTAATAGTTATCTCATTACTCTTGAGCACACAGGAAGTTTCAGTGTACCCTGGGAGCTGTGTTTCCCCTAACATTATGATTTAGGGAAATGAATCATAAAGTAATTTTGATTATTAATTAATGTTATGAGAAAGAACATAAAACTTTTTTAGTTTGATTAGTTGACTTCCTATTTTATGCAAGAGGCTGTTTGGAACATTAATTTCTCATCTGTTCTACATTCTTACTTAGGAATTCAATTGAATTAGGGTGTTAGCTGACTCCTCCCTTCCCAAACAATGTGATGTCCACTGTGAAAACTATTCAACTTGGCTTTGTAAGACCTTGAAAAATGCGCAGAAGAAAAAATATTAATTGTACAACTACTTGTTATGCCACAGATTGTGGCACATTTTTGGATTCTCATAGTAATCCTTTAAAATAGACAAATAATACACATCAACTATTTAACACATTAATGAATTTGTTCAGATTCCTCCCTCCCCTCTGCCTTTTTATTGGCTGCATTAATCCCATATTTCCATCCTGTTAGTTCTTGAAAAGGACACACAAAATTTTTACCTTGGCATTAGCATGAGGAGTAGTTACTTCTAAAAGCAAGAATGAATGCTCATAATCTTATGTAACAAGTAGAACCTTTCAATTACAACTTCAAAGAGTAAAAAATCAAAAATCCAACAAAAAGTAGACAGGAAGAAAAAAGTTATGCACCTTAGATATTACGAATGTCTTGTAAGATATTTGGCACTAGAGTTTCCTTATTCCATGTCCCTACCTATAGAATAATGTACAAAGAGCTACTAATTCTTCATTAAGTTATGAAAAGTACTTCCATATATGGGTGTCTCTTACGATGTCCCTTGAAAATGGGCTTGACTCTTTAAATAGAAAAAAAATGATCTTGTAAAGGGTTGCTGGTTTTTTTTTTTTTTTTTTTACTTCATGAACACCTGAAAGATGCAATACTGGATTTGCATAATGCATTGTGGAAATGACAAGTTCATGCACTCCTAACAACTACCATGAGAATGCCCTGGAATGGGATCATATGGAGAGATGTTTTATATAGGACCACTGTTTTCTTGCTATGCTCATTTAAGTGAATATTTTAAAATTAATATTTATATAAAGATGAGATAGTTAATTATGTATATTTTCTCCACTTGTGTCAGAAATCTGTGACCTCTGATTTACTCAGAAGTCCCTAATGGCTGCCCCAATCAACATCTTTTCTACACATTTATTTCCTGTTGTGCTGGCTGTAACTACAGGTTTGTACTTGAAAATGAGTAAAATTCTTTACAAACTTGTGGGACAAAGCTCAAGGTAAGCCCTGTCTGACAGCTCATTAGCAAAATCTGGTTATTGAGCTAGAAGTACCATTTGGAACTTCTGCTGGGAATGGCAGGTAAAGACCATGGGAAAAAGGAGTAAAAAAGAATGTTTTAGTTCCAGAGGAATATGTGTTCTGAGTAGGTTGTAGCCTGTAAATGGAAAGAGGAGAGCACAAAACAGCTCTATTAGATAGAACAATAGATACTGTTCACCTGCTCTGACTATAAAGTCCAAGTCCAGGCTAGTGGAACTCTGTGAAAGATTATTTGTAGGCAGCAAGTTTTATGAAAGGTTATGGACTGCAACTACAAGGCATTAGATCTGATCACATAATTTCTTAGCTTAAAAAGAGCTACCCATAGGTTTTTTTTTGTTTTTTTTTTTTTTTAATGTAGCTAATCCTTCCAAAACTTGGCCAGGTTTAACAGAAAGGTAAGAATGTTGAAAACATGACTTAATGCACTAAAGTTAGGATACCTAGGAATCACAAACACTTAACTAAAAAAAATTTAGGATAAAGTGGAATGCTGACAACTACCTAAATTTCTGCAACAATGTCTCCAGATGTGCACCAAAGCATTATAGTTTCTTTAAGACACAATTTAATGTTGGTTGTGATGTAGAAAATAAATTTGCAGTTTTAAATGCAGCTTTGATGTCTTGGGTTACATTGATTCAATTTTTCCTATCACACAGAATTATTCAATTTGCTCACTTCAGATCATTAGCAAGTTGTCTCCAGAAGATCATACTTTAGTTCCAGAGATACTAAATGTGAGCTGTGTGCCTTTGGTTGCCTTGATTTAGGAGTACACCATGCTGTTCCCACCTTTCAGATGAACAGCAGTACCAGCCTTTACAGCAGGGCAGTCCCAGCAATCACACACTCTGCTCCTTTCTTCGCCTGCCATCCCCAGACAGTTTCTGACCCTGGTTCATCTTGCTGATCCTGACCCCCACCTGTAGGCGGATATCCTGATCAAGCCTTGGCTTGTCCTCATCCCCAAGGACCTTCCTGATGCCCAGGGCTGGGACTGCCCCAGTGGGCCTGGCTGCCCTGCTCCTGGCTAGGGCTTTGGGACAGATCCCTCTGAAGTCCCAGGGGAAGCCCCACCAGCATCCTCCTCACAGTGAGCCTAACTCCTCTGGATGAGAGAAACAGACATATAACTAATGTTAAAATTCCATTTGAATCTTTTCTGCACATTCAGTGGAGATCCTTGTAGGAAATATTTCTTGTGCCCTGGTTTAGAGGTTTTCTATCTAGAGTAATAAAAGTCCAAATATATTTAAACCAAAATTAATTTTCTAGGAAATAGGAGCAATAAAACTAAACCCAAAATACAGAGTTCTCCATGAATCTTATCTAATTTTTTCAAAATAAAGATTTTACTATAAACTACACTAAAAATATCTATGTCTAATCAAAACTGAAAAAGTTTTAACTTCCTTACTTAAAACAGTCTGACTGTCTCAATGAAAATTAATGACTATCTCAGAATCCCAGAATATCCTGAGTTGGAAGAGACCCACAAAGATCATCACAGACCAGCTCCTGGCCCTGCACAAGAGTATCCCCAAGAGTCACAACACATGCTCAAGAGCACTGTTCAAATGGCTTCTTGAACTCTCTCAGACTGATGCTGTGATCACTTCCCTTGGGAGCCTGTTCCAGTGTCCAGTCATCTTCTGGGTGAAGAAACTTTTCCTGATATCCAGCCTAACCCTCCCCTGACACAGCTTCAGGCCATTCCCTCGGGTCCTGTGGCTGTCACCCCAGAGCAGAGATCAGTGCCTGCCCCTCCTCTTCCCCTCACAATGAAGTTGTCCCTGCAGTGAGGTCTCCCCTCAGTCTCCTCCAGGCTGAACAGACCAAGTGCCCTCAGCTGCTCCTCACACAGCTTCCCCTCAAGGCCCTTCCCCATCTTTGTGCTCTCCTTTGGACACTCTCTAATAGTTTAATGTCTTTCTTACATTGCGGTGCCCAAAACTGCCCCCAGCACTGGAGGTGAGGCTGCCCCAGCTCAGAGCAGAGCAGGACAATCCCCTCCCTTGCCTGGCTGGTGATGCTGTGCCTGATGTCCCCTGTAAAGGGTTGTCCATCCTGGCTGCCAGGGCACTGCTGGCTCATGTTCAGCTTTCCACTGACCAGGACTCCTAGGTCCCGTTTCCATGGCACTGCTTTCCAGCATCCCATTCCCCAGCCTGTCCCTACGTCCAGAGTTTCCCATCCCAGGTGCAGAATCCAGCACTTTCCCTTGTTGAACTTCATGTGGTTGGTGCTTGCCCAGCCCTCTGACTTGTCAAGGTCTCTCTGCAGGGCTCCCTGCCCTGGAGGGAGTCAGCAGCTCCTCCCTGTTTTGTATTGTCTGTGAACTTGCTTAGTACCTCTTCCAGTCCTGCCTCCAAGTCACTTATGAGGATGCTGAATAACACAGGACCAGGATGGAGTCCTGTGGAACCCCATTAGTGACAGGTCACCAGTCTGATGTTACCTATTCACTGCAACCATTTATATCCAATGCATGAGCCACCCCATGATGGGTGCTGGACATTTTATCCAGAAGGATACTGTGAAAGACAGTATTGAAAAGTTTACTGAAATCCAAAATATTACATCAACTGGCTTCCCTTCATCAGCTAGGTGGGTTACTTTGTCATAAAAGGAATTGCACATTCAATTTAATGCTTCTACCCTCTTCCAGTAAGGAAATACATTTGCATTGTTCAGGACAATTGCATTGTTTATTCTGGAGCTTGGGTTGGTCCATATATCAGCTGCCATTGGTCTTCCTGGTTTAAGCCCATTTGTGACTTGCATCTCACGATACAGTTTCCAAATACATTTCCAGTACAGCATTACAGTAGCAGCCACCTCATTTATGAATTGAAGAATTTTATAGAATCTGCACACCTATACTGCACCATATAGTTTCAAGGCCAAGTAATAGGCCATGGTACTGTTTACTATGGAGGGTTATTTCAGCTCAGGCTGAAATCAGAAATCTTTTACCCAGTATAGTGCTTAGGGTAGGATCTTCTCTTCAAGTGGTAGAACAAGAAAACTGGTTTAGCTATTTTTATGTGTACAGAAAAGACATGACTAAATATGCAATTTCAGTGTCAGAAGAGTAGAGATAGGCGAAAAATATTATGCAGTACTTCTGCTAAAACCTATATTTTTCCTAAATGATTGCTTGAAACCTATTCCCAGAAAATTGATGTGAAACACAGCTAGTGTTTACTTGTAACTACTGCCAAAGTCATTAGTACAGAGTCATATTGTGTCATCACAGAGTCATATTATGTCAATATGTAACATAAACTATAGAAATAATTTATTGCCATCCCCCCAGGTTATGTATTTAGAGTTCCCTTACTTGTTGTGGAGTAGTGCTAGATGCAAGCTGTATTCCCCAAACTTATTTTTGGGGGAGTTTGTTTTAATAAGGAAGAGTAATAGAAATCTTTAGATAGTCCCAACATTTCAAAATTATGATCAGTGTTTAATATTTTATTTAAATCATTTTTAAAATATGAATTCCATTGAAGCTACTCTCTTTTCAGGGTCTCCTGAAACATTTTTTGTAGTTCCTGTTATGAGGAGAGGCAAAACCAAAAAATACCAGGCTAAATAAATTATTAAAGAGAAAGACTGATCCCATAAATCATTACTCATAAAAATACAAATAATGACTTCAATTTTGCCCGTTTATATCACTAAAGATACATAAGGGTAAAGGGTTGAAATATTATGAAAAGATCTAGAAATATATTGAGACTTATATACCCTCAGAGAATAATTTACCCTAATTATCAAAGCCTCTGACCCATAGATGAAGAGAAACACACCCACAAAGAATGGCTGTTGTGACAGCATTCCATCCCAAGCAGAAAGTTCACATTTCAAGAATACCTTTGCAGATCAAGAGCTGGACAGAAATAAAATTTCTGTTTGCAACAACTGTTGAGGTCTTAAATCTTGTTTTTCTTCTTACAACAAAACCAGAACCTTTCAAATATTTTCAGGAAAGGAAATTGTGGTGAAACATCTGTTTTCTGATCAGAAAGGTCAGCTTTTGAATTCATGTTTTTTGCCACTTGAAACAATCCAAGAATCTATCCTGGACACTTGAAATTTCCCACTGTAAATGTTGTCAAAATCAATATTTTTCTGAAAGACATCCTGCTGGCTTTGATATAGCTGCTTGTTTTGACCAAAACCAAAGAAACAAGTTGTCAGACCTGTAGGCTAGTTGGAAAAAAACTAGGTGGAAAAGAGGGGACTGGGACATTAACTTTGGTATTAGCAGTGTGGCTTAACTATTCCCCACAGGAAAGTAAGTGGGGAGCCAGGGCCATCGACAACAGTGACCATCCAGGGTCAAATTCCATAATCACTGCAGATTGCTTCCTACTGCGTGTAACTCTTCATACTATTTCTAATGAATAAGTCCCTTTTAAGCTTTATAAAATACACACAGTGACACTTGGTAATTCATGTTTATTGTTCTAAGTGGGTCATACAAACAACAGAGACTTTAATAAATTTAAACCTATTAGCAAGCATGAAGGCAAATAGAGTTGAGTATGGTCTTCTAATTTCTTTGGAATAAATACACTATGAAATTTTGCTGAAAAAAAATGTAAAACTAGATTTTATAGAGGCATCAGTGGGGCAACGCATTCCTGAATTTTACTGAAGCCTTACACTGTCCTTAGCTTCTCAGACAGTATGTTTCAGTTGCCATCATATTATTCCAAATAACTACTATGAACAGATTCTCTTGAAGGATTATATAACATTTATAGTTCTCAGCAAACCAGTATTCCCAACAGAATTTCTCACTTTTTCCACATTTAAAATTCCTTTGTGCTTCAATAAATGTTGAGTCAGCTCTACTTTAGGCTAAACAAGAGATTTTATGAGAAACCATATGCATTGAGCTAACAAAATCTCAGCACTTGATTAGAGGCAGAGATGAAGTTTATGATTCAAATTATTCTGATTAATGTTAATGCTGTATATTGTAGCCCTTACTAGTTCCTCATATGAGCATATTCTCCCTCATTCTAAAGCAGTGTGAGTGAAACTATCTCACTTGAATCAGGAATATCAGCTTTTTGCAATACCAAGCACTGTGCTATTTGTACATGGCATTCTGAATATTGCTAGTATTGTGCAATGCTTTTCAGAAGACTTTGTTTCTCACTGTCCCTGCTGGTGTGTGCAGTAAGGATGAACAGGTTGGGAAGACATCGTGTTTCAGCTGGCCTTGGGAAATGAGATACAGCTGTTCCCAAGTTTTATGAGTTTCTGAGTTATGCAAGCAATTTGTGATGAGACACATAACTTCATGGTTTGCTTTTAGTTTGACCCTGCTGAAGTTGAAATAAAATTCCTGGGGACCTGGATGATTTTGGCTGCTGTCAGCAGGAAGAAGAGCGACTCTTGAGATGAAGTGGCAACTATCTGCAGGAGCATATCATAACCAAATGCCAGGCAAAAGACAGGAACTAATCCATAGGTAAAGGCCTGCTCAAAAAACCATGTGCAGAGCCAAGTCTTCCCCCAGCTCTGTCCTGTTTTATCCAAGACTTCTTCCTATGATCCGAGAGGAGGCAAAACTGAGAGGAAATGGGGTGATGTTAAATCTTAATATGATGGATATGTTTATAGTGTCTTGCTCTACATGTTTCCCTAAGAAACAATTCTGGTGGTCCGTACAAAAGTTGAAGTTTTACAATAAATTCAGATATCCATGAATAGAGATATGTGACACTAGACTTTGTGTGTCTCTGTCCTCTTAATATGTGCTAGGAGGAACAGTGCTTGTGGTGGCCTATAGAGTCTATAACATTTTCTTTATGCTTTGTAAATGTACTGTTTGCATTGCATTAATGCTCTTCAAACCTCTATGGAGCCTCCTGCTCCTGCAGTCTCTGAGAAGCATTCTGCTGGACCAATGCCTATGGCATTATAAAGGGTAAAAAGAATCAGACTTGAACTTTCTGTAGAAAGAAGGAGCTGTAGTTTTGCCTAATAGAGTTTATCACAGACAGTGATAAATGGAGTTTATCTCTTGTGTAACAAAAAAAAAACATATCTAACTTTTCCACTTATATTTTCAAAGTACACAACTTTTTGCACTCAAGCCATTTAAATTCTAATTAAGGGAATTCCCCTTAGCTCAGCTTGACCTAAGAGATATTTGTTACTCTTCTTTCACATTGTTTTCCACTCCCCAACTGTTCTATGTGAAACACCAAGAGGATCTTCTGATTGTTAGCTTGCAGGGGGTGAGGAGGAGGAGAATGAGGCAAAGGAGGAGAGGAAGTCACTTGACTTTGTGGGATAGGGGTGATTTTGATCCAGCAGCTGGTGGAAACTCTTAGGTTCTGAGCCAGTCTCTTGCTGCTGAGACAGCCTCACGTGCTTTTTCTTTACTGTACACATGGCTTGCCAAGGACATGTGGCTTTACTTCCAAGACACATTTTCATTCTTTTAGCTTATGTTAAATGTTACCAATGAAAAGGGAAGCAAATAGAAGATTTGCATTAACTCTTTAAGGAGAAAAATATATTTTCAAAAAGCCCAAATGGATTCCATGTTTTTTTTCTGCAATATAATGTAAGGAAACATTCATTTTAACACATTTTTAAAACAACCAAAAAGTAGTTTGTCTTTAGAAAGATGTGATAAACAATTAAGGAAAAATCTAATATACAAAATTCTTTGATTAATACTGAAATTAAATGGGAGTAAGATGTGTGCTCCTGACACTCATCTTGAAGCTCAACAGTATTCTGTACTGCAGTTCAGTATTGAGTTTGTGGGGACTTTTTCACCTACATAGGGGGACAATTAAAAGAAAATAAATATTTGCAGAAAAGAACATATATACAATGTAATATGAGAGGCAGCCTCAATTCTTACTCATAAGAAAATACCACAGAAAACTTAAGGTCACAGATAAAACCATAGGTATGCCTTTGTGGTATTTCTAGGCAGATATGAGTTGACTCAGGAGAACAGCAGCCAGGCATCATGTAAGAATACTGGCTCAGCCCAAACCCAAGGTAATACACCCTGCTTGACAGCAATGGCCTGACTGGAGCTTCAGAGTTACCAGTCTAGAGTGGCTCCATGTGCAAATGACTTGCCATATTTCAAAATGACCTTGTAGAACAGCAGATTGGTGTTACTCTTACTGCAGGACACTGTGGAATGAGATATCTGAGATTCTGAACCTATAATCCATAATCTGCCATCAAGTGGGCACTTAGAAGTTCTTTTCAGATCTAAAAGACTGCTGAGCTCTGCTTCTGCACGATGTGTGTTTGGATAAAATGCTGGGCTTCAGTGGACTGTCTAAAGAGAAGTCCCTCTCCTCCTTATCTACCCTTTAAAATATTCTCCTACTTTCTGATGAGCTCCTATTAAATTTTCAGCCAAAATTTTTGTCTATTTCAAATTCACTAATTTTCACTTTTGGAAAATAGCTGTTTGGGAACCTCAAACAGTTATGTTTTCATTCTCCAAAAAAATCTTATCATTATTCTCCATGTGTCTTTATTCTCTGTCTTTCTCTCAGGATGCAGAAGACAGAGAAAAGTCTCTGGGGATATGTAGAACTTCAAGCATATGTCTGAGGATAGCTGGCATTCCTACATACCACTACCTTAAAAAATAAATACCAGACACTTCTACAGGATTTTTCTGATAATATATATTGCTTCAGTTGCCCCTCAACTATCTTATTTAACATATAGTTTACCAACACATAGAAACTGTTTCTTGGAAACAATTTGTAATCTTGTCTTTGCCCTAAATTTAAATCCCCTTTAGTTATGCCATACCACTAGCAAAAATATGTTCCTCATCCTGTGCTATCATTTTCAATACAGAACCTCATTCAGAGCTATTGCTCTGGGCTTTTGTTGATTTCCGTAGTTCTAATTAGGTTGTTTTGTCTTTTCTTCCCAACTGATAACAGCCATTAAATGTGCCATTTCTACTTGAAAGCGGAAGTTGGTCTCTTTGTGACACTGTCCTCTTTACTGCTTAAACAATGAGGCTAAGGAATAGTTTAAGCCCCAGGCAACATGGTTATTATCTACACAGAGCTTCACTTTGAAAAGTCTCATTCTCCACTGTTCACTGTTTATTTCCATGCCAACCGTGTGCATTACTGACAGGAACCTGTATCTCTCTATGAACAACATATTTTATTTAACCACTCTGCACCTTCCTCTATCTGTAATTGTCCTTTATGCAATGGCATTTGGTTTTAACTGGCATGTTTTAAATCCTATCCAAATTACCTTTTCCTCTTTCATTAGCTTGAAAACTGAAATATGCCACAGCCTAATAAATTGTTCCATGGAGCTGGGCTCAGATCTACTTGAAAAATGCCATGTGTTTGTCAGTATCTTCTTCTGCATAGTGAGTTGAACTCTCACAATACAGTCTCTATGGCTGGTGCCAGTCTCTCAGGCAGGGAACAAGACAGTCAAAAAGAAATAAGAGTCTCTTTAATATCAAATTATAAATACTTCTACCAGTACAGTAGGGCAGGACTTTGGCTGACACAGGACCCCAACAGGACCCCAACCTCCCTCTCCAAGCTGACTGTGGCTGCCACTATCATGAGCCAGTAAGAAGCGAGGGACAAGCCTGTTCTCTCAGGTTTGGCAGGATGCTGGCATGGCAGGTATCTCTCTCACAACCAGTTCCCTGATTTGGGGGTTTGCACTGTCTGAGGGTGTTCCCAACAGGCAGTTTGGGCACTGTCACGAGTGTTTTGGAATCTAAGAGTTTGTCCATGTAGATGTGGCCAACCTATGCCCTATGGACAAAGGGTGGACTCTGGAACTTCTTAGGCTGTAGAGTTGTTTTTATCTTCTTTTTTTTTGTATTCCCCTCCCCCCTCCCCCCCATCTGCTTTTCAGCTCTCAGGTGAAGAAGGTAATGTAAATCAGCTTTTGTTAATTTTCAGTCCTGTTCCTTTGTCACCAGGCTATTTGTCTTTTGCTTAGATGAAATGATACATGTGACCTTCACATATGTTGCATACATATACAATTTTATGAAATATTTTGTCGATTATTTGCTTTCAATACCTTTGAGTATGCAAATCTGCTGGGTTATTAGAAAGTAATGAATTTTACAGCTAGCATATTTATTTACAGCATAACAAACACTGAAGTATAACTGTGACATCAGTATTTGGAAAAAATGACCCATTAGTCAAGAAAGAAACCTGACCTTCTCTGTTTGCATGATACTCCTGTCCCCAAAGCTCCTTTATTTCCATTTATAAGTCCCAGTTGCTGACGTTTTAGCCTAAAAATTGTAGCTATAATTATGGAGAAAAGTAGATGGACTATAAAAACAGCATTTAATCCAACATAATTCTTCTTCATAACTGTACTTAAGAAGTTGATGGTTGAGTGGCATTCCTATTGCACATGCATTCACAGAAAATGATAGCTTAAAATATAGACAATGATGGAGTGCATTAGTTGTAGATGCTCCATTATTGGAAAATATACTTATCATGCTAGGTGGTAATCCATAGAAAAAAATGGGCAACACTATGGATTTTATTCATGATAGCTACTACCCAGACAGAGAAATCACTATATTTCTACCCCTGGAGCCAGAATCTAAGAAAACTGAACAGAAAATGAGAGAGCAGGAGGACGTGTGATTTTGCTTCAAGCTTCTGTTTGGACAGGACCTCTTAATATTCACCTATTACCTTGCTTACTTCTATTCCTTTTGTCTGCCTCTGCCCATTTTTTGTAGAACTAGTAGCCCTTTGGGTCAGAAATTTTCATTAACATTGAGATGAGGGAAGTTTTTTGTGGTGAAAACCTTGGGAAAAATGGTAATTTACACATTGTTTGATGCTGAAGACCATCTCTATGAGCTAAGAGAATATAAAAGTTTATTTATGTATATGAATGAATGAATGAATGAATGAATGAATGAATGAATGAAAGAAGACAAGGGAAATAAAAATAAACAAATAAAGAGAAAAAGAATTTACAAAATATAATGACAAAATATAATTACATCATCCATCCTTTCAGCACAGAAATTTGCTTATGGTTATTCTTCCTCATAGTAAGGAAGATCTTATAAGACTATCAAAAAACCTTTTAATGCATCAGAATGCACAATGCTTTTGTCTGTAAACTCAGCCTAGATTTTTTCTGTTCCATACAGTACTTTTTTAAACTCAAAACTTACTCAAAGCAAAATAAATCACATTTAAGAGGAACTATACCAAATATGTCTGCACGTTACAGAAATATGGATTCTTTTATCTAGTTTGATTACATTGGAGATGAGTTGTAACAGCCTTCCCTTCCCTTCCCTTCCCTTCCCTTCCCTTCCCTTCCCTTCCCTTCCCTTCCCTTCCCTTCCCTTCCCTTCCCTTCCCTTCCCTTCCCTTCCCTTCCCTTCCCTTCCCTTCCCTTCCCTTCCCTTCCCTTCCCTTCCCTTCCCTTCCCTTCCCTTCCCTTCCCTTCCCTTCCCTTCCCTTCCCTTCCCTTCCCTTCCCTTCCCTTCCCTTCCCTTCCCTTCCCTTCCCTTCCCTTCCCTTCCCATTTTAAATGTGTCTGCAGGAAAGGAAACTTACAATTCACTGAATGGAAAGAATTGTATCCTCTAGAAGCTAAAAAGTAGCTTGGAACTTTTTACCTTCCATTACTTTGTCAGCCTTCATAACTCTTCCCCTACTGTAATTGAGGCTCTCTTTTGCCCAGGAGAGTGTATGAAATACAGCCTGCAGCTCAAGGGGGAAAGTGCTCTTCAGTTTCTTATGAGGTTGCCAGTACTCAATCAAGACTGCCTCAATAACTTGTCCCTGAAGAGAAGAAATGTATATTCTCTCTCCAGTTTTGTCTTCCCATCTGCAAAATACATTCATTGAATTGTCATTTTTGCTTTTATTTAGAGAAGGAAGCTTAAATGTAGCACATAATCTTTGTTGCTTTAAAAAAATAGGGTAAGGATGCAGAAAAATTGATTTTTCTATTCTTATGTTTTTAAGTTTAAAATGCTGCTTTATTCTTTGTACATAATTTGTATGAAATAATTTATACTTAGACATACATCATGCACTCTTCTGACAGATCTTTATGTCATACTTGTTCATGAGCACATCTGTCTTAGTAGCACAGTGTAAAAAGTATTGTTGTTTGTGGAATCCACACCAGAGAATCAAACCTGTAAAGAAGAAAAAAGGAGAAGGGGTTTTCTAATCTTTTTCCTGGTTTAGTGGCTTCATAAAATATAATAAGTCACATAAAATTTCTCTTTAATTTATAAAAAGATAAGATACATAACAGAATGTATTCTATGGTTTGGTCCAAAAAATGATATATCAAGAAGTAGACATTAATTGGGAGATACAGTTTGAGTCTATTGAGATAATGCATGAATTAAAACCACAGAAATTAGACCTTTACATTGGGTGAATCATGTTAAAGAATGCAGGATAGAGAATCAAAATTTGCAGGAACTATTAATGTGGCTTTATAAAAAGACAGCCCATCAAAAAACATCAGTAGGTTTACATTTTTTATAATAGCCAGTGAAAAATAACCACATATACAGGTACAGAAAAAGCATCATATTAGATGTGGAGGATTACCCCAACAAAATGTGCTTTTCTTTGAAGTAGCATAACAATTCGTTCCTGTTCATAAGTATATTTCTTTTTCCCACTATTTTTGTGTAGCTGTTCTTTGCTTGTTATAGACAAATTAAAACCAGGAGACATTGTCTCTCCTTTTTATGTTTACTGTCATTAATAACTTGTACAATGATGGGGAATAGGACAAGAGAAGTGAACGCTGGTAGTCATTTCACCGTGATTCAGACAAATCCTTCATCACCTCATTGGTTGCTTTGGCTTGTCTTCTCTATTTGCTCACTGAATCCATGAACAGGCATTCAGGAAAAGCAGTATTCTTCTCTGAGAAGATTTCAACTTGAAAAAAAAATTCCCACCTCAAAGACATGTCCAGGTTGTTTAAAGAGTTGCTCCTAAAACACATGAAGTTAATACCAGCAAGTGCGGCCAATTTAGAGCTGAGCAGGAAGGTGGAGACAAGGTTTGCAGGACTGGTAGTGAACACACCTGATTTGTGCCAATGGCTGGGGAAGATATTAACTGAGAGAGCTCCTGTGCTTCTATCTAAGTACAGAAAAAACAATCTAAGACCTTCTGGCATGGTGTTCCTCACACAGGACCTAACCTTTGAGAGTACTTTACTACTTGGTTCACTACCAACAACTTCTCTCTGGATCATACCAGTCTGGCCATAATAGTTTTATTTTCAGCACATGAAAGCACATGGTCTTGTAGAAAAACAGGAAAAAAAAAGCATTTAAATTGCATTTTTTTTTTCATAAACTAAATTTACTTTGTATGCTTCATAGAAAATAACTGTAACAAGTGCTTGGCTTCAACAAGGAAAATAAAAAATGAATTGGATCTAGTTTCATTTTGTTCAGTTCTTCTGGAAACTTCACCTAGCAATAAATAGTATGTTCAAAAAAAAAAAAATCTCATTTCTGTTATTCTGATCTGATCCCAGCTGAAACCTTATTACTTTCCTGTTGAAGGAGGCTAAAAGTTAAAGCATGCTCTTCTTGAGAACACCAGTGTGTCCTGTGTGTGTAGTACTACAAAGTGTTCTCCCCCTCTTCTGAGTTCC
Source organism: Cinclus cinclus (assembly GCF_963662255.1). Lineage (NCBI taxonomy): Eukaryota > Metazoa > Chordata > Aves > Passeriformes > Cinclidae > Cinclus > Cinclus cinclus. Next base: position 30,440,718 of record NC_085048.1, read on the forward strand.
AAGTCAGGTTTGCCTTCAAACTAAAGTCCCATATGTGTTCAAACACCTGTCCTGGATTCTTGCCCTTCTTTGTGATGATTTCAAGAAATTACCTCTAGGAAAAAAATAGTCCAGTGGAATTTTGATGTGATGGATTACAGTGGGCCAGTGGTTCAAAATCATGATCAGTTATTTATTTGCCAGTTAATAATGAAGATATTAATGAATCAAGGGTGAGACACTCATATGGAAAAACACCTAGTTAAGGTCATAAACAAAGGATTCCAGTACCTGTGGCACATCAAAAATGGGAAAAAAGTATTGTATTAACAGCAAAATCATGTTCCTTCTTCTCAATAATACTTTTAACAAGATAAACTGTCAATAAGTAGATAGCATTACATCATAAAAACCTTCTAAATTTATGGCTACATTACAAGTAGCCAGGATACATTGCCAAATACAGTATATTAACTTTTTAACTGCGAATCAGCTTTATAGTTTGCATGTGTTAAAACCATTTCTTTTATACTGCAAGTGACACTTCAAATATCCCCCTTTGGCAGCAGCAAGGGATGATTTTCAACCCAGAGAACACTGGGCCCAGTGAACAGGTTCTGAAGTACATTTCGTATTTCACAACGACTTAGCTGAAGAGAAAGTGGTGAAAGTGTCCAAAGACAGGACACTCCCTCATGGCTTTTTATGCTGTGTAGTTAGTATGCTTGCTTTCCAATAGTCAATAGTTTCAATGCAGAAATGGTTTCAGATGAAAGCAGTAAGCTTGATAAGTTTAAAAATGAAGATGAAAGGAAGGTGTACATGTCCTTTGGACCCTAAAGACTGAGTGCTGTTTGTTTACTTGTGTGGAAAGAGAAATTTTCAGCACACTTTATTGAATGGAAAATAAATGCAAAAATTATAGGGAAAATGAGAACCTAAACAATGGTCTTTTGTACAATATTTGTAAGCAAGTGTTTTTGCTTAATTCAATTAGATATTTTTCAGTTCATTAGAAATCTGCTGTACAGATTTCCAATTTTAAGAGTGTGTCTTTGGAGTCTAAGTTTCAATATCTTATTGCCCTAAGCAAAAATTTAAATAGATGGTTGTAATTTACAAAACAATCCAAAATGACAGTGAATTAGGTTTCCAATTTAACTTTACCTAATATGTGAACATAACAGCTTTGGACAGAGAAATAAAAATGAAAAGCTGTGTACAAATTCTTTGACGCAGAAAATTTAACAGAACTTAATTTGTCTTCGGAGAAAATGGCTTAGCATAAAAGACACACTTCAGCAAATTTTGTCTCATTGTTCTTTATTATGAGGATGAAAAACAAAACAAACAAAAAAAGACCACCAAGAACTGTCTGTGTCTTCCTTCATGAAATTGTAACCAGTGATGTAAAAATTAGAGAAAAAAAGAGAGTGAGTGATTTCAGAAAAGAAATATTTTCAAAGTCTTCCATTAGGTGTGAATGAGTCTTGAAGATGGCTTTTCTCTGTGGTTCTGCTTTTGGCAGTAATACATAAATTCTTGATAATGTGTGAATTAATATGTTTAACTCCTGTTGAAAAACTGAAGAAAGTTTAATAAAAAATTTCTATAATATCCTAAGAGAGCAGTGTTCTGGCAGAAATCCAGAAAAAAATAGTTAAATGAATGAGACTTTGTACTTGTGGGCTGTTCAGGAAGACATAACCTAGGGGTCCTTAAAACAGTATTATTATATTTTCAGGCACCATTGATAGTAAGGTAATTACAGATACTTTAGGGCTGTTTCTGGGTTATTTAATAGTCTAAGAGTCAACTGTATGTGATTTTGAGCTATTACTCGTTCCCCTTCATGTACAGATTTTTCAAACACCTTGAAGTTCTTGAACAAAATTTACACTTTTTTTTTTCTTTAATACTTAGTGTGTGGTTGTCAAGCTCAAGACAGGCCAAGTCTGGCTTTGAGAGCTTTGACAGGTATTTGATGGGTGTCCGAGGTTCTGCAGTTCTTAAGAAATTAAGAAACATGTAAAATGAATACTTGTATGAGCCATAATACAAGAGAGAATTGATACTTAAACTATGGACATCAGAATTTCCAACTTTTACGTATGAAGAAGCAGCTGACAGGGAGCCAAATTCAGAGAAGATTCAAATGATGTTCCACAACAAGATCTATTTTCTGTTGCATAACAGTCCTGGGATGTTTATTTTAGTATTTTGATTTGGGATTAATTTCAGTAGGTTTTCATCATTAAAGAAACCTCACTTATAAACATCTATCTAGCAGAATATGGGTAATAACTATTTTGACTGAAAGATTCTTACTGCCTTGACCTTGTGCCAGTTAAAACACTGTGAAACTGTCTATTAAAACATGAGTCATCTCATCATAAATAACTAGTTAGTCAGGCTTAATTTATCCTAGGTAAATTAATATTCATCTTCCAAATCATTGTTTAGAAAATACGTGTTTGAAAATGTCTTTCCAGAGGACTTTGTCTGCAGTCTTCCTGGGGTTAGGCTGGGTATCTTGATTTTCATTCACCCTTGTTGCCATCTTTATGGTTTATAGGAAACTTCTGTGATTGCTATCACCTTTCAAAAATTACTTACAGTGTCTTTCTGATGATATATGCAGGAATCCACAGGGATGCATCTTCTCTAATCCTGTAGGCTTCTTCACGTCCAGATGGCTTAAGTGTTCCCTAACTGCTGCCTTGTGACTGACAGTGTATTCCCACAGACTGCAGTGCTACCACATCTCAATATTTCCAGTGATGTCATAGACATCTGACAGTGCATGGACCCTAAATTCCTCCTACTTATTTTTCATGTGCTTGTATTTGAGTGCAAACACTTGAGAGAGGCTCTAGCTACACCAGCACCTGAAGTGGAGTGAGAGAGATGGCCCTGTCCTTTGAGTGCTCTCTAATATTTCCTTCACCCCTTTTCCTTTGGCCACCATCTTTGATGCACCCAGTGTAAAATCATAGAATAGCTTGGGTTGGAAGGGAGCAAAAAGATCATCTAGGTCCAACGCCCTGTGCCCTGGGCAGGGATGTCATTCACTAGACCAGGTTGCTCAGTACCCCATCCAACCAGGCTTTCAACCCTTACAGGGATAGGGCATCCAGAACCTCTCTGGGCAATGTGTTCCAGTGCTTCATTACCCTCTGAGTAAAATATTTCTTCCTAACATCTAATCTAAACATGTTCTCTTGCAGTTTAAATGCGCTGCCCCTTGTCCTGTTGCTATCTGCCCATATTAAAAAATCTCTCTACCTCCTTGTTATAAACTTCCTCAGGTACTGGAAGGCCAAAATGAGGTCTCCCTGACAGCTTCTCTTCTCCACGCTGAAGAGCCAACTGCAGGATGGTTGGCAGATCAAAGTCCTGCTTTTCCTGACAGAGCATCTACTCCTACCATATTTGAAAGAGGAAACAGTTTCACTCTAGCATAATTTTAGCTGTAGGTCCTCTGCTAGCTTTCATAACAACAGGAAAACTTCACTCTTTCCTCTTTTGTGTGCAACAGACAAGGACATTTTGAAAATCTCTTTTTGATTATGATATATTTGATTATGTTTGTTTGTAATTTTTTCAAAATCTGGGTAAAGAAAAAGTGCATATATTTTCAAATTAGAATTTGTTTAGAGTTTCCTATGGCACCTAAAGAAACTAGAGATCCAAAATTCTGTCATATTCATAATTACTGCCTGAAATACTGAAAAAAAAAATTGATTTCAGGATTCACATATTTTGCAAAGGAACGCTAGAAGAATGAGCCAAACAAGAAAACAGCTAGCAGATGCTCGGCTTATGGTGTACAACATACAAATATTTTCCTTCTGAGGGCACATCTATTATTTACAAAAAAAAGTTTAGAAAATAAGTGGTGGCAAGCTTCTGGGTTGCTAAGAATTCCTAAAGACTGAGCTAAAGATTTTAGTTTAGTCCACATAGCAACTATTTGGAGGGAGTCTCACTTTTCATGCAGTCATCTTAATTAGGAATTTACTTCACCAAAGGTAAAAAGTCCAGTGTAAGAAATATAAAATGTATTCCTACTAAGAATTACCTTGAAAACAATAACCACCTTTGTGTTGCTATAAAGCTTTTTTAATAGGACTATTTTCATGTTTAGCCCCAGGTTTTCACAAACTTACTGTGTCAAAGCCTCTCTAGGAGTCACAAAAGACCAAATTCCAACTGTGCTGAAAAAGAAGCTTCCCTGTGCTTATTTGTGCAATTGATGGGAATTATCTGTGGCTCTGCCACTCTACAGTCATTTCTGGAAGAGTAAAAAGAGTGGCATACAAGCACCAAATATTCATTTAACTTGTGCCTTTTCCCTCTTTTTGACATAACTGTAAAAGCAACAACAAAGAATAGTCCATAATCATCAGGATCATCATAACAGGCCAGATACTGAGCTGCAAAACCTAGAATGTGCAGCAGTGTGTTCCAGGACTTTTAATCTGTTGAGCTGTATATATGTAGAGACTTTTGGACAATTAACAAATCTGTGTGAATTCAGGAACGTGAGAGTGTGGCCAAAAAAAAAAGTAGGTGGAACAGCTATACGGCATTTGTAGGAAGGGTCTTTGGAAGCTGTTTGGGAAATGCATTTCCACACATGCAGCTGAACATTGATAAATACACACATCCCATTTTCATCCTTGCACACAGTGCCCGGGGAAGGTCAGTGATAAAAGCCCAGAACAAACAGTGTTGTGTTTTGGCCGTGGAGGAGCAGTTACCAGCATGGAAAAGAGTCTGCTCTGACACCACTGATGTGAAAAAGAATCCAGGAACATGTTAGCTGGAGGATTTTCCACAAGTCTGAAACATCCCACAGCTGCAGCATTTGTTTAAATAGACACTTGTTTTCTGAGTGAAATTACTTAGTAAAAATGCTGTGAAAACAACAAAGACAAGTAAGTTTATACCGGACATTTGTAGCCAGGGTTCTTTACACAGCTGAGCATCCACAAATGTGACAGCAATCAAGTGCACAAGATTTTCTTTTCCTGCATTAATTGTTGTGATGAAATTGTTTCTTAAGGTTGGAAAAGTCAGTAGAAAGCAACTGGGAGTAAGGAAAATGGTCCCAGACTCCTGGCAGCTAATAAAACCGCTGAAATGTAAACAGCATGGTGTAGGTAGAAGAATTTCTTGCTAATCTTTCTGTTATTCTTTAGTAAAACAAGCCTTTTCCCCAGGGTAATGGTCTGAGGTAATGAGTTCAGAAGGGTATTTCCAAGACCTAATGCATCAGACTGGAGACACATGGGCTTGTAGCATAACAAGGAGGCAATTGAGACACTGGTGATGGCCACTCTGGATGGCTGAAACATCAGAACATGGGCCATGAGACAGGTAGGAGGGAGTGCAAAGAGTCCTGAGATCTACTTTCTTCTAAAGATAACTAGCACTTTTTTTTGCCTGAATGCTAGTATCAATCTGATGGCTCATGAAAATAGGAAGGACCAAAGAATGTGTCAGTGAAGTAATCAAAAGGGTCATAAGAAATTGCAAAAACACTTTTTTGGAAGTAATTATCTTTCTTTTTTTTTTTGCCATCCCCAGTGTTTCTCTGCGTTTTCACCTTTTCTTTTCTTCTTTGGTAGTCCTAATGCTGATCCTACTGTAAACATATTTTATTGCATAAAGGTGTATTTACTGCTCCACGGTGACAGAAACTGTGCTAGAAATAAACCCATGTCCTCAATATCCAGTGCTTCCCAACAGAAATTTTCTGTTTTCCAATACCAGAGCCCACCATATGCCCTCTCTCAGACAGCATGGGCTGTGTATAAGCACAGAGCTGCCCAGCTTTATTTCCTCAGCCTTCTGCAGCCTGAGACACATGTGGCCTCTTATTCACTGCCATGTTTCTAGGAGCTTAGGCAATATTTCTTTTTTCTCTTTGCTCCTTTACTGGCCTTTTCTGAGAATGACTTGCTATTTATGTGTCTCCCTTACCTTTTTTTTTTTTGACAAACTGTTTCTGACTGTTTCCTAATATTATTTTAAAGTCATTGTCTATGCCTGACGTGTCACCTGCTCTGTATTCCTTTCCACCAGTTATAATGTTTTTGAAAAAGCTTATCAGCAATGATTTAATATATTAATTATCTGCAGTTGTGGAAATGCTGTATATAGTTTGCTTTATTAAATGCTCTAGGGCCTTGGCTTTAGTACCAGTCCCTATAATGCTACAGTAGAAATTCACTGATTCATTTGAAATATATTTATGATTAATTTTGTTCCACTTTTAATAATAATAATGATGGTTATGTTTTGGATTGTTGTAATTTGAGCAAATTAATTTTCCTTAACCAAGTTTCATATCTTTAACTAAGATGAGAGACATAAAAAGGCACTTGGATCCTCTGTAAATTCTCAGTGATGCTAAGCCAGTTGATTTTTGCATCATTAAACAAGAAAGATGAGGTGTTAGTTTTCCAGGTCAGCTGCACTACCCTTGTCCCTTTATTCCAATATAGTTAAAAAATCTTCAGCTTCCTGTAAAGAAGGGAAGAGATTGAGGTATTTCCAAGTGAAAAGGAATCCCTATCTAGAGGAAACTCATCTTCATGCCAATTATCCTTCACTACTATTGCAGAAGGTGTTTTGGGCAAGGCAAAAAAGGAGCACACTGCGTTCCTCCAGCCCACAGCAAAAGAGAAATGCCTGTCTGATATTCCCAGCAGAACATTTTTAAGCAACTTTTACAATCAAAAATGAACCAAGCTGGTGCTGAATCTTCTCTCTCTAATTGATTTTTCCCTTTTCAATATCCAGGGAAGAACCTGATCATTATGCTTGTTTTTGAAGAGGCCAAGTTCAGCACCAGTTATTAGCATTCACAATATATAAATATTACTAATAAGGTTGTGTAATGGACTGAATACTATTCTAGTTAATTGCCTTTGAGATGTTTAATTATTTTCCTGATATTTTCACCAGAAAAATTTTATACTTGTTTGATTTTTTCCATCAGAATTTCCTCCTGTATCATTTCGGAAATGAAGAAAAAGCCACAAATATCTAGGTACATGAAATATAAGAAATTTCTCTAAGTAAATGTGACCTTGCAGAACTATGGGAAATCCTAATTCTAGGTAGTCTGCTTCAGCAGCATATGTGATGACATTTTACTTTGCATATGCTGACTCTTCTTCTCAAAAGACACCAACGTAACAGCTACTGAGAAGAAATTAATTTACCCTAGCCGAAAGCAGGACAATAGTGTTGAAGCCTGGGATAGCATCAGAATCTACATTTTTCTCTGCATCTGTCCTCTGAGTTACTGTAAGTATAAGATTTGATATGTTGCAGAATAAAGATTAAAATTTACTACCATTTCATATTAGAGACTGAAATATAGACTATAAATGTTCAGAAATGTATATATTTATATAAAAGAAATTATTTCCAAATGCTTTCAATTTCACTGTTGTCAGTTGTAAAGCCTTATTCCCTCCCTTAGTGCATGATCATTATTACAGAGCAGTCATTAAGGATGGGGATTGTGCAAAAATCAGGTACAGATGCCATTCTCTTCTAAATCTGAGCACCTGAAACTGTTTATTGGTACAGTTAAATTTCTTTTTAATGGTTTTAAATGGCAAAACAACCAATTCAATGCTCACAGGAGTCAGAAAAATCTACTCTGAAGCAGTACAGAAACACTGAAAAGAGTCGCTCTTTACGCAGCTCTTATTTCTGAAAAATATTACACTAATGTCTTACCAAAAATTGACAGCAAGGTAAAAAAAGACTATCAATAGGTTAATTCTATTGTGAAGGAAAAAACAAAACCCCTAAACAAAGGTGTGGATTCAGGCAAATCCAGTTTTAAATTGTTCAGCTCCGCCTTCAGATTATTTTCAGAAACATTTTCTCTCAAGACTGCAAATAATTTTGCAATTATATCGTCTTTCTTGTGAAATGATGAAATCTCCCTAAATGAACTCAGCTCAGCATCAGCATGGTGTTGTTGGCCTCAGGTAAGAATTCTTACAGGGAGGGAGAAAGGCTCTACCCACCTATTCACCCTGGAGAATTCTGCTTGGTGTCTCAAGAGCTACAAGCAAGTTGATACTTAGTGCACGCTAGGGAGTTTATGCTACTCTCTAAAATACTCTCAGTAGGGTTGTTCTATTATGAGTTTGGCCAAATCAACCAGTGGCTTAAGAAGAAGAGCTTTACTAGGAAAAAACCCTTGGAATTTCTTCCATGAATTCTGTTAGTAAATTTGTTTTTTCAAAAAAAAAAATTTCTAGTTAAAATTCTCTTAAAAATAAGGGGTAGAATCTCCAACAATTTAGTCATCTCATCTTTTCCTACAGAGAGAAAATTTGAGAATATTAGGCCTTATAGAAAGCAAATATGGTCACCCAAATGCACACCCATTAATTTTTATATTCTTTATTCCATTGCTACTAATAATTGTGTTCTTACCAAGGTCATCTAGGAAGACAAATTATTGTATCAAGTACAATTTCTACAGAAAGCGGACACTGAGATGGTGAATTTCTGTTAATGCAATTTATGGAGAGATAGATTTTGCAGGTGCTCCGTGTTATACATTTGGATTTCCAAATCTTCACCTAATATTTTTTCTTTCCATAGTGTCTATGGTAGATTAATCTTTATCCAAATATACTTAAAAAGAACATTATGATTTGCCTTGCCAAAACTGCATATGAATTTTGAAACAGAGAAAATGTTCATGTTTGCTGTAAGAATTGGCACCCATTCTGTATCACTTTAAGAAGGGTTCCTGCACTACCAGGCTGAGTAAAGGATGAAGCTTAGTTTTAAAGGAAGATCCATTTATAAAAGGGGTATTTATTTATTTTAAATGCTTATTAAGCAGAAGTGGCTCTCTCCTTCTACATTGAAATTATTTTTTTCATTCATACTTTTCTAGTAGTGCAAAAAAAATATTGATTTTGGCACTCTTTATCCTCTCTGCAAGTTGTGGAAGCGAGCATTAGCCAAATTCAGGCATGGTATGTATGATATAAGCAGCTCCCTGAAATCCAGTGTGTTTGCCTGGGTGTAACATGATGGGCTGTAAATGCAAAGGCTACAAATGAGCAAGAAAAAGTTTTTATTCATTTTGTAGCAAGTCCTTCTGGCTTTTGAGGTACTAAACAATCTTGCCCTTTCAGCAGTGTTTAACTAGATACTTGCATTGCTGAGAACGTGGTCAGCTTGGTCCCCTGGAAGCAAGGGCTCCCAGCTATGGGAGTGATGGTGAGTTCAGCCAGAAGGAAGGGTGAGCACCCTGCCTCCTGTCAATAGGGTGTGCACCATCCAGAACTGGCACGAGAGACTGTGGGTTTGCCTCACAATAAAAGGAAATGGGTTTGATGAGAGCCCTGGACTGTCTCAGAGGTGAATTTTCATGGCAGACCTGTATATTACTTCACATCAGCAGTGGGATTAATAGGGTAAAATAGAGCATTTCTAATGTGTTTTACACAGTAAAGATACATCAAGGTTGTGAAAATAAGACTAAGAAGCTGTGTAGCAGATAATTGCTGCCTATTATTATTATTATTATTATTATATAATCTTGTTATTGTGTCCCACTAGAAAGTGATAAAATAGAACTGGCAAATTAGTGTTTTCTTTCTTTCTTTCTTTCTTTCTTTCTTTCTTTCTTTCTTTCTTTCTTTCTTTCTTTCTTTCTTTCTTTCTTTCTTTCTTTCTTTCTTTCTTTCTTTTCTTCCTTCCTTCCTTCCTTCCTTCCTTCCTTCCTTCCTTCCTTCCTTCCTTCCTTCCTTCCTTCCTTCCTTCCTTCCTTCCTGTTTTTGGCATGAAATAAAGCAGTCAAATCAAATAATCAAACACTCACCAGCATAAAAGCATTCCTAAAAACACAACTCTTGGATATTAAGTCATCTTTATAGAAGCTTCCTGTTTCACATTCATTCTTCTGACTTTGACTAAAAATTCACGCTGGATTTCAGATGTTTACTGTACTTGACATCACTCATAGTATTACTGGTATTACGCACTTCACTCAGTTCCACTGTTCCACCAGATACTGGTTTTATTTTTTTTTCTCCTTGGTCTTTTCACCTGTGAAAAATATATCACTTTATCTATTCATGTATAAGCCCATTATACGGGCCATTATATTGTATGATTTTATAAGTATGTGCATGGTGAAGAATGATTTCTCCCTCTTAATATGTTTATTTCTGAAAAAAATAATAACTAAAGAAAGCAATAATATTTGGGGTAAGCGATACTAGCTGAAAATAATTTTATGCTAGTGAAAGCTGGATAAAGAGTCTCTAATTAAGTTCAGGTACCACTTTAATTTAGGGGTAAGTATAAACTATTAATAGTGGGATCCTTTTAATATTACCTTGAAATAATATTGAATTGTGCAAATATATAAAGATTTTCATTTAGGTTGTAAAATCCTGAGATTATAACTTCACTCATGCTTTTGTCAATTAGGATATCTTCAGTGAAATCAGAAACACAGCCTACTCTGAGTACTCTAAGTTCATATTCCTTCAGCCAAGATACATTGTATGAGTAATTGGCTACTTGGGTTAAATGCACCACATCCATTTAGATCAGACATTTCTCAACCCCATATTAATTATCAAGATAGTTTGGAAAGCCATTTACCAGTAATGGTGAATTTGGCAGCTAATGGCAACAATTGCATAACCAGCTTTCATTTTCCATTGTCCAATGTTCTAAAAGAAAAAGCATTACATAGCAGAGAATGCGGGATTTTTTTCCCTATGACCATTTTCAAATTGTTATTTAGTGCCCTAGAGCAAACATAGTAAATTACAATGTTATCAGGTATTTGCTTGAATGCAGTCAGTAAAAACACATTTATAAACTGCTGCCCAGTGTGTGTCAGAATCCTAATTTTTTTACAAGTCACACAACCGAGTTGCACTACAGACAGGGATAAATAGTTCTACGGAATAAGAGAACTTCTCTGGCAGCTTTCTGCCTAGCCTGTGTTTCAGACAAGAAGTATGGCTTGTTTCCCAAGATTGTTATTTGTGTTCACAAACATAACTGATATAACCATGGTAGACAGGAATATTCAAGGACTGGGAAATCTAACTGACAGTCACAGAACAACCAACTGTCAGAGGAACCCAAAGAGGGAGAAAGGCATGGAAGAATTCTTTGTATGTGGTTTTCAGGCACTCTTTTTATGTATTCTCTGTGAAATTTCTGTTCTAATCTAGTAGTCACCCATGCACACCTTTTGTGTTTTTGCTTATTCTTCCACTTTCTATGGCACTACTATTTTGTGTCTCATGCTGCCACTTCAAATAACTTCATTTTTGATCACCCTTCTTTGAATTAATTTGGTCATTTTCAGTTAGATTTCTCATTCCATATTTGCACAGTGAGATCTGTCTCCTGAAGAAACAACAGACTCATGTTAACCCTGAAACAACTATAAAGACCAAACATATTTTTAAAATGCTTTACATGCAAACCCAAACTTGTACATACTTCAACCTCTAAGACATAATATACAGCAGAAATGCTCTTGTTAGCGAAAAGTTAATATAAAAAAGATACAATACACTCACACAACCAAATAATGATTCTATTTTATATGGAAAAGAAACTGGAAGTCAATATTGGATTTGATAATAAGGTACACTATTTGGAGGAAGATTATGAATGGATTTTAATTAAACATTGTCAGTCATGGCCTTCGGGAAAAAAGGAAGTTTATTATGTATATCTGCCTGCAGATACTATCAGTAAGAAAGTGACTGTCATAAATGCAGGAGGAACTGTAATATTTTGAGTATAAAAATTTGTGATGTAAGGATAACAAAAGCAAATTAATTTATACATTAAAAATGAATAATTCTGACCTCACACACTAAGCAGACATGTTCAGCTAAGGAACTGAATATTTTTAGAATGGATTCTTAAATAATATAACAAAGTACAGACCAAGTGGAGAAAAATAATTTAGGGCTTTTTAACAGGTCAAAATAAAGATGGAGAAGACATGCTACTTTTCATAAACACAATTAGAGCAAACACTGAGGAATGGAGAAGGTAAAGAGTTTTTGGTGGGTTTGTCAATGTAATTAACACAGTATTCCAGAAATACTGAAATGTTTTGGTTACTGCAAGCTGGAATCAAAGCCATGTGAAAAATAAAAATATACATTAAAAGAGGTTCACATCACTCACACTCCAATTTCCAGTTCAATTTCTCTTCACTCTTTATCATCAAATATCAAAAGTTCATTTTGTTCTTTTGCAACAGGGAGATGTCCAAAAGTCAACTTCCAAACTGGAGAGCTTTTTAAGGATTATGAGTATATATATATATAAGTAAAGACTGGTAGATCTGTTATGTGATAAAAGCTTTTGCACACCCACCAAGGAGCACAGAAAGGCCGGGGCAGGAACAGGAGCCCAAATATTCCACTGGTGTGCTGCTCCCAGACTTACAACAGAAGCCAGTGGGCAGAGTTAGAGGAAACACCAAAATTAGAACTCAGAGGAGAGGACACCTGTCTGGAGAGACCCTCCAGTGTTGTTTCAGGATAATCTCAGCCCCCGTCCAAGTGGGACATGGGTTAGCTGCCATGGGTTAGCAGCAGAGCACCTTTTGGACAGAACATCACCCTGTGCAGGGGAAGAGTGCTCAGGGTAGCACAGGGCTGTGGGATATTTAGGGAGGGAAAGGCATGCATTAGGATGATCTGTACATGCAAATACATTTATTTGTCCTTTCACAGTGTAGCAAGTGTGATTCAAAATAATAAAAAAATGGAATCTACAACTATGAAAGCAAGCCAGGATACTTTGAAAAATACTGATTCAGACACATTAATTTTTGGGAAAAATGTGTTTAATGTGTGAGGTGAAGTGAAGATGGGTCAAAAAAGCCTGCTCACCTCTTGAGAGATGTCAGCACTGGGGATGATGGGCTGGGAAAACATTCAGCTGGTGAAAGTTACCAGTGAAAACAAAAATTCAGTGGAATTAGGTCCAAGTCATTTTTGTAAGAAACAAACTGCTATTCATAACAATGTTTTGTTTTTTATGCTATCTCTTTTGTCTTGTCTTAAAAAGTATAGGAAAAAAATCATTCCAGATCCTGGAAATAATTGCCTTGAAACCAAATTCTTCTCTTATATTGACATAAATGTCAGCCATGTGGACTACAAAGTTGAAGTCAATTTTCTTTAAATTGCGTAGTAGTTCAGCTGAAAAATGAAAAAAAGTAAAATCTTGGCTAGCAGTGCTGAACAGTAGGTGTTATAGAATTATGTTGATATTTCCTGATTTATCCATTCTCTATGTTTTCTTTAGATGTATCTTGATTTTACTGCATTTGGCAGAGTAAGATTTGCAATTGATGAACATGTAAACTTGTTGGAACAGAATGCATGTGTTGTAAACTGGATGAGACAATATCTTGTCTCATTTATGAATAAATGAGACATAAAAGAATAAAACCCAACAGTTAATAAAGCTATTTTGCCTTGATGTGTCAGATTTGTATGGAACTTAGCAAAAAATATTATAACCTATTTCACTCTTCCCTAATGGTTGACAAAACAAAACATGATCCTTTGAAAGTGCAACAACATGTACTGAAGTAAAATCAGGTTCATTTGTATACTGTGTTATGGAGCATTTAATGAAACTTAATTTCAGAAGTTTTTAATGTTGAGTGATTGTTTTAAATGCGCATGAGGAACAAAGCACTGGGCTGTTTTCAGGTAAGGATCCTTTTGTAAGGAGTTTGGAATCAGTGAAACACACAAAGCTTCATAACTCTTTCCATTTCTATTGATCTCCATTTTCCCTAACCACTGATGCATGCTGTGATGTTTCTGAAATACTACATCAACTGGAACCTTATGATTATTTTGGTGGGATAGCATGAACTATAAATAAAGGACAAGTATAAAAAATAGTCTAAAATCTTTATTGTTTTCAGTATTTATCTGTAGATATCATCAGTCTTCACATAAAACCTTCAACATAATTTAGCTTTTCATTGTTCTTAAACACCAGGTATGTCTTTGTGGAAGAAGATCCATTCTGCTTCTTGCTTTTCTTTATTCCAGCAAAGTCCATTTTGTTAACTCTTTCATTTCCCTGTCTTTCCAGTAGATCATATAGTCTAGTGATTCCACAATAGCCCTCTGCTCACCTTATTGCAACAATGCAAACATTTTCTCAATTAAGTAACCTTTTGGAAGTTGCTTGCTCTCTCCCTTTGATGCTTCATCAATATCTCCTTCCCTACAGTCATTCATTCTTGCTGACTCTGTAACACAGCAGCATGCTGCAATGCCTCCTCCTGATTTTTTTCATTTTGCCATATACTGCCCACATTTGGATGGCTCCCAAAAGCTCTAGGAGCCATGAGAGCCTGCTGCAGCTAAGCCCTTTCTTCTTTCACTTCTCTTACAGTGTACACTGCCAGGAGATTTATGTACACTAAAATGTATATTACTGTGCTTAGATATTGTTTATTACAGGCAGCTACAGCATCATAAGCACTGGAAATTTAATCCTGATTTTCACGGCCTTTATGAGCCCTAAAGACTCTTGCAGTGATTGCAAATGAATCTTTATGTCATGATGAGGTCATTGTTCTTCTAAGCCTATGATTTCAAAGAGAATCTGAAAACTATGTTCATGCACTGTCTGAATAGCTCAGTAGCCAAAGTTTTTTTTTTTTAATATAATCTAAAATTGCTTTAATTTGAAAAGCTAAATAGTTTCAGGGTTATGTGTCCTAACATTTTTTAATCTCCACAGCTAAACATCCCATGGTCACACTTGTATAAGAAGTAGCAGCAAAATTTACATTTAATATCTTCAAGAATGTTGCAACAGATGAAAATTTTGCAGGAAACATTTTTCAATAGGTTAAATAGAAACTAGATTTTATGTATAAGGCTTTCTTGTTCTAAAAGGTGGTGACTAAAAATAGCTCTCCAATTGCCTACCTTTTCCTGAGTGCATAATCAGCTTTTGTCTCTGTATTTCCTCCTGTACCTCATTCCACTTAAGAAATAACTGAAACCCTAACCCTAAAAACTTTATTTTCATTCCTTATTATTGGACATTTCTTTGTGCTGCTGAGGACAGGTGGAGTAATGCCCAAGCCTCTATCCCTATGGAAACCTGTTAGCTAACTTTTTGCTGACAAAAGTTCATTTTCTTCTCCACAAATTACTATGGGATGCTTTCAATTTCATGTTGACTGCTCTCTGTTTGCTTACCTGTCCTTCAAGCTCCTTAATAGTCATTTGTTTTCTGTGAGAGCAGAAGTCTTTCTACTGATGTTCTCTCTCATCACAAATATTCTGTCTTCCAGTGGTTTTCCTAGGCCTGACGGATGCAGCATTAAGACTGGTGGGTTTGGAAAATATTGAAGGTTACTGAGAGGGACTTACTGCAGCTCTGGAGTGTTCATTGTTTGGATGAGGAACTGAGCACTTGGACTCTTCACTTCAGGTCCCACTGCACACAGATGTCTTCCTGGATGTCCTTAGGATGCCTGGCTCTTAGGACAAGCTGTATAAAGTGAGGGTGCCAGCTCATGCCTGGGACAGTGAAGTGACATTTGGAATTAGAGCCTTTGAGTAAGGCATGTGAAAGACCAGCCAAACGGTGAAAGCACTGAAGGTGCAACAGTCTGAAAGATTCTTGCTCCTCTTGCTGCCCTACAAAGTCTTTTGATGGTATTTATATGCCAACTAAAATGGCATATATAATTATATGGTCCATTGAATGGAACAATTTCTACTACGTTACTCTTTCCTACCTTTTATTCACCTTTCCAAGTAAACATCTCCTTCTACTGCTCTAAGCCACCCCATTTTTGAGTTTCTGTGTCTCATGCAAACAAATCTATCAGACATGCATAATTTAGTGCTTCATTCCTTAATATATTCTTATATTTGAACCTTCTGTTTTGCATGAAAAGTACTATGCAAGCATGTTTTTTTGTGTATTGCACATTATGTATAGCAACAAGCATTGATATGATTATGAATTCTTTCATTTTTTTTAAAGTTCTTTTTCTGTGAAAGCAGCAAAAGATACACTTGAGGAGAACAGTAAATCTCTGTGGCAGTCCTGAGCCCCGAATGTATTTATTTTCCCTACAGGGTACAGCAATAGCAACATCCAAGCCACTAGAAACTGGAGCTGAATATAAATACATTAAATGGCCGTGACACTTTCATAACGTAATTTAAACTCTCCTAGGAATGCAAGTATGTCCATTTTTTTTGCAAATTTCAACAAAGGAAGGCTGTGTATATGAAAGAGTTATTTTCATTTGAGGATATAAGAAACTCTTTTCTTGGTATAAGGAATGCTATGAGATAGTATAAAATTAAGATTTAAAAAAATCATCTTATTTAAATATCTCCCTTAGAACATATTACTTATTTCTCCAAAAGATAATGTCAATTTCCATAAAAATAATTAGTATTCTACACTAAACTTCTATTGAAGCTCAAGACTTCATTTTGAATTATATTTTTATACAATAAAAGTCATAACTTTGGAGTTACTTGTTTTGGGCCACACCTTGTAGAAAGGGCCTACTTGTGTCCTAACTTTGCAGCATATTCATCTTTGGTGCAATGGCTTTGGATCCAGGTAGAGATGAGTCAACTGACTAAAAAAGACAAAACCACAGTTTTCCATTCCACATTTTCAAATACTACAGCCACAAACCTATCCTTCTCTCAGAGATTACTTTTGAAGGGTCAACACAAAAAAGGTACCAAACATATGGATAAGAGACACTCATACTCCTACCTGGAAGTTCTACTCTCTAAAGTATTTTGCAAGCTTTTCCCCTTTTCCTTAATGTGAGTTGGTGGAAATAGGTCATGAAGTTCATTATACTGACTGTAGAGAGGTTAGAACAAGTTTACAGGGTTTGGGTATTTCTACCTTTTCACCGTGATGTAAATACAGAGAATTGCTGTCTAGATATATAATATTGCTCTTTGCTTATCTACTCAAAGCAGTCATTTTCCCCTATCTTCAGATCCGGCAAGTTTCTGTTTCTCTTATTGTTAAGTACATAACTAACAGTGATAGAGATACAGTTTGAAACTGAGTATTGTCCCGAGGCTTTCAATTTGGTGCTGATATTTGACCATCAAATTATAGTTAACACAGAAGTTACAAATATGAAGCCTCGGCTAAGCAGGAAAAATCACAACAAAAGATGTTCTCATAAAGTTTCTAAAAATCAAGTTGATGAAGGGAAATGCAGAAACTGCTTAGACAGTCAAATATTTCTTAAAACCAATATTCAGGAACAAAGGTAGAAATAAACCAGACTGCAATTTTGTAACTTTAAACCTGAGTTTTTAGTTTTTTTTTTTATTTTCCAAGGTTTTAATTTCCTTTTGCTGTGTGTTGCTTTCCCTTCAACACCAACTCTTTTTCTTCACTCCTTTCAGAAGATACTTATTTTAGTTAATAGACATTTTCTTTTAATAGAAACAATTTTCGGATAAATCTGTTACAGTGTCAAACTATATATCACTGGATTTGCATCTATAGGTTTGAAGAGCTCCATGTGTTGTGTTTGGGAACTTGTTGTTTACTAAACTATAAAAGGAATTACAGGACAAATGTCTTCAAATGTAAGGTATATAATAATATATTATAGAGATATTATATTATTAATATAATATATAATATTATATAATATAACAATTATATAATATATAATATAAATATATAATAGGTAATATATAATTATAATATCTATTAATATATATTATATAATATATAATACAATATATTATATTAATATAATATAATAATAGAGGCAGAGAGCATAGACTTCTTTCCCCTCCTGCATGGTCTTCACTCTTGTAACTTACAAATAATAAAAATTACCCAACAAATTTCACTGAAAGGACTATCTAAAGGGTGGTGTTTATGGACTTACCCTATAACCACTGAAGTTCCCAAACTATTTTGCCTCACAGGGAGAGATCTACAGATTGCCTACCCCAGATATTAAGCACTAATTCTGCAATCCATTGTATTCACAATCCTTGGATCAGTGAGCTCTTCTGTGTGACTTGCAGCAGTAGCAGAACTTGGGTCAGTTCTTCCCTGCTCCAACACTGGGGTGTTACAAAATGAGCCTTAATTTTTTGTACTACAGCTCTATAGTTGTTTGGTGATTCATACTGAACACAGAACCCACAACTCCTTCTATACCATTTTTTATGGGTTTTTTTTAGTGCACTGTGAACTAGTCTAGATTAGGTGTAGCAACAGTAGTGGAATTGCACATATTGTACTGTGCAGCCATGTGGGCTGGTGGGCTGAAGCTTGAGCAAGAAGGGCTGTTGCTCCCCTAAGACTTGAAAATTATCACCCTTCAGGTGCTGAGGGAAATGGTGAAAAACAGAGTGCAGAAGGTGGCTAAAATAGGGGAATAGACAGGCAGAAACAAGACCAAATTTCACACGGTTTGGCAATGACATATGGCACTTCCATTAAAAACACTTTTGTTTGAAGCTGAGGGAGTGATATGATGACATTAATAATCAGGTTGTGAAAACATAGGCAAATGATTTGCAGAGAGCCTGGGGTGAGGGTTTGCAGTATGATATACATCTTCAACCTGGTCTGAAGGAAAACTGCACAAGGAATTCTAATAATTATTTTTTGAAGAAAAGAGAAAATACTCCATACTGAACAGGTCAACTGTGACATGGATGCGGAGTGGATTCTGCCTATTCATGCCTGCTTTCTTGGGAGCTGAAATACTTCCAGATGCTTCTGTGTAAGGAATGGTTCAGCAAGCCAGGATAGCAGCAGAGCAGGAATCCAGCCAATAGAGTGGATGTTAAAGCAATGTGTTGAATCTGGCTAATTTAAATGACTGTAAAAGGCTACGGCTAGTGAGCATAATTAGAAGCAAAGATGATTTGCAGGAATACCAGAATATTGGTGGGGACTAGTGAAGGGGACCAACCACCTCCAGCAATTGTGAGCAGGAATAGAAAGTAGTTTATCAGCCATATAGTGAGGCTTTCCCTTCCCTGACACCTCAAATGGGGCAGGCTGCTGACATCCTCCAAAACTTGACCTCTTCGCTTCCTTGGGACAGCCAGTGAGTGATCTGGAAGGGGGAAAGGGAGGATTGAACAGATGCTCAGTCATGAAGTTTCCAGTGAGGGACTTGCCTTTAAACAACAACTACGGAATATATTTTTTGAGGTTAGTGGTAATTTTCCACTTGTGAATTGTTACTTTATGTTTTTAATTTCTTTTTGCCCTCTGTAGACCAAATGAACTCTTAAGTCCATCTGTTGAACTCCCTGCCTGACTGAGCATCTACATGATTTAATTTCCTAGTTCTTTGACTGAAAGCTCAAGCCGATGGTACTTTTAGCCAGGTCTTCTTGAGGTATGAAGACTATCAAATGTGAATTGGGAAAGACAAACAACAGAGAAATAGTGATTTTAGATGTGAGTGCTGCTCAGATTGTGGGAGTAAGGCACTTTGGAGGCTGTTGCTTGTGTCATGGTGATCATGAATTCATAGGTGTGGATTTGGGTAGATGTGTGCAGGATTTTGATTTTGTGGTTCAAGAATATGATATTTTATAAAGTAACTTTTATCACACTTGTATGACCATATAGAAAGACAATCTTAAGTTCTTAACTGTTTTTCTTAGCCTCTCTAAGGAGACCTATATTAAATTGTTAATAATTGAGTCTTTATAACACATTATTTCCAATAACAAAATGTCATCTTTTTTTCTTTTTTTACTCATATTCAACAAGCACTTTTTCTGCAAGCTAAACCTTGAATTGTCATTATGCCTGCTGATACATTTGTTTGTACAGAGGGACGCTTTTCTTACGGCTTCACAGGATGTTCCTTTTCTGTTTCAATCAGCAAACATGCTCCACTTTCATATGGAGCTGAATTCCAGTGGCAGTAAAATAGTCAAAATGCAGCTACTATGTAGGTCTTCAGCATGCACAACACCCCTTCTCTACCCTGATTATATCTATTTCCACAACCTCCAGTCCTTCAAAAGTGCTCTGGGGCCAGAGAAATTGCAACATAGGAGTATATGTCATCATCATCATCTTGAGGACACATTTCTGAATTAGTGTGAGAAAATATAGATTCAAATAATTTTTTTCATACTGAGTAGAGAAGGAATTTAAGCATGATTAAAAAAGGCAGAGATTCATTTATGGTTTCAAAAATCAAAAGAACGGCTAGCCTAGCACAGTATGAAACCAATTATTAAAAATAGATGGATTGAGAAGAATGATTGATCTTGTGTGCTTTTATAGCAGCTCACAGACACATGAAACATTTCTTTTCACTTATGTTACAAACATACAATTTGGTAATCATTATATGCAAGCTTCAGAGGCTGATTATCATATTTCCGTAGGAGTTAATGTCTTCTGCAGAAGGCAAACTCTTAAAGCCAATTACTCAGTATCTTTAGAAACTGTATTTTGTTTTGAAGATTTTGGGGCAAAGTTTGGCACTCCTTACCACTAAACTAATCTGAACTGCAAAGAAATCTTTCCACTGTTGAGCAAAGGATGACAGCATAGTGCTACTCTTTAGTCTATACACTATAGTATTACACTGTAGTCACAAGTTGTAGAAACAGACTTGAAAGACCATTTTATGCCATTTCTGGAGTTGAACAGAAATTCTCAAATGAAACTTTGCATCTCAGAAAACACAAATTGAGAGAAAGCAGAACTTTTGCTACGCTGCATCTTTTTTAGATGGCGAAACCAGCTGCAGCTGCATTACTTGTCTCCAAACAGAACAGCTGGTCAAAAGATCCATCTGAAAAAAGGCACAGCATGGGAGACTGAAGGGCTAGGTACAGGTTCTTTCCTCATGTCATATAGTAGAATGATATAATCGTGAAAAGAAAAACCAAAAAAAAAACAAAGAAAAATCTTTTCCCCAAAGCAGACAAAGCAGACCCTTGTCATGAACTGTGTATAACTTTAGGCAGGGCTCCTCCCCTGCTGTAATCAGGTCATGAATGATGTGACTCCTTCCATCTTGTAAAGTCAGTTTCCTCCAGACAGGAAGAGAGAGAAAAAAAGCCAACAGACATAGAACTTTTTAAAACTAATGTTAATTCTTATTTTCTCAATACTTCTGGTGCTTCCATGAAGAATCTAATCACACATTGGGAGTTCAGGGGGATCAGAAAATTACATAACTGTTGGCTGGGAATTCACCTCAGATACTTACTACTTCTGACAGAGTTAGTTTTGTTTTTGCTAGTCCTGTCAGGTGTTGGAAATGTTCCTAAACCTTCCTGGTGCTGGAGAGCCCACAGTATGCCCAAGTTTTTTCTACACTTTTAAGTCCCTTTTCCCTGTTGCTACTGAAGACGATTACTTAACTGTTAGTAACCAGCAAGTATGTTTAGAGAAATTAGGTTGTTTATTTCACAGTAGTATTCCTGACAAAAAAACCCAAACCATTAAACTTTCTCTGCTAATTAAATCCTGGATTGGGTTACACATTAGGACTTTCTACTTCTGAAATTTAGCCCCTGTTGCTCTTGTACTGAAATAAAGGTATTCCTGATTTGCAGCTGATCCACCATCAGCTTTCCTTTTGATCCTTTCGTACAAAACTTTGTCCCACCACCTTTTAAGCTTCTCTCCTGTCTATCCTTACCTGGAGGAATTTTTCCCCATCCCCTCAATCCTAATTAAAAACATTCTTCATTGCCTTCACAACAGTGCAAAGATACTCGGTGGGGTTTTTTTTCTTTTTTTTTTTTTTTTTTTTTTTTGGTTTTCCCTAGGAGAGCCCATCCTCCCTCAGCAGCTACAGAATATCGTTCTGTGATGAAGGAAAGCAAAAGCCTGGCTGCTGACATTTCTGACATGGCCATATTTACCCTCAGGCTGTGCTTGTCCCTGTATGAACCCTGCTTTTTTTTTTTTTTTTTTTTTTTTGGTTGTTGTTGTAGTTTGTTTGTTTGTTTTGTTTGGCTTTTTTTTTTTCTTTTTTCCCGGGAGAGTTGATGAGAGCAACACTTGCCAGTGCTAGAGCTCAGTAGTCACTTGTGTTCTGCTTAGGTTTGCTCTGGGCTGTGCGTTTGTCTGTGAGTGAAGGAGAATGTGTACCAGGAGCCCAGATGTGTCCCCTCTGGCTGTCCATAACATTTTGGACGGCTGTTATCAGAGCTGGGAGGCAGATGGGTCTCTCCACTGCCAGCAGGGGGAGGTCACCAACTACTTTTATGCTTTGGCATTCTTGAGAATGTGGGTAGTGAGTCTCTTCACTATTTCAGGTTTCTGACTTTTCTTTTTCTGCCATTGGCATACCATCTTCCTGTGCTACCCTAGGCACATATTTATCTCTGGAAGAATTAAAAAGGAATAGAAGACCTTCTCTGAAGAGACAAAACAGTAATTTTCTAGGTCGTGTCACAGCAGTTTTGCCTAAATTTTTATCATGTGGCTGACTTTTAGGCAGTGTTCTAGCTCAAAATGGAGACTTAAAAAGTCTGCAGTGTCTCCTTGCAGGTAAACCTGACTCCTGTTTTTGGTTTCTGCTTTTGGCAAAGCATGAATGAAGTGCTTGATTTTTACCCTGTATTCACAGACTGTGTACTGCTTCCATTTTACATAGCATTCTGCTGGGAAAACACAAATACCCCTTCATGATTCTACATAATTTAAAATGTTATTAACAAAACATTGCCACTTCAAATTTAAGTAACTAGCATAAGTACTAGCTTGTGTATATTTTTAATTTTTTTACTGATTTTTTCACAGTGAATGTAATTTGATGGCATTTTTAGACATCCAAGTAATATTGATTTACTGCAACAGAGCTACCCAGGAGATCAAGCTGTTTAAATAGCACTGATGATGAAAGGGGCTATTTTTGTGACTATACATGAAAATATTGCTTCATATTTGTAACAGTGCATAATTTGATCATGAGTGTTCACGTAATTATGGAGTTATTAATAAGAATATGATTTTTTCACATATAATTATAAGTTGCCTGAAATTTTTTCTCAGAAATAATTTTTACAATTTTCCTTTTTTTAAAGTGCTCTTACTTAGTATCTCAAAAAGCAGAAGTAGTGTGTGATTGATTTGTCATACTTCAATAGAAATCAATCACATGCAACTGAATTGATTTTGAGTCAAGAAAGTTAAAAGCTGAAATGAGTTTACAATAAGCAGCATTATTTTAAATTAAGCACTCAAAATACGTGATACATGATCTCCAGCAAGAAAGAATTTGCTGAAACAAAAAAACACAGCTGATTTCTTTTTGCCTGATGTAGTCACAACAAATAATATTGTATTTTGTCTTTTGCCATGTTGCATTTTTGCTATTGAGAAGGGATTTGAGATTAGTACTTCTACTCTCTTTAAATGTTCCTTCTTTAAAATGCTTTTCAGCATTGATGTAAGAATGTTTGCAGGGTAAACAAACAATAAAAAAAAAAAACCCAAACAATTTTGTGACTATATATTTCAGATCTTAATTGAGCAAAAACAGACAGCTGAAGGGAGAAATCAATTTTTAATTATGGTCCTGAGAATGTTACTTGAGAATAAATGACGCTGATAAATCTACTTAATTGCTGTGGCAGCATTTTCAAATTGGAAGATTACAGGTTTTTTTAATTGAAAGAATATATATCTCAGAACAGCACAGAAATGGTGAAAGGAAATGCAGAAAGCATTTTTTCATTATACTTAGAGTTCTCCGTTGTCTTGGAGATCCAGGCTCATATCAGAAGTTCATGCAAAAGTAGGTAGGGGGTCATCCTTTTCAGCTGTTTGCCTTGTGTGGAAAAAAAAAAGAGTTGCTTTGCCATGCAGAAAAGCTTCTCTGGGTCATTTATATAAACCACGTGCTGAGATTACTCAAACACTGAAGGCTGGCACGCAAAATATTAAAGCTCTGGAGACAATCAGATGGGATTCAGGGACTCTGATATTACAATGCCTATACAGCTAATGTTTCTAAATCCATATCTTTGGAGAAGGCTTTTAGGTGAATACTTAACTGCACCTACACAAATAAGTTAGTTCAAGGCTATGAGGCCCATATATGTGCATAACTATAAATAATTTGGGTTTTTAAAATACCTTTTTAAAGTGTTTTCCTGTTACTGAGTATTGAGTTGTTTTGTTCAAGAATTAAAGCTTGAAGTGTTTGGACTGATGGGCTCCCCACATTAAGCTACATTCCTGAGACATGTCCCTGCACCAGGTTCAACAGGGACACAAGTCATATCACAGCCTGACATCCCAGCCTTGCACAAAATAAAAAATAAAGATGGGCCTTGTTCTCTCTGCACTAATCAGAAGTGTCTACCCAGAGAATAGAGACAAACACACCTACATGGGGGCTGGTTTGAAAATTTAACTCACTTGGCATTATTGTTTGAATTGTCTGGGAATGTTTTGCAAAAAAACATAGACCTGAGCTCCTTCTCAATTGCAGTTTTTAACTACAATATTATGTTTCAGAATTACCTCAGTTTCTGATTCAGAAGAAACAAAACAAAAACAAAACCAAAAAAAAGTAAGGCATTGTGTAAAGCATGGTGTAAGGCAGAGTGATCAATATTTGTCTTCAATTTCACTTTAGTTTCATCTATTGTTGAGTACTGACAAAAAAAACCCCTGCTAGTACAGCCAATTGCAAATGTTAGTTCTAGTGAGTCACTCATATTGTTTGCATAGCAAGTCAGCTAATTGTCCACTTTATCAGCATCTCATTTCTTTGAAGAAGCAGTGAACATAAATAATTTTCAAGGCAATGCAATGGGATAATATCCAGTGTCAATGTCATGTGCTTCAAACAGTTTTCAGGGCTCTTGCTTTGCTTTCTGCCAGTGACTAAATCCATGTGTTTCAGATGGACTGCTATTTGTTTGACAATTGGGAATAAATACCAGGAGCAAATATTTTTTGGCACCATACAGCCATGATTTAAGCAAAGATTGTCATGATTTTCTTGCATTCTTGTGGTTTCCATCCTTTGAGTTCAACATGATCTGAACTTCCCTGCCAAAAAAAAAAAAAAAAGCGAGAGAGGACAAAAGGAAAAAAAAAAACAAAACAGGGCAGGGCTGAGCAGGGAAGTGAGCTTAGTTTTGTAAGCCTAAAATTTAGTAATGAAACATAAGATAAAATACATCCTACCTTTTCACTGGAAGATACAATAAATAAACACATAAATTTTATAGTTCTTTAGAAAGGAGCTGAGAGTTGCTGAAATCCCGGAGGAGAGTTCAGTAGAACTCCTTGTGCTGGCAATGCAGGAATGATGCTGTGCCAGCCCTGTGGCTCAGAGCAGCTGAGCAGAAAGCTACTGAATGATGACTGCTGAGGACTGCAGGCCCCTGCCACACAAGACACAGCCCGTGTGGACAACTGAGCTTCTACAGATTCAGCATTTTGAGCTAAAATTGCACTGTGGGAGATACTGGATCGCCCACAATGGGACTATGATAGGCTGGGTACTGATGAGGAAAATGGTGGTGGAATGCTGAGTCTGCTGAAGACTTGCAGGAAGACTCAAGGCAATCTTCAGTTGCAGGATAGCAGCAGAACAGGAAACTTTGGGGCAGAAGACAGAAAACCCTGGTGTTGTTCATGGGTATCAAGGAGGACCTGCACTCTCTCAGCGTCCCTGCTGGTGCCTGCTGCAGCAGATGGACAGCAGTGCATCCCCAAGGTTGTCATCCCCCCAAAGAGCAGCTCAGGCAGTTTGGTGATCATAAGATTTACCTCCTCTGCTGTTCCTTTCCTATCTCTTCTTAAAAGCCTTGTAAGATTCATGCTGAAAAGGTAATACTGCACCAACTCAATAATTACTTGGCTGAGGGGCATGGCAGAAAAGAAACAGGCCCTTTCCTATATTTGAGGTTCATGGCCTTAAAATTCTGCTTTATTATCTATGAGTGCAAGAAACTTTATTGTTCCATACTGCATTTATTTTCCGAGTAGAAACAGCTAGACCACTTCTAAATTCTAGTTATTAAATTTGACAGTATTACTGCCTTCCAAAATATTCAGTGCATGACTTGTCCTTTAGAGCAAAGGCTTGGGTATTTTTTAAGTACTGTAAGAAAAAAAAGAGTGAAATTTGCACTGTGCCCACCACATAGGCCCCATTGTCCTGGACCTGAAAGAAGAAAATAAGATGGAGGGATGTGGTTTATTAAGGTCAGACATTTATTAACTGAACTTGGCAGGGAATTTACAGCAGTAACCTTCACTTTTGGGATCATATTTCTTTACAGAGCTGTTTCTGATTGATAAATAGCTGCCTTTCCCACATTCCACCAGGGCCACTAACACCTTTCCTCTCACAGGCACAATGGGACATCCTAGCTTGTTCTGAGGATGTATCCCTCTTAATTTCCTTTAATCTTAATTTCACAAGGAGGTTGAGCCCTTTCTGAGAGCTGAACGTGTATAATATCCCTGAAACCCACCACATGTCAGCAACTGGACAGGTGCCTCTTGGTCTCTCCTGTTTTGTCCTTGATGTTATGAGGAGCAGAATAGCCTCATACTGTGGAGTTATCCCAGTGACATGGGAAAATAATATTTTCTGATTTCCCCAGAAAGACTGGGGGAAAAAGAAATCTCTGCAGTAGTCCTCAAAATAATGTTTCTGTGTTAAACCAAGGGCTGAGTAGCAAACCTGGATTTGATAGGGTTTCAGGATGGTAAAACCCACAGAATATTCCAAAATTTCCAGAGAAACAGTGGAATAACGGAATCTTAGAGTATCCTCAATTGGAAGGGACCCACAGGACTCACCCAGTCCAGCTTCTGGCCCTGCATAGGACAACCCCAAAAATCACACCGTGTGCCAAATACTTCTTGAACTCTGTTGAGCTTGGTGCTGTGACAACTGCCCTGGGGAGCCTCTTCCAGTGTCCAGCCACCCTCTGGGTGAAGAAATTTTTACCAGTATCCAAACTAAACCTCCCCTGACACAACTTCAGTCCATTCCCTGGGGTCCTGTCACTGGGCACTACAGGGAAGAGATCAATGTGCTCTGCTTCCCCGTGTGAAGAAGTCTCAGGTGCTATGAATCCAATAGCTTAAGTGGGGTTACATACCCAGTTCAAATTAAAGGAAAAAAAAAAGAAAAAAGAGAAAAAAAAAGTGAGTGCTTAAAGAAAGATTTTTTTCCCATCTGTCTAGAAAATCTGCTAATGTTTAACCTTGTGACATTTATATTTATGCTTCTGTGATGAAATTCTATTACTGAAACACCTTACTCAAAATTTGCCTAACTTTTTTGTGCTGGGAGTTTTCATAAAGTAATTATTGACTGTATATTCAAGTTCTCTGTATAGTGGAATATTGTGACAACTGGATTTTTTGTTTGAGAGAAGCAGTCTTTGCTCATTCTCTTTGCAATCAGACTTTAGACATGTATGTCCAAGCAAAGAGTAAAGACCAATCCCAAAGACTGGTCTCCTAAAATTTGAGTCAGCATAAATAATTTTAAACCTGTTGCACTTATACCTTTGTTTTTTACTGTAAGTGTGAAGAAATCTGTACATATATAAGTTAAATATAGGAGGAAAAAAGCCTTTGTACTACCCCTGTAAAGCTGCTCTTCCGAGACACAATGAAAATAATGCAATGATATTTACACTGGGAAGGGAATGCTCGTCTTTTTAAACCCTGTACTGTAATTTCCATAAGCTGGTCAGTGGCGAGCAGCTCTCATCTGGAATGCTGATGGGGCTGCCACTGTCAGATGTCTTTCCTAATAAGGTAAATCACACAGCATTTGGTCAATCAGCTAAATCCAGGGAATGAACTCCAGCTTAAGCTGCTTTTGCCAAAAGACACTAGCAACCAAAGGTTAAAGTTCATGTCTGCCAATAACATGTTGCCAATCCAGCCAGAAATGCAATCAGGATGTATTTGTTACTTCTGACAAAAACTATATTATTATATTTAAATTACGGCTGTTTTTTAAAGCAGTCATTTTTCTGTCATCTGAGAAGGCTGATCTGAAACAGCTGGAAAATAGACTCACTGTTCTTTTCAGAGCTTTTTTTTTGTTTTTAATTTTATTTTATTTTATTTCTTAGGCGTAGGACTAAGTAACCTGATTTTAGTTTGTTATAAATAAGAAGGAAATGACATGACTTCTGCATAATGGTCTCTCCTTGTAAGTCTGTCCCTTTGATTCTCTGGTATTTCTAGACATTTTGCTAAAGCACTGTGCCAAATATTTTTATTGTATGTTCTTTTCAAAATTTAATTGGTAATTTATGCTTAAGTAAGTATATGAGTGGGTGATAAATTTTATTCTCTGTAAGAATATACCCGTGTACAAGGTATTAGATTATGTAGAAATGAATATTCCAAACTTGGGTTGTGCATAGTATATGCATGGGTCAATAGAGATAGAGATATGATAAGGAATGAATAAAGGGCTCCTGGGTCAGAAGTATTCTGGATCCTTAAGAAGGTGGCAGGGACACAAGATAGAGAGCAGAGTGTGACCTTAATGCACTCAGATATTAAAACTCTTAAGACTGGTACTAATATACTAGTAACTAACACCACACAATGTTATTGCTGTAAATTAATGCAAGTACATTGATTTCCATCCCAGAGTCACTATGCTTCTGACAAATAAACTAAAATAATTCCTTTGTATGCTGGATGGAAATCTTCTATGGTATCAGTGCTACTTGTCACCCAATCCTAATGAAAGGGGAAGTTCTACTTTGAGGCTCCAAACAATTTGAGAAAAAAGCTGTAATGAAATCTGTGAATGCCAAACCACATGAAAAATGGAATAGTCTGAAGAGACAGAAATTCAAATGATGAATTCTGAAGCAGGACAAAGTAATAACTATACACATGCAGTGCTGAGATTGGGCCTGCTAATGTGTCATACTGTGTCTATCTTTGGAAGTCTCAAGAATTATGAGTGATTTTATTAATTTAAGCCAGAAATAGCTGCCTGAGTTCTCAGTTGAATAAATCACACATGATGAAATTTAAAATATTTTTGGTACTTCCAAAACTGCTTATACAGGTTTTGCTGTATAAGATACTGTCTTCTTGAAACTGGTGAATTCAACAAAAACCTTCTGCAGCAATATGAATAAGTTCACAAGAAGTCAGAAGACATGTGGACATGGAAACTAAACATTTGTAGTAACTCTTTCTGGGACATAGTAATAAGATGTCTATGGAATGTAAAACAGGAAAAATATTGAAATAACTTGATCCTTTTGATCATCAGCCTATAGGACCAATCCTGTGGTGTGGTTCAGCTGCAGCTGAAAAGCTGTGCAGTAGCAGGGATGACACAGCAGGGAAAGGAGCCAACACTCAGTACTACATCAGCTGTCTGTGCAAAACACCAGTTTTCTCTCTGCCTCTGTGAGATGCACCCCTGAGAAAGGCTCCGGTGTTTTGAATGGATCTGTGCATGTGGTTCATGTTGAGAACATATGTCCAAGTAGTTAAACAGAAACAAATCTTCAACTTTCCTTTGAAACAGGATTTCAGTTTCATGTGTCATCTGCACTACCTGCTTCGCTTAACTGTGAAAAAGATCTTATAGCTTCCTCTCTCAGAGCAGATGTCAAGGGTAGATGACTTGGGCAAAGCTGAAGACATGAAGCTCCTTTTCCCAGTGGGGCTGAAATTTAAGGGTGGATGCTGCTCCTTGATAAAAGGAATCTGAGCTCCAGACCTTTTCAAATGCATATAAATGCATTTCTTAACAATTATATAAACAGACAAATAGAGAAATACATGACTAAGCAGCAGAAGAACTGAGCATGATGTAACTTATGATTTCCTTTGAAATTATACGGTACATTTGCCAGCTATGTAAATACAGATTCAGTTCATATTGTTAATTTGTTAATCCTGCATCAAGCAGATGTACCAAAACCATAATAAATTTAACATTTGCAACATCAGACTGTGCTCTTACAGCTATGCAGAAGAAAAAATATTCAATACAAGGAGGAAGTAAGTGTGAATATTTAAAAAATCCATAGGAATTTGGCAAATATATGACAATATCTTTTGCTTATTATCAGATACTAACAATGTGTCTTTTCCATAAATCCTTAATCTGTATTACTTTTATCCATTATTGACCTGGGTGCATTTTTTGTTTTGACAATTTCTAAATACAGAGTTGGATATCTTTACCACAATGCCCTTTGTTTACATAGCTTGTGGTTGCCTGTCACAGCTGGGAACTCAGCCTGGGAGGAGCCTTCCAGTCCATACAAATTGGGCTGCCATAGGGCTCCACTGGCCATTGATGATGGAGAATCAGGAAGAGTATTTGTAGTATAAAGTATTAATAAGCCATTCACTATGAAAATACTGATATGAAAATACTCTGAAGATCAGAGCATGATTTAAGTTTGACTGTGATTAGGCAATCACAAGGAAATATGTTGTATCATTTTCATGCGGCCTCTTCACATTTAAATGAGGGGTAAATTTCAAATTCAGGGTAGAATACTCAAAATTTTGTAAACTCAGGTCCTATGTAGCTTCTATATTACAGGCCTGTTTAATGGATTGATACAATTTTTTTTCCTTCTTTCTGACAAAGAAGGCCGTTTAACTGAGTCTTTTTGGGACTTCTACTGGTACAACTGTACCTCCTGCTGAAGACTTGTCTTTGAGACTTCGCAACAGAACAGGGGCAGTGGACACAGCCCACAGCTACTGCTCAGTTTGGGCAGCTGGGTTTAGGAAGATCATAACAACCACACTGTTTTATCTAAGGGAGCTAATTCTCTCTTTGCCAGGGTAGGGGACCAGAGGAGCTGCATATTGCACACCTCAGGCACAACCCCTGGGTGCAGGGGGAAAGTCAGGTGAGACAATTCAATTTTGTTTATACTGTTGAGAAGGCTTAAACTGAATGTGAAAAGTCCAATTATTTTTTACCAACAATAGTACAGTGCAAATGAAGTGGAATTATTTGGCTTTTCTCTTCATCTAAAATTCTAGATCACAGATTCAACTAGGTTGGAAAAGAACTTTGAGAGCATGAAATCTGACCTATGACTGAGCACCACCTTGTCAACTAGCCCATGACACTGAGTGCCACATCCAGTCTTTCCACGCCCAGGATGTTGCTTCCACCACCCCCTGGGCAGCCCATTCCAAGGCCCCATCACCCTTTCTGTGATGAAGTTTTTCCTAATGTTCAACCTGAATCTCCCCTGGCAGTTTAAGACTGTGTCCTCTTGTTCTGTCACTGGTGGCCTGGGAGAAGAGACTGACTCCCACCTGGCTACAGCCTCCTTTCAGGGAGTTGAAGAGAGGGATAAGATCTCCCCTGAGAATCCTTTTCTCCAGACTGAACAAACCCAGCTCCCTCAGCTGCTCCTCAAAGCATTTGTGCTCCAGACCCTTCACCAGCTCTGTTACTCTTCTCTGGACACGCTCCAGCTTCTCAACATCCTTCCTAAATTGGGGGCCCAGAACTGTGTGCAGCATAAGGTGCAGCCTCACCAGTGCTGAGTACAGAGGGACAATCCCTGCCCTGCTCCTGCTGGCCACACTATTGCTGACACAGCCCAGGATGTCATTGGCCTTCTTGGCCACCTGGGCACACACTCATGTTCTACTCATGTGGCTCATGTTCTACTGTCTGTCAATCAATGCCCCCATGTCCTTTTCTGCCTCATTGCTTTCCAATCACTCTGTCCCCAACCTGTAGCACTGCTTGAGGCTGTTGTGGCAAGATGTCATCAAACTTGAGTGTCTTTGGAAACATTTTCTAAAACCCTTTAAAAAATGATTCTGTTGTGCCTTTTTTTTTTTTTTTTTTAAGGAAATAAGAACTCTTCCTTGGCACGCCTCAAGCTGTTCAATCGTCTTTACAGACCACAGTCCATCTGACACTGTGTTACATAAACTGCAGACCACGGAGGGAAGAGGCACAAAAAGGGTATACAAATTTCTCTGCAATATTTTTCAGCATTTGTTTGCAGTTGTCAGAGCTTTACCTTCTCTTTATTCTTGCTTCCCTGGAAAAACCCTTTTAAGAAGTTAGGCATTTGTCAAAAAAAAAAAAAAAAAAAGAAAGGCAATGTATTACCCAGACTCTTAGATATGTAACATTCAGTCAGTACAGATTGTATGTAAATGAAGTAGTTACACAGTGAAGTAGTAACCTTTTCAAATGACTGATCACAACAAAAATTCTTGGAACGGCCCTGTTTTCTGAAGAGAAATAAATCAAACTGCAAAACAAGGCAACAAGCATGACAAATAGTGTCCAATTGATCACAGTTCTTTCCTCATGAAAATACTTCCATTAATGCAAATGGAAATATAATTTAATATTGAAAACTTCCAGAAGGGTAAAAGGTAAATAAAGGACAAACTGTACCAGGAAAATATGACTGGCTGATTTGACAGCATTACAGAAATACTCAGATTAAGAGAACATTCCATTCAAAGGACCATTACTAAGAAGTGATCTGATTCATACTTTGTTTTTATTTTGTTTTTCTTTCATAACAATTAGGTGAAAAGGGATCACTGGAAAATCCAGCTCATCCTCTTGTTTGTAAAGAGATTTTACATTTCACCCTAAATCTTGCATTTAAAATCCCTTGCTTTTTCTTCTTTTTTTGTTGTTGCATGTCTTGTGTTTGACTGATGTGTATTCAGAATTACAGTTAGTCTTGAGCTCAAGAATCCTGGGAGGGTTATTCCACAATCCCCCTTGAGAGTTCATCTCCATAGTTTGTAATTTTCTCTTAAAAATATCTACATATTTTTTTTTACTTTGACTTTCACTGATGTCAAAATTAGATTTTTCTAAAGCATTTAATACTGAAATAATTTTTTAGAGAATCTGGATTAGAGCTCTTGATAAACTCTGATATTTTGATATTTGTTAGGAAAGACTTCTTTCTGCCTTCTGAGCAATTTTTTTCTTTCCAAACAAATAGACTCCAATCTTGTGCAACATCTTTTATTTTGACATGATGTTCTGAATCTTGAACTCAGGTTATGTTTCTTCAGGTCTCACAAGTCATCTGCAAATTGCAGGCTCATGGCAATACCTGGTCTCTGTGATCTCATTCGCTAAGAATTTATGAAAAGTGTGAGATGCTATAGGCAAACTGGTAAGCAGTCTCCTGGCATCTGAGAGATGAAATCCATGTTGTACTTTATTCAGCTGAGAAACTGAGAGTCAGACATCTTGTAGCTGAAACTTGCCTCCTCAAATGATTGGCTTTTTATAAACCAGCTGCCTTGTTTCTGTCTTTTGGAGCGGTTTCAGTTTCCAAACATGATTTTAAGTAAGCTCTGATGTCAAGACTGGATCTTAGCTCTTCCACATGGCAGAGAAGTTCACCAGCTGAAGTGCACCAGCTGTCAGCACCTTGTTATTCCTTTTTTATGGCAAAAAATAATCTTGGAGTACAGATGTTTCATCACATGCAATTAAATTATTTCACCTTAGTGAGTTATCCTCTTGCCAGAATGTGGTGTTGGAGTGTACCAGCTGTGAACGAACATTCAGTAGTTTAAATGACAGTGAAGATGATATAGCCTCATAAATTTCACCTCACACCTAAGATATGTAAACAAGGCAGTCCTGAAATGTCCTTGCAGTCAACTAGCACAAGGTAATCTCTCAAGCCATTGGAAGCAGAGCAGATTTTATCACTTATCTATGGATCAGGTTTCAGTCCTACTGGAGAAAATAAAATTTTATGGAATTTGAAAGTATTTAAAAGACAGTGAATTTGCTTTCACATAGTCTTACCATACATTTTTTTCTCTACTTAAGTACATTTTTCTCAAAGTTCTATTCATGCAAAATGACTGGCAAATATCAGATGCAAAAACAATTAAAATCCTTGTTTTAAAAGTTTTGTACTTGGTTTCTTACTTTTTAATGAAGGCATAGCCTTGGAAATAGTTTGGCCTATGTTGTGGAACTGTCAACTACAAGCACCTGCTTCAAATTTAGATTGAATAAGAGTTAATCAGTTATTGAATAATTCTTTGCAGCAGCAAATATTTTTTGTATTCATTGCTTATTGACAGAACTGCCAGGTGCTATACTGAACAATGAGCACTTATTCTCTCCAACCATCTCACCTCCAGGTACAATCTGAACCCAAATATTGGCTCCAGATACTGCCACATTCTTTCAGAAGGGGGAAAAAATGTAATTTTGGATTGAATCATTATTGCCAAAGCCAATCGCTCGAGCAGTTCAGTATTCTTACTAAAAGAGATGTTCTAGCTCATGTCAGAGTTTCCATGTGCTCACACATTGTTACAGACAGTGTAAAGGTTTCATTTGCACTCGGTTTGCTGCAGGCACACCGTATGTTCTAGTGTGCTAAAGACATGGTGCTGAACAAGGTAGAAGCTCGCCTCATCCCATCTGCCCTGTTCTGGGTCGGGTAGAAACATGTGGCAGGAGGGGAGAAACATCACCTGGCTGGGGATCAGCCCAGTGTTTGCATGCAGAGAGAAGTCACAGGCTCAGCAGAGAGGGAGGTGGCAATGTGCATCAGGGCTGGCAGCCTCCTGGGTCGCAGGCTGGATGCAGCCCAACAACCAGGCTATGGAGGTGATTGCAAAAGATTACCTGTGGCTCAGGTGAACACCGACACTCAACATGAATACTGGCACAATTCAGGAAGGTGCTGCAAATCTGGGGTGAAGGGCTGGTCTGAATGGTGGAGTACATCCCACAGAGGAGAGTCGGGTTTTTTAACCTTATTGCTTGCGCAGAGAAGGTGTGGTTTCTCTGTTTTGAGTTGATTTGGAAGATTGTAGAGATTTAATGTCATCTGGGTGCCTTGGTCATTATGAAAATAAAGTGTGGAGGGTCTGCCTTAAACATCTGTCAGAGAAGTACATAGTCTGTCCTTCATGTAGCTAACAAAATGTTAAAAGACTGTAAAAAATAATTTCTTCAGATAATCCTCACTGACTAGAGCTTTAAGTAGGAGGGTGCAGCATCAAAGAAATCTTTGAGATTAAGAGATTAAGTTCCCATCGTACATGTCTAACTAGTTCAGTTAAGTAATATTGAACCTTTTTTCTGCTTTCCCACAGATGAGCACTGAGTAGTAGGTGTGAATAAATAAAGCAGGAAATACTCACTGCTTATGTTACTCATATGATCAGACTAAGTGATGACAGTGGTACTATTTCAGTTACTAAGTCTGCTGTCATGGAGTTTTAAAGCTATTCAATGTGGGAACTTGTCTGTAACCTCCATTTAAAACAAGGAGAACATAAAAAAAGGAAATGGCCTGGAGAGATTTTTTTTTTTTTTTTGGTCTTATTCTGAAATATTATTTCCAGCATTTGGGAATTAAGATGCATAATATGTGTTACATCTCTTACATACCAAAGAAATTCCTTCTGCTGATTCATTTTTGCTACCTAGGCTGCCAAATCTCTCACTTGATTGATAAATCTCTAGATTTTAATATGTGCCAGTATAAGATATTACATATAAAATGCTGAAGAGAAAGATTTTGTTTTCAGTATGTTCTTGTTTTTTCACTGTATGTCAAAAAATATAACTTGTGAAAGATAATCATCCAATTAATGCTTGCAATTGCACTGTTTGCTTCTCCTGTGACTCATACCAGACTCTTTTTTCACTTTCTTTTATTGCATCAACTCCATGTTTGCCAAAAAAATTTGTACAACTTCTTGTTGATTTTTAAATTGTTTTTTTTTGTTTGTTTTATTGTCTTACACCTAAGTTGTAGCAATTTTTGTCCAGAGATTATCTCTAAATACTCTTTAAATCTTTCCTCTGCATCTATATTCATTCCCCTAATTTTATATTATAACAAAATGTACACTAAGGTTACAATCAGCAGCAACAGTAGCATAATTCCTTTTGAGGATAATATCCCTAAGGTTTCCATTCCAAATTAAATGTTGGTCTTTCTCTACCATTTAAAAAAAGGATCTTTGGGCATCAAATACACTCTTCTGGAACATGATCAAGAGAAAACAGTCATTGTTTTCTTTGAAAAACAGATCCAAGTTACTTTTAAAATGCTGATTTAAAAAGGAAACATTACAATTGCTGTGACCCATTTTTTCTTTCCACACCCTACCTACAAAGCAATTTCCTAGCTACACTTCAAATGAAGCCTGTCTGAAAGATTATGTCAAGGTAAAATGTTTGAGATTAAATAGATAACATTTAAGTGAATATTAAATGCCAAGTTAGGAATGGTTGAAAAGCACCACTTTTATAAAGGTCATGGTTCCACTAATGAGATTTACAAAACTGCTGAGGTTAATAAAATTTGCCAGACCTCCAGCTAGACTCCTGCTTTCCAAACTACCTACAAAACACCCACACTTTATTGGAGAGCACCTTGGAATAATTCCACTTGTGTCTCTGTGTAGCAGCTTAGACTTAATAAATTGCCCTTGTTTCTGCTGTTTTAGCACTGCTGCTGAAGACCTTAGCTGATCCAGAGGAGCATGCAAATTTGCTAACCTAACTACTTGACATAACTGCCCAGTAATGATCCCAAATTTGTCCCGATACAAGAAACTATCTCTCCAGCTCATGACTTGTACACCTACTGTGTGGCCTTATATCTGAAAGAGTAGCAGAAGCAAAAGGAGTCTGGCTCCTTAAGTACTGCAGCCTCCACTCTGCCCTGGCTCAGGATGCAGGGCTCCCCATCCCGTCTGATGGCCACAGACTGTGGACTCCTACATTAGTCCATTTCAGTGAATAATTTATATCTTTTAGCATATAAATAATCATGGAATCATAGAGAGGCCTGGTTCGGAAGGGACATTTAAAGGCTTCTAGTCTAACGCCCCCTGCAATGGGCAGAGAGCCCTGTTCAAACTGGCCTTGAATTTTTCCAGGGATTGAACAGCCAGAGTCTCTCTGGGCAACCTGCAATATGTTGTACTCTGCAGCTGAAACTGTAAACTTATGTTGTCGTGTGATAAACACTTTGCACGCACAGTAATTTCTTTTGATATCCATTGTGAGTTAACTTCTTTTTCCCACGACCTACATGATGCTCCTAAAGCTTTTTTATTAGTAAAAAAGTTCTTTAGATATTTTTTAATTCTTCAAATTGTTTTGTGGCATTATTAACATGTGAAATTGTAGCCTTGTATGCCTTTTCTTCCTAATTCTGAGCACACAGCAAATCAATCAAAATATCTAGATGTTATTGCATGCATCACTCCTTGTCTTGCTTTGATAAAACATCTGATCAGTATGCTAACATTTAAATCATTTGATACAGTTTCTATAAGTGAAATAAAAATAATTAAAAATGCCCTAAACTTCATCCAAAAAAAAAAATCAACATTAACTTCACTGTTTGAACCTTTTATATATCTGAATACATATTAATCACTGCATATGCTCATAGCTTTATGGAATAAATAGAAATATTATTCTCACTGCCATGGTGAAAATTGTCTTTTTGAGGAGTGTCATTCAGGCAGATATAAACCATACTGAATCATAAATGAACTTTGGAACTCAATTAATCTGAGACTGCAATACTAAAGAATACCGTCTACATTTTCATTCTGCCTTTTATGACATAGAGGGCTCCTGTATCAATTAACATATAAGCCTATCTTGTAATGACTTAAGGCAGAAGGAAAAGACAGTGCAGAAATATAACACTGGTTTTACTAAAGATGAAAGACTTTGAAGGAATTGTTTAAATGGCACTAAGAGTTTTTCTTGATTTTCAAATCTAAAAAAGCAGTTGTAAATCATTAAAGGTTTTTCCTAGTAACAGTCGAGTGTATGTTAGGTGAAGTCAAATCTTTGCATTTTTATTCCTCAAGACAAAATCACTCTGAAAAAAAATTATTCTTATTTAAAAAATATATTCTAAAACTTATTCTTATTCTGCGTGATATAAGTTAACTAATGCTAGGTAAAATAAGAAAACAACCAATTCAATGCAAGTTAAATAAAAATGTTCCTTCATAATCTCAATATACTTAACATTTAAGCAAATTAAAATATATGTATGAGAATAGGGTACAATTCTTTAGGAAAATCAGTGATAATGGATGCATGTAGAGAGAGGAAAAACAACCAAATATATCCTAAATATCTAAACTAGCTACCTGCATATATACACACACACATAGATAATTCATTATGTGTTCTGAATTAGAGAGCAAAAAAATCAGAGAAAATCTTGCAGATTTTTAATTCATATTTCTATGAATAATTCAGTAGCAGCCATGGAAACAGTCTGAGTAGTAGGTGTTAAAGGGGAAGGCTTAGAGCAAAAAAAGAAATGGTTTCACTGCATAACCAAGTCCACAGTGCAGCCCCATCATGACTATGGGGTACTGCCATCTTCATATCTCAGCAGTGCTAAAACAGGATTGAAAAAGATTCAGAGGAAGGATACAAGGGTGACAAGGACCTGGAAAGATGCCATGGAATGACTGATCAATAAACCTTATTGATCACAAAGCCTCTTCAGCCATGAAAAGAATATGAAAAATCCTTCAATCTCAGCACAGAAATCATGACCAGAAAACAGTTTGGTTTTCATTATATGGGAACTCAAAGTCATCAAATCAGATTATCATCTGAAAAGGTGCAAAATGGACAACAGTAAATATAAAATTTATGGAATTTATTTCCTCAAGACAATTTGCATGTCAAAAATTTATGTTGCTTCAAAATGCAAGCATACTGATTCATACACAGAATAAAACTCTAAAGGGCAAGCTGGAAGTCACCTAACCCCAAATTTAATTATTAATTATAAATTATTAGTTATAGATATCCATAAATGGCTAGAAGTTAATATATCTTTGGTAAAATTATCTTCTGCCTTTTGCTATGTATCTATTGGTGTTGATGATGATATCAACCAGGATGGCAGCCATTCTTGTAGAAAGCATGGCTATGTGGTAACAGGTCTATTTGAAACAGGAATTATGAATAAATTGGACACTCTTAGAGATAGATTAAACAGTATTCAGTGATGTATAAAGAAAATCCATTGAAATAATTGTCTACTTGTATTAAGAATTAACATTTTCAGAAATACTGAGATAAATATTTGCTAGCAATACCCACACTCTTCAAGTCTATATTTTCTGAAAATTCTACAAATTTTTATTCTCTTCAAATTTTAAAATTTAATGAAAAATAAATTTTCTATTGCTCTTGCTGGAACCAGGAATTAAAATGAGCATTTTTTAGACAAATTGACTCAAATTCACCTAGTTAGAAACAGCACTTTGTACCTACTAGGTCAAACTTAAGTTGAGATCTCAAACCAACATCTGAATATCAAGAGTCATCTGTTTAGTCTTCTCTCAAAACATCTCTCAATGATTTTTAAGGAGTCTTGGAAATCTGGAGAGGTCCTAGCTGACTGGAAACTGTCAAACATTGTCCCAATTTTCAGGGAGGGCAAGAAGGAGGAGACAAATGGCCTGTGAGTCTTGCTTTAGTGCCTAGTAAAGTTATGGAGAAGATTATTCTGAGGTATTGAAAAACACCTGAAACACAAAGCAGTCACTGGTGACTGAGAGGATGGCTTCATGAGACAAGTCCTACTTGTCAAAACTGATTTATGACAAGATAACCCACCTAGCTGATCAAGGGAAGCCAGTTGATGCAATATTTTTGAATTTCACTAAAGCTTTCAACTGTTTCTCACAGGATTCTTCTGGGCAATATGTTCAGCATTCAGATGGATAAACACATAATAGGATGGGTGAGCAACTGGCTCACAGGTCAGGCACAAAGGGTTACAGTGAACGGAGTGACATCAGACTGGTGACCTGTCACTTGTGGGGTTGTTCCACACAGGTCCTCAGCCCTGTGCTCTTCCACATCTTCATAAATGATTTGGGAGCAGGACTGGAAGGTCCTGCAAAGAAACCTCGACAAATTAGAAGGCTGGGTAATCACCAACCACATGAAGTTCAACAAAGGAAAATGCCCTGGTTGTATGGATGGGCTGGGAATGGGATGCTGGAAAGCAGTGCCATGGAAATGGGACCTAGGAGTCCTGGTCAGTGGAAAGCTGAACATGAGCCAGCAGTGCCCTGGCAGCCAGGATGGACAACCCTGCCCTGGGGACATCAGGCACAGCATCACCAGCCAGGCAAGGGAGGGGATTGTCCTGCTCTGCTCTGAGCTGGGGCAGCCTCACCTCCAGTGCTGGGGGCAGTTTTGGGCACCGCAATGTAAGAAAGACATTAAACTATTAGAGAGTGTCCAAAGGAGAGCACAAAGATGGGGAAGGGCCTTGAGGGGAAGCCGTGTGAGGAGCAGCTGAGGGCACTTGGTCTGTTCAGCCTGGAGGAGACTGAGGGGAGACCTCACTGCAGGGACAACTTCATTGTGAGGGGAAGAGGAGGGGCAGGCACTGATCTCTGCTCTGGGGTGACAGCCACAGGACCCGAGGGAATGGCCTGAAACTGTGTCAGGGGAGGTTAGAATGGATATTAGAAAAAGTTTCTTCACCCAGAGGCTGGTTGGGCACTGGAACAGGCTCCCAAGGGAAGCTGTCGCAGCACCAGCCTGGCAGAGTTCAACAAGCATCTGGGCAGTGCTCATAGGCACAAGGTGTGACTCTTGGGGATGGGTCTGTGCAGGGCCAGGAGATGAACTGGATGATCCTTGTGGGTCCCTTCCAACTCAGGATATTCTGTGATTCTGTGGTTCTGTGAAGTATTTCACACAACAATAGATGATGAAGTACTCTTGTGTAGGAATGAAATTTCAGAAGGTAGGTAGATGGATGAGTTTATCAATCTGAATGGTGCAGACTATGAGGAATCAAAAAATCCCAAATATATACTAAAACCTGTACCATTGTAGCCCAGTACATAGTGTTTGCCATTGCTTCCATCATGCCACAGAGTTTTGTAAATCTCTTAAATGACATAGGTATATATTATTCTTATCTAATTTAATCCTCAGCTTCATAGAAACTAATTTTGAGGACATTTTTCATTATTCATTGTAAGACTGTGACTATTTTTCCTATCCCATTGAAGATGTCCCACCATTTGCAAACGTCTGATATTGCAACAAAATAACAGACCAAACTATTTTAGGTACTCATATTTTCACTCTTTAATATTTCTGCTACTTTTATCATCATCTATATTCACCCCGTCTTTACAAAGGCCTTGAAATAGGAAGTAACTTTTGTCACTTTGACAGATTTTGTAGAAGAAATAAATGTTGTCTTGTCATCCTTTTTCAAACATATGTACATAGGTTAGGTAGAATAAAAATGACCCATTTTGTATTGCTTGTTTCATTTATTTCTTGTTATTATTAAGAGGGTAAAATTTGGCAGCAGAACAAGGATCTCTTGCTTCTTTTTGCATGCTGTAATGAGAGAAATGAAACCCTGGTGAAAGGGTAAGATGTTTTAATACTTTTGAATCTAATAACCCTGCACTCAAGCCAACATTTCCTGAGCCCAGAAGATGCATACAAATTTGGATAATGAAACCACTACAAAATAGCTCAAAATGGGTTGAATCAGTCTCAAACTCATCCAAAACAAACTGCCTGGGTTTAATGATTTTTACCAAATAATGGTCAAAAATATTCTTGGGAGAGTCCTTCAGACAGAGAGAACAAGTGTTACCATTAGGGTCCCATGTTAGCTTAAAAAATCTTCCTATGCCATATGTCTGTGTGTGTGTGGAAGGGGCTATAACCAGGGGAATCTCTTTGTTTTTCCACTTAAGTGCAATACTTTCTCAGAATTGCAAATTTGGAGAGAAGCAATAGAACCTGGCTTGGAAACTTCACGCTTGCTTGAATTTCTCTGGAAACACTTATGCTACGGTTCTGAAAGAAAACCACGTACTTGGCCTACTGATTGACTTGGGCTAAGACTGGAAACGCCAGTGAGACTGATTTTTGGGATGCACAGTGGAGCCACTGACCTCTCTTGCAGTTCCTTGTGATGTTCTAATAAATCAGTCTCTCCCAATACAATATCTGATTGATGATGCTTAGAAGCTACAGAGTGATGGTATTGTAGATTGTGGTCTAGTACCCTGAATTTTTAAAAATGTTTTCACTATTTAGGACACTAAAAGGGTAAAATAAATTGAGAGCTCTTCAGAGACATTCCCTATCTCCTGAAGAGTAATTTTGGGGTAAAAAAAAACAAACTGAAAATATCAGTCTCTTTCCTACCAATTTACAGCAAATATCAAATTATTTTTAAGACATATAGCAGTAATATATATCTGTGATGTTAGAAGCTGAAAAATTACTTTATTCTTTCTGAAAATTGTGTATTACAATTCTGAAAGGGTCCCACAGGAATCTGACACTTATTTAAGGAACAATACTTCACACTTGCTTTTTAGTCTAGAAGTTCTAAGATGTTTTGGAGGGTGGTTGAAGATTTCCACCACAGTAACCAGAGTATGTCTGATTCACAAGATTAAACTGTTAATTGGGTATCTCAGAGCATTATAATGATACTTGCAAAAATGATCTCACACAGAATGATTAGTGTAGCTGTCCATTATGCATCACTTGTTCCATAAAAGTGGCCTTATAATGTGTTTGTTATGCTCATTTAAACAAGATTTAAAGTTTCTTAATAGGGTAGCATTGCCATTTTATAGAAATCATTTACGATGCTAAAGTTTCAGTCCTCATTAGTTTTACCAATTTTAGGAGAAAAATGTTATGAGGATGTATTATAAGCTTAAATTATGACTGTAATTCAAATGAAGAAAAATGTTTATGGAACACCAGAGGAAAGTAATGTAATTGAAATATGTATCTAACTCTTAGTCCTCATTATAGCTGGTCTTCCTTTTACATGACTCACAAATTGCAACGTGCAAAGATACTTCTCAGAAAGTAAAGTGATAAAAGAAGGGAAATAAAAAATGTATGTCATTGTTGGGAAACCAAGACAGTCATTAATGAATTAGAACTGCTGGACAGAGAATGCTTGTGCTTTCTGAAAGAACCAGACCTACACACTGTCTCACCTGTTACCTTTATAGAAAGATGAAACTGCCTTCCATTTCCACAATAAAATGTCCTTGAAACTTTGCCTATGCTTTATAATAAAGTTGTGTGATGCTGTTACTGATAGTGGTATTGTCTATTCAGAATGAAGAGCAATTAATCTGCATGGGTGTGTTAAGTGTCAGTAACTCTTAATGCATACTCTTTATATAAGAATTTATTTTTATTATTCTAAACCACGTCTCATTGAAATTTCTAGCTACATTGAAATTTCAGCAATGGAAGCTGCACACATCTTCTATGCAAGAGAAAAGAGATAATTCACTAGCATAAGATGACATTTTAGAGCCCCATTTAAATAAAGCTACATATGTTGCATATTTTTCCCAGTACCATTAAGGGGAAAATTTCCAGTGTTTGTTACATGAGCTGTAAGCAAATAATTCTTAAGGAAAAGTGATTTGTGTATTTAGTCCAACATAAATTAAATACTGAAGTTACTTATCTTTCCCAGGAGTAATCTCTAAATAAATTGCTTGACTTTACATCAGAGATATAACTGTACTGCAGGTGACTAACCAAGCCACACAGAACAGTCCAATGGAATTAGACAAGCAATTGGCAATATGTGTAGTACATGTGATAGTATAAGGATTTTGTCATTAACCATTCTACGTCATTTAGAAACCCATAAAGGAATGAGAAGAAAACCCTATATTTTTGCTGTGTTGTTTTCAATGATAAGGACAAAGTACTTCCCTTCTATAGAGAGATAAAAAAAGGCAGATTTTTAGAAAATGAAAATAAAAATCTGCGCAAAAATGCAGTGTTATGCATAAATTATAAACTACCTCTTTGATGAATAAAACATCCAAATAAAAATTGGCCATCTGCTTTCTTTCCACCCATGCCCTGATGTTCATCTATCGATTATCTTCAGGTACAATTGGGATTTAAGAAAAACTCA
The DNA here is from genome assembly GCF_963662255.1 of Cinclus cinclus. Taxonomy (NCBI): domain Eukaryota; kingdom Metazoa; phylum Chordata; class Aves; order Passeriformes; family Cinclidae; genus Cinclus; species Cinclus cinclus. The sequence goes on from NC_085048.1 coordinate 30,484,760, forward strand.
CGTGCACTGACAGTCTTTCAAGCAATGCATTTGAAGAGGCATATAAACCACTCCAGGTTAACATCAAATACTCCCTATGTCTCATGCTTAGAACAAATTTTTGTTTTCAAACAAACTTACCGCCTCTGTTACTACCAGAGGTACAGCTAGAAATCTTGTCTCCATACATTCACAGGACATGAATTCACATATTTTTTTCTGCTGTTGGAAAACACTAACATAGATGTAAGTATAGTCAGAATAGAGGATTTTCTCTAGGTTCACTGCCAGTTTAAGTGGATTATTATTTAAATCTATCTAAACAATATGAAGTTTTTTTAGATTTCGAGCCCTCAATTCTTGCAGCCTGTTATTTAGCCTCCATGGCATGCCTAGTTTGATAAATGTGGACTTAACAGCTCCAGACAATGACATCAGCACTATGCCTTCCTCTGTTATTCCTGGCTGGGCTTCAGTGGGAAGAACAGAAGTAAGCTTTTATTCTATACACAACTTAGAGAAGATCACTGAAGTTTTAGCCTGTCAGGCCAAAGCAGAGACCTTTAGCTCTGGCCAGTCACACAAATTCAGTCAAGATTTAGCTACTTAGAGAACATATACAGGTATATCTGCATAATAATGAAAAACTTAGGTTCGTGAAAATTCACTTGCAGCCTGATGTGCTACTCATTAGCAACTCTACATAGATGCCTAGGCACCAAAATATTTTTCCTGTCACGCAACCACTGGATTTACACTTACTTTATTTATAAGTGTTTGAAAACCATTGTCAACAGCTTCAGAATTCCCTTCATTATTCTAATGGAATTAACTTGTTTTATTTTCTCCAGGCCAAATGCATGCTGGCTGAACACACTCTCACATAATCTTTCAGTATTATTCTGAATTGCAAGCTGCCTTCTTTTGCCTCCTGCATGCAATTCACCCAGACTAAGGAACAGGGATTTTTGATCTGGATACTGAATTTGATCAGATGCCATCACAGTGAGACTGAAAAAACTTCCACAGCTTTCAACACCCAGGTTAGAGGTAATGCATTCTTCAAAGAGCATTTTAACAGTAATTGAGTGTGAATTTATATTCCACAAACAGGGTCCTCTGGAAAGGCCCCACTTCTCTCTAGCTTAGTCTACCCTAAAGATGTTCCCTCCTATTGTCTCCTCTTGGTCACTCTCAGGAAGCAAAAGAGTTTTTTCAATGTAAGTTTACCAGGAAACCTAACTTCCTACATGGCAGCTTCAGAAACTGAAACTGAAGCTCTGATGCTCCCAAAGCTACTGAGGGATGGTGAAAACATCTAATATGCACTGACTCTCCACAAACATATCTAAGAATCAGAATTAAAACCTGCCTGCCTCCTGACTTGTTATCTTATCTTTCCTGTTGCTTTCAGGGATGTTGTGGCTCCCTATCCCCTAGTACTTTTAACAGTCTGGATAAACAACTAGAGTGAGGCTGTGGTAGCCCCTTGAAAGTTGAAAATCAGTTAGGAGGAAGAACACAGAAGAACATAGAAGAGGAAATTAAGACCACAACCTGGTTTGCTCGTCCATGTTATGAAAAATTGAGCATTAATAGAAAGGGATAAATTCATCATAGTTGCTGCAGCATCTTTTCAAGATGGTAATCAAACCCATTTTGATTTGTGCAAGTTTGATGTTCATAGCAGGCTCTCCATGTTGTGTGAATAACATGAGACTTCAGGGGTAACATAGATTCTCACACTGAGATACAATGCAAAGCCCACAGCTCATGCTCATATCACTCAAATACTGCTGTTGTAGTTATTTTCAACCTCAAAAAGGCAAATCTTCTGCCAAAAGTGGTGGCAAGAACAAAAAGTACTGTTGTTATAAGCACTCATGAAAGGGCACAGCGTGCTCTTGCCCATAACATCCCTTGCAAACCTCTGTTTGGATCAGTGCGTTGAAAAGTATCACTTTTCCATAGTCTAAGTAAACTGCTCACTTTGGCTTATGTAATAGTAGGGGAAGGTTGACTTTTGCAGCCAGCATTGTAAATAACTAACATTAGTCAAATTCTGCCTTCAGTTCATGTGGCATATTATTTTATTCTCCACCAATTCTTGTAGAATGAATCGGGGGTCTGAAATAGAAAAGGGAGACAGTGTGCAAAAAGGTCTTTTAATTCTTCAGAAGAAAAACCAGATTTCATAGATGAGCTAGTATTTCAGCATACCATTTATCCTCTTCAATATATGTCTAGATTAATTTTAGAAGTCATCAGGGCAATTTAAATGTACAGGCCAAATCCTGATCTCAGCTGCATGAAAAAATAACTATAGAGGCATCTGCCCATATTGGAGGTTGATATTTTACTACCAAATAGCCAACTGCTGAAAACATTACAGATTGCTGATTTACTGTTAGATGAAGAAAATTCAAATTCACAGGATATTTCTTCCTGGTAATGATATTTTCACTGTCTGTTTCCTTACTGTGATTCATCTCTGTAATATCTGTATGTAGTAACACCAGAGAACTGGACTATGCAGCATCTTGATAATATTGTCCCTTTTTTGGGGAATAAGGAGGGAAAAAACCTGAATAACATGAAATTTGTATTATAAGGTGCCTGTGGCAGAATTGGGAAATGTGTTTACTGTATACCAATACACTGCATTAATACAAAAACTACCCCATTTACTCAAAATGTAGTCCAGGCCACTTAATGATACACAGAAGCTAAAGGGACTTTAGTTAGTAAATCAGCTTAATGGCACAGCAAGTCAGGGTGCTTTGTTAAGGACTAAGCTCTAATATCTCTCTCTTTTAGAGTTTAGAGATGACTGTTTACTCTTGGGGTTTTTTTATTTCAATTTTTCCCTTTAAATTCAGTTTCTGTACAGGGCCTGACCCAGTCCCCACCTAAAATCTTGGTGGTTTTGCTGACCACCACTTTCTGCTGGCTGCAGGGAGCAGCCAGTGAGAACCAGGCACTAAAGGTGTACACTGAATCCTAGGATTTGGAGTAAACCCAGTCAGCCCCATGATGAATGAGAATTGAACTTCTCCTGGAGCGTCCAGTATTCAGAAAAACATTGCATTACCTCAGGGCTGAAGGATAATAGGGAGGAACATATCATGTTGAATTTTCTGTTTTATATTATTTGAGCATGGAAAGCACACTTCTGGATCCACACATTCCTAATTAATTCACACATTTCTGAATGTACACTATCAGAAGAATGCAGAGATATTTGCCTCTTAAGAAATCTCTCTTAAGATTTCTGATTAGGAAATCCTATAGAAAAGAACATTTAGTAAAACGTAAATCAAATCTCAGGCTGGCTAAGAAGAAAAGTGTCCTAAAATGTACTAGCATGTGTTTTGATTAGGAATGAAGGAACATTCTATTACTATGCATATACAGACAATTCAAAACATATGCTCTGTACACAGTGTTTTGGAGCAAAGTTTCATCCGTAAAGCAAATTTATTCAACACTTAGTGACTTACTAAGGTGACTGACCAAAGGAAACCCATATGGTTTTTGTGTAGTGTTTAAAGAATAACTGAATATGGAAACCTTTTTTGCTGGCAAATAAGAATCATTGATTGATCAAGTTACAGGATTAAGTTTCTTATATAAAAATTTTCGCATGTGGATAAAAAAAGATTTAGAAGTATTTAGTTATTTTCTCAACATCCATGGATTCCATACTGGGGAATGTAAGATAGAAGGCACCATGCTTCATAATACAGTTGCTCATACAGATATAAACCCAAAATATTTCTATCCATAGAAATCAAACTAAAATATCAGACCAACTTTTGTTTTGAATAAGCATGTACTTGAATAGGCCACCTGAGAAATACAGATTTTGAAAACTCTGACTAGAAGCTGACACTCATTTTTAAGTTATCAGTCTGGTTCATTTATTTGCAATACAGAAGAAAGAGAAATGCTCTTTCTACATAAGTGGGGATTGATAAAAGTGCTTAAAAGTTGCTTTAATTGTTTGTAAATGCGTAATGCCAGTTTTATATAATAATTCTTACATCTTGAACCAGTTTGTATTTGTGACGGCTTGGCAAAGCAGATAATTCCAAAGGTCTATTTGTCTCAGTTAAATGTTTAATAACTGGGCATAGCATACAAGTGAGTGACATCCTGGAGACACAGCTTCATAATTCACTTCTTTAGCTTCAGTGGAGGCTGTATTAGTCCAAACTGCTTGAGTTAAGAGAAATCAGAGATTTTTATGGCATTAATGTTGTGACCATTTCCACTGAAATCGTGGGGTGAGAAGTGTGGGTGAAGACTAGCTCTCTGTCTGTCTGAAAGTTTCATGTAGGAAGTTGGGTTTGCTTCTTTACTCACTCTGTTGCTATTTATCTTAGTCCAGGAGGGATATTAAGGTAAAAAGGCCAAGATATGTACCTAACCTCATTTCAGATACTGACAGTATAAACCAAAATGATACTACTTTTCACCTAGCTACCAGTGATGAACAACTCTGTTAGAAATCACTACCGTGACTCAATTGTTATCACATTCACCTTCACAGGAAATAAAGACCTTGAGTAAAACTCTTTCCTTTCCATTGCCTTTAGCTAAGCAATGTTTCAAACCATTTTCTCATCTTCTGAAGCAAATAAGAGGTGTGGTTCTGATGAGGGTCAAAATTTTTACAATAAATATTAATAAGCCTGAAGCAGCAACAATACCTGAAGTTGACAGCTTGGAAACAGTAGCAGAGAACTGATAAGTGTGACAAGTGACTTGATATGTTAAGATACTTCCTTAGAAGATACTGTCCCTGATGCTTAAGTACGTTATCACATTGTACTAGTGTAGCTTTATTTTTGTGTGCCTGTTTTTGCTGAGCTTTTCACTGGTAAGGTCTGCCTTCAGCCATTACAACTTCCTGAGCCTAATAGCAGAGCCTGTGGGAGTGAAACATTACTCACAGCAGAGAAAAACAAGTCGTGGAATTGTAAGCTTACTGTAAAACACAAGCCCATGCAGCAAGGTGCATTCAGTGATGCTAAGGAAGAAGGAGCAGGAAATAGACTGAATTCTGTTGGCAATATTGGATTGTAGTGTAAGATGAATGTGATGTGAAACAGGATATTGTAAGAATGTAAAATTCATTAGGTTTAGATGGAAAGTTGATGGGACGTTTTTTAACATATTTGCATGTTAAGGACTAGGGAACATCTAAGCTGCTTGTGTTTCTCTACAGTGAAAACGAACTCAGTTTACCTGTTTGGTGCCTTGACTCACAGGTCAAAAAAGCTATAAATTCCTTGGGCCATGTTTTTCAAGAGTGACCTTCTTTGATTTAGATACTTTACATCAGGAGAGAACCCTAGGCTCTGTCTCAAGGGAATAACATGAGACCATGAGTAATCAAGTAAGACTCAACGGAAGAGAAACTTCAAATATAAAAACAAAACTAACTTTTCTCAACATCTGACTCTAGATGTCTCCTCCATGAACATAAGAGAAAACAAAATTGTTCAGTGGCATTTTCTAATCCAACTTTTGGTTTTAGAATTTAAACTCTTCTCCATGGGCTGTTGCAATAAGATGCTGATGACTATGCTTTACAGGTGGTCAGCACAGAAGATCTGGAAGTCCTTCAGCAATTCACAGTACATGATCTATGTTTTATATCCCATTACAAGCTTTTTCGCTCTGCAAGATGTCCATAAAACAATCAAGATGCTTATTAACTTTCTTGCTATGCGTGATTGCTCAAGAGATTGTATTTATAACCATTCTTTGGACTTCAGGGATTTGGCAGCTACTACTTTAGGAACTCATTTGATTATCAACTTTAAGGATTTGATTGGTAGAACGTTTTCCTAAATCCCACAGAGAAGCTTTTATTGCAAGCGAATGAGAGAAATGGTTTAATGCTTATGTTGAATGAATGATTGATAGATATTCCTCTCTTGGAGAGAAGGGTGGGTCTGGAATATGCAGGCCAAGGATTTTGGGGATCAATCACAATGAATTATCCCAAACAGTTGACTACATTTACAGCTGTTCTTAATAATAATAATAATTAAAAAAAAACAGAAAAAAAGCTAAGTGCATAACTCTAATATCAGTGTTGTTGCCAGCATATCTGTTTATGTAGAGGGTGGTATACATATAAGTTAGAGCAGATGGATGCAATTCCCTTTGAAATGTATCTGCTGTGGGTGGAATCATCTGTCTTAGCTTAGACATATAAATTTCCCTTTATGAACAGTGGAGAAAAATGGGCAGCTCATTAAAGGGACACTAAGAGATATTTCCTCCTAAGAGACACTTCTTAGTACAGGCCATATAAATATGTTTTTGTATTTTCATTTTATCTTAGGTTGACTTAAAGGGTTAGATGGTGCTAATACTTCCTCATACAAGCACACAATGGCAAATCAAACAATTGAACACATTAAGTGACCAGCTTTCTAACACATTACCAATTTAAACTTCTCCATTCAAGCTGAATATTCCAATCTGTCTCTTGGCATTTCACAAATCAAGGGAGGAGGAATTTTAGTCCAGGGAGCAGGGTAGCCAGGAAATATGGCAATTTCTGAGAGGTTATGAGGTTATGGGATCCATGCCAGAAGCCCAAGTGCACCTAAGGTATTTATTACAGTGAAGCATAAAGATATAGAAATTTCTTTCTATAAAGACATGAGATTTGGAAATATGGGGGCTCTGGTTGAAGACAAGGGTTGTAGATGCATCAGAAGGACATTGAAGTAAGCTCCTGCAGTAGTACAAACCAAAACAGTAACACAGGGAGATAAGCAGATATTTCATATGACCTTTCCAGTTCTGTTTTACCAGTCTTTGCCTTACCCCGTAAGACCACATTTTCATGGAATTAAATGTAAATAATACTAAATATTAAATATTTTAATATTAATAATATTAAAAATGAGCAGCTCATAAAAACTTCTTTGAAAGGACACATTTCAGCACTAATCTTTTCTTTATCAGCTAAAAATGACAAGATACTGTGTTCAGGGTTTCTGTCTCATAGTAATTTCTGAAATAGAAACAGGAACCTTAGCAACCAAATAGCAACTGAAAGCAATGTTAACAATTTAATTTGTTGTTTATCAGGTTATGTCTGTAAGAAAAAAATTGCTAAAATATTTCAAGTAAAAGAGATGTAAGTGAAGGGGTGGCGAAGAGAGAAGTGCATTTTTTTCTGGGAAGAAGAGAGATTCATCTTGTTTGCAACTAACAGAACACAGCAGTGGATGTATCAAAGTTTATGTGTTTCACAATGCAGTAGCTTTAAGGACTTTTCCCTCCACATTTTATCTGCCCTACATTTTATTCCCACACATTTGCATGCTCAGAACCCAAAACGAACAACTGTATCCGGAGATGCATAAAATGCCATGTAGCCAGCGGGTCCAGGGCGGTATTCTACCCCTCTTGCTCTGATCTACTAAGACACCACCTGGGAGGCTGCACCCAGCTCTTATTCCTCCAACACAAGAGGGACATGGACCTGCTGGAGCAGGTCCATGAGAGGCTCATAAAGATGACCTGAGGGGTGGAGTGCCTTTCCCTTGACGGCTAGGGGGAGAATTGGGACTGTTGAGTCTGGAGAAGAGGAGGTTCTGGGCAGATTTTATTCTGGCCTTTCATTACTTTGAGGGGGCTTAAAAGAAAGATGGAGACTGACATTTTGGTAGGACCTATAGCAACAGGGCAAGGGGAAGTGTTTTCAAACTAAAAGAGGGCAAATTTAGACTAGACAGAAGGAAGAAATTTTTTATTATTAGGATATTGAAACACTGAAACAGTTTTCCTAGAGAGCTGGTAGATGCCCTATCCCTAGAAACATTCAAAATAAGGTTGGACATTAATTTGGACAACCTGATGTTGGCCCTGCTCATGGAGGAAGGTTGGACTTGGTCTTTAAAGGTCCTTTCCAACACAATCTATTCTATGATTGTATGATTTTTTTTTTTTTATAAAGCATTTTCTAGTCTCCTTTAGGGGCCAAATTTGCAACATCTTTGATGGCGTTGTGGAAATCATTCCCTTGCTAATAGTAGAGCTGCTTTGTCTTTTGGTAGTTCTTTCTTAATAATTTTGCGGTATTGTGGTTATTTGCTTTCATTTTCATCATTACTACTATGGGTTTAGTGCATAAAAAGATAGTGCAATTGTAAGATCCAGAGATAATTTCATTGGATTAAAGTGCTTAAGAGCAAGCTGAACTGTATGTTTTAGCTATCCACCTTTCCCACTACATTATTTTGAGTTTTGTAATCAGTTCAGCATGTCATTAAGTCAAATGAACCAGAATGTGAGATTCTGCAGTAGATCCAAAACAAAAATTGCAAGTAATAACTGAAAGGCTGCAATGGGAATCTTTCTGGACTAGTATTTTAATATCTTGCGAACGTGGTAAACCCTGCTGTAAAAAAAATCAAGCAATAGTACTTTGTTATGCTAGATCAAAATATATTTTTCAAAACGTTTTCTTAAGCTCCTACACAGATAGTCTGTCTTGACATTTAAAGTGTGTAATCTTTTCATATTTTGTATATTCCAAAATATCTTTACTTTTAAAATTATTCATACCACTAACATCCAAAGTACAGTGTTTTCAATGGCTTTTCTGAATTTCAATATTGGATATGCAATCAGAGAAGGATTTTAGGTAAAACTGATCAATTTCATAGTTTTAAATTAATAGCAAATCTAAACACTATTTACTAAAACATCTCTATGAGCAATGCAAACCCATCTGCATGCCTTTTCCACACAGACAATAGTGAAAACACATCCAGATTACAAAGGATTAATGCCAAGGACAGAAAAAAATTTCAACAAATTATAAACTAGGCAATTCTCAAGACAGTGCATATTTTTAACCTAAATCAGAACTGATTAAGGTCACTATACTGCTTACACATTCTAAATGGAAAACACAAATCAGATGGAAAATATTTTTTCTTAGGAAGGGTTCATTCCAATTTTAAGGAAGATTTGAATGATCTGAAATTTCCAGTAGATGAGTTGCTGACATTGATAGAATGGCTGATGCAAATGTTAATTTTATACCAGAGTTCTGGGAACATTTGAGACCTATTATTTTGGAGAATTTTGTACATTTATGGTGACATAAAATGGTGCTCAGAACATAGGCTTGCTCTTTTCTTGGCTATTTTTAAAGAAGCATATATTTAAGTTAAGAATTTTCACTGATTTCAGTGGTACAGGATGAAGCAGCTAGGCTGAAAAAAAATCAATTGTAATTAAAATGAAGTCAGTAAAGCAAGAAAAGGATCATAGGCAAACGGTCTATCATAACAAGATTCCTTTATAGAAATTTACTTAGAATAGTACAGTGCATACATATCAAAAATAACTAAGAGATAATCTACTCGTAAATAACAGGGACTGAGCTAGAAGGCTGGCACAGTTCAGAACTGAATGATGTACAAATGTCCTACCCTATCTTTAGTACTAAGAAATGCTGCAGACCAGGGATGGGAAGATCAATAAAATTACCATCTAATCCATGTTTTCCCAGTTATAAGGTGCTTGATCCCCCCAAACAGACTGATGTGGACAAGACAGGTAAGGTAAATCTTTCACTTCTCAGTGTCCAGAGGCCTCAGGCACTGGCAGTGCAGAAGTGTCTGAGGGTAACTCCTCCCCTCTGCTTCTGTCTGCCAGCTGTTTGCTGTCCTTGCTGGAAGCTATCATTCCCACAGCAGGGTCAGTGGAAGGAATTGCCTCATTTGCTTCAGCCAGATACAGAGTCAACTACTTTATTTTACAGGGCCTTCAGAAGCAAATTCAACTTAGGAAATGAATTTTTCACTGACGTGAATGGGAATCGCTAAAAATGTAATCTCTGGGTTCATCTGTGAAGGGGCTTACTTCCAGCAGAAATGTGATTTAAAAAACTTGCTTAAGGTTCAGAGCATGGGCATAACATAAATGTGTCTTTTTCTGCAGTGACATTTGAGAGTGATCTTACTGGCAGCATCAGTATTAGCAGGCATGCGCTGTGAAAACCAGTGTGAAATGGCAATAAAAGAAAAATCCTAAAAATAAGAGCCATTTCTTTTTGGCTTTTCCAAATCTTTTCGAATCTTATTTCTTTTGGCTTTTTTCCCATTAGGAAAGGACAAATAATAATTCAGAATATGTGAACCAAAAAAGGCACATAATGTAATAAAACCACTTCTTCAACAGAATAATATACAAACAGACATCAAATAGTGCAGTGCTTGCACTAAGTTTATTACTTCCATGATTAATTGTTTCTAGGAACATACTAGAACAATTATAAATTGTAACCTGTTATTTAGATTTATTAATCATTGCAATGTTATTATTCTACCAATATTTCTGATAATAAATACATATAACATAATAAATTCCTGATCTTTAAAATTCAAGAGAAGACTCATGTAGAACATGAATATTTGCATAAGGAGTAATAAAATTTTATACCTACAAAGACTAGACAGGAGAAGAAAAAGGCAAATAAGCTGCTAGCAAAAACCCATTCAGTCAATGAACCATGGTAGTGATGGGGGTCACAATCATTTGCTCCAATATTTCCATGCTTTAACAGGCCATTTGTTTATACCTTTTAAGTAGGTTTAGCCAATATTGTTGCAAATGTTTGGCAGTAAAAACATTCCCAGTCTTGGGAGATTTTAATTTTTTTGTTTCTCATTTCTGTTTTTAGTAGTCAAGTAGTTTTTCCCTTTTGCTGATCTGCAAAATAAGCATTATGATTTATAAATTCCAGACACTTTTAAAACATCATTTAAAGTGCACAGCATTTTGAAAACATGGACATTTTCTAGGATGTTTTCACTTTATTTCCAGAAAATCCCAGAATCCAAGCCCCTCAATAACCAGGATCCTGCTGCTAAAAAGACATAAAAGAGGGTACTTGAAACATGGTATGTTTAAAAGGGTAGGAGAGGAGTTCAGGTGTGCATCTGTAATAGAGATTTATATTTTTCCAGGTGTTCCTTGAGGACTGATGTAGTGCAGTGGTCTTAATCCATGCAGTAATCTACTTGGGATCTAGAGATCCGCACTAACGAGTGTTGTTATTATATTTGCAAAGTTAATGACAATGTCTATAAAACGGGAAGACTTTCTCCTTAAGTGAAAAACTAGAAGCTTGTAAAACTACTGAATTTGCCATGTAATGAAACAATTTCTCCAAACCTTATAAACGTAGCAACAAAACTATATCATGTGATAGGAAGTACCAAACTGTAATTTTCAGTGCCGTCTTAAGTTTCACTATCTTGAAAAGTTCACATCAGTGGAAAATCTGAGTGACTAAGTGGAATTAGCATCAGAGTATGCCTAATTCATAATTACCTACTTTGTGCACAGCAACAATTTACAAGCCCTCTATTCACTGGCAGTTTGAAAAGAACCTTCAGATGGGATATTTGGTAAATTTCAATTACACTAGAAATGCCTTGGAGGGCTGGTTACATATTATGGTATTTACACAGACATCAAAGATTTAGTTGTTTAGACAAGGAAAACTAAGGCCATCGGACTATTCAGAGTATTTAGGAAGCATTCTGTTTATTTCAAACTAGAATTTTGCCAAGAATAGACGTCCCAGTTACAAAAAATGTTACCCCTTTTGATAATCCAGACTTCTACATTCATTGTGTCCAAAAATTGAAGTCTTATCTTAAAATCTCTTTTTTCTTTTTTTTTTTTTTTTGTAATGCACACTACATTATAGATAGAACAATATTGAAGAAATCCTGCACTGTCATTTTTGCTGTAGCTTACATGAACAGAAATTCATACGTATCAATGGAGTTCAGAACAAGTTCAGGTAGTGTAAACCTTGGAAAATAAATAGGCTTTGATATTTTTCTAGTCTGTTTTCATAATGATCTCAGTAATCCATTTTCTAAACCATGTGGATGGGTTGTATTTGAGTTTCAGAAGACTCAGAAGGCTGGCTTGGGTTTCCCAGAAAATAAATTGCTAAGTTTAATAAGCTCTTAAATCAATGAAATTTTTCCAATAAAAAAAAAAAAAAGAAAAAAAAAGAGAAAGAAACTTAAGTAAAAAGTTAGTCAGCCAGCTGTTAATTATTAACACACAAATATTGTGTTAAAATAGAGCATTTCCACTGCTAAACTTTTAGGCATAAAACCATGTCTTGCCTTTATTAGAGGTCACATGCTTTTATCATCAATGTAGTCCAGTAAAGTGAAAGATGGGTCATTACTACTTTTATAGTGGCAGTCTGACCCTAAATCCTTAACAATTGAGGGAAATATAATCTAAACAGTGAAATAATCAAACCTCAGTCTTTCACAGCCATCTGCTTTATCCTTGCGATGCATGCTGGATAACTCCGTGTGCCTGCTTTTCTAAGGAAAGCCTTCTTTCATAACTAATATGAACATGTGTGACTTCAGTTGCATTGTTATACAATGACTAAATAGAAATAAATAAGCCTTATCCTATTGTAGGTTAAGGGAAGGGTGCTATGAATTGCATAATATGTGATATCCAAGAATTTTGGACTGTACAAATGCTGAGTGAATACATTTCTTGATTCGTGGTAACCCATATATTTACATGTTCTTTTCCATGCAATGAAGTAGACAAGAACCACAATTATCCACGTGTCACGCAATACAGATTTTCTTCTTCAGCTGGAAGAATGCCACTGAATTTGATAAATATATTTATTTTCTCAAAAGTCACATCAAGAAGACACTTAACAATTTGGAATGTGCTGTTTCCATTAATATTGCTTTCAGAGTAAATGTTTGCTAATGTCAGGGATTAAACATTGAAAAGAATATAGAAAAAATTAGTTCCCTGTGTCCCAGCAACCTGTACTCATGAGGTTTTCTTATCTTTGGCCAGTACAGTGGGAGCTCCCCCTTCATAAATATAAAATTTCCCAGAAAAGGAGTGAGAAATGGAGAAATACAGCCAAAAGGCACTGCTTTTATTTTAGCTAAGTATATTCGGAAAATATTATGTGGTATTTTCTTGGCCCTATTGAATAATCCAATACATTTTATTGACACTGAACATTATCCATAAGATCAGTATAGCTGCACTTTCAACAGAAATACTCTCAATTATTGCAGCTGAGGAGCAATGGTCATGATCAATTAGCAGGGAATTAACACACTAATTAGGATGTTAACAGATGGTCTCAGTAGAAAGGAACTAGGGGCTCATAACACAATAAAAGGATGTGTAGATGGATAGATGGTCTAAGTAGTCCCTTTGTTTCTTTTACTCCCACTTGTGTTTGCCCATAACCATAATGTTACCTGTAGGATCTGCTGCCTTTGGTATTAATCCGTGTAACTGTCATGTCCTTATCTACCTAGTGTGACTATTCTGTTGGTTTGCTCTTCCCTTTTAAATTCTCCATATCCTCATGCATTTTCCTCTGAACTGTTTTCCTGTATATTCTTCTTGATCAGCAATGGAAACACCATGCATGAAAACACAAGGACAATCACATCATGCTTTTGATATGCACTCCACTTAGGAGCTTGCAACACTCCACACCTTAGGTTTGCAACCCTGGCAAAGATTTGATTTTTTTACAGACCGTTGAACAGAGTAAGTGTCACTGGGAACTACATAGCACCAGCCAGATTCTTGGATGGATGAAGACCTTGAAAATTTACCAGAAATAAGTAGGTTATAACTCCGTCTTCCATCAGTGGTATTTCTGGCAAGTCATTTCACTGTTCTGCACTCTATTGTGGTGTCTTGTGACTGAAAAATTCAGTGAAATAAAGACTTAGTCTTTGAAGAACTTGGTGGTAAATGGAGTTGGCAAATTAAATTTTCATTGAGATTTAATATCACTTTAATAAAAAAAATTATGAGATAACATTAGCACTATCTTTTTATGTTAATATTCAGAAATGTTGGTATTTGAAATCACAAGGCAAATTCTATAACACTAACTCCAAATGATGAAACAGCTAGTCATGAGGAGTGCCAGACTGCCTCAACACTCTTTCTGTTCATCAATTTCCCATCTATCCAATAGATGAATGAAGAAAGCAGATTTCAGAATCATAGAATAATTAAGGTTAGAAAAGACCTCCAAAGTCATGGAGACCAAACACTGCCATGCCAACCAAACTACAGCACTAAGGCCAGTCGTTTCTTGAATATGTCCAGGGATGGTGACTTCCACCACTTTCATGGTCAGTTCATTCCGATGCTTGACCACTCTTTCAGTGAAGAAATTCCCCCTGATGTCCAACCTAACCCCCCCCCCCCACCCCACCCCAGTGCAGCTGAAAGCCATTTCCTCTCATTCTGTTACTTCTTGCCTGGGAGGAGAGGTCAAACCCCTCTAGGCTACAGCCACCTTTCAGGCAGTTGTCGAGAGTGATAAAGTGTCCCTGAAGCCTCCTTTTCTCCAGCATAAACACCCCCAGTTCCCCCAGCTGCTTCTCACAGGACTTATGCTCCAGACCCTTCCCCAGCTCCATTACCCTTCTCTGGACTCACTCCAGCACCTCAATGTCCTTCTTGTAGTGAGAGACCAAGAACTGGACAGAGCTCTTAAATTGTGACCTCACCAGTGCTGAACTTATTGAGAGTGCACTTGGTCCCCTCATCCAGACCATCAATAAAGAAATTAAATAGGATTTATCCCAGTGCTGAGCCTTGGAAAATCCCACTAGTGACTGCTGCCAGCTGGATGCAGTACCATTCACCACCACGAATTTTGTATCCATCTGTCCCTAAACTAATCCTAGGAGCTGTGGATTTTAACCCTAAAATAAAGAAAGATGGCATCTTCTGGATTAATATATTTTTAAGGCAATAAAACTAATGAAAGAATTTTTCCTAGTGTTTTTGTATTAAGACCATAAATTCTGTTTGAACTAAAAGTGCAACTTGCAGTTACTCTTGTAACTATGTCCATATTTAAACAGCTCATATAATAAAGAAATCCCTATATCCTGAAATAAATCTCACAGTCAGAGTACCAGAGTGGCAGGGTCTCTGTAAGGAGTAAGAAGGTTAAGAAACTTAAGAAATAAATATATGGGTAAGATCTAATTGCAAAACTATTACAGTAATAAAGCTGACAAATTCTGTCTTCTGAGACAGGAGCAGAATTGAATTCATCTGTTAACTGATCTAAAAATACAGTGAAATTCTTCATGTCATACATTTTTAAGGGTCTATACAATTTTCTTATCTCATCCACTTCTGGTAAATCTATGTGCAGTTTTTCTGATTTTCCTATTACACATCTTGGAAGCTTTTTAGAACTTATGATAAACAGTTAAGAATCTTGAGGAATTAATATAGGGTCACTGATAAAAAATAGGATGAAATTCCAGCTTTCAGCATAATTGAATTCCACTGAAACTGCCCTGAGATTTAAAGCGTCTCATTATTCTGCTGTGTCATTTTTGTTTGTTTTTCCTCTTCTGAGCTTTGGCCAGGTCCTGAAGCAGAACAAGCTTTTGTGGAACACAGTTTATGTTTATGACATATTTTATAAGGTGCAGTGAAGTACATTATAATTATATGATTTGTCAAGTGAAAACTTTCAAAGCATGTTATTCTTGCTTGTTATTTCAAGTTCTGCAATTTAGACCATATGTGACCTAATAGCAGGGATTTGAGCATAAATATACACTTACTGAAGCCTCTTTCTAATTAGTTTTGAGATGTGTTGAAATGTTAAAGAACATCACCATGCCCTTCAGAGATATTCATGAAAGAGGAACCGTTGTTTGAAAAGGAAAACATCCAGCTTGCCAAAAAAAAGAGGAGATTCCACCTCTACCAACAACAGCTCTCCTTCCAATGTATAGATATGGTGAAGAATTTTCCAAAAGACGAGTCTTACATGTCTATAGGAAAGGCATTTAAAAGCTAGAGGAAAAACACCCTTGATCAACACCACACAAACAGTGCCAGAAAATTATTTTTAGGCCCATGGGTTTGCATAACTACAGACATACTAAAGATACCAGTACCCTGACCATAGATGAATATATGCTCTGAAAGAGAAACCTTGTTCTACAGTAAGACTTTTCTATTCTACTTTGGGATTGCATTGCTCTGTATTAAGCACATCTCTAGGGCATACATAAAGTGTTTGGGGTTTTTCTTTCAGCTGAATTTGGGATAGAAATCTAATTCTTAAATTGGCTTGAGCATCTTATGCTGTAGCAATATCATGCTCCCTGGGATGACTCTGCGCATGTATGCACATTTCAATCTTTAATATTTTTCCTTTCATCCTTTGGAATGAGTATGCTTCCTATTGAAAACCTGAAGAATTAAAGATAAAGCAAAATGGAAATAATTTTACAATAAACCTTTGGTGGGTTTTTCTGTTGGAGGGAGATGGCAATTAGATATGAGAAGTTGTGGTTCTCAGAGATTTCTCCTGGCCTAGTTCTATAGTGGTGCACTAGTTTGTGTGGAATTTGTTTTTCTCAGAGGTCCTGAAATCTTGGGGGTTTCCAGGCAAGTGAATTTTTTTGTAATATTACCCTCCCAAGGTCAAGATTAAAATGACTTCTTCAAGACTGCTACAAGGCTTGGAGAAAAAAAAATCATAAATATCATATTCATTGATAACCAACCTAATTGCTAGGATATTATGGAAGAAAAACAATCTGATTGATAACATGACAATATTAATTATAAAAATGAGACTCACAAATAAGGTAAACTCACAGATGATAATTAGGGGCTCTGAGTAAAGGAAAGTCCAGTTTAACACTGAATCAGATGCATAGGCTGTGCCAAAGAGAGGAATTCCAGAGGTTCCTCTGTGCTCAGTATTCCTTATCAATCAGCTCTAGACACCTTGCAGTTCACAGTGAATATGTCTTTTTGAGCAGGTTTGTGCGATGGAGATGTCCCGTTTTGGAATATCCCCTAGTGCTCTTTGGTCTGAGTTTCTGGCATGGCCTTGTGAAAAACATTTTGAAGTGATCACAAGTATTAGGGATATAGATTATGCTACTAGTGTTGCTTCTTCTCTCTCTTGAGATGATACCCAGAATTTTAAAAAATAATATGTAGCATAAGTAGGTCAAAAGATGAAGTGAGAATATTTCCATTAAGTTTTTCTAAAACAATGGATTCAAAGAGATTTTCTCAGTGGGAGAGTTTTGTATTTTTTTTATGTAATATTATATCTTATAAATATTTTATAAGATACAGGTTCTATAAATGCAGTAGGAACTGGAAACCAAGAAGCAGCATCTTCTGTCACAATTCCAAGACTTTTTTTAATACAGTTCAACACTTGATTCAGAATAATTCTCATTGAGATTTTACATTGACTAAATTTCCAGTATTCAATGCTCCTTTTTATTTTCTGTACTTTTTAATTTTTTTTTTATTTCTACCTTTCTCAAAGCAAAATGGAATAGGAGATGAGTAATTATATGCTACTATGGTAATTTAGTTAACATTCATTCTTAAACCAAGCTACAGCAATCATAATGGATTTATTCTGTTACTGTTATTCAAATAAATGTTAAGTTGTCAACCCAACAATCAAAGCCAGTTTTGTGTCTTAAGGTTGATAAGAATGACCATGCAGCTCACAGGAGTCTGTGTAATGTCTTGTGATGTCACATACTTTTTCTTGATTTATCTCAAAATATTAAAGTTGAATTGGTAGAATTCTCACTGAAAAATTTACATTTTTAATCTTGATTTTTCAGTCAACATTTTTGATGTAAAAGTAATTAAATTGCATGACCTGATATACAGAAGAGTTAATGCAGTAAACAAAACAGCAAAACAAACAAACCTTTCCCAAAACTCTTGACAAGGTCTTTTACTAGGCTATGGGTAGCAATAACTTTACTGTGGAAACAGCTGACTTAGCAGTTGCAAAATACATCACACGTTCTTTTGCTTGAAATAAACTAGGTGGCCAGAATGCTTTTTGTATGCTTCTCTTAAGCTTGCCCAAAGTCTGGACTCAGCCTCATAAAACAGGCAAAAAACAATAGAGAAAACAGGAATGAAACACAGGGTGATTGAATTAACAGATGGAGAGTGTCAGAACTTCCTCTATGTAGCATGAAATAGGGAAATAAAAAGTTAAATGCAAAATGGAAACAAAAGAGGACTGGAAAAAATTCTGCCCATTTAACAAAGGAATGAAGACTTTCCTTAAAAATATTGCACAAGACTTTTGAGCAGATTATTTTATGACTTTTGCTCTCTGGAGACTATTCTGAAATGAATTTTAATTGGATGCATAATTTTATCAAAATGCAAAGGCTTTTTTGTTTTTAATTTCTAAACATTCAACAAAACTATCAGCTCATAAGGCAATGGTCCTGTACTTTAAAAAAGTTGTGTTAAAATATTGAATATTTGTAACTGTGTAGGCCACTGAAATCTTTTGCAATAAAATTATGCTGGTTATATCTGTTCAGTTGAATAAACAGTGCCAGGAAACACTCACAGTAACTGACTGTCTATATAACTAAATTATGAGAAAGCTTCATGGTGCATTTTTGATCCACAATAGCTAGTTCTCTTTCTGACAGCTCCTGGTGAGGCTCAGGGACTAGACAAGGATCATTCCAAACAGGTTTGTGTCCAGATGCATAATTTCTTATACGCAGTTTTAAACACGGGCAGTTGAATGCCAGCTGGCTTCCTTGCCAAAAGAACAATCCCAGGCATCTTTAATTTACTGCTATTGACATAGTAATTCTGTCTATCCAATACTTTTTGCCTATGAGTCCAAGCCCAGCTGTTACCACAGGGAAGATAGCGGCAGTTTTACAGATTGCCTTCTTGCCTTCATCCAGATCCCACTAAGAAGTGGAGTTTTCTTCCCCTGCTCACACCAGACTTGAAATTTCACAGCTTTCCCACTTTAGGACAGAAATTTGATTAAAAATGGTTTAAAGTTGCTTATTTGTGACTGGCAGTCAGTACAATGCAATGCTACAACTTCCTCCTTGGAGAATACTGGAAGTACTATTGCAGCAGTAATGTCCTTGAAATAAAAAGCTCTGTTAAGAAATGGACAAAATGTTCAAACATAATATATCCTCACACAACAACAGTCAACACATTTGTTGATAATCAGTCAGCTTTGTGTGTTCAGACATAAGATAAATGAAAAACCCACATAATCTCTTCAGAGTTGGAACAGTAATAGAGGTGCTTGATGTCTTCTTTTAGCAAGGAGCATTGTGACCCATCGCTGTTTCTGGTTTGCCCTACTGTTTCCTCAAGTTTGCAGTTTCTCGCTCAAGAAAAACTACCTTTTTCAACAACTTCAGGCTTCTGAGTTCCCTTACATACTACAAGCAGGGGTAGGTGTTCAGCATTACTTTGCCAGTTACTTAGCCAGGACAACATTTTTTGAGCAGACTTTGTGGGTTGTAATCATGAGCCTTGTGTCTATAGAATAATGTTCTGAGACCCTCTCTCCAGGTTAGCTCCCAGCTAACCCTGAAGAAAACACATTTGGGAATGTGGATGGATATTTATCACTCACTATTCCTCTACTTCATGGCCATAAGTGTGTGTGCTGAGTTCAATCCAAATATCTCTGCAAGCAAAACTTTTCAAAACAAAGAAAAACCTAAACATACTCAATTAATACCAGTAATGCTTCCCTAAAGTATTTTGTAAATGCTTCACAAAGGCAAAGATGGGAGAATTTTATATTATTTTCAGCACTCAGTTGCTCAAAAGAAGAGGTGAAAACTCTACTATTCAGCATTTTTAAACTGGAATGAATAAAGTGCTAAGAGATTAAGTGTAGAGAACTGTTTAACTTTGAGAGTAGGATGAAGTACATGAGCTTTTCCATTTCAAATCTCTACAATTTTTGACATAATTATTACCAGAACTGAATTTTTAGTAGAATATTAAAATATTATTTTAAAAGTTCATTATGGCTTAGATACTCCTGGAAAGATGGGGAATCAGATAGGAGTTTTGAAAAGCATATGAAAGATAAAATTTCGTTTGGAGCAAGAAAGAAAATCAATGTATCTTACAGAGAATATAAGCTGCTTTTGGTGCCCTTAGAGGTATTAATGTTTGCTAAGAACTGTATTTCTTTCAAATAAGTTTAGAGGGTATAGGATGAGAAGGATAATGGAAGAATGATTTCTCAGTTTTGTGCCTTATAATTCATTCTAGGCTAAAATAAGATATTTTTGTGGTTCATATGCAGGTTTTGTTATTCACAAAACCAAAATATGCATCTGATTGTATATCTAAAAGGAATCTGTGTTGTGGCAGAAACCTTATACTGCAATAGAAAGAAGTTATTTTACACTTCAAGATAGCAACTATGCCTAGGAAGAAATACAGACTGAAAACTAAAGAGAAATGCTGAAAGATCTGTAGCTATCAATAAGGAATACATTAAAAAAAACCAACCCAATCACCTCACAGAAAATTAGTTCTAGAAGGGCTATAATGAAGTAATGTAGGAGGATATCTCATAAACTATGAAGTTAGTGAAAGAGAAGTTGTATTATTACTTAAAAAAACCCACTTGGAATAAAGACTATATGGTTAGATTAGAGGTTTTCAAACAGCACCTTGCATACATCATAGTTACAATTTCCAGCACTGAGGCTGCTTTCATCTGTAAATAGGAGAACAAAAGCAAACTCTGGTAGGAAAAAATTATAATAACATCTGTCACCTGAAATGCCTTGCCTTATATAGTGATGATGGTGTTAGCTCTGAATGTCAAAGATTATTTTAGCTAGGGTTCATACTGCTACTTCATTATCATATTTGTGTGTTTGAGTATTCCCAGCTGTTTCCTTGACAGAACACTTGCACAGCTGAAGTAAATGGGTGAGCCAGCTCAAGGGAACACCTCTTTAGCACCTGTCCTTTGTTATATATTTATTTGTACACAAGTGTACACAAGTGTCCATCACTAGTCAACATAAACAATCAAAGAGTGAAGTGTCTTTTGTAAAAGGTGCACTGAATCTTGTGTGAGAGCCTCTTTTCCTCCCAGTCTTCTCATTATGCTTGCAAACAGAAATGAAATACAATTTGAAGTATCTGTTTCTCCTCCTGCAAGCTGTGATGCATTATTTTTGCAAGGTAAATTAATGGTGGTGGTAGTATGACTATCTCTTCTATACCTTCTTAATGCAATATAGAAGATTGAACTATGTCATCCAAAGTCCAGCAGATGTGACATAGAGGCCATACATTAATCTATGATTTATAATTTTGTAAATTATTGATTTATAATTTTGTAAATTATGAAAAGACACAACATGAGATGAATGAGAATATCACCAAACCAAATAAGTAATATAAAGTGATCCTGCTTGAATTACAAACTTTAAATATGTCTGCATATAGTTGCTCATGAGAAGTAGGTTCATTTCCTATATTTTGAGGATATAGTCGTCTTGGACTTCATCAGTACCAATGACACTGTCTCCCACAGCACACTCCTGGAAACGCTGGCAGTCCATGGCTAGGACAGGTCCATTCTTTCCTGGGATAAGAAATGGCTGGATGGCTGAGCCCAGAGAGAGTGGTGCTGTATTCGTGTGTCCGGTCACTAGTGGTGTCACCCAGGGACCTCTGCTGAGCCCAGTCCTGACAAATATCTTTATTGATGATCTGGATGAGGGGTCTGAGTTTACCATTAACAAATTTTCAGATGACACCACATTGGAGTGCTGCTGGAGGGTAGGGGGGCTCTGCCGAGGGGCCTGGACAGGCTGCATGGATGGGCCCAATCCAAGGATATGAGGTTTAACAAAAACAATTGCTGGGTCCTGCCATAAAAATACCCTGAAGCACTACAGGCTGGGGACAGAGAGGCTGGACAACAGGCAAGCAGAAAGGGACCTGGAGGTGCTGGTTGACAGCAGCTGAACAGGAGCCAGTGTGTGCCCAGGTGGCCAAGAAGGCCAATGGCATCCTGGGCTGTGTCAGCATTAGTGTGGCCAGCAGGAGCAGGGCAGGGATTGTCCCTCTGTACTCAGCACTGGTGAGGCTGCACCTTATGCTGCACACAGTTCTGGGCCCCCAATTTAGGAAGGATGTTGAGAAGCTGGAGCGTGTCCAGAGAAGAGTAACAGAGCTGGTGAAGGGTCTGGAGCACAAGTGCTTTGAGGAGCAGCTGAGGGAGCTGGGTTTGTTCAGTCTGGAGAAAAGGATTCTCAGGGGAGATCTTACCCCTCTCTTCAACTCCCTGAAAGGAGGCTGTAGCCAGGTGGGAGTCAGTCTCTTCTCCCAGGCCACCAGTGACAGAACAAGAGGACACAGTCTTAAACTGCCAGGGGAGATTCAGGTTGAACATTAGGAAAAACTTCATCACAGAAAGGGTGATGGGGCCTTGGAATGGGCTGCCCAAGGGAGGCAGTGGAGCCACTGTCCCTGAAGGTGTTTAGAAAAAACTGAATGTGGCAGTCAGTGCTATGGTCTAGTTGACAAGGTGGTGTTAGGTCATAGGTTGGACTTGGTGGTCTCAAAGGTCTTTTTCCAACCCAGCTGATTCTGTGATTCATCAATATGTACAGCTTATCACTGGAAGATGAAACTGAAAGTCTAAAACCTTGACTGGCAAACAAAATAAAGTCAGACACAGATTACTGCCTAGTACTGCAGGATTAAGGGAGGGGGCCAGTACTTACAATAACTGCTGAAGTTTTGATTAAATTAATGAAGAACAAATGTCTGACACAGTAGTGAGTGATGCCAGAAGAACTAGGACATTGCTAACAAAAAAGCAGCGGTAGGCAAAACCAAATAAATAAACAAACACATCAATAAATGTACCTGGAGTTCTGAACCATTGACCTCATTTCCAAACAATGTCCACACCATTGTTTGTGTTTCTGATGGAACTGGCGACTGCAGACAAGGAAGGTGTCAGAGGCAAGATTTAGTTTAAATTCTAGCCTTATGTTTTATTCATGCTGTCATGCTCTTCTTAATCCTTTTCTAGATCAGGTCCTTGTCATGAACAAGTCAATGGCTCTCTGAGCCATTCATTTTCACTTTCTTAACACAGAAACTGAGATCTGGGGGAGAGAGGGAGAAAGGCTTCCTATAAACCAGCACCTCAGATGATCACCAAAGTAGGTGGTAGTTAGGGCACACACCTGAACCCAGGTTTCCCAGATGGGAAGCATTGGGAGATGCAGCTGTCTTACACTACAAACAAAAGGCTAAAGAGTCTGATCATAGTCTGGACTACCCTCCACCATCTACCCTGTTTGAGTCCAGAAAAAAAGACCATGCAAATATCCACAATCTTGGAAGGACTTAAACCTACAGACAACAACTATTTTTGCAATAGAATTGACTTTTTTTCCCCCTAGAATCCATAGTTAGATTTAAAGGGAAATTCATGTTGTAACTGAGTGCTCTTAACATAGGACATACCTGCAGCTTCAGAATAAAACTTTATTAAGTCCCCAGAAAAAGATTCTAAAATTTTTTATGCATATGATTGCAAGGAAGAGAGAGTAAAATTCTGTTAGTGAGAACCTCCACTCACACATAACTTAGAAGATTGCCTTGCTTAGTATGTTTGGCTTTACTGCTTGTTTCAACAAATTGATGAAAGGGCTGGCTTCATTACTGTGGTTCTTTTAATTTGGCCATATTTGTTGTGCTGAAATTCTGATGCAAACTGCTTAGGAAAGATTACCAGCTTGTTAAAGCTGGCCACGCAGTCACATGGGTCAGACTGCATATAAAATAATCACTGAAGCTGTGCCTTGGTGAGTCTGTCTGCAGCTGTTGAGTCAGGAAGCAAGTATAGCACTAAATTCGCAGATTCTCTTCTTGCTCCTTGGGCCTTTCAGGACTGAAGAACATTTTATTAGACTGTTTTTGCAATAAGAATTCAGGAAGTGATGTAACAAAATGTTTAAGTATAGTTTTTGTTTCTGACACCTGATTGTTGGTCCTTAGAAGTGATACTCACACATAAACAGGAAAGTATGGGCTGAAGGGTTTTGTTCAGGACTCTCTACCCATGCTGTCCATGATGAGTTTTAATTTGACACCAGGACTACTCTCTACAGAAGAGGTTCCAGGAGCCAGGATGTGATACCCTGGAGAGGAGACACCCCGAATCCTCCTTTTCACTGCTTCTGTTGGACTCATCAGTGCAATCGAGTTGAGACTATAATAAATAGTGTTTTCGTAGAATTGTTAATGTATTACAGAAGTGTCTTGATCAACCCAGTGGGAGAGTTGATGCATTATGATCTGCCAGCGTGGAAGGAAAAGCTTTAAATATATTTGCAAATATGTTTTAATTACGTGTCATATCTTCCATCTTTTCCTTTTCTAGTTAGCTTGTGCCTATTTGTGTTGGCAATCCAATTGTGTAAATCTCATTACATGGACTAAATTACTCCAACACTCTGAGGCTCAAACTGTTGATAGGTCTAAAGAGAAAAAATCTGGCAGCCAAGAGCAAAACGTCTCCTTTTCCATAGCAGAAACACACAGCACCTGCTTTACCGAAGATCTTTTTCCTTCATACTAGTAATTCTTCCTGTGAGAGTTGCAAGTGTTATCTCAGTATATATCAGAGCAGGCTTTTGCAGGTGCCTTCCAGACCATTTCTCCATTGGAGCATGTCCTAGCTTCTCCTCGGAAGCAGCACCTTCCGTGACAAATGGGCTGGGAGCTGGTGCTGAGTTCTTATGTCAGTCTGGCTCCTGCACATCTGAAAATAAAATGGTCCAAGTCTACAGTGTCTGCCAGGCCCATTTACACATTAAAGTGTACTGTTCATCTATCAGTTTCATCATGCAGCTGTGGACCCCTCGGGATATACCAAAACAAAATTCCTGCCAGAGTGAGACTGGGATACTCTCAGCTCCCATGGCAACGTACTCAGATCAGAAGCCATAGAAGAAGAGTTTGTTGGCATTCAATTTTTTTCTTTTAGCTTTTACTTACACATATGTTTCCTTCCCCTGCTTCCCTTTTTTTATTTGCTGGCTGTTTCCCATAGAGCATTCACAAAGAGCAGGAGAAGGCATGATTCCTGGGAACAGAGAACAACCAGCAATGTGGAGGAGAGTCAAGGATGTGGAAATGGAACCCTTGAGATGACAGCAAGAGCCCTCTAATGCAGTAAGAGATCTTGGGTATAGCAGTGCCCTGTTAATGTGTTTAAACAGTACTCAGTATTTATGTCCAGTCTTGGCCTTCACTTTTGCAAGCATAGATTGGATCAGGAAACTTGTCTCAAAAGTGGAATCTCCTAGAAATCTGAAAGGACTAAGGCTTGTATTTTGGAAAAGCCTAAATGGAAGATTAAAATCCAGCTTCGATTTCCTGAGTGCCCTATACTCAGGGAAGTACTTGGATGCAGCAATATTTTTTCAGTGCAAATAAAATACATTATAATTGTGGAAGCTCCAGTCTCAAGTACATTTGAGTAGGTACTTCTCAGTATAAATAAAGAACCTTGTTCTATTTCAATATTGAAGATGGAGCAAGAGTATTTATTATATTATTGTCTCTATTACATATCATATTCATAAATTTTTGAAAGCAATGGGAACAAGAGAAAGTCCTTCAGGAAGGAATTTTTGGCATCAAGGCTAAATGATGTGAGAAGATTTTAGAGATGCCAAGAGGAATATTTTTTTGTTCATATGAATGCTCAGTGGTAAACACTTACTCTGCCAAACTAAATGACCTTTAAGTAAACTAAGAAAACAGCATTAACAAGGAAACAAGTCTTGCAGACACCTGAAATCTATGAAGATACACACAGAAAAGGCTTTATTTTATTTTTTAAAAAACACACTCTCTGGCTAACAAATGTCCACAAGGATCTGTGTGTGTAAAACATCTGAATAAACTGAGGAGAAATGACTATGAATTCTTTATTTATGAAAATGTTTTTTACTGAACACTTAAATGGAAGAGGATTTCATAGAAGTTCCTTTTTGCTTGAAAAAAGATACCGCAAGGTGGAACCTTCTGAAGAAAGTACCTAGCATCTATATTAAAAAAAATAAAAATTGCCATTTAATAAAGGACTGTTATGGAGCATTTAGCAGATATGAATGAAAAGTGCAACAGGATCTAAGCAATGAGATGGGGAGGCATAATGTAATAATTTATAACCAGTTATAAATATGCAATCTGTGATTGAAAACATTTATGTATTTTCATTTGTGACAAGCATTATAGGAAAAAAAATATATATACATATATACATACACATAAATGATTAATGGAAACAGGGAAAACCAGAGAAACAGAGAAAAGCAAGAGACATAAGCTTGAAGAAAAATGTAGAACAAAATATCCAGTATAATCTCAGGTTCCTATCAGTCACAGTGACCTCTTCACAAACTTCTAAATTATGTCAGCCTTTAAAAATTGATTGCTTCACTCCCTAGGTAAGTCAGTGATATGCGAGTCCACTGAACACAATACCTTTATAATAGCCATTAATTTTCATGGAAAAGAATACTCTCTGTGCTCTGGAATGCACTGCATTCATTTTTGTCTAAAAACTCATCTTTTTTCCTAGTAATTGCCATCTGTTTCTAATTTCTGACATTCTGTTTTGGTGGCAAAGACTATTCGAGCTTCTGTACGCAATATGAGCTAAGACAGTGAATATATATATTATATAGTTAGGCTATTTTTCTAAAAGTAATAAATAAAATTTAACTTTTAAAGTAGATTGTAATGTACTTTTGCTGATGCCAGTTGAAACAAAAGTAGGAACTGGAGACCATTTACAGGTCTTGCTGGAAGCAGCCTGTACATTCTGCTTGCATGTATGCCAAGATTACAAAAAGTCCTTACAGAGTCAACCTTTGTTTTAAGAACAAAAGAAGAAAAAATGCCTATACCAATATATTTTTCAAACATGGGCAATTATTTTAAAGTAAATAGCATTCTTGATTAAGGGGTTGAAATTATATTTTGCTCCTGGAAGATTGGAGACTTATTGAGAAAACTCCAAGATTTTGCACTTTGGTCTTTGAATTCACTTAGGCATTTTTGGAATCTCTACTTTAACATAAATCAGATTGTTAGAGAATCACTGTGTAGCAGTTTTTGGGGTAGAGGCTTCTTTCTTCTCTGGCTTTGATTTAAACTGTTACAAAAATCACAAATTTCCAGGTTATTTAGAAGAATGCAATATCTTGACCAGCAAGTGGTTTCTTTCCTAGGGTTCCTTGTTCCACTTAAAGGTTCTATCTTAATGCCAAATGGTAAAGAAATAATATGCCCTTATAACCTACATATAACCAACTTAAGAGTAATGACAGGTCTACTGACTGACATATTGAGTTAAGCTTTGAGGAAAACATCCCCCCTCCCAAAGAGCTGTTTGCATGTGTGCAGATTCCATGGGATTCTAACAGCTAAGGAAAAAAATCTCAAGCATATGAACGCTGTTGTTACGGAGGAGTAAGTGAAAGGATTTCTCCCTTAAATACAGGTGGCCAATACTTCCAAAAAATCCTGCCTGTTCCTCTATCGAATGAACCAAGAACCTGTGTCATTTTGGCTTGTCAGCTATTCAAAATGCACTGAAATAAATGGAAACAATCTAATGATGAATTTCCTAGTTGGCTCAGTCGAGCCTGTCTAATGCAGGTATCTCACATTATCTACAATCTGTTCTTCACACGTACACATGAAAAGAAAAAAATAAGGAAAAAAGAAAGGACAGGACAATATCATACCTTCTACTGAAAACATTTGACTTGTTCTTATAGATATATTCATTTTACACAGGCCTAGAATGCCACAGCTGCCCCATTTTGATGTGTTGATGGATCTGAATGCACCTTTGCCTCCCATGAAGGAAAGAGTTCCAAGGACCTTCTGCAGGATCCTCTCTGGCAGCACTTCCCAGCCCAGCATTGGGGAGCACTAAAATATTGTTCTTTGGATGAGGACAGCAATGAGTAGGATGGATAATATGCATGAGTTAGGAGGTAATAGGTGTTTGCCAGCACATATATTTGACTTATTTGTCTCAGCTTGACAATGAGAGTATTTTCTTAACCTGATTCCAAAATATCAGCTTATCTTGGGTTTCCTTTGAATTGGGATCTGTATAATATATCTTTGGAGAAATACAATTATAGATAAAAGAGTTGTTTGTTTTGTCCTTTTAATTACTGACTATGAATACATCAAGAGGTTAAATAATGTGGAAAGGGAAGGAGTATCTAAGTTAAAGAACAATGTTGGCACAAGAACTATTATGCATAATCCAGCCAGGAATTTGGTCTGGAAACCATAATAATTCAAATAATCAAAGCAATCCTGTTCCGTAATTACTTTCCTGGGGTTGTAACACGGACTAGAAATCTAACCAAATTTAAGATACATTTATGAGCAGGATTAGATGAAGTGGTTTAGGTAGCAGGGGACTTGAATCAATGACGCAAGAAGTACTTTCTTCTGGATCTTATGATCATAAATTAAACTACTGTTGCACTACCTCTCCTCTTCAAGTAGCAGCATGGAGCAAGGAATTTTCATGTCTCTATGGTCACTTCTCTGTTATTTAATATGTTATGAGATTAAGTTATCCTGGATAATGGCAGTGGAACATGCTGGCCAGATCAGATTAAGCAGATTAAGGCTGAATCTGGCAGAAACTTCCATGTTGAACCACCTGTGTCCATAATCTGAGCAAATAAATTCTGACAGAGCAGAACTGCTCCCTGGAGCTCCTGGCTGCTGGTGTTGGGCTCCTGAATATTCCAGATTGCACAGAAACTTGATGTGGTCAAAACACTTAATGGTGTGAGACCACTAACCATTTGATGCACTATCATGCTCAAAAACATTGGGGAGCTTGGTGCAGAGACTCAGGCAGCTTTTCAAGGCTGACCTTCTTAGCTTTGGCTTAATGTCTATCATGTCAGACCTTGGTAACTCCATAAAGAACAACCCACTTGTGCCTGTCTTTCCCTCTTCCAGCTCTGAATTTCAGGAGCTGTTTTTGGCCTGAAGCAGAGCTGGAACTGACCTGCTGTGAGCAGCTACTTGGCTGTAATAAACCCTCTGAAAACACAGTTTGTTGCAAAAATGGAACAGACTCCAGTGCTGTCCTTTCAGGTTCTAGAAGACCCTTGAGTCCTTTCAAGATTTTCCTGGTGTCTAGTGAGTCATGCCAGGAATACATACCTTCATGGTCCATAGATAATGATGTGATTCCCACAACTGTGATATATTGGTGATGCAGTACACATACATTATGCACCATACCACACACCATTTTTTACAGCTGATTTTAAAAACATTCAGCTCCTAGGGAGCATCTTAAATTTGGTTCTGACCAGTGACAGAGTTTTTCTTTCTCTGCTCCAAGTTATTTTATTTTGATCTTTTCCGTTTAGTAACACGGGATGGATGGGTACAAATATGGGAGAAGTATAACCAACATGCATAACATCCAATATTTTTATTCATTCTCTCTCCTGGGGAAATAAAAATGAGAGCTTTTAAAGCTTTTTTCACCCCAATTTTTTTATTAGCAATCAGTAAATCAATATTTTCTCTATCAATTTTTGATCAAGAGCTTAACTATTCTGTCTGATGTTTTGTAAACATATTCAGCCAAAGGAAGACACCTGGCACAGAAAATTTCACATATGTGGTTTACATTTATAAAATTATAAACCTTTACCTATTAGAGCATGGAATGTACCAGAAAATCTGACAGTCCTCCCATACCCTTTTTTCCCTAGCTACTCTCTCAGATTATTTCCAGTTATTATTGATCAAAATTTCAAGAGCATGTCCTTCTCTCAGGAAACCATCTTAGTGTTTTTAAAAGTCTTCTCTATAAAACAGTAAAAAAACCTTAATTTTAAAAGTATTGCCCTGGAAAGAACATTTCCTTTCTACAGTCTGTTCCTCCTCATGGATGAAGGTGTCTGGAAGCTTTGAGAGCCCTGGCCCTAGGACCAGGAGAGAGGTACTGGAAGCCCAGGAATTCCCAACCCTTCCATATGGCAGAATTGCTTGTGAAACCTGAGTCTTGGAAATTCAGAGTTCCTGAACATGATTTGACAAAAGAAATACTTTTACTGGCAAAAATCCTAGCTGGCCCTACTTTTACTGGCAGTTCAAAGCACTGGTTTGAACTGTCCAGGACAGCAGGTGACTGGAGATAATCTCTGCTGTCAAGAACACAAAGCTGGTTATTCATGAGGTTCCAACTGAAGAGTAAGGATGTATTTCTCTGCCTGGGAAAGCAGGAGCTTAAAAGTATTTGTCTAGAAATACTAGGAAAAGGTGGTAGATGGACAAACTCCTTCCCGTGGTTGGGCATACTTTTCTGAAGACATGAGTGCTCAGTTCAGAAAATGGCCTCACGGTCCTAGGTCACAGACCTAATTTCTCTCTGAATCTCAAGGAATTCAGCCTCAGACCTCCTAGCTCCCAGAGGAGTACCTCTAGGAATGCAGAGCAAGGGCAGTCTCCAGCGACTGACATGAAAGGAATAAACAGTTGTGTGAGAAGGGATTGGGGTTGTCCTGCACAATGAGTGGCTGTAACTCCCTGGTGCTACTGTCCAGAGTGTCTCCTGCCACTCCATAATTTGATGCAGTTGGTTTCAGCTGGGGCAGGTCAGAAAGCCTTGAGTGTGTCTCCAAGATTGACTAATGCCTGATACAAACTAATGGTTGATGCATTCTCACAGAGGTAAAATATAGAGAATCACAAAATCAATTAGGTTGGAAAAGATTTCTGAGATCATCAAGTCCAACCTGTAACCAACACCACGGTGTCAATTAGACCATGGCACTGAGTATCACATCCAGTCTTTCTTTAAAAATCTCCAGGGGCAGTGACTCCACCACCTCCCTGGGCACTCCATTCCAATGTCTAATATCCCTATGATCTATCTGATCACTCTAATCACCCAATGTGAAATCTTCCTAATGTCTGACCTAAAACTCCCCTTTCACAGCTTCAGGCCATGTTGATACCTGCCTGGGAGAAGACATTCCTTTCCAGGTAGTTGTAGAGTGACAAAGTCACCTCTGAGCCTCCTTTTCTCCAGGTTAAACATCCTCAACTCCCTCATAAAACTTGTGCTCCAGACCCTTCACAAGCTCCATTGCCCTTCTCTGGACTCACTCCAGCCCCTCAATGTCCTTCCTGCACTGAGGGGCCCAGAACTGGACACAGGATTTGAGGTGCTCACCAGTGCTGAGTACAGGGGGACAATGCCTGCCCTGCTCCTGCTGGTCACACTACTGTTGATACAGGCCAGGATGCCATTGGCCTTCTTGGCCACCTGGGCACACACTGCCTCATGCTCAGCTGCTGTCAACCAGCACCCCCAGATCCCTTTTTGCCAGGCAGTTTTCCATCACTTTGCCTCCAGCTTCTAATGCTGCAGGAAGTTCCTGTAACAAAAAAATGCAGTTCTTATGACAAAAAACTGTCAGCCAAATCAAGTCCCTAAATCAGACTTCAGTGATGCAATAGGAAAAGAGCTCCAAATAATACCTCCGGTTTTTCATCTGGCTAGGGTTCTCTCTTAGGTAAACAATAGGTTAGTAAAGCTAAAATTCTCTAAGCAAACCTGACAGGTTTTTATACACTTCCAAAAGGAGGAATTTTAACATGTGTGTCTAAGTGGCTTCATCTTTGGTAACTCAGGAAAAATGATAGGTAGATGGTTAGCAGCTGGTGCCAGAATCAACATTCTTTCTTTTCCTAGAAGCTGAAGATTTAAAGATTTTTCCCATCTGAAGGATTTATGCAAGGATTTATGGATCCTGAAAAAGTTGGCTTAACCTGTATTATTCCTCTGTCTTTTAGACATTTTTATTTTTAACTAATAGTTTTTTTGGTTTTGTTTTTTTTTTTGTACAAAAATAGTCAGCACTTCTCCATGAAGTCCATGAGACCACAGTGTAAGCCTGCTAGTTTTCATTTATTAAACACTTTTGCAAGCTTGATATAATAGTTATCACTGGAAAAGTTGCATAATGAAAAAAAATTCATGCAGTACTAATAATATTTTCATCAGTAATGTAACCCAGTTGCACTAAACTAGTTGCACTAGTTAGTTGCACTAACACTACTTGTTAACTAGAAATGGTTAGTAACAAGAAATTGTTATTCAAACTAGTTTCCTTTCTCTGGCAGATGTTTCTGTTTTCCCTCACCTGAGCAACAGTGACCAGCCCTTGGTCCATTTTAAATGACATCTGAATTACGTTTTCATCTATTTATTTATAAAAGGATTGCTTTCTTATCTCTACTGAAACATTTGAAAAAGAGATAAAACCTCTAAAAATCTTGCAAATGATCACAAGAAGAAAGTGATTCCATGAGGCGTGTGGAAATCTATGCAGTCTACATAAATATATAAATATACCTATAAATATAGAAATTATATATACATTATAATAAATAAATAAATATTATATTATAATATATAAAGTATATAGTGTATAATATATAATATATAATATATAATATATGAATTCTATGTATTTATATGTATAAATATAAATAAATATATATAAAATATGCAACCTATGCAATCTATTAATCTATGCAAAGATTAACTGTGGTTAGAAGTTTATCACAATTAATATCAGTAATAGAAAGAGAGAAATTGCAGATAGACAAGGAAACCCCACTAATTTTGATGAATAACCATCCAGCTGGGATGTTGTCAAAACAGCTGACCCTGTTGTAACTCACCTGATTAAAAAAACTGACTGAAATAATTTCCAAGCTACTAACAACTGTTTTTGAGAGTACACTAGGAAATAGTGAAGTTCAGTCGGCTGAATTTTAGCAAATATCAAGCCTATGTTCAGAAATGGGAAAAAGAAAGAATCAGTGATTTGAAGAGGAATAATCTTAACATCAGTTCCTGGAAAAGTACTGGAACAATAATCAGCTAAACTATTTGTAAGCACTTGGAAGACAAGAGGGAGGTAAGTAACAGCCAACATGGATTTGTTGAGAACAAACCTCTCCCAACTTTGCTTCTTATGATGGAGTAGTGGGGTTTGTGGACAAAAGAGAATCAATAGATGCCAGATACCTCTTGACTTTAGTCACAATTCTGACAGATTCTCACATAACATTCTCATAAGCAATGTTAAGATATTTGGTCTTAGTAAACTATAGTAACATCAGTGCATGACCAAAGAATAATGTGTGATAGAGAGTAAAATTATTATTTTTGTGCATAGCACCAAGTTTGGATGACCCTCAATCACACTAAAATAATCCTTACCAAATGGAAGCATAGTCAAAAAGCTAGGATGTAAGTGAATAAACATACTCAGGCATACAGAATTGTCTGTGTAAATAATCTGATCAACAGATTGGGTGAAAATTCTTCATGAAGGGCTTGGAAGGTTATAATACATCACAAACTCTGTGTGAAAAAGCAATTTCATATAGCTAGGAAAAGTGGAAAATATAATTCTAAGATGTATAAACACAAGTTTCATCTAGAAGGTATGTCTACTCAATATGATAAGACCACAGCAGGAGCCAATGCTATGTTTTCAAGGTCTTTATTAAAGGGATGTATAGTCTTTGGAAAAAGTACAAAGTGGAAGAATGATCAGAGGTCTAGAAAGTATGATCTATGGAAAAAAATATGCCAAAGGAATTTGGAATGTTTAGACTGGAGAAGGAGTGGCTGGAGGGGGTGATAACACTCTTTAAATATGTAAAAAGCAATAAATAGAACAAACTGTTCTGTCTTTAGCAGGCTGAGGTTATAGGCACTGCAGCTCAGTCCCGAGTGGCAAAACACTATCCGTGAGCAGAGTGAGGACTGGAACAGGCTGTCTCAGGACATTGTGGACTCTCTGACACTGGAAACTTAGGAGACCAGCATTAGACAATCACCTGCCAAGAAGACTTGGGATATAGTTAGTCTTCTTGTGGAGAAAGATGTGGTGACTGTGAGGTTTCTTTCACTCTCTTTTCCATGGGGTACGATAAATATAAGCTAACAATAAAACACTGTATTTTTGCCCTTTAAATTCAGTATGTGGAAAATTTTTCTGAAACAAGATTTTCATAGTATCTTGTTGCTAAAGAGACCACATTACAGGCAAGGAAAATGGAGCAGTTTAAAATATCCAAAATGTCTCCAGTGCCTGCTGTGTTACACTGAGAAATAAAACAAAATGTTCTCAAACTATAGAGTACAGCACATAGTTTGGTTAGTTCATTTGGATGTGGCTTTCCATGTAGTGGAAGTTTCTTATAGGCTTCAGGGGATTTACTAGCCATCAGTGATAATTGGACTTCATATTGAAAAAGATGCGATCTAACTGGCTAAACGAAGCCATGGGCTGTCACTTTGGTGACACCTCTAATATAGGAGTGACAGGGGAAGGAGAGGACGATCAACAGTGAAGTGAGGAAGTGGTGGATTGTTAGGCAAGTAATGGTTATGATGTGATATGAAGCAATCCAGGAGGTTTCTGAAGTGTGTTGGTGACATGGGTAATCAATATGGGTACATGGTCTACTGCACTTGCAAACCAAGATCTTCTTGGGAATGTGGAAACTGGGGGCAGCTTCCCCTGCAGCAAGCATGAAACACCAGAGTTCAGGATACTGAGAGGAGGGAATAAGACAAAAATCAGGGTCATGGTCCTGAACTTCAAGAGAAAACTTTGTTCAGATACCCACTAGGAGAAATCCTCTTCTTTGAAGAAAAGTGGGGTCCTAGTGAGCTGGTAGATATTCAAGAAAAACCTTCAAGTTCAAGAAACTTCCATCCCCATGTACTGGAATTTAGGCAAAGACAGCAGGTGGCTTGCATGGCTGAGGAAGATGATCTTCATAAAACTCAAAAACAAAAAGGGAGATGTGGAAGCAAGGGCAGGAAGGAATATGGAGACAATTCAAGTGTGCAAGGAAAGAGCTAGACAAACCAAAATCCACCTGAAATTTTAAATTTAGAGCTTTTCTTGAAAGTCTGTTGTCCATTAGAGACAATCATTCACTCTGAAGAGACGTATCTAATCTCTAATAATTATGTCAACTAATTAGTGAGAAATGTGTAGAAATCTCAAAATCTCCGAAGTATCACTTCAGAGCAGGATGATACTGAGTTTTAACTTCATGAGTATGAGTACATTCCCTTTGGATGTCTCCGCAGAAATTAGTTATTCTGAAAACATCTTTAATATATAGGTACAATTCTCACTCCACAACTCAGCTAGTCTGTGACACTCATATTCAGTAGGAAATGCAGTTTATTTCCTTATGACCCCTGGAAGCCCAGAAGTCCAGGTTGCAAGTATAACAGAGAAGTACAACAGAAGATGAAATTTAGAACCTAAAGGCAGAATAACTGAGGCAGGAGTACTATACTATTTTAACAGTATTACTGACAACTGAAACAAGTTTTAGCCATGGGAAGAACTTGCTACTATAAACACCTCTAAATTAAGACTGAGTGACATTCTAGGACAGATTGCAGATATGATGAAGCAATCTGTAGGCACATCAATTAGGAAATTAATATGCTGAAGAGTTTGTATTTTATACACATTTTCCTTTTGGCTCAATCTCAAAAATTAAACAGTTTTCCTCCTGGTGAAAGGCATGCAATAATGTTCCAACACGACTTGCCCAAATGCAGTGTGACTCCAAGGTCCTCCAGCACATGTAGTACAGACCTAAGACCATTATCTTTTCACTACCAAAAAAGTTGTTGGCATAAGGTCCAGAAACCATAACGAACACAGCAAACCAAACACTTTTCATTTTCTCTTTGTGCATTAGAAGCACACAGTAACTAAAATCTTGTAATGTATTTGGTCCTGGAGCAAAGACCAGCTGGGTTCACTATGTGCTGAGCTGTCTGATAACCTTCAGAAGCAGACGTCCTAAAGGAGGAGTATAACATTTTTTTTGTCTTCCTTTGATAATTAATATGTTTGAGAATTGCAATGTCATGCAGGATCTGTAATTTACTTCTCATGGTGAATACAAGTCATGGTGCCTTGTAGTGACTTCTGTACATCAGCAGCATTAGATTTTATTATGTCATCATTAAGTCATTGTCCTACTACTTATTGTGTTCAGTTTGCTAAATATGGTTCATCAGTGACAACTCAGAATTTGCAAACTGTTTCTTATGAGATCAGAAAACATCTTCTGTGCCATCACAGAAGCATTATTTTAAACTCATAGGTGGTCATAAACACTTTTGTTCAAGACTTCCCAGTCATCTGGAAAGCAGATTTTCTGAAGATTTTAAAGTCTGAAATCTTACGGGTGTATATGAATATTAATTTAAAAGGTTTTGTTTCTTTTTTTGATTTTGAAGTAATTCATACACAAGCAAAGTCAACAGAGCACTTTTCCACTGATCTTTCTCATGTGACACAAACAAATGTTTTAAAAAGCCTGTTTGGAGCTGAATTATGCAGAATAGAAATTTTGTGCATACTTCTCCCTGGTGTTACAACATGACACTTGTCTTAGTCACCTTCAGTGTTATGAAGTGACTCTTTAGATGACAGTTACTGAAGACATGTGTGAGTCGAATATGGAAAAGCATACAAATTTTTCAGGAATCTCTCTAGTTTTGGTAATATTGTTTTTCTAGTACTGTTATTTGTGTTAATCCCTACATTGTCATTTATTTAGATGAAGACATTATTCAGTTAATCTGTACTATGCTAGTCACAGAGTATGCAACTTTCAGTCTTTCCAGAACAATATTTTCTTTTTTTATTTTCTTGCCATAGTTTGAGAACTGCTCAACATGCTCCTCCTGTTATTCATAAGTCTGTCATTTATCTGTGGAGCACTGCTGGTTCATCTGAGATACCACCAGAAATTAAGGCTTTATTCAATAATAGCCAACCTTCCTTAGCTCAAGTGGTTAAAGCATGGTGCTAATAAGATTAAGATCCCATGTTAGACCCCCTTATAGGGCATTCACTTAAGAGTTGGACTTAGTGATATTTGTGGGTCCCTTCCAAACTCAGAACATTCTGTGTTTCTATGGATATATCACATTATTCATTAGTGATATGTAAATATCTAAATGTATAAACTTTGAAATATATTGTTTCAAAAAGAATAAGGGTCAGATTCTGACACCAGGTGAGAAGAAGATAACAAACTAAGGCACATGAGCACAGTATTCTCCCTACTGGGTAGAAAACATTTATTAGCTGTGTGAGTCCTTCGTTGATAAATACAAGGTCTAGCTTGCTCTGTTCCTTAGAAGGGCTATGAAGGAATATGTGGCAAAGAATATAAAATATTGTACAAATTCTGTACAAACACAGGTATCTTTTGCAAGGACTGAAAAAGTCTCACAAGAATGTGCTTTGATGCACATTTAAATAGGAGAGCAGACAGCAAATGCAGAGGACCCAGCAGATATGAGCACTGAAGAAAATATGGAAGCAATTGATAAGGAAACTGCCTGAGATATAATGTACTGGCACCATATGTGGCAGACACCAGGAAGACTTGCTGTGTACTCAGGATGGTTAAGAATTAAGCCACTTAACCTTGGTATCAAAATCAGTACTTAAATCTTGACCTGTATTATTCAAAATCTTGTCCTTATGCAGAAAGATCTATATCTAGTGTTTGTTTTCTTGCAGTTTCTACTGTGTTCAGTATTAAAACCAGATCTTCATCTGCTGAAACTGCTATGAAATGAATCATCACACTTCATTAAATTACAAATGGTAATCTAGCCAATAACATTAAAGAAAATAAAAGTTATCACATTTTTCACACACATGCCTGAGAGCACGAAATGTCCCTTTCCTTCTTTTCAAATATATTTTAAAAGACATAAATATTATTAAAGCATGTTTTACAGTTTTTTCCTCTTAATTAACTAGTGTTATTGGTCATTATGTGCCATTGAAATTATGGTTTAACTGATGACCTTGCCAGTGACTGGCATCATCTCTAATTTTATTGCATTAGAGAACCATTCTTGTCCTCACCAGCACTATTATCATGCAGACACACTGGTAGGATTTCTGGGGATATTTGCTGTATTGATATGCTGAACCACTCAACTGCTTTCCCAGGGAAGAGTAGGGAATTTCTCTGTTCTGGAAGTTCTGGGGAAATTATGCAGATGTAGAATTTTCTTGTTTTAAGACATGCACATTAAAATGGGGAAGTATTACCAGCCTTAACAGAACAATAGCTCTTGCCTTGGACATTCAGCCTGATATGAAGGATCATTTGATTGAGAGATTTGTTTGTTCAGCAAAAGCAAATTGAGTTGCACTAGAGAAAAAATATAGGCTCCTTCTGCCATAAAGGCAAAAAGGGAATATGCAAGGGAATAGAAGCCTGTAAAATGAGTGCAGATAGTTTTATTTTTATATCCAAACTCTAAAAAAACTTCATTTCAGCCTAGAAGACATGACATGCCATTGTTTAAGCTGTGTCATATTTCTTTGGGCTACCATAGCCACATATATTTACAAGTAGTATAGCCAGGAGGTTTCTTTCTACCATTACCTACTATTGGGACATCACTTTGAAAACAAGTTGTCAGTGAGGCTGAGACAAAGTCTCAGATGGTGGTTGTCGTTCTCCTGTCTTTAAACATGAACTACTGATATGCAGCTGGCTAGATGCACACACATGGTACAAGTGGGGGAAAAGAAAAAGGCAGTTTCACCAGTCTGAAGTAACGATATAGCTGTCTAGGGAATTAATAAGTAAACTACAGCCAGTAATAACTAATTGACCATAATTCATTAACCACTGCATAGACTAATGCATGCACAATCACTGTGGTTGCTTTTCTTTGTCTCCTAGACATAGAAATCCAAACAGCCACACAATCAGTGAAATGCTTAGGAATGTCTCCATTTGCATCACTCCTGAACTGCCCTAAAATTAGAAGGATAATTTTGTACATAACCTATGAGGATCAAAGAAAGAGGGTAGGCAAAGGAAATGCTTGGCAATTATTTAAACTAACAGTATTTTGGGAAACAGCATGTCTGGATAAGTAGGTTATTTTCATGGAGGAATTCACATATAACAGTTTTGCTGCTGACCTGCTGGTTAGTTTTCAGGAGGTCCTTTCAGTTCTCTGTGATATATTTGCACCATCTGTACATG
Source organism: Cinclus cinclus (assembly GCF_963662255.1). Taxonomy (NCBI): domain Eukaryota; kingdom Metazoa; phylum Chordata; class Aves; order Passeriformes; family Cinclidae; genus Cinclus; species Cinclus cinclus. The sequence goes on from NC_085048.1 coordinate 30,523,880, forward strand.
GGGATTAAAATGTGTTTAAGATTGATGAGAGCTGTAAAGATGGCTTTCACAGTGCTTACCCACAAAAGTTACACTTCAGGCAAAGGAAGATGCATCCAGCCTCCAGTGATTCCATGCTGATCAAGGGTTTATTCCAAGCACAACTTGTTTCATGGGTTCGTAAAAAGATTCAGTCTACCAGACAGCTGAATGTATGGACCATGTGAAATACGTACTCTTTTTTTTCCTCTTATGCTGTCAATGCTTGAGATTTCTTTAATAATGAAGTTATACTATTATAAAATCATATCCTAGCAATTTTTCTCAACAAAACCACCAGCTAGGGCTGATTGTTTGTAGCACAGTCTTCATTTCAAATTATGACTTGAACATCATCATGAAAAGAAAGAAGCACATAACTTAGCAGGTGAATAAGTTTTAATATCTGATTACATACCATGAGTATTCAAAAATTACTTGGCAGAAACTTAGTGGGTATCAACTTGAAAACGCAATATTTCACAAACAAGAAATACCTTGACTCTGTTTAAAAGCGTTCCTTGAGCAGATAGAAGCTTTACTTAAGAGTCACAGAAAAACTATTTCTTAATACCACAAAGATGGTCCGAAAAGAAAATAAGGTACTTAAATGTGGTACTGAAGGCCAGGTACAGATTTATTCTAAGCACTACGAGAATTTCTCATCCATTAATGTCAGCCAGTGCACTCACAGACTGGATGACTGGACAGGAGACCAGCTGCAGAATTTTCCTGTTTATGCACAGCTGCATCCAACCTTTCTGGACAGCTGCTCTGATTTATAAAGGGTAGCTCTTTCCTATTAATTTAATGCTAAGTTGTATTATTTCAGTCAGTTTGCTTTTTCAGTTCTACCAATGTAATAGTGCAGAAGTGACATGATGCACTTAAAATGCCAGTACTAACAAAGTAACTGAACAGTTTTGCTCTAGACTAATAAAATCAGGAAGCATTTAGGATGTCCCCAGTTAAGTGAATACAATCCTATTCAAGGTTATTATGAGACAAGAATCTAGACCAAAAATTTTGCCAAATAAGTAAACTTAATGTTCTCAAAATTCTCAAAATATTTGTCAAACCAAGCATTTCACATATCCTTGTTTTGTCATTAATTCCATACAAAATGGATATTTATGACTTTTAAGTCTTGCCAATTACTGTTCATGCATGAAACCCTGGTCTATTTCTCTGTAATTTCAGTAGGGGTTAGGTTTCACCCCATATTCTTCATATGCTGTAACTAAATCCAAGGTATATCACAGAACTGTCACTTAAAAAAAAAATTAAAAAAAGGAGACTTGTCTGCTTTTCTGCATTAATGTGTTTCTATTTTTTAAATTTTCCCATGATAAGAAGAATATTTCTGCCCATATTTGCTGAAGTACACATAAAACTGATTAACAGCAAGAGTGGTTATTTAAAAAAACCTTGCTCTGATTGGAAGATACTACTTCATATTATTTGGCTGATATTTTTGCAGCAAAGAGTGAGGTTTCTGTAATGCAGAAAGACTGTAAAATGTGTGCTTTGTAGACCAAAAATTATTTTACTAATCATATAATGATCAGAAAATAATATTACATTTGGGCATAATGTCCACAAGTGCCCAGTTTCTTGGTCTCTTACATAGGACCTCCAGGCCTTTAGAAAACCATGTAAAACTTGGGAGCAGTTAGATGAAGAAAACTCAAACTGAAGGCATTTTCCAGGTATCCAAGGCCATTTGTAGGACACTGCTGCGGAGCAGTAAAGATCTAAACAGAAAGAGGTGATAGGTCTAGATGCCCTAATGCATGTAACATACAGAGGCACCAACTTGAGTGTCAGCAGATTTTAAATTGTGTTAGGTGGCACTGGAAAAACAATGTGGTTGGGCACAGCCCACTGTCAACTCAGCCTAGCTGATTTTTCTGAGAGCTGACATGTCACTGCTTGTTTACAGACAGCAGAACCAGAGTTTGAGACTGGACAACACCTTTGGAGACATCTAGCTCAATCTGGGGTCTGCTGCAGCATCTTGCAGAGGGTTATACTCAAGTGGGTTTTAAATATCTCCAGTGATGGAGACTTCACAACTTCTCTGGGAAGCCTGCTCCTATGCTCAATCAGCTTCACATTAAAAAAAAAAAACCATTTTTTACACTTAAATGCAGTTTCGTCTATTTAAATTAGCTCCCAGTGCCTCTTGTCCTGTCATTGGAAACCCCTGAGAAGATCCTGATTCCATGTTCATTACTACTCTTCAACATCACAGTCAGAAGACCCACCTGAGCTTTCTCTTCTCTAGGCAGAACAGCCCCAGCTCTGTCCTCTCCTTGTATGATACATTACTGCACAGCACTGCCCTGTACTCCATAGCATAACTGTGCCCTGGAGGATATTTTTTTAAATTGCATCTTACAACATTCTTAATTTTGCATCCATATACACCCTGATTGCTAGGATCCATGTACAAAAGTATCATAAATACATTTTCTTAAAATATCTGGAGAACATTATGTGAAGAGGAAATGCAAGTTCAAGACTCTTCTATTTAACAGAACAATGTCAGGGGCTGCACTGGAAGTTAGTGATTTCCTGAGAAATGCATGCCTGAAGCTGAGGATGTTTCATCCTGTGCACATCTGTAGACTCTTCAGTCCCACATGTAAGCAAGGCTATTTTTTTTCTAAACTGATGCCCTGAAAACTCTTTTTTTCTCCATCTTCTTCTTTCACTCCCTGTATTATGGGCTCTTTCTTCAAACCATGTCTGGCTGTGTCTTCTGGATAGAGTTCAGAGTCTGGGAAATGAACCAGCTATGCTGGTTGGTTAAATCTTTATTGTTCTCTCTTTTGGTTTCAAGTCCATGTTACAGAGGCTTCAAAATGCATTATAAATATATGTACTGTATGTGAATGAATGAGGCTGGGCAGGCAGTTATCCAGCAATGACTGTGCCTAAATGCAATTCTGACCCTAACCACTTCACTGCAATGCTGTAACAGAGCTGTATCCTGTTGGCAAAGTGCCACACCTTAAAAAAAAAGCATGAGTATAGTTTCAACTCTTTGGGGACTTACAGTTTCTACCAGCCTTTAGTCGCTAGATGTCAGGGCTTTCTCTGCCAGTATCCATCTTAACTAAAATATTGTACTTCTTCAGTTCAGTATGCTGCAGGCATTCCTTATCAGCTCTGGGCACCAAATGAATACATGGGGTATTTTAATAAACATTACCAATCTAAAGCTAAAGTAATGATTTTGATTATGCCCCCCCCAAAAAATAAATTCTTCACAAACAAAAAATCACTTTCAAGTACAGTGCTAAATGAACTGACTAAAGAAAATAATTGAAAAATACTGATCTCTTTGCAGCAGCGTGCTTCAGTAATTGCAGTGGGTGCAGTACTTATCTGAAGAGCGCTCTGAGCCAAACATCCAGAACCCGACATGTACAAGACCTGCACCCTGTAGCACGGAATTCCCTCAAAATTTAGAAACACAACAGGTGCCTTGTGGGGAGTATACTCTGATCAGAGGAGTAAAGTCAGAAAGCAAGAGAGCAAGAACCTTTCTTCAGCCTCAAGAGCAACAACCCAACCTGTCACCTGTGCCTGAATCTTAGCCTTTTCCCTGTCCTGAACCAGGGTGTTCACAGACTAAATACCCTGTGAATGGAACCTGTCACGGGAGATACCCCTGGCTGGCAGTGGTCTGAGAGACAGATGGTGATGATGACCAGGAACCATGCAGGGTGTTATGTTGTAGGGCCAGCCATGGCCTGGAATGGGAGCCTGTGACTTTAGTTTACCCAATTAGCTAATTTTCAGTTTACCCAATTAGCTACGCAGAAGAATCACAACATGCTCGGTGTAACAGCCCAGCCAGATGTGCCCACCGGGTGTTGACTCACCTGGTAAATGCAGAAGGGACTGGACATGCCTCTTAAGTGGTGAATAATGGACCTGGGTGTCCTTCTGGTCTCTGCACTGACAGCCTGTGTTTATGCCTCCATCCTGGCTCCAGTGTGCACAGTCTGTTCCATGGTACCTCAGGCACTGCGCCATCCCTCAGTAATCCTGTTTTCTTCTGTGTCTGCTGTCATTGAGCAAGGTTGAGTTGTTCTTTGAAAAATGTGCATTTCATCTGTTAAGGTCAGTGAGCCCTTGGTCTGTATGTCAGCCATCTTTAGTCCTATTTTGGAACATTGATGTTTCTGTCCCTTGATTTCTGCTATCACTTTATTACAGTTTGCTGTTGGATTTATGTTTTAATCAGAGTCACAACCTACATGTATATACTTACCATTATTGATTTAATTTCTCATATTACTAATTAACTTTAGCAGTAGCTAAAGCAGTAGTATAGTGTAAGTTCCATATCTACCCAGGCTTACAATCCCTTTTGCAAAACACATTATTAAAATCCAATTACTCTAGCATGATTTGTAGATTTGTTGAGAAGAGAGCATAACTCTAATTTCATGCAGGCTGCTAAACAAGTGACAAAATCCTGCATGAAGCAAATTCCTTGACTAAGGTGTAGAAGCTTCCAAAGGCTAGTGCCAGTCCCAGAAGTCATTCACAGTCCAAATATTTGTGTTTTAATATTCATGTCTATTTTTTTCACATACACCCACATATACACGTATTCCTATCTATATGGATACAACCTGTAAACGTGCTCAACATTATCTATGTTCTTCTTCTATTATTAGATAATCAAATAATTTAAAAACTGACTCTTTTCCTGACATAATAAGATATAAATATAGTCAAAGAAGATATGAATAATAATATAGAAAGGAATACCATGGGTTTTAAAAACAAAATCCAAAAACTTTCTAATAGGCAGATATGTTTTTAAAAACCTCTGAAGTTTGGGAATGGAAAGGCAGCCATCAGCCCTTATGGAACTGTCATCACTATGCATGGGTTTCCCTTCCCTCTCTAGCACATGTGGTCCTAATTGCTGTGTTGGCGAGACCGTGGAACTGGATTCTTCATGAACTGGCTGTAACATTGGCAGACATTTACTCATCCACTGCTAGCAGTTTTTAATGGAAAAATCTGTATCCATTCATGCTAGAAAAATGCTTATGTTAGAACAGAGGAAAATTAAACAGAGAAAACCAGATATCAGTAGCTTTTCTAGCTGCCAATAGTGGATACTCTACTACTTCATTCTCATTTACTGTATTAAATTTGAGAACAAACCAGTGAACGCAATCAAAGATTAAAAAATATTTTGCAGAATTGCACATTTTTTTACCATATTTCTGAACCTGCCTATGCCACAGATTGAAAATTATACAGCATGTGGCAATAAATTGACAACTTGTTTAAACCTGACTCAAACTTATTAGCATGACCCATTAGAAGTTGCAAAATTGCAGCTGCCATATTAAGCACATTTCCTGATGTGCCAGATTAAGGCACATCTCCTTCGAGAGAAATAAGCACTTCACTCTTGGTTGTTGCACATAACATACAGCTGTTTGACCAGGGGAATAATAATTCTCAGTTAGAGGCCCCACTTTCCTCCAACTTACTGGGAGTCTTCTTGCACTTCACAGCTCCAAACACTCCCTTGGTATTAAACAATTCTTATGTTGACTCTGCTTAGAAGGATTTTTTTTTTCAAATATAAACATATGAGGATATCAAAGTCAGTAATCTTCCAGGTCTGTCACTCACTGTGATGTGAGAGATCACATACAAACATTAAGCCAGATCTGAAGCTCAAGTTTTGTAACAGGAGCAGAAATTAAATCTAGAGCTGAAAACAACAGAATAAGAAAGAGTAATTGCACTGGTGCAGAAAACTCTGTGTGGGTGACAGGAAACATGAGCAGCATGTGTTAAAAGGGCAGGTTGAGCTAAAAAGGATTTACAGCTGGAGCCCCTCAAGAATCAGTCTCCAGGACAATTTATATTTTCAATTTTTTTTCCACATTTTCAATACAGATCTTGGCACAACTAGTAAAAATCACCTAACAAAATTTCTTGATGAAACAAGCATCGCTAAATACAGATAGATAGATAGATAGATAGATAGATAGATAGATAGATAGATAGATAGATAGATAGATATAGATGATTTTCCATACTGGGAAAAGCTGAGGGATCCTGGAGTCCATAAAGCAAAATATTACCAGAAAAAAGATTAAGAAATATGCAATGTGATGAAGAAAATTCACATTGGAAGATGTCCAAAGAAGGGCAAAGAATCTGGTAAAGGGTCTGGAGCACAAGTTTTATAAGAGGCAGCTGAGTGAACTGGGGTTCTTTAGACTGGAACATAGGAGGCTCAGGTGAGACCTTATTGCTCTTCTAAAAATACCTGAAAGGAGGATGTAACCAGGTGAAATTTGGTCTCTTTTCCTGGGTAAGAAGCCACAGGACAAGAGGAAATGTCCTCAAGTTGCACCAGGTGAGATTTAGATTAGATATTAGGGAAAATGTCTTCAGTGAAGGGTTGCCTAGGGAAGTGGTGGAATCCTCATCCCTGGAAGTCTTCAGGTGCATAGATGTGGCACTTGGGGATATGGTCTAATAGTGAACACAGTGGTGATGGGTTAATAGTTGGACTTGCTGATCTTGGAGGTCTTTCCTGAGCTAAATGAATCTAAGATTCTTTGTGTGGAGGAGGACTACCAGATAAACTGAGATAAACTTTATTTACAAAGGGATAGTAAAAGAGATTTGTTGTCTAACCTAGAAAACACCAGAATTTAGAAGGGCTATGGTTATTACCTCTAGGTATACCAGCTACACAAATTCCAGTGAAGAAAGAAGCCATATAAGTCAAAGGGCATCATTGCCAATGATTGTAAAATGGTAAATTAGTATTTCTCAATTAATGGATAGAAAAAGCTGTTTGGCAGTCAAAGCAGTGAGGTTCTCAAACTTTTCCCAGTCATATAGTCTCTTGAATAAAATAGCTTTAAAATGCAGTTTGATTGATCTGTAAAACAGATGAGAAGACAGAGCTTCCAGCTATGTCAAGGTTTAATTCAATGTTCTAAATTCTGCAGTTTTGGGAGGAGAGTGTGAACTTGAAACTTGACTGCCCACTTCTTTTCAACATCCTTTGTCGCCAGTACTCAATCACAATGTATTTGTTCCCACCACCTCTAAATGTCAAGCTGTTATCTTATCCGATGATGGTCTGTAGTTGGTGTTCCCATATCTTGTTCTGACATGTACTCTGGCCTCTTTGTAAGATTAGACCATGCAGTTAAACTGGAAAAAATGTGCATACATAGTAGGTTTAGACATTCAATTCCTTTAAATAATCTGGACCAAAGTGACTTGTCCAAGATAACACTGGAAGCCTGTCTCAGAGTAGGAAGTCAAGTCTAATCCTAATGGCCATTTTTCTGTGAGAAATCACTGGGGTCTTGGAAGAATTAAGTTCAAATCCCTTTGCAAGGACACTCTTACAACTTGAATGAGAAATTTTGCTTTGGGTCTAAAAATTCTTTTAACAACATAGAGATAAACAAATTTGTTTCCCATTTTAACAAACGGCTGTTTCCCAGCAAAATACAATTTATTGAAAATCTTCCAAACAGATTTTACTCCAGCATCCTAACCACTGGGGTGTAGGCTGTTTTGTATTTTAAGTTAAATATTTGAAAGGATGTCACTTTTATTCTATTTTAAAATTAAATCAATTTTTCTTAAAACAGTGTTTTAATTTTCCATCCAGGAACATTCCAGCTGCCATTTGGTTCACTAGACCATGCTTCTTGTGAGAAGATGAAATTAAGTAAATTACAAAATTCTCGGCAAAGCTTGTATCAGTATTTCTAAAGCATCTCTATGACCAAGGCTGAGCAATAACTTCTCAGTGAAAATGAACTGGTCATTTGAGGTAAATGGAATGCAGTATTTGGTACTGACATTTCTTTTTAAAATCTAATATTCCTTTTAGGAGCAATCACTTTCAAATGATAAAATATACATATGTAAAAATGGAAGCATAATAAAAGTCTTCAGAACAAATAGAAATACTATCTTTCTTGTGTCTCTTCATTTTGTCTCCATATAAATTTATTGCTAATCATCAGCTCTTCTTTGCCAAAGATGAAATGAAAACATATTTAGTAAAGAAAGAAGTCCAACAATACTTCAGCAGAAAGTTGCAGCTCTCTTCTTGTACAAATTGAGCATCAGTGTCTGCTAAGTTGTCAGCAGGTAAAACTCCACTTAGACAAAGGGGAAAAAAGAAAATGATATTCTGCTTTTGCATTAACAATTTTTGCATTGAATCCTGGAATACTGAATGCTCATTTTCAGGATTAATTTCTCGAATCATGTGGATTAAATTCTTCATTTATAATGCCAGATCTAGCCTTCATATGAAATAGCTAATTCTTGTTCAATACTTTCTTAGATATTAAACTTCATTAAAGGTTGTGGCTTTTACTCCTTAAGATAGTGTACTTAGCTTTCAACTCACTCCTTGTAAATTACACACTCACAATAACACCTTCTTCCTGCCTGTAACAACACCTTTCTTTGCCTTAACCACAATCACATAATATCACGTGATATCTCCATATGAAAGCTCATAAATAATGTGTCTAAACAATAATTAATTTCTGTGATTTTGAAATATGTAGCATGGTTAAATTTATTTTCATTTTTTTCTTTACAGTCTTAAGGCTCTGGCTTTGCAATAGTATGGTTTATTTCTGACTATTTCCTTGTGAATCTTACCCTGTAGTATTTGTGTAGTGGGCTGACTGTGGCTGGACATTGGCTTCCCACCGGCACCGCTCTCACTGCCCTCCTCAGCTGGACAGTGATGAGACAAGGAGAGATCACCGACCAGTTACAGTCAATTTGACAAAATTAGTTTGATTTGTTACCAGTCAAGCCAGAGTAGGGTAAAAAGAAATAAAATCACATCTCTCCACCCCACCCTTCTTCCCTGGGCTCAACTTCACTTCCCATTTCTCTACCTCCTCCCATCAGGTGGTGCAGGGTAACTGAGAAGGGCAGTTGTGATCAGTTTATTATATGTTCTCTCTGTTGCTCCTTCATTGTCAGGGGAAGGACTCCTCACACTCTCCCCTTGCTCCAGTGTGTGCTACTCCAGGGGGTCTAGGTGGATCTTAGTTCCCCCTTAGTGCTCCATTGCCTGCAGGGACACAGCTGCCTCACCATGGTCTGCTGTACAGGCTGCAGGGGAATCTCAGCTCTGGCACCAGGAGCACCTCCTCCTTGTACTTTCACACTGACCTTGATGTCTGCAGAATGATTCCTCTTGTTTATTCTCACTCCTGTCTTCTCTGGCTGCAATTCACTCCTGAACAGTAAATATGAGGTGCTACGACTGCCACTCAACATTCATCAGTGGCAGGTCCATCTTGGATCTGGCTGACACTGGCTTTATTGGACGTAGAGGAAGCTCCTACCATCTTCTCACAGAATCCAACCCTGTAGGCCTCTTGCTCCAAAAACCTCTCCATGCAAACCTAATACAATTTGATATATGTTTTTACCCTCAGATTTTCTTTCCGAGCAGGTTGCTGGGACGTAGTACAGCAGTGCTAGACAAGAGGTGGTATCCCCTCTAGGAAGGGATGTTGTACTAGTGAAATGATATGTATGACCACCTTCAGTTCAAGAGGTGCTTGCCACCTCCTGGCTCCTGCAAGCACTCCTTTCAGTGGTCCTGGTGACAGTAGTGGGTCATTGGTATGTGTTCTCTCCTTCTGTTTTGGAAGCTTAATAGAAGCAGCAAGAAAATCAGTTTTTGCACTTCAAGTCCAAGGATGAGTTTGAAATTTGGAAGACTGTCACCCATGTCTCATTACAATAAAATAATCAACTCAGAGAAAGAAAAGGCTTCCCAGAAAAACCCACCTCTCTTACATTTTTCTGAGTCTGAACCAGTAGAAAAATACATGTACAGAAGTAACATGGCTGAAAAATCCCAGGAGAAGAGGGGCTTTTCTATACCTATTATAGATGGCAGATTTTTTTCTATATACAGTGATATTACAAAATTATTCTGGAGTATGGAAACCAGAAGCAAAGTCCCTTAGCACCTAAGGCTGCTGCCCATCTAACGGAAAAGATAGTGACGCCTGTATACTAGTAACCCATATTTTTGAGTCTTGGCATCACTTTTGTGGAGTCTTCAGTGGTATGCATTGCTCATGTATCATATATTTGATGATATGTATCCTATATCTGGTAATGAGGATAACCTCCAGTTCCACCAGGACAACCATAGATGGGCAGAGTGTCTTCATGGAAGACTAAAAAAGGATTCAAAAACTATCTTAGTCATAAAAGCTTAGATGGAAACTATGCAAGCCATCTTTCTCTTCATCTTTGTTGAAATCATCATGAGTGTCAAACTTAATAAAGGACTTTCAAAAATATGATGTAGCTGTAGAATGTAAACAGCTATGCTGCAAAAAATGGGTGAAGATTGTGGTTAAAAGAGAATAGTCACTACTTGTCATCATTAACTGGGAGCTATGGCTCATTCCTTCCAAGTTCACAGCTTGGCCTTGCAAGGTGCTGAATATCTTTGTCGGTGCATAAGGGTGGTGCTGAGTAAATTATATGCTGAATTGGTAGCACTGCTTAGTATTAAGGCTGCAAACATTTCCTGTTATAAGACCTAGTTGCTTATACTTTTGCCAAACTAACCGTTTAGGTTGAAATTTTCCATGTGTGGAATTTGCCTTGTGAAGAAATCTTTTGGAAAATTTCAGCCAAAATGCTTCTGCTGTGAAGCAAGAGAAAAACATGCTATTTTTTGCAGTTAAGAAAATAGTCCCATAACCTTTACTTTGGCGGCTCTTGTGCCCTCCTCATATGTTGTGCAGGAAATTGACATCTGGCAAAAGGGTGGTCTGTGTGTCACTGGTGCGCTGTTTGCTATCCATACCAGAAACCACTTATAATGTAAATCTTGGAAAAGTCCAATTTGTATGAACTCACTAGCAGTTTGCTAAAACTTGACCACAAAAATCCCAGAAACTTCTGTTCTTATGCAGCATACTGACATTTCAGGTTTAACTTCTTTATCGATGATCTGGATGAGGGGATCAAGTGCACCCTCAGTAAGTTCACAAATAACACCAAGCTGGATGAGCGTGTTGATCTGCTGGAGGGTGAGAAGGGTCTGCAGGAGGACCTGGACAGGCTGGATTGATGGATGAAGGCCAATGGTGTGAGGTTCAACAAGGGCGAGTGGTAGGTCCTGCCCTTGAGTCACAGCAACCCCAGGCTGTGCTGTAGGCTGGGGACAGGGTGGTTGGAAAGCTGGGAAAAAGGACCTGGGAATGCTGATTAAGAGCAGCTGATCGTGAAGCAGTGTGTGCCCAGGAAGTCCAGAAGGCCAATGGCATCTTGGCCTGTATCAGCAATAGTGTGGCCAGCAGGAGCAGGGCAGGGATTACAAATATTCCTGTACTTGGCACTGGTGAAACCTGGAGTACTCTGTCCAGGTCTGGGCCTTCAGTTCAGGAAGGACACTGAGGTGCTGGAGCAAGTCTGGAGTAGGGTCATGGAGCTGGTGAAGAGTCTGGAGCACAAGTCCTGTGAGGAACAGCTGAAGGATTTGAGGGTGTTTATACTGGAGAAACAGAAGCTCAGGAAAGACCTTATAACTCCCTACAGCTGCCTGAAAGGAGGTTGCAGCAGGGTGGGGGTCAGCCTCTGCTCCCAGGAAACAAGTGACAGGATGAGAGGAATTGCTCTCATGTTTCAGCAGGAGAGGTTTAGGTTGGACATCAGGATAAATTTCTTCACTGAAAGAAAGTGATTTACCACTGGAACTTGCTACCCAGGGAAGAGCTGTATTAATCATCCCTGTGAATGTTTAAGGAATGACTGGACATGGCACTTAGTGTCTAAGATTTAGTTGACATAGCAGTGTTTGGTCCAAGGCTGGACTCTGATCTTGAAGGACTTTTCAACCTTAATGATTCTATGAGTCTTTGTTTCACATTATTATTTCCAGGCTGGGCTGAGGACAGACATCAAAAGGGGAGGAAAGAAGCTCTCCTCTTCTGCACTGTGAAGTCATGTGTCAAGGAAAACATGCCTTATGCAAGGACAGACAGGACAGGTGGAGAACATAGGGTGTGTCTGATATGAAAGTGGAACAACCAAGAGAGGGGATGCTACTGCAGGACAGAGACTAGTAGAAGAAGGGAACTGAAACATCAAAAATCTATGGCCTGAAAGGAAGTAAGGAAATAAAGAGTCAAAATCCATATGAAATGTAGATTAAAAGATGGCAGGGTTGCATTTCTTGTAACTAAAAATCATTAAGAAAAATCAAAGGATGTTTGTATTATAAACCAAAAGTCTGTGAAAGTGATACCTAGATGAAAGTCTTACATAAGATTTAGACTTCTGAGGAATATATGTTTCCGATAAGGAAACAGCTTTAGTACCAAGTCTTCTTTTCAGCAAGGGGTAAGAGTTTCTACAGTGATCTGTCAAAGCCACTGCCATTGCATGTCATGTTTCTATACTATTGGTCTACATACTCATATATTTATAGGAGCATTGAAATTCATTGTTTAGAGGTGTAACAGAACTTCTATCACAGTTTTACTTGGACATACCTTTTCTCGTACTGCAATTTCATAGTTTTGTGTATTTGTAAACTTCATTTTTCTACAATCTTTGAAGATTAAAGAGCTATCAGAAGAAATGAGGGACAAAAAGAAACATCACTTGTGAATGTTATCTAAATCCTATATGAAATTTATGCTAATAAGTATACCATTAAATATTGTAATAATAAAAACCCTTTTGAAAAGTATTATGAAAAAGTTAAGGGGACTTATAACAGTGATAAGAACAGGAATTCTTGCAATGTTTTTCAGTTAGAAATTTCATTCTCTGTTGACAATAAATTTTACACTTGACTCATTTAAAACTAAATTTAAAAGTATTGGTGTCAATGTGAGATATGTGATAGATGACTACAGTATACGAACCATTAACATACATTCTTAGCCTGCTTGTGACAATATTTATCACAGAACCACAGAATGGTTTTGAAGGGACCTCTGGAGATCGTCTGGTCTAAATATCATGCTACATCATAACCAACTAAAGCCAGTTGTTCCAGCTGGTATCCAGACAACTTTTGAATATGTCTATGACCTCTCTGGGCAGCCTTTACCAGTGCTCAGACACCCTTACAGAGAAAAGGTGTTTTCAGATATTCAGAGGGAATCTCCCATGTTTCAATTTCTGTCCATTGACTGCAGCCCTGTCACTGGGCACCACTGGAAAGAGCTGTGTCCATCTTTTGTACACCCTTCCATCCCATAATACATGTATGTACATTAAGAAAGTCCTCTTCATACATATGGAAGGAAGTGTTCTTAATTATGTTCTTCATTAAAGTATGAAGTAAATAATAAAGGAGATACACACACACACACACACACACACACATTTATTTATTTGTTTTTATTTCTTTATTTAGCATGCCTTATATGCTATCCCCTTCAAATGTTTTGACCATTTAAGCCATTTCAGTAGATGAATTTCAAATGCTAATAACAATATGATACTTCGGTAACTTTTTAAAAGCAAAATATAACCAAACCAAAAAAACCCCAAACCTATATTTTTCCTTCTTAAAATTATTCCATGTTTACTGCTGCAGTTTTAACAAATATATTACATTCTAGTTTTCTGCCTACACTTTGTTTTTGAATAGCCAAGTGAGTGAAGTTATGAATAGTACAAAGCTGAAAGAAAATGTTACTTCATCCAAAAATATGTTTTTGTGCTGTGTGTCTGCTTTCTAGAACAACATGAGTTGCCACATAAGAGCTTTAACATGATTTTCCTAAATTTAATACAGTTTTAAATTACACTCACATATGATCACTACTATGTAGACTCAGAAAACCATTTCTGACTGAAATGAAAATACTGTAACACTTCATTTTTCTCATGAAAGGGACTTTAAACAGGTATGGTCACAAAGCATCCTAAACAAAATGAGGCACTGCTCCAGCATCTGCTGCTGCCATCCTCAGATTTGTTTTCTGTGATACCTTAAAATAACATCAGTAAATCATAACTGGCAGCCTAAATATTAGTGTGAACTTCTCTTTTTCTCTTTCCCATTAACCTCTCTTTTCCTAAGAATGTTGTGTAATTCTCTTTATATATGACCTTGTTTTCCATTTCTTCCAAGAGACAATAAGTTCTTTTATTTTACAGAATCAAACCTTGTATTATTTTTCCGGTCTGTATGACAGTGAATCACATCACAAAATTAACTCTTCCATGGCATTTCCTGGGCCATGATTTGATTTGCCATTAAGTGGCAATTCTAGCACAAATTGTGTTTCTCTCACATGGGTATGGAGACTGAGAACCTGCATCTGATACATATAATCACCAGCACGCTCTTAGTGGAGAGTAGAGTTGACAGTGGACTTAAAACCATTCTTACACAATAGCACAGAGCTGTCTTTGTTGACCAAGCTCCCCCTCTTGAGGGGAAGCATGTATGAGTGCAATCACCAGTCACAGGTCAGTGTGTCTGAACAGCTTCTGGACCAAAGTTGGCTTGGAAGCACCAGTCCAAACTGGTAAAGCCTGGTCTGTCCCTCTCTGTACCTAAGTATAAATGCACCTTAACTCCTTCTTCAGTAAAGTTGGATTTTGAGTAACTGGAGAAATAGTAATATTTTCTCCAGCAAAATTCCTATTTTTCTATGCTGCTAAGTCAATCAGGCTTACTCTCTGTTCCAGGCCTCCATTTCAATAGGCACCAGAAACCAGATGTAGAATATGTATCTTTGAGTCAATAGAAAGAGATGTTTCAGTTGTCAACAAGCAGTCATAACAATAATTGAAGTTCAAACCCTTTTATTGAAGTTTTATGCTAAGAGTAATCCAACACATGTTTTTCATACTGGCTTTGTAATTTTATTTTTCTTAGGCATTTGAAGTTTCAAATTAAATTTATTTGTACTTAATTTACATGTGGCATTTGATGGCAAAGCCATGTAGAGGCTCTTTGAGTTTCATATGTTACTAATGTGCAAAACAAACACCACTCTAAGGAAATGAAGGGTAGCATGTTATCTTAGCTAGAAAAAAAGCTGTTCTGAATGCCAGGGTGGTGCCTGGTATTAGCCAGGATAGCATAACTCATATACTCTGTACTTATTACCCCCTTTAATTTCAAAAAGATCTGTTTCCGGGTGTGAGCACACTTGGTGTTCAAGGACATTGTTAGATGTACCAGTAAATCCGATATAGCATCATACATTGTACTGGAGGTTGGATACTCAATAACGGAACATTATCTCATTAACAGAACATTCTCCAGTCTGTTAAATGGGAAAATGATCATGATGAAAAATTTGCATGTGATCACAGTACCAAGAGCTGCATCCACAAGAAAGCATAATTCTGCTTTTTATAACTTTTAGCTGCTTGGCTTTGCAATAATACTCTTTTGAAGTTTGAATATGTGAGTAGTGCACATGTAGGATATGCATGTTTATGAGACATCACAAATACATATCTTTTAAGCCATTAAAATAATTATGAGAAATAAGTGTAGTGGTGTTATGTTCAGTACAGATACCAATGACTACATGTGGTTTTACAATATTTACAAAGGAGATGCCTTTGATGTCACATAAACAAGAAACAACATCTGTAATGTCACTTGTATACATTTATTGCAACCTGGGGCTTAGTGGGGCTGTCTGTGGAACGAACCCTATATTAAAACCATCTTTTTACATTCTGGAAAGTATTAAAATTATTTAAACAGAGGAATGAAGTGAAACTGCTCTGTGGCTTATGAGGAACAAATATTGCCAGCTGAAACGCTTGGCAACCCAACTAAGTTTGGAATACCAATACCAACCACAGGCATGCATTTCATCTTCCACAGGACTCTTTGTTGAAGAGGAAAGATTGAGAAGTTCTCTTGAGACTAACTTTATAGAATATTTCTTTTAAAAATAAATAAATATCAAACTATCTTAGTGTCACAACCTGAATTATTTATGATTATTCAGTTTGGGATCATCATGGTCTTCACTACAGATTTTGAAGTGCCAGTATAAAACTATAGGAGCAAATCAGTAAATATTATGAGAATTTTGTTTAGTCTAAGGGACTTCCCCTGGCTGGCATTAAGATTTTTTCACTATTTTCAAGTAGAAAGAATTGAAATTGTAAGAACATCACCACACTCCTATGTAGATATTTTTTTTTTCCATAGAAAAGCTCTTTATTCCTTCAGGCATGGGTATTATATTTCCCTATCTATATGAAGTAAAGAAAAAAACCACTAATGCTGAGAATAATAATTACTGCAGTGACATCCTTCAGACAAGGAATAAGCTACCCAGATCTATTACCTACCTCTTTAGTAACAAATCATGAGGAAATCTCCCTTTATCCTCTGCTTCCTCTGAAGAGGGGAAGATAGCGAGCCTGACTATAACACCAATGGGTTGGATACAACATCCATTTTCCCATGTGTAGGATTAAACTAGTTTAGCACACCTGAAAGAAAGCACTCTATTTTTCATATTATTTAAACTAATATGCACTTTTCTCTCAGAGCTGGGTTAGGGACTGATTGCCTATGTTATTGCCCTGAGATTTGGTGTGGTAGCTGTAATGGGAAAATTGTGTTCAGCAAGAAAGAATAGTCTAGAAGCATGATCAAGCGTCAAACATCAGCCCAAATGCAGACAAAAGAGCACATCTGACTGGCATCTGATACCAATCACTGCTTATATTATTTTCTCACCCTCCCCCCTTACAGTGTGATTCATACAGTGCTGGCAAATACAGGCTGCCTCATTTGATAAGTTTTACTTTGTAATAGCAGTGTTTGTTGTTCAGGGAAATATACTGTTTCCTTTTTATACTAATTTCTTTAAACAAAGATAATACCGTTTTTTCCAGCTTTCTGATATTTGCAGTAGATTCTTTCAACCCCACAGAAAATGAAAATCGTAGACATTTTCCTTTACTTTTTAAGCTATGAATCCTTACAATCATCCTACAGTGCTTAGAACAGAAAATGGCAACATTTCCTTAAAAATTGGTCCATTATTCTGTACAGGCAAATTACTTTTGACTGGACAGGCTCTTATGGTGGAGTGTTGACAACACTTTTCCATTATCCTTTTCTTCCACCAGGAAATGTAGCATGCCAGGGCAGATTTTGGATCTTTGAAATTATGAATATGGCACTAAATATATAAAAAATTATAAGTCTAATCTCATAAGTGGATATATATGTATTACTTTTTTCCCATTACACTCTAAAATTAGATGTCAGTAAAAACTTCTACATTTTTCAAAGTGAATGTCTATTTTTAAAGAGAAACACAACCTATGTATAATTAGAATTGCCAGAAACATATTTTTTATGTTTATATTTTTGGCAAATTGTTCAACGAAAAAGAGGTTGAATTTCAGTTTAATGAGTATGCTCACAGCAAATTATGTGACTCATCTGCATGGATATCTGTGAAAAAACATATCATTTTTTACTTCTCAATAGCTTTAAAAGTAGAAAAGTTGTTTCTGAAGTGGCACAAATGTTCAATCTACTGTAAGTTTGGTAATTAATTATTTTCTTTATTTTCCTAATTGTTCTGGAAGGGCAAAGTACATGAAACATTGATAGTCCTGTGCTCTTTGCTGTACAGTAGTGAGTAACAGAAGAAACTTGCTCTAAGCAGATTATGCTTTGAATAGACTTCACAGACACAACAGTAGGAAATTGCTTATATCTGAGCCATGCTGTGTGATGTTGGAAAGTGTCTCATCAGTCTCAAAACATATGTTGCACAAGTGGGTTTCAACAGGAATGAGTACTGGTAAGAAGAAAAAGCAGTTTCCATAAACAAATTGTGCTAAATGAAGAAAATAGAGGTATTTGTGGTAATACCACATTAATCAGACTCCATCTGAGCCTGGTTGTTAGCTCAGGTATTAGATTTGTCGAGCCTAGCCAAATGAACTGGAGGCCTCTTGCTTTCAGTGGCATAGGCAGGAATCATAAAGTTGTGATTCATAATTGTTTCCCACCTCTCAGACCAGCCACTGAGTAGTGGTGATAGTTTGGGTGATGGCAGAGAAGATCTGGCCTGAGTCCAGAGTACATTCAAATCCATGTTATGGACCTGCAGAAAAGTGTTACAACCATTCTATTATTGTATTTTATAAGTGTCTGGCTGACAGTTCACAAGGCCCTTGCCCTTGGGGAAGATTTCACATGTCAACTTGTCAGATGTCTGCTGAAAACTCAACACAGTGAAAAAGATGGAGTCTAGGAGGTTGCTAGAGAGTGTGGAAGATGAATTCCTAACATGGCTGGTAAGTCAGCCTGCCAGGAGCAGTGCCCTGCTATACCTTCTGTTTACAAAAAGAGAAGGGCTGGTAGGACATGTGGTATTTGGAGGTTGGTATCTTGGGCATGGTGATACTCAGTATTGGGCCAGTGTTGTTTAATAACTTTAATGGTGATCTGGATAAGGGGAACAAGGCCACACTCAGGAAGTTGCAGGCAACATTAAGTTGAGTGGGCGTGTTGATTTGCTGGAGGGTTGGAAAACTCTGCAGGAGGATCTGAACAGGCTGGATCGACGGGTCATGGCCAAGTGAGATTTAACAAGGCCAGGTGCTGGGTCCTGCCCTTGAGTCACAACAACCCCAGGCTGCATTATGGTCTGAGGGAAGTGTCCCTGGAAAGATGCCCAGTGGAAAAGGACATGGCAGTGTTGGTCAACAGCAGCTGAACATGAGGCAGTGTGTGCCCAGGTGGCCAAGAAGGCCAATGACATCCTGGGCTGTGTCAGCAATAGTGTGACCAGCAGGAGCAGGGCAGGGATTGTCCCTCTGTACTCAGCACTGGTGAGGCTACAGCTCGAGTGCTGTGTCCAGTTCTTGATCTCTCACTGCAGGAGGAACATCGAGGTGCTGGAGTGAGTACAGAGAAGGGCTGGTGAAGGGTCTGGAGCACAAGTCCTGTGAGAAGCAGCTGAGGGAGCTGGGGGTGTTTACGCTGGAGAAAACAGGCTCAGGGGTGATGTTTTGCTTTCTACAACTGCCTGAAAGGAGGCAGTAGCAAGGTAGGGGTCAGTCTCTTCTCCCACAACCAGTCACAGGACAAGGGGAATCAGCCCTAAATTGCACCAGAGGATGTTCAGGTTGGATATCAGGATAATTTTTTTTTTCCCTGAAAGTGTGGTTAAGAATTGGAAGGAACTGCCCAGGGAAGTGGTGGCGTGATCATCCTTGGAAGTGTTCAAGAAATGACAGGACATTTCATGAGGCACTTAGTACTGCAGTTTAACTGACATGGTGGAGTTCAGTCAAAAGTTAGACTCAAAGATCTTGGAAGTCTTTTCCAACCTTAATGATTCCATGATTCTGTGGTAATTCAACATATACATGCTTTCCCCTCTCTTTAGCCTTGTAAATATAAAACCACCTTGAGAAAGATTATATAAAAGATCGTTTCTCTGGAGTTGCTACATATAGAGAGCAAAAATGAGAACTGGAAAAATAGAAAAAGCAGAATGGTGTCTTTACTCTGTTCTCATGAGCAAACCAAAATCTTAGCTACCTATTGAAGAATGGTTTTCTCTAGCTGTTTTCATATTATTTTTCAACCATGCTCTTTGGAAAATGAAGCCATAGAGTATTCAGAAATGAAGCTAAATTAAAGGCATGTGCATGAGTCACACTGAGTTGGGAGTTAATTTAACTAGCAACAATATGATAAAAATATTTTAGTGAATAGTTAGCTCAGTTTCTTCTTTGCATACCCTTATGTTAAATTAAAATATTTGCATCATTTAATCTTTTAATTTTTGTGATTTATGGGGTTGTTGCTGTGCAGTATGGAAATCATGTCCCAAAACCTTGAGAGTTGTGCATTTCCTCAACTTCTCCACCTTTTACTTAGACAAGACTCAGATGATGTCAGTGGAACTGTTTATTAGAGTAAGCCTGTAGTCCTCAAGGCTTTGTAAAACCTAGACTTGGTTAGCATGTTGATGAAAGTAATCCCTTCCAAGACAAAACTGAGACCTCCAGCATAAGTGAAGCGAGTAGAATTTTACTCTTGGAATTCATACATGTAAATCTAGTGGATTTGCTACCAAGTAATTTCCTAGGTTATTAAACATCAGATTAAATTGCTTTAAAAGTCTAACAATTGCTCTCAGGAACTAGCATGTGTTTTAATCCAGCACAAATTCATTCTTTAAAAAGTAGTCAAAAGGAGAACATATCTCAATTTACAAGTATGTTGTATTACCAATTAATATTTTTCAGGAACTGAAAATATTGCTATTTTAGTTAAATAATATTTTGTTAGATATTTCAGAGTAATTTTTTCATTCTGTATTTCAGCCAGGAACTCTTCCTGCTTTTCATCAGAGAATCACACCTTTATCAACAATAGCATTCTCAAAGAATGTTTTTACAAGGATGTTTTTACTGGTTTAGTTTTAGCACTGTGCCCTGTTTTACTTGCCTACAGATATGAACTTACATCCCTTCCATTGGAGTTGAAGGCTCCTGCTTTCTTTACCTCAAAATGAACATTTTATTATTTACTTAAAGTAGAACTATTTCTAAGATTTGGAAAAGGTGACAAAGAATTGTAATTCAATAATTAAACATAAATTTGGAAGAGAAATACAACTTCAGATCCCTGCTCCAAAATAGACACCACAGGGATCTTAGCCTGCTCCTCACAGTTGAAGTCCCTAGTTATTGCACTGCTTTTTTTTTCAACCTACTGGAATGTCTTCAGCAGAGATGAAGAGATGTCAAAATAGTCATGGTGTTAGAGTACATGAAATGAAAGGAGTGCTTGAGGAAGCTGATTTTGTTCATTCTGTAGTGGAGGCTTTGGAAGAAATCTTATTGATGTCTGCAACTACCTGGAAAGATGATGCAGAGGATGGACCCAGACTCTTCTTATGGGCACACAGACAGGATGAGAGGAAAAACTCAGAAGGTGGAAATTCTGCATTAAATATAAGGGAAAAAAAAATTCTCCATGATAATTTTCAGACTCTGGACCAGGCTGCCTAGAGACAATTTTCTTATATTCAAAACCCAAATGGACAAGGCCCTCTTGGAGCCTGTTCTGAGCCTATTGTTACAAAAGATGGTCTTCATAGATCCCTTCCAACCTAGGTGATTTTATGTTTCTCTGGAAAAGAAATTACAATAGAATTGCAAAAAAAAATCTGATGAACATGCTTCACTGGAGTATCCCTGGTCCTTCTATTGAGATATTAAAAAATATGGAAGAGAGAAATGGAGAGAGAGAAATGTTTTATAAATTGAGTAAACCCTTTTTCCACAATATTAATTCAGTCAATCTTTTTAAAATTTAAATAAAATTAAGTACTTCTTTCTGGAAACACTATCTTATTTGCTTTTTCAGATTAATGTGAAATTAAGTTATGAAATATACAGTTGTTTACCAAAAATTCTGAAATAATTGCACATTAATTTGGCATGTCAGTTCAGGTTTATGACTAACATTCAATGTCTATTTTAGTATGTTTACACTCTTGCTATGTCCTAGAACTGTGTCATTCTATGATAGATATACCACATATTCTTCATGTGTGTAACTTTTATTTGTTCTGGTTTTATTGCATTTTTCTCCATATCAAACACAAAATAATGAAATATAGATAGAACTAATGAAAATGAAATGCCTAGGCCAAAGTTTTCATCAACTATCAGCAATTTATGGAGACTAAGTTGAAAGCAAACATAGACAGAATTATGAAAAAGCAGCATTTTTATTGGAGCATTTAAAACTACTGCAGCCAACATTCCTCCTCTCTGGTGGAAGTGGATTCATTCCCAACTCCTATTTTAGTAACAGATTTTTCATCCAGCAATATTAAAATAACTCCACACCTCACAAATCCTCTGCAGCAGAATTCTTGCCCTCCTCCTCTTTCCTGGCATCAGCAGTGTACTTTTTTCTCTACAGAGATTGTGATCTACTTAGAGAAAAGGAAAGGGAGACTTCAGTCACTCCCTGAATTTTCATTTGAGTGATCCCTAATTCAAGCACTGATTTATGCAAGCTGGGATGGGGAAAGAGATACAACAATTTATAGAATAGGATAATGCCTTTAATATGCTTGCACAGCATAAGAAATCAGTACGAATGTTAAACAACAGACCTTCCTCTGTTGCCAGGTTACTAAAGCAGGGGACATTGATATTCTTACTGAAGTCAGGCATGTGGTCATCATCTAATATAAAGCTATCTAGTCCACCTGCAAATCCTGCAGGCTGCTGAGGGATTTAAGGGTGATGCAATGCAAAGACAGAACAGCAGTTTGGTTCATAATTTTTAAGAGCTTCTGAATATATCTCACACTAGTTGTGCTTAGAGTTAAAGCTATTTTTTCAAATGTTGAATGTCTATAAATCTAAGTATGCTTTCTTGCAACATTTCCAAATTAAGTCAGAATTTACTGATTAGTTGAGAATATATTTGTTTTTTATGTCTACATCCACATAAATGTGTGTGGGGAGGGAATTTTAAATTGGGTACTAATGCATGCAGATTTTCTTTTCTCCCTCAACCAATAGATTTCAAATGTATCTTTGACATGTCTGATTTTATATTTTGGCATTTGAAAAAAAGGATTGCTTCACTGGCTTTTGCTCTTCTAAGGACTGTGGGAAAATGGGGTAGAATAGGTCTGACATGATGGCTTTGGAAGTTTCACCTTTTGTGTTTATATATCCACATGTCTACATAGACCACCTGAAAGGCAGGACCATAGAGTCCTGGTCCACTCTAAACATTTAACTCAGTGTCTTCCCTCTCTCTTGAGTGCCATCAAGCTGGAAGGCTCTGTGAGTTGATGTGTTAGGATAGTCCTGTTTCAACTGCTCTGCTATGCATGACCTACTTTAAGTTTCCATGTTACACTTGTACCTTTTGTAAGTACCCATTCCATATTAAAAAAAAAAAAAAAGTAGAATTCTAAGTTTAAATCACCTTGACTGTTGTTTCAATATGCCTAAGAGGAAGACAGTCTTCAACCCTGTGGTTATTCCAAAGTGGAATAGAGACATTATCTGGTCCTAGCTGAGACTCAGAAACAAATTCTATTTAGATGCTTAGATCATATAAATAAGTAGAATAAATGATATTTGTGTTTAATTTTCTCACTTTTGTCTCTCAAATACACCTGCTATTTTCTATGTTAAATGTTATGAATTGCTGGCTGTGATTGCATTTTATTTGCCCTGGCTTAAATTTAACTGGAAAGAAGCAAAGCATTCCGCAGACAAAAGTGTTAGAAATATATAAACTTGATATCTTGGACACTAGAAAAAATATCCATACCTGTCCAGGTCATCATCCATTGGTTTTACACAGTAACAGAGTGTCTATATGATCTGTGCACATCATGAGAGCTGGCACTGCAGAGAACAGTGTAGGCAGAAGTGTCCTCTGTGACATTAAAAGTTGTCTGGCATACAGAAAGAGAGTTTGGTGGCATAAGGCAGGAATGCACATTTACAGCTTGAAGGTCAAAGAAAAATGTCATGGTTATTTTAGCTCTTAAGGTAATAAAACCTCAAAGTACTTATTTCTTGCTATTTTTTAAAGGAAGCTGAAGATATCTAGATGTAGACATCTGAAATTGATCAGATAAATTTGACTTGTGTGCTGTGATGAATGCTATTTAAAGTGGGTGCAAAAACATCACAGAAAAGGAGATCACTTTTTCTCTTAGAATGGCATATAGCTTGGTTGTTAAGGTATCGTCTTGAAATGAGTTCAAAAATACAGTATCTGGACCTATTTTTCCAAGTATGAATGAAAAGTCTAACCTTGAACTAGTGACTAAAAGGGATGGGAAGAGAACAGCAGCAGCGTAAGGAATTTTTATTTTGTGAATCCTCCCTTTTTTGTTTTACTTAGAACATATGAAACCTTTCATCTTAGGCCAATATGTTGTATTGTATTAAACTATTTTTACTACATTTTCATTTCAGCAAGGATGAGAAGGGAAAAAATATTCATAGTTTGGTCCAAATTTTTTTCATCTTGGCTATTAAACAGAGAAAGCATCTATTCAAGCAACATTAAAGTTCTGATACTGATCTCATACTAGACTAAATCAAGAATCTCTCCAATAAGGTTATTTGGGTATGCTGGTATAAATCTGTCCTATATAAATGAAATCAGAATCAGGCCTTGATAGCAGCCTCATGTAGAAGAAACACACGGAAATCTCATCTAGTCAGAAGGAAATGAGCAGCAAACATTGTACCAAGAAGTTATTTGAACAGAATTTAACCATTCCACACAAGTTCCCATTTGAAAACATTCTTTCAAAAAAAAAAAATCCCAACAAAAAAAACAAGAAAACCCAAACAAAACAAACAAAAAACCCAACTAAACCAACCAACCAAACAAACAAACAAACAAACAAAAGAAAACCCAAAAAGAGCCAACCAGGTTTATTTCAGGCTAAAGCCAAATCATCTAAGCTGATTTTAGCTTTATTTGCAAATCAGTTCTTTGGGGTTGAAGTATTTTTCAAATAGTGTCACAGACTGGTTTAGGGACAAAGGTACCTTAAAAGTCATCTGGTTGCAACTTCCCTGCTGTGGGCAGGGACACTTTCTACTAGAAAAGGTTGCTCAAAGCCCAGCTAACCTGGCCTTGGACACTTCCAGGAATGGGGGATCCACAACTTCTCTGGACAACTTCTTCCAGTGCTTTACCACCCTCACAGGTAAGAATTTCTTTTTCATCTCTAATACGTAATCTGCCTTCTTTCAGTTTAAAGCCATTACCCCTTGTCTCATCACTACATGCCCTCATATAAGTCTCTCTCTGGCTTGCTTGTAGGCTCCCTTTAGGTTATGAAAGGCTTCTATATAAGGTCTCCTTGGAGCCCTGTCTGTTCTGGGCCAAACAACCTCAATTCTCTCAGTCTTCATAGGAGAGGTGCTCCCACTCTCTGATAATCTTCATGACCCTCCTCTGGATCTGCTCCAACAGGTCCATGTCTTTCTTGTTTTGAGGGCCCAAGAGATGGACATATTCCAAGTGGGTCTCATGAGAGCAGACTAGAGCAGCAAAATCACCTCCCTTGACCTAGTAGCCACACTACTTTTGATGTAGCCAGGATAAGTTTGGACTGCAAGGACTTGTTGCTGGGACATGACAAGATTCTCCACCAGCAGCCCAAACTTCTTTTCTTCAGGACTACTCTCAATCCACTCATTTTCCACCCTATATTTGTGCTTGGGATTTCCCCAACCCATGTGCAGGACCTTGACTTGAACTTCATGAGGTTCACACAGGCCACCTTTCCAGCCTGTCTCTGGATGGCATCCCTTTCTTCCATTCTGTTGACTGCATCACACAGCTTGGTGTTGTCATTTGAGGCTGGCAGACCACTGCAACAGGCTTTGCAGAGAGGTTGTAGAATCTCCTTCCCCAGAGACAGTCAAAACCTTCCTGGATGAAATCCTGTGCAACATGCTCTTGGTGAGTTGTACTAGATGAACTGCAGATGTCCCTTCCAACCCCAACCTTTCTGTGATTCTGTGGACAAACTTGCTGAGGATGCTCTCAATCCTACTGTTCACCTACAAAGATGTTAAACAGTGCTGTTCCCAATACCAGGCCTTGATGGATGCCACTCATCACTGCTTTGTCTTTGGAATCCAGCCACTGACCACAAGATTCAGAATGTGACCATCCAGCCCATTCCTTATCCACCAAGCCATCTAGTCAGAAAATCCATGTCTTTCCAGTTTAGAGACAAGAAAGACATGCAGGACAGTGTCAAATGTTTTGCACCCATCCAGGCACAAATGCATATCTGTTGCTCCTCTCCTAAACACCAATTCTGTAACCATGTCATGGAAGGCTACCAAATTTCTTAGGTACAATTTGCCTTCAGAAAAACTATACTGACTTACACCATTCTCTCCTTATTTTCCATGTGTCTTAGAATGGTTTCCAGGAACAGGTCCTCCATGACCTTTCCAAGCACCAAAATCAGACTGACTAGCTTTGAGATAATTTTTCCCTTTTAAAAAATTAAAGTTGTATTGCCACATCTCCAGATTGTAAGAACTTCACCAGACTTCAAAGACTTCTCAAATAGGATGGATAGTGGCTTAGTCACATCACTTGCCATTTCCCTAGGGACATATCAGCTCCTATGGACTTGTGCAACTTCAGGTTCCTCAGATGGTCCTCGAATTGATCTTCTCCTGCACTGGGTGGTGTTTCATTCTCCCAGTCCCTGCCTTGCCTTCTTAGTAACTTGGGTGGTGTGGCTGGTGCATTTGTCCATGAAGAATAAGGGAGAAAAGTCATTCAGTACCTCAGCCTCCTCCACCTGAGTAACCACTTGTTTCCTTCCAGAGGGAGATTATGGTTTCCCTAGTCTTCCTTTTATCACTGACATAGCTATAGAAGCTTTTCTTATTGTCACTGATATCCATGGTGAGATCTAATTCTCTCAGGTCTTTGGCTTTCCTAACCCAATCCCTGGCTGCTTCGGGCAATGTTTCCTGCATTCCTCCCAGGCCACCTGTCTCTGCTTCCACCCTTTGTAACCTTCCTTGTATTCTGAGTTTGTCACAAACTTCTTGTTTGTCCATATGCCAGCCCTCTTAGCATTTTTGCTTGCCTTCCTCTTCTTTGGGATTCATTGTTCCTAAATTTAGACGAGGTGATCCTTGAGCATTAACCAGATTTCTTGGGCCTCTCTTTCCCCAAGGTGTTTATCCCATGGTAATTTATCAAGCAGATTCTTGAAGAGGCCAAAGTCTGTTTTCTTCACTTCCAGATAAGTGAATGTGTTGCGCACCTTCCTTACTGCCCTAAGGACAAAGAGCTCCTCCATTTCATGCCCTCAAAGGAGACATTAAATAATGGTTATTTTGAAGTACTTATTTCAGGCACCTACTAGTCTGACAGCTAACACTTATCCAAAACAACCCTTATCCCATGCACTTTCCTTTCCTTTCCTTTCCTTTCCTTTCCTTTCCTTTCCTTTCCTTTCCTTTCCTTTCCTTTCCTTTCCTTTCCTTTCCTTTCCTTTCCTTTCCTTTCCTTTCCTTTCCTTTCCTTTCCTTTCCTTTCCTTTCCTTTCCTTTCCTTTCCTTTCCTTTCCTTTCCTTTCCTTTCCTTTCCTTTCTTTCCTTTCCTTTCCTTTCCTTTCCTTTCCTTTCCTTTCCTTTCCTTTCCTTTCCTTTCCTTTCCTTTCCTTTCCTTTCCTTTCCTTTCCTTTCCTTTCCTTTCCTTTCCTTTCCTTTCCTTTCCTTTCCTTTCCTTCCTTTCCCTTCCCTTCCCTTCCCTTCCCTTCCCTTCCTTCCCTTCCCTTCCCTTCCCTTCCCTTCCCTTCCCTTCCCTTCCCTTCCCTTCCTTCCCTTCCCTTCCCTTCCCTTCCCTTCCCTTCCCTTCCCTTCCCTTCCCTTCCCTTCCCTTCCCTTCCCTTCCCTTCCCTTCCCTTCCCTTCCCTTCCCTTCCCTTCCCTTCCTTCCCTTCCCTTCCCTTCCCTTCCCTTCCCTTCCCTTCCCTTCCCTTCCCTTCCCTTCCCTTCCCTTCCCTTCCCTTCCCTTCCCTTCCCTCCCTTCCCTCCCTTCCCTTCCCTTCCCTTCCCCTTCCCTTCCCTTCCTTCCCTTCCCTTCCCTTCCCTTCCCTTCCCTTCCCTTTCCTTCCCTTTCCTTTCCTTCCTTTCCTTTCCTTTCCTTTCCTTTCCTTTCCTTTCCTTTTCCTTTCCTTTCTTTCCTTTCCTTTCCTTCCTTTCCTTTCCTTTCCTTTCCTTTCCTTTCCTTTCCTTTCCTTTCCTTTCCTTTCCTTTCCTTTCCTTTCCTTTCCTTTCCTTTCCTTTCCTTTCCATCTCAGCTTCTCTGTTATCTTTTCTTCTTTTTAGCAATTTCCCCTATTCCTTACTTTTTTTAGATTACTTTTTCCTCATCAGCTTCTTCTAAGCCTTAATTATAGAGAGAATTCTAAAAGGATTTTTATTTCACAATCAAGGCACCTTGCAAAACCTAAAGAAAAAAAAGATCTGTGAGAACAGACAAATAAAAAACCAAAGATATTGCTTAGCTACTTTAATGACCTGTGATGTCACTCTCAAAAATATGAGGAGCAGTGACATAGCTAGATAAAGCAATGCTCTGTTTTGAAGTTTTGGTCTGACATATGATCCTTCAAGAAAAAAACCCAAACATTTAAACAGAAAATAAAATTCAGTAAATGCAGATGGGCATAAACCCCAATACATTGTTTCTTTCCTTTTTTTGGGCAATTGATCTCATCTTCCAAATAACAGAGAAAATGCGGAAAATTGCCATGATCATATATTCCTCACTGATAAAGACTTCACAACCACTTTGGAAGGAGTCGTGGGAATATAGAACTGTAAGGATCTGAAAACAAGACATGAATGAATACTAGTAGCTGAATAGAAACATGAGACAAGCTATATGGATTCAGATCAAAGGTCTGTTTTGCTTAGTAGCCTTTCCCCACCTTTTGAATGGGCTTTCTGTCTCCTAAATGTCTCTGTTCATGTTCCCACAGCCACCTCTGCCTTCTTTTGACCCCGATGACAAGCCCGTAGCTCTTTTTCTGGAATAGCAGTCAGTGTGCCCTCAATGCCATTCACGTTCACATAGACCTCTCTCATATCATCAGTGACTTGTAGCCACAGACTGGCCGTCTGTGCTGCAAAACCAATCAGCAGCAGGAACCCCATATAGTCACAAAGATAATGTTTCCTTCTTTATGTTGGCCTCAGACGTCAGGGGGCAGGAGGGAAAGCTGCTGTCATCGGGTGAAGTCAGACAATGAAGAAGAAATTACTCTCTAGAACGTCCCTGAATTTTTTAGTATTTCTTGGACCTGGACTGTTTCTTACCATTGCTTCATTTGCCTTTCATGTGGTCTCATGTTATGTAATGCACCTTTCCTGGTTAATAATAATCACTAGAAGACACTCCTTTCTTACAGCTTCTTACTGACTCTGAAGCAATACATGTGGAGAAGGGAATTCTTGTTACTTTTTATAATATGATTTGGGACACTGGTCAGCCTACACTTTCTGATCACAGCCTTGAAGGACAAAGTTATTATAGAAAAAAAATCATTTACAAGAAGCAGATTTTACAAAACAAAGAAGAGAAAACAAAAAAGAGCAAAAGAAAACAGCATTGGGGCCTCCTTCACAAAATAAACTTAAGAAAAAACTGTAACAGGATAGGGAAAAGACCATTGATTCAACTGTAATTGAGAACTAGAATGGTATATATGCTAAATCTTCCTATCTTCCTTACATTGTAAGAAACAGATGTTTTCTTACACAATGTTGGTATAAGAACATTTCGGTGTCTCAGCACTCAACCTCTACACAAGTTTATAATTTTCTAAAGAGCAGTTATTATATTAAATTATCCACTGAGTAAAAAAATTTTGAATTTTCAAGAAAATCTAAAGTATATAACAAAATTTTGAAAAGGTTTTGACATTAATACATTATTTGTTCAAGAAATGAAGAAACAGAAGTGTTTTCAAGCGCATCAATTAAGGTTTCTTGACACAGAAATGAAAATCTCAGAGAACTATCACACATTTTAATCTAAAACAGTTAAAAACATTCTTATAATTTTTTTTTTATTTTGCAGAACTATCAGATTATGCTAGCATACATTCTTGAAATATGCTCAAATCATGCTAATTTACACCAGTTGACAAGATGATCCAGTGTTCTGGAAATCTCATTCAACTTTTTCATGTCCACAGCACAGATTTTTCCACAAAAATACATTTTCTTGACATTTTCTAGGCCTTGAATACACCTAAAAATAGAAGCAAAATCACACATTCAGCCTTTATGATAGTATCTGTTCTGGTAGTTTTAATAAAAATAAATACACGTTAATTGCTTCCTTCACTTGCCAACTTGAGATTTCATGAACAAATTACAATATAAATGTTCCTTATATAGCACCTCATTCTTTCCCTGGTATGAAGAATTATGGATGTCATCAGAGCTAGGATTGTTGTGGTGACATTGTTCTGAAATTGGCTTTATACAAAAATTTCAGTTCTGGACTTCTCCCATATTAGCTGGGCCTCAAAACTTTAATGCACAGAGTAATCAGTGGAAAAGAAGCTAAAGATGTATTTTGGCTTTCCTAACTTGTTTGAACCTGGTATTTATAAAGCCCTTTCTTTTTCAGCAGGACATGCCTTCTCAGCAGTCAACCTATCCTCATGCTGAAAAAGGAAAAATTCCACAGTCCAAATGCATTGGCACTGTCATCTCCCTTCAACTATTAAATAGAGTGTGTTACCGAAGTGAATAAAAAAAAACTTAAATAAGGGCTACATTTGTCACTTCAGTTCTCATCAGCTACTGCCATCATTGACAATTTCTTACCCAAATTTATGCTTCGCAGTGCCTCAAAGTGCTTTTTAAAAGCTTTTGGGCATTTTGGTGCAAGTATGTCTGTAGCACAGTAAAATTAGTGTCACTAGTGCTGGAAAAGTGGAAATTAATGGAACTCTCTTATGAATGGATGCAGGGTTTCTCAGTGAAATGAAGCAACCTGTTTTCCTTATTCCTAATAAATGTAAATAAATTCTCTTTGTGTTGTACAATTTCTATTATGTTGAGTGCCTGTTAATGAACAGTGTGGTTTTTATTGAGTCATGAATTGGAAGAGTGCTCTTTTGCTTTAAAATTTTCTTTTTCCAGAGTCAATCACAGACTAGTTTCTATTTGAACTTTCTCTAGAGTTTACCAGATGTTCTGTTTGGATTCCATGTTACTGTGTTGTGTTCACTGGAGTTCACAGATGGGCTTTTCATTGAACTAATGAAAACTAAATGAAATCCATATATATATTTAGCATTTGAGAATACAATATAATATGATGCTTTCTGTTGCTATTTGTCATTCATGCTTAAATTGGCAGGACAAATGCAAAACTCTAAAGGACTGAGTTTGCAAGCAGCCAGAAGGTTTTACTTCTCTTCTTTCTTACTATGTGCCCCTGGCTATTTTGTGGCAGCAGATAACTGCACTTTCAGAAGTGCCTAAGTTTTGGTTCTGCTTCAGCTAGTAAAATAGAAAAGCAGAGGGCCAGATAAGAGGTGTGTTCAAAAGCATGTGTCAACAGAGTTGCTTAAACTGGAACATTCCTGATTTCAGCAACATAAATCAGTGAGGAAATGGAAGAAAACCAAACCCAAAACCCCAAAACTCAAAACCATTCAACCCCTAAACGTTTTAATCAGTTTCTGTTAAATAGCAGTGGTAGACAGATAACCCTAAGCACTGTACTTCCTGCTGTTGGGTGTGTATGTCACAAGCATAGAGAGTTTTGCAGTATAAAGTCTAATCAGAAGCCAGTTCCAAATTATGTTCCCCAGAGGCTGATAGTGTTCAATGCATGCAAGGATGGAATATACCCTCTGCAAGTTTGTGGGCAATGCTATACCTGGGGAGCAGCCAGCATGGAGGAGCTGAAGACAGACAGATCTGGACAGGCTAAAGAAATGGGCAGAGAGCAACCTCATGTAGTTAAGTTGATCTAAAGTCCTGCCTCTGGGATAGAATAACCCCAGCAGTGCAGGCTGGGATCTACTTGGGGGAAAAAAAACAGCTTTGTAGAAGATGTCCTGAGTTCCCAGCAGTCAGCAAGTCAAGCACTAATCAGCAGTCGAAATTTGCAATAAAGGTTAATTAACGTTAGCTATGTTAGCAAAAGTTTAGCTAACAGGTGGAAAAAAATAATTTGCTTATTTCCCTCTTGTCAGCCCTTGTGAGCTACTTCTAGAAGTGCCTGGGTTTGGACTCCGCAGTGCAAAAAAAGACATTGACAAGCTGGAGGGTCCAGGACAAGACAGCAGTGCAGATGAGGAGGTGTGACACACACAGAGGGATTGAAACAGCTGGGTTTGTGCTTCTTTGGAGAAGACAAGGTTAAAGGAGAAATCTCAACACTGACCTCATCTGTCTAAGAGATTTATAGAGAAGATAAACCCAGACTCTTCTTGAAAGTGCATAGTAAAATAATGTGGGACAATGGCTACAGATTGCAAATTCCAGCTATGTCTTGGTAAATAATTGTTTGCAATATAGTCAAGAGCTGAAACAGATCACCCACAGAGGTTGTAGAACCCTCATCCTTAAAGACAATTTCAATGCAGTTGGAGATGACTTGGCAACCTGGTCCATTTTAGGTGGATGCAGCTTCAAATCTGAACCTACTTCAGAACTCCTTTCTGGATACTATCACAATGATTCTGTGGTCAAATTTAGGTCTTTTTAATGCTTTTTAGTGTCATTGTCCTCTTTAAAATAAAATATTTGTACTGAGAAAATAATGATTAAAGTCATTCCTAGTAATTTTACTCTATCTCCAAAGATACTTTGAATCCTCCTTACAGAGGAAGGCAGTGTTTTGAAAGAAGACAAATGACTTTAAGTTTGAAAAGGAAGAGTCTTTCATAATGACAGTGTTTGGGAAATTCTGGAATAGAATATTCAAAAACTATCCAAGTAATGGAAATGGAGGGTCCAGTAATCATACTGAACAGAACACATTAATTTCTAAAATACTTACATATAAATTGTATTATCTTTTCACTAATGGTAATAGAAATTCCTGCATGTAATCTTGGGATTCTGATCTTGTAACATACAACAGCAGCTGTTTTCCTTTATTACTGAAGATGGACTCTGGACAGGAAAAATTTTTTTTTCTTCTATGAAGGTATACTTGAGGAAATTTTGTAACAGACAGTTTCCCCACAGGAAAATGGGGATTTATGAGCACCTGGCTTCCTGGCTTCTTGGCTGCTCATGTGACAGAGTCTTATAGTGCAGGTCTTTGCAGTTCCCTGGTCCTATGACATCCTCAGGCAGATGCAGGCAGCCACGGCCCAGGGCACTTCCCAGCTCCCAGGCTCCAGTGCTCCCCAGCAGGCTGTAAGAGAACAAGGGAGCCTGCAGAGCACAGTGGATTTCAGAAACGTGGTCATGTTCCTGTAGTGGAAACAGAGGTTTTGACTTTTCATCCCCTTCCCAACACTTTTCAAAACATAAAGTCTTTTGCAGAAATTAAGTTATGCTTCCCAGCCAGCTGTGTGTCTGTGCTGAAGATCCATCCAGTCTTGACTAAGTTTTTCAGTCTGGTCGCAGGGAATGTAGTAGTGGCTGTGTAACCTAGGAATACTCTCCTAAGACAGAGCTGTCTTCAGATTTTCCAAAGAAATGGGCTGTGAGCATCCCAAAAATGGTACAGGTGTCAGAAAACTGCTTTCTCTTATTTTTATTTTTTTTTAAAACCTAATGATTTCATAATACATTCATCCAGCACTGACTCATGGAAACACAAGACAACCTGTAAAAATCATGAAAGCAAATGAATATTACAGTTGTGTTGCATTCCCCTAAGAAAACACATGTTCTCTGCGTTCTCTGCTCATGGATGTGTGGCTGGGAGAAGTGAGCACATTTGACTCCATCCGTATATCAGTGTCTGAACACATTCTTTAAAATGTTTGTTACTCTACATTATACCAAATGTAGCTTTTGGCAATTATTAAGCAGTATAATATGTAGTGCAGATGATACTAAATATGATTAACATTTGAGTCGTTACAGTCTGACAAGAAGAATTGCCATAATGAAGAGATAAATAAGTGTAATACATAAATCAAGTTTGAACATCAAAATTTTTAGATTTTGGCCATGTCTAAAGAGGACATGTGCTATTCATACATCTTTGAATTACAGACATGTGTTTGCACACCTCTGAGAAAACAGATGACATTCCCATATCCAGTTTGAATAATTATATATATATTTGTCTTTGGGCAGGGCTTTACTTCAATTTGCCTGCAGCATTTTTCCTCTTTCTTTGCATTCCTCTTCTATGTTTGGTATGTAAATTATTAGGGTCCATACAGGAAAAAGACCCAGACAGGTACTAGACAAGTGGAGATAAGAGCTTTTTCTCTGAAAAGCTAATTCTCTAAAGGGATGAGATACAAAAATCCATCATAAGATAAAGATATGGCTGATCAACAGAACATGTCAACAGACCAGTTTCAAATACCAAATTTCAATGCATTAGTTAATTTGCTTTTGATTTTGTGCTTTACATTGCAAAACAAGTTTCAGTGGAATAACCTCCAGAATGCTTTGTCAGCTAGAAGATGGTGGAAGGTGTTGGAGACGAAGAAAGATGGAGGAAAGGGCACAAGGGCTGGTGTACTGAGTGGGAAACCTACAGGGGTAGCAGTGCCTGGAGGATCCTGCTGAAGATGACTGCCTCTTTCCATATTCCAGTTTATTCCCAGACAGTTGTCTGATCGGAGAGGAACTGTGTAAGACATGGCCCAGTAGAATTTGTTCTCAGGATCTGCATTCACTCCAGAGAAGGTATTTTAAACTGTCCAGTAACTGCCAATGCAGTGACAGTCTGACTTCCAGGATGGGCACCATGAAGAACTATGTCAACAACATAGTCAACTATGTGTTCCCCTTCTGTCAGAAACAGTGATACCTTCACAGGTCACCGATTTGCCCCTGTCAGGCATATGTGAGGTTCCTGAGAAGGTAGGTAGGAATAGCATATCCACTCCAGAAACTCCTGCAAATCTGGAATAACATTATGTCAAAGCAGTTGATAGATGATGTCTCATCTATGTCACTTGGCACTGTGGATTCAGGAGTTTCTGCTGCCTGCAGTTAGACCAGCACTGCCTCAATTTTGAAGTACTTCAGTGAACTGTCCAATTAGCAAAGAGTAACTGCACTGCTCTCTTTGGTGCTTCTTCTGAGAGCAGAGGCACCTGATGCCTCATGGGAAGAGACACTCTGATTTTCTATACCTCTACATCTCATGCCGACATTATCCCTGGAGAAGTGCATCATGGTGGGTCCCTGGCTTGAACAGGACCATGTCATTCCCTTAATCTCCTGGCCATCATTAGTGCCAGTTCTGCCTCTCTCTTTGCCATACAAACTATAATCTTGAAGGACCAGAAAAAGAAAATCCTCCATTACTGTACTTCTTTTCCTCTCAGAAAAGAAACAAAACCTAAGAACTATGGGGCATGCTTACATATATTGTCTGTCCATCAAATTAATTTCAGAGAACCTCACAAGCCATTAAGTTACACAGGAAGTGTGGTCAGAT
Source organism: Cinclus cinclus (assembly GCF_963662255.1). Taxonomy (NCBI): domain Eukaryota; kingdom Metazoa; phylum Chordata; class Aves; order Passeriformes; family Cinclidae; genus Cinclus; species Cinclus cinclus. The sequence continues at coordinate 30,559,142 of NC_085048.1, forward strand.
TGAAGTTATCCCTCTACTTCAACTGCAATTTTTTTTCTGTATGTATAATTTTTTCATGGCAATTACATGAACATGAAAACAGAGATAATCATCATTAGACAAGATTTAAAATTTCATCATTAACCAGCTCCTATTTCTGGCCATTTAAAAGCATTTGGACTGCCTTTTCTCTTTTCATTTTTTTAGATTTCCTTCAGAAAATCAGCAGTGATATTTTCCACTTAAAGCAGTGGCAGAGTGGAAGTGCTGCCCCAGGTTAATCTCCTGTTCTTGGTCATCATGGCTCAGTTGGAGCCAGCTTACTGGCTGGCCTAATGGAATTTCCAGACCTGCATCCTCTCCTTATGGAGGCTGTCCCTCACACACCCTCAGAGCTCCCAGAAAGCATGCCAAAGAAGGGGCTGCCCTTCAGAAAACCTCATCCAAAATGGATTTTAAGGAGTAGGATTAATCTGTACTTCCCTGGTCTTTAAAGTAAGGCAGTGACTGTCTCCTGTGACCTCTCTGTTTCTCGGCTCAAGCACAAACCAGTGGTCTCAGTTTCAGCTCTGAAGCTGTCACTGGAGAGTGGCTTGGGCAGTGCAATCACATGAACCCTAAAATAGATTTTCCTGTGCCAGATTTGGACTTTGAAAATATGCATATTGAGAAATTAGGCTGAGAACGTGCCAATTCACCATTATAGAGAGCCACATCCAGAAACTCAAAATTATGAGTCTGTGAGGATTTGTGAGATTATGAGGAACAGCAGCAGCAAAGGAGGTACTGATTTTTCATAATGCCTTCAAAACCTTTCATAGAGAGATTTGAAAGGAATTATAAATTCTTAAATTAATGTGTCTTTTACCAAACTAACTAACCTCTTCCTGGGATTTTAAGGTTGGTAAGACCTAGGAAATTTTCAATTTACATCAAGGACTCCAGATGAATTCATACAAAAGGCATACCATGGACACAGTGACTACTTTGTAGGAAACACCTTGTTTTGGTGCTTGAGGAGTTGACCAAAGTGCCTTTTTCTTTTTTTTAATCTAATTGCATCTTTATATCATGCAACTAAATGATAGTAATCTTACAATTGCAAGTGTGCAATATTAGAATAGTCCTACATCATATTCCCTTGCATATTCCCTTCCCATGAAAAAGATGCATATTCTGAAATATTTGTCATTAAATGATAATCAAAATAAATTTAAAAATCTGAAGAGTCTTTGCTTACACTGAACTCAAAGGACACTTCAGATTTCTACCAGTGGCACAAACACATCTTAGGTTTCATTGCTTTATCCCTCCTGAAGACTTTATGTGGATTTTACAGATTTCACTCACCACGTAGCCTTACAAAAGGTGACACCTTGATATCTGGTGGTTTACTTTACAACTACGAGCTCTTAAATCACAGCTGAATGTGACATGGCACAAAGGAAACAAATCCCTGAAGCCATTTTAGCCAACATTAATAATATTAACTCTGATTGTCCAGAAACAAAAACTACATATTTCTAGAAATAGTAATCTGAGACTCAAACTCATGAATTATCTCATCAATGAGAGAGTTGAAAAAGACCCAGCACATCAAGAACATGCTACTTTCACTTACATGAAAGTAAAACAGACATGTAGCTAAAAAATGTATATTGTTAACCTGCAAAGGTCCTTCATAATTAGCTGAATGTCTATTTCCATATTCTTCATGTTAACAGTGCCACAGATTAGAGTTGACACTTTTGCAGCAGCCTGTGCTGGTTTTCCCTATATGCATGCAATAGTCATAAAATATCACAAAGACCCACATTTCTTTTTAATGGCTGGGCTCAACTGCAACTTTACAATAAATTGTTTACTCTGCAGGGCCTCATGTCTCTAATTTTCCAGTGGCTAATTCAAAGAAAGAAATCTGCTCTCAGTTGTTCTCATTTTCACTTGTTTAGATTATTAGAACTAAAATACTAACATCTTAGAAAAATTGAGAAAAATTGATAACACAGTATCCATTAGAATGTTAAATTAAAAAGGCACTAATAAGAGATGTCTTATGGAGTTAAAATTTACTTGCCTTTTTAGAGCTTTTTGGTCTTTTAAGGATTATTGCACTTTCTAAAAGCTATAGATACCTGATAACAGCTCATCAGTTATATAATATTAAAGAGTTTGTCAGAAGAATGATAGGCAGAATGATAGGCTCTTAGATGCAAGTGAAGGGACATTTTTGTCCATGAACAAATTCACACAAAGAATTTTTCACTGCATAAACTGTGGCCACAGCAAAGTTTTTGGAGAAAGTACAGAAAGTACTTCACAAAGTTTTACTAGAAAGTCTTAGAAATCATATGAGTCTTACAAACATTCAGGGGGGGCTCATTTTCAGTGGCCATTCCACACTTTTATGTATAGGCTTATGCATTAATTTCCAACATTTGTAAAGAAAACTGTATTTTTTTTTTTGTCTTCTCATCACTCCTTTAACATATCTGTATCTCTTCTGAAGTCTCACTCTCTAAAACTGAAAATTGTTTTACCACCAGTGTCATAACAAACCTGAAGGTAGCAAAGTAATATCTTGTATATGGTAGTCTTACATTTCCCCTGTATTGAGATAAATCACATTTTTGATGTGTTGAACCCAAATAAATGTGTGTCTGTGTGTGTGTGTGTGTGTGTGTAGGTGGGTCTCAAATTACGTTTATTACCCTCATGTTAGACAGGAAAGGGAAATTTCCTTTTGTGTGGTACTGCTGACAGTATTGCTACAGCAAAAAAATGCTGTCCTTTGTAGAGTATAGATAGTCTTGTTAGTCTGGACATTTTTATACGCAGACCCAGTAAGCAGCCAAGTAAGTGGAGCAGACCATAAGTGATGTGTCCTTCAACAGACACTTTCCAGAGTGAAAACACCAGGAGTAAACTGGCCGTGTTTGACACTACCCCAGGGAATGAGACTGGAAATGGTAAACACTGAACTTTCTTCCTTTGTCTTTTGTGATTTGGTCAAAAAGGATCTATAATTCAGATTTTTCACTTCTGACTCTTTTCACATTAAAAATTTGCCTTTTCTAATGTAACTTGGGCCACATTGACACCCTGTTACTTTAAGGGAGATGAAGTTTACACAAGAAAAGCTGGATCACAAAGAAAATAGGGACATGAACCTCTTCAAGGCAACACAGCACAGTGATGAAACGCAATGCCATGTTGAAATTATTTTTCTTAAAAATATGTCAATATACTTTAAATGTTAGAAACATGAAGTTAGCATTGAATCAAACAGATATAATTTAGTTTTGTAGGTGTAGCTGATTTCAGCTGAGGATCTCCCAGTGCACTCAGAAAGAATGTCCAGAATCTACCACACGAGCTACTTTGATTTTGGCCTTTACATATATAATGAAAAGAAATCTACTATATTTACAACATCTGTTTAAAGAGCATAATGTTCTGTTAAATCTTTTTTTTGTACAGGGAAGCTGGACCACCTGAGACACCTGTAACTTGAGAAGCAAGGGAAGGATTGAAATGAGCTTGCAGTCCTAAAAGCAAGATGTAGGCATCTAGCTCCATGTAGAATCAATGGAAAGCAGTAAGCACCTCTACATTATTTTGTGAGTCTTTGGCTAAATATCTACCATAATTAAAATTGAAAGTATGAACACCCTTTCTGCAAGGAATACAAAGGTGTAGTATTTCAAAAGCTCATACTGTATGGACTTTGGAAGCTAAACTGAACCAACAGAACAATTCAAAAGATGGTTTCACAGAAGCTCACATCAACAGACATCATTCCATTAAAATAGCTGATTTAGAAAGAACATATTTGTACCCTTGCAATAAATTCCCCATGTCCTGGTGTAAATGCCATTCCTTTGAGAAAGGAGCCCTCCAGCCCGTATCATCGGAATCAAACACTCAAGAAATGTAATGGGGGAAGCAGAGGTGTCAGCTGATGGCAGCTCACTTAACCCAAGTGCTAGATGAAAAGCAAATGTATTAAGAGCTCTGATGTCAAATGACAGGCATCTTTCCAAGAGAAATTTTGTCAGAACTTCATATAAACCAAAAGACAGATTGTGAAGCTTTTTATTGGCAATTGCACTTGTTCGTGAAGTAAGATAAATTAATAGGGAGAAGAAAGGTAAGCCAAAAGGCATCTTCATTTTGCAGACCTTGCCTTGCAGTTCTGGAATTTCCTGAACTGACAATTGTTAAGAAAATCCAGAGATGGTGTGTTCACATCCACATTTAGTTGCAAAGTAAAATAAATTGCAATCAATAAAAGGGCTTCCTAACTGGATATTTAGATGGAATTCAAGACAAACAAAAGCAATGGAGAAAGTTTTAGGCAGGATTTTTGCCAGCTTTGTTCTTTGCCAGTCAGGACCTTAAATCCAGGGAAATTCAGAGCTTTTCTATACTACTTGTGTCTTTGGATGTGTTGTCCTGTGTTTTATAGTGGCATATAGTTCAGCCAGAAATACTAATTGTGATCTTGGGTTCAAAAACTCTCTGGAGAATTTTCCAAACTGTAGTTGCTATGACTGTTGGAAAACAAATGTTCAGTAAGAGTCCAAGGGACAGTCTGTCCTCAAAATCCCTGATGCCAATGTGACTTCTTTTACCCAAGCCTATATTTCTTTTCCAAGAGAGATAACAGAACTCAAACACAGCAGATAAACACTGCAGTCTATACATCAACAATTATCTTGAAGATCACAAAATGTATTGTTTTTGACTATCTAGTCAAAACTGACAGTTTTAAAATACGGACAAAAAGTATCTTTACACAGTACACTGGATAAATATATTCCCATATTTTTCTATTCAAAATTACATCAGTAAACTAAAAAATCTAGTTAAGAACTAGTAGGCAGAGATGGGCAAAGAGTGATTTATCTTTTCCTCACAGAGACATCCACTCAAAGTGCTGGTGTGTCTGACTAAAAGGAATCTATGGAAAAAACCTGAATTTAAACAATGAACTTCAGGTCTGAGGTGCATCTTCCCACTATGCCTGAATCTGCTGATGTAAAAAGATCATAATACTACCTTCATGCCCACATGTATTGCATATACCTGTGTTTTCACATTTGAGTTGTCAGTGCCTTTCCTGCTTCTATCAGATTCTATGAATGAACTTGGTTCTCTTCATTTATTTTTAACAAACAGAAGTAATTGCATATTCTTTTTATCTTTACCTAGTTTTCCCAGGTATTTTGTTTTCATCCTAAAGTGCCTATTTTGTTTTTGAGAAATTAGGCCTTAAATCTGAAACAATGCATAATGCTTGTAATTAAAATTTGTTAGCTTTAAGAGATACTTGCTCTTTAGGAAAACCTTAAACTCAGCAACTAAATCCTGAGTATGGTGACATAAACCAACAGTCTTGTCCAAATAAAGTTTATGAAAAAAAAATTAAATAAAGACAAATGTGAAGAAAAGCTTTATATAACTCCTTAAAGCATATTTTATTATCTAAAGATATATTTTTATTATTATGTTATCGTTATGTTTGTTATTATCTTATTTTATGAGCAATAAATCTGTGTTAGAGTTAACGTCTCGAAGTTGCATCATTTCAGAAAGTTATGATTGACTTAATATAATTTTAAATAATAAAATTATGGATGGATAGACTGCAAAAATTTCGGATGTTTTAAAACAGTATTAAAAACAGGAAAAAGATTTGCAAATATTTCAGAATATGTATCTTTTTCATGGGAAGGGAATATGCAAGGGATTATTCTAATATTGCACACTTGCAAGTGAAAGATTATTATCATTTAGGTGCATGATATAAAGGTGTAATTAGAAAAAAAAATGAAAAAGGCACTTTGGTCAACTCCTCAAGCACCAAAACAAGGTGTTTCCTACAAAGTAGTCACTGTGTCCATGGTATGCCTTTTGTATGAATTCATCTGGAGTCCTTGATGTAGGTTGAAAATTTCCTGGGTCTTACCAACCTCTCCAGCAGCATGAGGAACTGGAATGTTTTAGCTGGGCCAACAATACAGGACTTGACTCACTCAATGGTGTAGTTTTTGGACTCACTTGTTGAAGAATGGTGAAGTTCACAGTATCAGCGTCTGAACTCTGATCAAGGACCCTTGCTGAGAGGAACAGGGAATTTGTGTTTTTTGGAACTCTTCCCTGGAACATTTACATTCTTCACAGTTTCTTAGATATTTTTATATTAGTTGTAAAACATGTTCACCACATATGTTTGGTAGCTTTGTACCTCTTCACTTTGGCACCTGTGATTGTAATCTGATCTGGAAACATAAAACATGATTTTATTCTGCAGATAATTTCTACCAGGAAGAGTGCAATATTTCTAGTTGACCACAGAGCTCCTGTGTGTCAATGCTGAGACAAGGGGAGCCACTGGGAAGAAAGTTTTGGCTTGGATGGTATGCTGGTTGATGGAGGACACTCAGTCTCTAGGATGTAGGATGCAGGTCAATTAATTCCTCTGTATTTCTGTTTGTTCGGTATTAACTTACACTTTTGAATTGCATTCAGAGATGTTTAAGTTGACATGGTACTGCAGTCTCCACCTCTTGGCTATTCAAATCCAGAATATGCATGATGACTTCTTTCCAGTCTGCTCAGGGTAATGCAAGCATGCACTGGGGCATAAACAGAAGCCCAGGAGCTACAGCACAGAAAAGGCATAGACTAATTTTCTTTGGGCTTAGATACCAACTTCTAGTTGGGAACTGATTTCCAGACCTCCAGACATCGAGTACAGCCATGCTGACATATATATTTCCATTTGAAGCCATAGCCTCAATAGCCCACTCTCTCCTGAGATTTACAAATAGTGCAGGTAATGTTCCAATTTCACAGATAGGGAAGTGAGGTAAAAAAATAAAGCTGTTCTCTAAATCTTTCAGGTATTAACTTTCCACTGTCATACACGTCATGCAAAATTGACGGATTATTATATCCTAACTACAGTGCCAGGTTCTAGCCTGCCTGCCCATTTCTTTTTCCTATAGCAGGTTTTCTCAGCCATGAGAGATTTGTTTCAGCCCTTTTGGAGCCATTGACTTTGAATTATGTTTATGAATGCAAAGAATCTGTCTGAAACTTCTCAAAACTTGCAGAAAATTTTGCTTTGAGAAAAACACCTTGATTCTGAGATTCAAATACAGCTACAGTCGTCAGAACAGTTAATTTTGAAGCTGTTAGTTTTATCAGTTGGATGAGCATAGTTTGCCATTTCTTACAAAATTAGATTTTCATGTTTACCACCTCAATGCAACCAACATGCTGCAAACATAACAATGCTTTAGCATTTTTATTATATCTCTCCATACTAAGTGCATTCTCCTATTATCTAGAATTTTTTTCTCACAGTCAAGGAATAATAACAATAGAAATAATAATTCAAACAAAGTGAGGCATGAGAAAAACTAAATAAATTGGCCTTTGTTTCATGATGAAAGCCCAGCTCCTTGAGATGAGTTAAGATAGGAGGGTCAAGAAGGACATAATATTCTTATCTCAGATGTACTGACAGCTGTATAACCACCCACGAGAAAATTTCTCTTATGAAGATTCATCACTGTGTTCAGCATCTGAGTGTAAGAAACTGTAGACTGGACTAGAAACCTTCCAGGGACCTTTCCTGTCTGAATTATCCTACAATAATTCATCCTAACAATTAAGTAAATTACAAAGAGTAGCATAAAGGAAATGTGATCTTCTGACAGTTACGTTAGTGTGACTCACACCAGGAATGCATGCAGTGATAAGTCCCGTTCCCACTGACGTCAGTGGGATTCCTGCTTTTAGGTTTATTTCCAATAGTTTCTTACTCAGCATGAAAATGAGGAAATGTAAAATGTTGACTCTTGAAAAATGTAGAAATGGAAAGATGCAGCATGTAGATTAAGTAGTTATAAAATACGTTCAGTCCAAAACAGCTTTATGGTCTTGTAAAAACCTCTTACATTATTATGGAATGTTATATAATTTCTCAGATTAAGGCATATACTTAAAACATTTACCTCAATTAACAACAGATCTCTTTTTTGAATAATGTCTTTTTTTTTTTTTGAGCTGTATCTCTGAAGAATCAAAGATTCTAGTTTTGGAAAAACACTGAAATCTTGTAACAGAAATGGTGGGTTGATACCAAATATTCTGTCTGCATACTGTTGCTACACCTTTTTTCCACAAATGAAATTAAATCACCCATTTTATTTTTTTCCTTCTGTGAATAGGTTTAAGTTTAGAGTGAATTTTCAGGCCAATTCAACTATAGTATGTCCAGGTTGTTCTTAGGTAGGTATGCTGCAATGTCTTTGAAGTTATTTTCCCCCTTATTCTTGGTATGAATATTGAAATCTTATGTTGAGTTTTGAAATGTGGATATAAACATTTGCATACCAATACCCAGAGCATTCCTTTTCTTTATATGGTTCAAGGAACTGCATAGAAGCTTTCAAAAATCAGATGTTTCTTTCTCTCATGGACTTACACAGTCCATGAGCTCTTCACTCTCTATGCAGAAAGACCTGGAAGTGGCAACAACCTTTGAAATTACACATCATGTTCTACTCCAGAGTGTGATCTATTTTGAGAGGAAATGGAACTTCAATCCCTATTGCATGCCATTAACTGGCAATTGCCAGAGCCATCCTTTGCCAATGCAGAAATAAGAGTACTGGAATACAGTCCCACACTCCTGCTCCTTCAAGCCTGGGTATAAATATGTGGTCATCTACAAGTGTCTCGTGGTATGTCCTAGGAAGTCTGTGCTCTCAACACCTATAAGCAGTCAAATACCACTGTATAAAAAGATAACTTTTCAATAATGTATGTGTCATATTATTTATGATGTAGAAATTGGATTTGAATATGCTGTAAGATTTATGAATAGTTGTTAAAGCAAGAATGTTGCAGGGGTGTTTTTTACGACTGTAATACTCACTGTTCACGTATTAAAGAAGATAACTGCAGTAAAAAGATACAATGAAGAATTTATTTCTCAAGGTGCAGCAGTTCATTGTGGTTTCCATTTCTACTCCCAGAAATACTTGAGGCTGACAAATGTTCCGTTCCTGGCATTTGTGAAGATAATCCACTTCAGAAAAAGTCAGCATGGTTTTTCAGCTTGTCCTGTGCTCTGGCTCTAAGAATACACTTTCCTACTGCAAGGATTTCCAGTTTTAAGAATACAAGGAATGCTTGTGGTTCTGACAGAATTATTATGTTTGCAACAGCGCATCTGTTTTAGGGAGATTAACAGCATGTGAGTTCTGTAAAATGGGATTCACTGAGTTTTGTGATAATATAAAAAATCTTTTGCCTTTCAAACTCTCTGGTAGAAGATTATATTTTTTTTTCACAGAAAGATATTTGTGATTGCATCAATATTCCTACAAATATAATGTGTAAGATCCATTTAGGATAAACGGAATCTTATTTCAGGGACACTGATGTTGGAAGCTATGTAAGCTCTGCATTTGACAGACCTGTCATTGCTTGAAAGTGGCTTTAACTGGTCTCATTTCAGAGGAATGCTTTAAGTATTGCACATCTGGACAGAGTCAGAACACCTTGAAGATAATCCCAAACAGCTGAAGTAAATTTGAAGGTTTTTTGATAGACAGTGTGCAAATGAAATCTGAACTATGACTTATCCATGTCACAAAAAATAAAAGTTTAGCCATGATGACGAAGACAAACCTTTTCCCTGCTTTAGTTATTCTTTCTGGAAACACTTTTGTTCCTACTGGAAACTTTTTTTGTTTAATTCTTTTATTTTTACCTGGCACTCTTCTTCATGCCCAATTGTCCTATTTTCCTAAAGTAAGTAGTGACTATCACTCCCCTACAAAACCCTCTCAAGCTTTTCCTCTCCAGCATATTTTCAGCCATCTTGAGCCTACTGGGGTAAACTAATTTAATAAATGGTGTTTGGCCAAGAAACAACAGCAAACATAAAATAGATCTTGTTTTGCAAAATGATGCTATAAAAAGACTGAAAAATAAAGCACTGCTATCTCAACCAGACTGAAGGTCAGCTTTTCCTTTGCTGCTTGACTTTTCTATCACTGAATGCAAACAGCAGTGTTGGATGCCTAAGTATTTTCCACAAGGAACATATGCATTTTTAAGTATGTTTGAAAGAAACAATATATTCTGGCTCAAAGAAAGCACAGTACTGCCAGCATTCTTTTTCCCTCACTGAGGGAAGTCATGTTCCTTGAAATACAGAAGAGTCAATTTAGCAAAGGTCACCATGATACACATTTTTGATGTATTCAGTGATATTCTTCCTCTTGACCAGTTAAGTCACAATTGTTTGTCATCATAAAAAGCAAAAAGATCAGTCTTAGCACAGCATAACAAACTTGAGAAACTTGACCTCAAAAAGATTTTTGATTTTTTACTTTACCCAAAAAATATGAATGCACAAAACCTATCTAAGTTAAATAAATTTCAACCAAATATTTGGTTTGGGCTTTAAATTTAATTTCTCATATTTATTATGCTATTATTTACAATTTCTTTTAAACATTCCCAGCTAGTAAGGTATTTAATACCCTCCATCATTCTGTGACTAATTATTCCTTTTCCTGGCAATTTTTCCTTTTTTCATTTTTTTCAATTTCCTTGATGTACATATGGTCAACATATTCAAACCAGTTTCCTAAAGTCTGCTAAGCATTTAATAAAATGAGAATATTTAGGTAATTTTATGTGCTCTTTCAAAATGTCAGCTTCTACTTTCTTTGGATACTGACATGGAAAGGTCATAGGGAGGAATAAACACTAACCAGAAGAAATCAAAAATAAATAAACACCTTTATGGAATCTAGAAAATTGGGTGTATTGGGTCTTCTAATCCATGTCTCAGCTGAATCCAGAAGCATCTATACTTTCATCAGTCCTGAAAACTTTGTTTCAATTACTCTTCAGGAGTGCCACAACTGCAGGTGTTCCCCAGTTTCCCAAGCTATCCAAGGTATACTTCTACTCGTTATGGTAAGAAAATACCCTGATATTTAAACTGATCTTTCCTGCTGCAGTGTATCTCATCCACTGGGCAAACAGACTTTTCAGATATTTTGTATTTATAAAATTGTTATTGAATTCTTCCTCCTCTCCTTCATCTTTCACCCCTTGCAGGTCAAGTTCTCTAATTATTTCCCCTTTTTTTTTCTCTACACCATTTCTAGTTGATCTACCCTGATGAACACTGAAAAAGACTTGCTTAAAATTATTAAGCAATAATATAACTGAGCTGAGGCCTTACTAATAGCTGAGGCCTTACTAATCATGATGAAGCAGAAGTTTATTTCATGCCTCTTGAAAGCTATGTTATAAAAGATCCTAGAACATTCTTATCTGGCATAGTTCGTTCATGCTCAGATTGAGATCTATCCCAGCTGTCAAATTTGCTGAAGAACAGCCACTTAAATAATTGTTCCTCTGTCATATTAGTGGGTTTTTTTGCCTAAGTTATTGCCTTGCACTTTTCATAGAGAATTTCATCCCTAATAAATCTCATTCTGTTATTTTAGACTCTTCATTTTGCTTTTCCTTTGCAAGGGCATATGTGAGACTAAAGCAAGTATGACTCTGAGTTATTAAGGGAAGAGTGACTTCTATAACTGGCTGAGAATACTTCAAGGACTGAAATATATATTACTAAGCCTTAGAGTTTCAGACATTAATTAGATTTTAGCTTATCCAAAAGTGACAGAGTAATAACTTGCCTTAATTCATGCCTTTTTGCCTATAGTAAAGAACAGTGCTCTCAGAATTTAATATTGCCCTTCTAACCCAAGCTGCTGATTACTCTGTAATGAAATACTGCTGTGAGCCCTCTGAATGGTTATGCTTAAGTTCTATTTATAATATTAATCTAGGCCAAAATTTTGTTAAGTAGAGTCTCTCATCTTGGGGCCATGGCATCAGGACCTCTGACTTCCACTAACTGTTTTTTGGATTCTAACAGAGAAAATTATGATAGGTGGGGGAAATTACGAGAAACTAACAGCAAGACAAAAATTTGTCTTTTCCCCAAAAAATATTTAATTTTAAATACATTTCAATTTTTAGCTAAAAAAAATGAGGACACACCCTTCTTTGCATAATTTTAATAAAATATTTTTATACTTCTCTAGTTCATTCCCAGGTTTCCCAAGTTTACCCAATTTTTCTATTGTGGGAAATACCCAGATAAAACATTTTCTTGTAAAAGAGAAGCCTGTTTTCAGATGATCTTCTTCTAGAGACTAGTGAATTTAAATTCACTTCTCCCATCAATTTCTTTGGACTACAGATTTACCCCAGTCTGAATGCTGCCTCTTTAGTGGTAGGAGAGGGTTCGCCTTCAGGACCTATCTTGTAGATAAGTAATTCCTACAGCTGCCAGAAGAGACCAGAGCAATTTTTCATCAGCAAACTGTGTGCTGGAAATCTGCTAAGAGCTCAAGTTCTCAGCTTTCAACCACTGTTTTCTTCTGGTTGCCCTTCTCCTTGAGTAATCACTGAGGTGAAAAGCTTAAAGTGGAATGAAGACAGCTAATGCGCCAGAGCTGGAATAAGCATGGAAATTCATCGGGTCCAGGTCCAATTTTGGATGACAGCACCATACATCTTTCTAGTATAGACGTTTTTATAGCATCATTATAGCATGATGAAAACTTGCAGTTCATTTCCCCCACACATCTGAGCATGTCCAACACATTTGAACTATTTAGTTCAAGCAGCTTCCTCAGATAAGGATGGAGAGAGAGTCTAAGCTGGCTGAGTCCCAACATGACCAAGACCATGTAGAAGAAAAGGTTAGGATGTTCAAGGAATACCTTGGCCTTGTGAACAAGTTCTTATGATTTCATTTGTGGAGCTGCTCTTATTTTATTGCATCTAGAATAAGAAATTTGAGTGAAATATTAGGGATGGAATCCTTAAATAAGGCTAAATTTCAAAGATAACAAGACCTATCCAAAAAAGATGGCTTCTCAAATGGTCCTCTTCCATGAGCACAGTATCTATGATTTCTTGCTAAATCACAGGAAATTATGTGAGACTTTACCAAAAAGTCCATGAGAAAATAAATATTTTCCCCAGCTTTTTTTTTTTTTTTGCTGTTGTTTAAAATACAGACACAAAACTTGTATTCATGAATTTTAACAAAAACATTTAATTGTGCCTTATTTTAACTCAGGGTCCTGTACCATATTTTGGCTGCAGAAGGAAATATAATCCTTCAAATTATAAACAATCCAGTCCAGTTAATTGCTGGGGGGAAAATATTTTTTTTTAAATCCTTTTAATGTTTAAATGTTTTAGTTATTTTAATAAAATTTTGTCAATTTTTAAAATCTTGGAAGATTAATGCAGAACTTCTTATGAAAATATGTATTTTCTGTTGTCCAGATTATAAGTATTACTACTATATTTTGTAAAGGTATATATACACATTTAAAACTAGAAGGAATATCTTTTAGTGGACTAGAATAGCATGCTAGTAGCCTTTTTTTTAACTATGGAAAGATGCAAAAATGTCTTGAAAAACTATATTTATTTACTTCCAAATTAGAAACTTCTTCTGGAATAATATCCAGTGTTGTACATAAACACCACTTTCAGAAAAGAGTATTATTCAGTGGTTTTTTCTATCATACTCACATTCCCACATAATTTATGTGAGCTACAAAATGAAGCGTTATTCAGTATGTAATATTCTATGGCCTGTGAGTTAAGATATGGGTCCCTGTTCCAGATTTTTTTCCTGGTTTATAACCTTCTCTATTTAAAGGCTAGACATTGGTGAAACGAGTGTGGTGAAATGAGAAAAACTGCAATAACTACTTGCCCCTAGAATTGGGATGGAGCTCAAAATCTTAAAGGTTTTCATTGGAACTTATGTTGGTCAAGCTGTATTTCTTTGTTCTGATTTTATTATTTATTATTTGTTCACAAAATAAATATGACTACATAGCCCTCCAAGTCAACCTAAAATTAACCTAATTTACTTGATATTCCCTTTTCTATCAAACACTTAAGATTCTTATGGATGCTACAACAAAGACAAAATAAATCAATCACAAACAGAGTCTTGCTTCCACATAGTTACAACAACCAGCAAAGGGAACTGCAAAACAATACAGCCATAAGGCAACTCCAGCTAAAGTTGGTCTGTGTGTGCTGTGTGTTTATGTGCAATTCATCACAAATGGGACACAGCGGCGATAGCAGCAACAGCCCTGTCCTAGCTAGACTGAACTGCACTCTAAACCTCACTTGTCATTTTCCTACCAGAATCCTAGGCGTGTCTTGTTCTCTGGAATGAAAGAAATCAATAAAGGAGACTCATCTGCAGATGGTAAGAGCATTCTTTTCACCAAATAATGAGCAAGAGCATAGCAGATTCTCTTTCTAAAAGGAACATATTTGCCTTTTTCAGAAATTACATTGTGAGATTCATAATGTGATCTTTTTTTTGTACGAAAGACCAATCTGCTGAACAAATGCGTTCTGCTTATTTGACCAAAAATTAACTGAGATCCTAAAGAAGAAATAGCAGAAAACTCATTTTTAGAGAAAGGGTAGGGGGAAGAGACTTCCCATTTTTACCTCTTTTGCTCTGGTGTGAGGCAAAATGTCAGCTGCTTAGTGCTGAACTGCAGAAAACGTGTGTACAGGTTGGCAAAGAACTTGGGAGTGTTCTGAGGAGGTTTTCAGTCTGTCCACATGGATGTTGATTTCATCACTGGAACAAGCTTTTAAAAGTGGAACCAAAACAAAGGAAAAACTACAAGTACAGCTGATGCTCCCTGTGTCTAGTGAAGAGCCAAGATGAAATTTCATACTGTTTGTTTATCTCCACCTATCAGGGGTTACAAGCCTCTATCTAACATTTGAATAGATATTTTCCACCATGGCATGAATGTTAGGTCATTCCGTGTGTGTGTGTGTGTGGTTTTTCAGCATAACTCTCCTTCCTCCATCTATTTCAGTATAACCTCTAGCTCATGTAAACAAAATGTTCTTCTAGGGGTTACAAGCCTCTATCTAACATTTGAATAGATATTTTCCACCATGGCATGAATGTTAGGTCATTCCATGTGTGTGTGTGTGGTTTTTCAACATAACTCTCCTTCCTCCATCTATTTCAGCATAACCTCTAGCTCATGTAAACAAAACGTTCTTCTAGGTGCTGGTTAAATGGGAATTGTTCACAATCACACAAAACCAGAGAACAAAATACAAAATTCTGATTTTCAGTCCAAGCACATGTCAAAGTTGGATCAGCTACCAGGACTGTTAATAAATCAAAGTGAGATGAAATTCCTCTAAACAGTATATGTACTTGCTATATGTTTCTAGGCCTGTGAAGGAAAGCTATTAATGCAGGTCTTTCCATTCAGAACAAGACCTTTTGAGAATTACTCTTTCTATATGGCCAATTGAATATGTTTTTATTCATTAAGAGGTTGGAAATTTCTATTGCTTGCCAGACAAAACTTTTGGAGAAGGTACTGGAAATTAGTTTGGAAGGTATTTTGTAGTCTGGAAATAACTACAGATGTTAATTGCCAGGTATACATATATATATATATTTATATATATAAAGTAAAATAGGAAGAAAAAAACCTACCCTAAAACGATATAGGAGTCATTAATAAAAGAACAATTATTTGAGGAGATTATTTACATTTTCTTCAGGCATCTAGAACAGAGGTCCAGGTAAAGAGATGGGGCTCCATCTGTGGTCAATATAATGAAGTGTACCTCTTCAAAGATGACTGATAGAGTCAGTCACAGCCCAACTTTGCTGCTCTGATTTGTCCTCTTAAGACACCATTCTTTCTCCACTGACAATGGAAACAGATGCTTTTCGGTGTCTAGCAGTTTCTTCCCCACCTCTGTTGGACAGCAACAAAGAGCAGTGCTGTCCCAAACAGAACACCTCCAATGTCTCCATCAGGCATAAATAAACCACCTTGTATCTCTATACCTTCGTTTCTTGTCCTTCAAGACTATGCCATTCATCATATGTAGAAACACTGCAAACAAACTAGGGAAGAATCAAACAAGTCCCATACTTGGCTTTTTCTCTAAAAATCTGAGTATTTGAAGAGCAGATCTGCTTGATAGTGTTTCCAGATGTTTTCTGATTCATACTATTACCACTACTTTTCAAAATTCAATAGTATTCCCTACAGAAATTGCAGAAAACAAATGTTTAAAAACCTTTTAAGTAGGCTGCATGTTGAGTAGGCTGATGAGGAGCAATTTTGATGGTGGAAGCAAGTAAAGGCTTCCAGTTGGGGGGAAATAAGGTATCATTTAGAAGGCCCAACAAGATCTATTGCCACAGGTAGTGGGTAGTGACTGTACCACACAAGGCCTGGCTACTCAAGTCAAGGTCCTATTTAAGCTTTGCATTTAAAAATGTAGCTCTAGATTTCATTACAGAGCAGTGAAATTATAATATAGTTATCTGTAATGCTACTTTAACACAGGCCTGAGAAACAAATTCTTTAATCTGTTAAAAGTGTGATCTGAAAGTTGTATCACACTTATAGGGGAGGACGAAGATATTATGCTTGTGTGCCCCATTTTGTTAAAAGAGATATAAACCATCTTGATGCATTGTGCTGATGGCACCTTGCTACCCAGATTGATCATGGACTTTTGGACTAAATCACTAAAGTAAAAAAAGGAGGTTACATTTCTAAAGGTTATATGTCCCAGTTCAAAAAGTTAAACAACTGTATTACAGCTTGATTCCACAGATCCTTCTGTCCTTAATTATTCTTCCTGGCTCATATTCTGACCTCTTTAAGCTTTGGTTTAATGCCTCAATGAATTCCACAAGGACTTCCTAAAATAAAGGAGCATTTAAAAGCAACAAGTAATAAGTGTTAAAGATGACAAAATGTGACCCAGTAGTTTGAAAAACTATTCTGTTATGGAAACAACTGGTTTTTCTGAGTAAAATGTGAAGGAATAAAGCAATTACTACAAATCCTTTTTCTCCATAGTTTATGATGAGAGAAAATTTATTTATCATGCTACAGACAACTAAAACTATAAGTACTAAATACTAATTCTAGGTTTGTATTTCCTACAACTTATTAAATCTGGAGTTTCTGATATATGAATATAGTGTTACTCTTAGATTTGTCTATCCTTGAGTTAAAGAAAGAAGAAAAAAAACACCAAAAACAAAAAACGGCCAAAACATTGCAAGGAAATCTTTATCTGGAACCAAAATGGGTTACGCAGCAGAGAAAAAATGTGTAGACACCAGAGGTCAGTGAAACCTATCTTGTCATCAGGGACTGCGTTGAAGAGTAGGACAAAGGTGCAACTTCAACCAGCATCTGAATTTCATTAGATTTCCAAATGTAAATTCCAACACACGTAGGGAATTTGAGCTCTGAGTCTCTGTGATATTCTGTACTTATATCACACCCCCCAAGTCATCTATTATTCTTGAATGCTTTCTTTGCTTTATTTCGACTTTTTCATCCGAGCATCTGAATCTGTGTTACATAGCAATTAACAACACATCCTCTAATCAAACTGTAAAGAAACACAATGTTGAATCTTAGCCCAAACCTGCAAACACTATTAAAAGAAGAAAATGAAACACAGGATGTACATTTTTTTTTTTGCTTAGTATAGGAGGAAATATACAAATTTTGTAGTGTTCTTTTTCATACAGCTATATTTCCCAAAGAATTATATCCCAACTGGTTGAGAGTGACCACAAAACAGATCAAAGGCACAGAGAGATCATGGCTGGAATGTCACTCTGGCTCAGAGCAGCAAAGAATAACTTTTTTGAAGTATTATGAGAAGTTCTTAATGCCCTGTTCTTTCTTCTCCAGCTGTCATCTCCCTTTTTACTGGATCTTCTCCCGTCTGTTTCTTTTTTACTCCTCTTTATACAAGTTTTCTTATGGGAAAAACAAATCAAAAAGTTCTTAATTTGAATCTAGCTTTTAAAACTCCAAAGCATAATTGAATCTGAGATCTGATACAGTTAATAAACCCCAGTTCTAACAGGAATCATTTATGATAGTCCTCATCTAAATTCCTCCATGATTTTCTGCTTAGGAATACCGCTGTCATCTTTCATCTCTTTTTATCTAGACTCTTCTTTCACTTATCTTTGATGATACAAATCACTGTAGCTCCAATGAAACCAACTCAATTGTAGTAATTTAGAGCAGCTGTGTTATTTTTTTGCCCTCTGCTCTATACTTTTTTGGCAACAAGAATCTTTATGTTACCACTTTATAGTTCGGTTGTTTAGACATTTACTCTACATTAATTTTGGCAAATTGATTTTATTTTCCATTTGAGATTTCTTATAACTTCCTACAATTTGAAGATATACCTTTCCTCTTCTGCTTTTCTCTGATGAATACTTCATTTTGGAACATCCTGTAATTCTATAATGCAGACTCTTCCTTTGGGAGGAACAAGGCCTCTGTAATAACTATTATGACCTAACTCACATTTGTCATGCTTGTGTCCACCACTGAGCTTTTCTTTCTGTTTGCCTTTAGTTAGAAGCACTTAATTTATTTTCCAGTTTGGCCAAAAAATAACCATGAGTTTCTGTGTTTTTCCTTTAAATCTGACTACCTTTATGTAGTCTATATAACTGAAATATTAGAGGCATTTACTCAAAACAAGTATGTCCAACTCTCTTCACGTTAAAATAGAATTGTTTTCCTCTCTCTTCGCCAGAAAGAATTAATTCTTACTTAATTTGTTAAGTTCTCTTTATCATTCTTGGCATCTTGTTAGGCTACAGCAGTGGACCAGAGGGAACCCCACAAAGCTCAACAAGACCAAAGCCAAGGTCCAGCACATAGAACAAGACAATCCTAAACATACAAAATCTGGGCAGAGAGTAGACTCAGGCCAGCCCTGAGGAGAAGGACTTGAGGAACCTGCTGTATGAGAAACTCAACGTGACCCAGCAGTGTGCACAGAAAGCCAAACACACCTGGGCTGTGCCAGATGCAGCATGGCCAGCAGGGCAAGGGAGGTGATTCTTCCCTTCTGCTTCACTCTCATGAGCACCTGGAGTGCTGCATTCTGCTCTGGAACCCTATCATAAGAAGGATGTGGACTTCTTGGAACAAAGCCAATGGAGATCCACAAAGATAATAAGGAGCCTGGAATGCCTCTCCTATGAAGACAGGTTGAGAGAAATGGGATTGCTGAGATGAGAAGGTTCCAGTGAGACCTAACTGCAGCTTTCCCATGCAGAAGAGAAGAGAGATGGAGAGGACTTTTTTGTGGGCATGTAATGATATGACAAGAAATGAGGACATTGAACTAAAAGTGATAGATAGATCTAGATTAGATATTAAGAAGAAACTCCTTACTATGCAGATAAAGAGGGTGAGGGTGGTGAGGCACTGGAAGTTGTGGATGCCCCATCCCTGGAAGTGTTCAAGGCCAGGTTGGGCGAGGACCTGGAGCAATCTGGTCTAGTGGGAAGTTTCCTTGCCCATGGTAGAGGGCCTGCAATTGGACTATCTTTAAGGGTCCATTCCAATCTGAAGACTTCTGTGATTATTTTTTCTCACTCTTCCATGTTTAAGCAGGCATATTAAGGTTGAATATCTGCTGTTTTCCTCAATTACAATATTCTTACTGTTGTTTTGTGGGCAAAATGAAACATAGTCTATATGAGAAGCTATGAATTTATGACAAATATAACTGTAATAAACTAATTCTACAGTCAGATAATCAAAATTCTTAATTAATATAAAAAGCCTTTTAATAAAGTAGTTTAAATTGCTGCCCAAAACCATCCCAGAATCTACCCTTTTCTTATGGTAATATATTCAACATGACAATATGCCTCTGGGACCTAAGATTGACAATTCCTTGACAAATTCTTGAAAAAAGGAAAAGGTAAAAAGGTCTGGTGTTTACATAAGTTACCAGCATCTTGGTCTTCACCAGAAGGAGCATGATGCTTACTCTGAGGGTTTCTTTTTTCTCAGAAGGTGCATGATGTCTACAGCGATCATTTTTTCTTCCTTTCTCTTGTGCTGGGACACTCTTGAGGTCTTCTTCTATTTATTTTCTTTTTTAAAAGACAGCCTACTCACATGTTCTTTCTTTTTACTGGATCCCAATTAGACAATGCTTGTGGTGTCATTGTTTCTACCATCTGTTCCTCTTTTATTTTTCAACTCCGAAGTTTGCACTCTTGCCTATAGATGGATGTCTGATCTGTGCTATTTGCCTGAGAGATTTGCTACTGTGTTGTGCCTGTGCTCTTCTATGCTGCATTTTATGCTAGTTCAGATACAGTTAGTTTCATACAGAATAACTACTTGTAATTAGTATAAACTGAATCTGAACTACAACAACCTTAGTCAATGATTAACTGACTCGTAGACAGTTGCTGCCACAACTGAAACAAGATAACATCATGACAGCCAGGGAAAAGCCTAGGTAAATTCAGAGACCTGTGCTGTCAGGCTAGTACAAAAAGAGGAGGAAGGACATTGAACTTTAATTTTAAAAAATGGTTTAAAATAATAAGATATTTTATTCAGTTGTTGTCTGAAATTGTAAGCCAAAATTAATACTTCAGTGGTAACACAACCTAATAAAAGGCTGCCATAAATTAAATAAATGCTTCTTCTTTGCATCATCATTGTACATCATCTGCTCAGACTGTGTTTTCCCTGAGGAATAAAGCTACATGCGCAAAAGCCTCCTTGTCACAGAATGGATTAGAAGATGGAAAAAACCCAAAAAACAGTACTTTCCCCTTATAAAACCAGAATTTAGCCATCCTAAGATGCCAGGAAAATGGCTCATGAAACCAGAAAACCTTGCAAAGGGTACTAAGGACTTGAATAGCTCCACTGTGTTTGGTATATTGGCACCAAAATGCCATTTCCACCAGAACTTCTGCCACAGATCACCACGCTTCTTATGAAATATGGGCCACTTAAAGCCACATTAAAGCAGGTTTGAATTCCAGTGGAGAACTTTAAGCAGCAGAGAACAAATAAAAGAACAATAAATTATTATCATCTTATGTGAAAGTGCGGGAAGTATGGGTGAAGGGAACCACTTACTCTTCTGCTGTAATAACCACAAATCAATTTCCTGGCACTACTCAATGAGAAATCATAATTACACTCTTCAGAAATGGTTGTCCTGGTCCGCAACCAATTACCACACTCATTCCAAGTGAGATTTATATTCTTTACTGGTAACTCTTTCCACATCTCTCAACAATGAAGCAGGAAGTTCTGGAAATCCTGCAAGATACCAGATCTGTATCTTCCTTTCATGACAAAAAAAATTACCCGGAAATTACAAACAGCCTTAAAATAAAAACGCTGTGTTAAAGGAAGTCATCTTCACATTGTCAGAAATCCATTAAGGGAATCAATCTAAGTTTAGCTGCTGAAGCAATGAATCACACTAAATCATCCTCACTGCTTGTTTCTCATTCCCTCCAGGGCTATTAGCAGCAAAATGAAGGTCTAATTTCAATGCCATTTTGGCTGCCCTAGCATTCTTGATATGAAGCCTATATGAAGTCTATAGAAAAACAAAGGCAATTGGATGACTGGGATTAGATTTTATGTTTACATTACTATACAGAGGGAGGTTTGGTTTCAACTTCAAGAAAACAGCTACCTTATTATGGATGACATTTCCATACATTGACTGAAATAGGTTTGAGTGTCTGGTATGTTAAACCAGCCATTTCCTAGCAGAAACCCACAGAAGACAGAGTGGAAAAATAATTTCTGACTGATATTTCTGTAGCGATACTGCCATGGGACTGCAAAAGTGGTAAGCAAAAAGGGTCAAATACCTCCAGGTTTAATTTGCTACTGCTGTCTAAGAAAAAAGGTAAAATCTCCAAGGTGGGGAAGCAGAGGGGAAACAGCAGCAGAAGGAAGGAAGGAAGATGATGTTACCTCACTTATTTTGGGTCAGTTTGTCTGGTCATTTTTAATTTGGTTCAGAGACTCTGTAAGAAGAATATATATGCAACCTGAAAGTGAAAAGGAATTATTAATTGATAATCATACACAGAAAAAGATCTAGTAACTTTAACAAGGTGACCCAAAGCTCCCTAACCAACCACAAGTGGAGCCTCTTGTTTTTCCTGCTGTATTGTGTCTTTACAAGTTGGTATTTCTCCTCTAGTCTTTACCTGGGATCCTGGGCCAACAAAGGGGAAAGGTTGCAGTAAGACTTATAGAGACACTAAGGAGAGATAAAGGTGTAGGAGCAGAATGTATATTGGGCCTCAAATACGTTTTTGTCAGGTCTATGTGAATTCAGTGAGAATTTGAAAACATCATGCTCAAAAGCAAATAAAAAAAAAAGTAAATAAAAAGTTAATAATCTGGTTCTACCAAAAAGTCACATGGAGTTCTTCACGTTACATTGAGAAACTAAGTAGATTGCAACCAAGCTGTACACAATAGGATTTTAGTTGTAGCATTTCACAAATATTACAAACTTAGATATTTTGATATCTTCTTGATTAAAGATATAAATGATAAGGTTCATTGCAATAACCTCAGGTTAGCATACATACACTTTAAATACTACAGTTTAAAAATGCTTGGTAGAGGAAGCAGGAAGTATTCTTGTTAATTTATTTAGAAAATTCTGAGTGCCCTGATTGTGACTTCATTATTGCCTGTCAGATAGGAAGCCTGATCATCTATATGTAGAGAGCAGTTTGACTGATGTGTCTCTTCTTCTCAGACTCAAGTAGATGGATGTTTGAGAGAGTCATGTTCTTTTTTTCTTCTTTTCATTTTTAAAATTATTTGCAAGAAACACTTTAACACGTTGCATTTTATTTTTAAGATGTTTATCTGTACATTTATGCTTCCAGGTGGTTATAGGATGGGGATGCCTTAGATTTGCATAGCTTTAGGTAGCTGTTTGCTGTTATCTGAAGCTCTCTGCTGTATGACACACTTCCTAAATAACAGAAGGATTTTGAAGGATGGGTAATCTAGAGATTCATGCAAGGTTCTAATTTCGTAAGAAAAAGAAGTGAGATGATTTTTTATGTTCTGTGAAACTCTTTCTCTTCTTAAGAGTCAAAATTAGTATTTAAATTTTTAATTATCTTTCACATGAGAAAGAAACTATCTGTTATTATGGATATACATATCCTATGCCAGCAAACAGCTAGACTTACTGATGGAAGGACCATGACATTCATGAGGCTGTAGCCTTGCTAAGCAAAATTTGCATTTTATCTTGCCAAATTCCAAGAAGCCCATGTTCCTGTAGGGAAATTCATCTCCTTTTGCAGAGCCATAAATAGCTTTTTCTGTGTCTATTTAATTATGCAGTACTTAAAACGCCTTTGAAATCAATAGCTTCCATTTTGGCATACAGCTGTGCTCATTGGTGTCTCTTTCTCTACCATCTTAGTTACCATAAAAGGAGAGTATCACTTCCCTCCAGTTCTTCCCAACACCATTTTGAAATAGGAAAAGAAGCATTCACAAGAAAATTGTTCTCATTCCAATAGAATCATACGTAAATTTCCCAAAAATACTGTGGTCATTGCGATAGTTTTAATTAGAGAAAGATGCTCTCTAAAAATACCTTTAAACAGTCCTTCATTCTTGCTGAACAAAACAAAATTGTTTCTGAGTCCCAGACTCAAAGAATTAAGTCAATATTATTTCTGTTTATAAATCATTATTCATAATGGTTTTCAGCCAGCAAACCTCCTGATGTTAAGGGGCAGAAACATGTACACATTAGTCTGTCCAGATGCCACTGCTGCCTTTTAGCTCGACAGCTTCTGACTACTGAGTACTCAATTTTATTGCAAAATGTGGAGTGCTTTGTATTGAAAAGCAAATCAAGGATCACGAATATGTAATTTTTCTGATTATGTTGAAATTCTGTGTCAGAATTAGTGTCTGTTCCTTTGTCAGTAGCTTTTCCTCTCTTCCCACATTGCAAAATAAAACCGGGCTTTCTTAATATTCA
The DNA here is from genome assembly GCF_963662255.1 of Cinclus cinclus. NCBI lineage: Eukaryota > Metazoa > Chordata > Aves > Passeriformes > Cinclidae > Cinclus > Cinclus cinclus. The sequence continues at coordinate 30,583,151 of NC_085048.1, forward strand.
TTAAAATGACAGAAATGTTGATGGTATGGCTAAAAAATTTAAGCTTACACTACTTTCCAGACGAATCCATTTTTTTATCAGTTAAAATTCAGAAATATCACAAATTTACAATTATACAGTAACATTTCCAGGATGTTAATGAACTCATTGTAATTTCTACAGTTTCTAGCTCAACATTATTATTATTACCCTAGAGAGCTTTATTATGCTCTCTAGGGTATCACTAGGAAAAGTTTGTTCCTGGTAAGTAGAATAAGCTGTAAAAATCACAGCCAATTCCCATATCACCTGCTAAAACCCTACTTCCCATCTGCTCAGATTCCTGCTGCTGCTATTCCCTCTCTTGTCGGACAGGTATTCTGAGCTGAGAATTCAGTGCTGTTTGAGAAATTCACAACCTTGAAGGATGGGAAGAGGAGATTCCTCCCTGCCAGCTTCTCACCACAGCCCTTACCACTTTTTTTTTCAATGTCACCACATGTAGTAATAATTGGTACCATATAAGAGTGTGTCTGGCTTTCTACTACTGATTTACATAATAAATAAAAGCACACATGTCCTTTTGGATTGTGAGCCATCTACATTACTCTACTCATTCCATACAGTAAAACTCAAATAATATTAATTAATTGTAATTCTAGAAATCTGAAAAACAATATTAAATTTCAGTTAGGGAGGACTGTAAATAGACAACTGCTCTTTCACATGGATGGTAGGTAGTGTGACTCCTATCCAGAGACTGTGTCCAAGACAAGTGAGGGGAACAGTCTGGGGCTTAGAATGCCTTTATTCAAATGTCTGTGGCCAATACGTTTCAGGATGTTTATTTTTATTGTAAGTATGATATTACTTATCTTTTCTACATCCATTGCAGTGCTTAGATAATCAATATATAATCATAGAATCTCTTACTTTAGAAGGCACCCTAAAGATCACCATGTTCCAACACCCCTGACATGGGCAGGGACACCTTCCACTAGACCAGGTTGCTCCAGGCCCCATCCAACCTGGCCTTAAACTCTTTCAGGAATCTACAAGTACTCTGGGCAACCTGTTCCTGTGCCTCACCACCCTCTCAGTAAAGTATTTTTTTCCTGATATCTAATCTCAACCTACTCCCTTCTAGTTTGAAGCCATTTCTATCATTATGTGTGTAACTGTAAAGGTGCTTAGAACCATTCAAGCAAAAGTCATTATATGTTATTATATTCTGTTATTAGTATGTAGCCATGTTTTATTGCTGCAGTAACTTCTTAATCTCTTATTCTGAGTATCGTAGCTGAAAATGGCATATTTCTCATATAAATCACTTCTGTTATTCATGAGGTCTCTTGAATCTGTGTATTTAAATAGTTCAAATAGGGAAAACAGTGATGTTTTGACATTTTAGTTTTTTGAACATGCTTTGGTAATAACTAGTAGCAGAAAGCTTCCTGTGTTAGGCAATAAAACAAAGAATGTTTTTCCATAAGTGGAATGTCATGTATTATCAAACTGAGTCCTCTCTGTTTCTAACAGTTTTCCCATGTGTTTATTTAAAGGGCCTTACTGAATCACAGCTCGAATATTTTTATCCAAATTTAGTTTGGGCCTTTTATTAGATTTGGGTGAGCTGTCAATTTGTATAATTGTTATTTATTACTATGCTGCTCCAGTGGTATGTATGTGGAAGAGAATATTAAAGTTTTAAATTGCTTAGATGACAATTACTAGAATATTCATCACAATTTATTTAATAGACACTAGAGATCTTATGATATTTTGTTAATGAAAACATGGAATAAATCTTTCAGAAGCAAAATTTTGACATTTATTTTTATTCTTTGTTTATACCCTGTAATTTAACTCTGTAATTTAATATTCAGATGTCTTCATATGCTATGAAATTGTTGCATTAAAATCTATATTCAAGTTACATTTTACACAACTTGAGCTTAAGACATAACAAATGAACTCTGTACTCTTTAGGAAGGGTTTACTTGTTCTCCTGTAAACAGTGTTATACAAGCTCAGGACTTACGTCCTAGGTTTTGATGTTTTATAATGGAGACTTTTTTTCAAAATGCTATGGGATCTGTGTGTTTTCCAATAAATCCTTAGAAATCTTCAACTCAAATCAGAAAAGTTTTAATTTTTATAGATTTAAAAGTTCCTCTGTATTAAAATTTCTAATCCTATTTAGTCCTTGTTGACCACTACAATATTGCTCCAAATCCATAACATTTTGGAAGGATTATGTCCTAGTTTGGAAACAGTGTGGACACATGTTTTGGAGACAGCTCCCTTGACATCTTATGTATATATTACGCACCTAGTTTTAGTAAAGCCTTGGATAAAACTGGAGAAAACCTACAGAAAATACATAAACAATTACACACCTGTGTCAAAGCTTGTAGGGATCCCTGAAAAACTGCAACATCTAAATGATTTTTCAAACTTAATAAAATTAAATTGGAAATGGGAGAGAAAATAAAAGACAAGAAGTTTGACACATAGTTAGATAGAATAATGTAGACAACTGTAATTCTCTGTCCTACTTAAAAGAATTACATGACCCAGCCATATCTTATCTTGTGAATTGTCTTCAAAGGTCACAACTCTTTTTAAGGTATTTGATTTTTTTTTTTTACTAGGGTGTCATTCCCTTGTTTCAGAATATTCAGTTTGTTAGGAAAAAGAAGAATTAGTATTATACAGAATATTCATGCGGGCTAATCTCTTTCTCAGCTTCTTTAGAAAAAAAGAGTAAAGATGAGACAAAAAGATGGACGTGCAGATCCTCAGATCCTTTGGAGAATGACTCAAAAAAGAGTTTAATTTAGATTTGTATTTTAAAATAGCCATTGTGAAGAAGCCTTCTTTATCCACCCCTACTACTTCTGGGATAATATTGATGAAATTTCAGGTCCCAATAGAACTTTAGAGACTCCTTCCAACACAAATAGTTCAATGGTTCTATTAAAAAATTAAAACACTAAAAGAAAGGATCCAAAAGAGGCATATGAACTATATACTTAAATAATAATATAATATATATAATATATATTATATTATCATATATAATAATGTAAACATGGATGTAATATACATGCAAAATGAAGTACTTTCTCATAAAATAAAATTTAGTTTTTACTGTGATTCCCTCTTTAAACAAATCAGGTCTGATCATCCTTTGCAGGATTCATCAGCTCTGAAACTTCAGTCATATTGATATGCTGTATTAGTCAACGATATGTAAGTTTTCTGTAAACCCCATGACTCACAGAGCTAAATCCCTACCTCACTCTTTGCTCAGTTTACAGCAGTACATCTGCTTATTGCTATATGACATAGGCTGTTTTAATAGTGACAACAATTAATCCAATATGTCTAGAAAATAATTGAACTTTCCCATTAATATGAAAAACTAAGAGATATTTTTTTCAATAGTTAAGGTTTTACATAGAGATAAAATTATGAAATTCAACAAACAAATCCACAAAAAGAAGGAACTCTGGATTAGCCAACAGTTTGTAGTTCAATAATCATGATGAGATCTTTTATTTTCCCATCCTTAGCTCAAGAGAGGATTATGTGCCTTCAATTTCCTTTCTTTTAATTTCCCACAAACATGAAACATGGCCAATTTTCCCACTGGCAGTCATGTTGCATTGTAAAAGTGCTAATTGGTGATTGTAGGATGAAAATAAGTCTTTGATCATTTGCCTTTACTTCTCATTGACTTTAATCTACTTTCTCTTTGTACCACTCAAACTTCTACTTCATTAAGTCACCTCTCCATACCAGTAGTCTAGTTTGTAGAATCATGACTGGACAGATAATGCTCATTAGATACTTAAGTTGACTATCCTCCATTCCTTTTGTTGAGTTTTGAGGAGGAATGTTTGACCCTTCCCAATGCCTTTAGGATGAGTCCTGTTCAAGATTGCAATGTTACCCATTGTTGTACTGGGAGAGCTAAGTACCCATAAGGAAGCACTTTTGCTCACCAATTGGACTAATGGAACCTCCTGAAATATGAAAAATTATGATTTTTAGTAAATTTCTCTTAATTGTCTACTTCAGGTTTCCTGTGTTTCTTTCTGATAAACTGAGCACCACTCACTCCCCTGGGTTGGGACATAACATTGAAATAGATATTTATTTTAACCTGATCCTCTTGTTGCAGAGAAAATGCAGCCCACATCTGACATGGCTCAGATCCTGATGCATTAGGATGAAGTTATAACTTTGTTAAAGAGGTTATCACAAAGAGGTGCTTCAGAGAGAGAAGTTAGCCTTAAAGGGGTGTTTGCTGGAAGCCATGATGGGCAGTAACCAGCTAGCAGAAGGGAACATAAAGTTATAAGTAGGAACTAAGCCTTGAAACAGGGTGATGCTGTCACAGTCAATAGAACTTTATGGAGTTCTTGTGAAACACAGTAGGCTGAAAGCAACAGGGCACAGACAAAACACTGAAAAGAAAAACAGTGGTGTACTTAAGAAAACAGTTGGCCAAGTCAGCCTAGTGTGGACAGATATGTCATCAGGGAATAAAATATTTAAAATAATCTCTGTAAATTTCCCTCTTTTTCATGAAGAATTCATAATAAAAATTTTAAAAGCTATTTTACACAATGTTTCATAGAAAGGTTGTGCTCAGGTCAGCCCTATTTCTCTGCCACGCAGTTGTTCAATAATCATCTGCTACAAATGCTTTACACCATATGGTATTCCCAAAAATGTTGTTTCAGATCCAATAAAGAAAGCCACTTGCTGTTCTTGAAATGCCATTCCAGGCAAAGAAACTCAAACCCAGCAGTTCATAAGGCATCAAAAACTGATTATTTGCAAAAAATCACTTGCAGTTACTATTTATTTCTTTGCCTGTAATTGTTATGAAAGTTGGACTAGTATTATCCCAGTTTGCAAAAGGACTGCACTGAGATGATTTTGAGGACTGTGTATCTTCCCATACTAGAAATGTCAATGAATCCCAGGACTAGTACTGGGACTAGTCACTTTAAAGCTTTAATTCCTGTTCTGGAATTAAATACTTTTTTGACTAGAGGGACAGTGTGTATCCGTTCTAATATTGTATTTCAAATGTGAGATGTTTGTATTCTTTTCCATGTGCAGAAGATTGCACAGATTCCTGCTGGATTAAGAGAAAGGACTATAACATCTGTTTGTGTTGTGAAGTCCAACAACCAAAGTGACTACCAAATGCTGAGCTAAGCTCTACAGCTTCCACAAGTCATCCATTTCCAGTAAGCATCTTCATCTTTGTGGCACTTATTTTTTTTCAGAAAAGGGGATCTTCCTACTGACTTTCTTCAGAAATCTGTGTTTTGACAATGTTAGAGGCAGTTTGAAAGCCTAAGCAGATTTTTCCTTGTTTATCTTATGTTTAAGTAAACTTGGATTTCAAACCACAACCCAATTAGATCATTACCCTCCAGTGAGTTGTATTCCCTGGGAAGCAGCTATTTTTATATGAGTCAGAAATGCAAACTGCTGCTTTTTTGTTTAATGTATGCTATTTTTCAAACAATGTTTCACACTAGAAAATTCTTCCTACTCCACAATCATAGAGGAAGGGAGGTATGGGATATTCAGAAGCCACCTAGAGCATCAGGATGACAAGTTTCCATTAATTTTAATGGAAATTGGCAATCTCACCCTTCTGGTATATTTGCACACTTTCTCTTTACAGCATACACTGTAGACAGCTTGTGGGTTATTTTTAATTAAAACACAATAATTTTATTGTTTCTCACTTTACTGATGTCACTTAGAAAAGCAAAGAATATCTTTGTTCACACTGCAGACATAAAATTGTGCGGAGAAGCATATTTATTGGAAACTATTGTCACCATAAGCTCTTGAAAGAAACAATTGATATTTTCTAGACACATTTTCCTTGCTTTGACAGTGTCTTTAGTCTCAGAAAAGAAGACCACAGATGTGTAAAAGCACCTCAGGCTGCCACCACTGTTCCCTGATCCACAGTTCCACATGGCCTATGAGCACTGTACTCTTCACAATGGAAGAGCTTGATTCAGAGAAGGATCTACTGCTATCCCAGATCCCAAACTTGTATCTCATCCTTTCTCTTTTCAGTATTAGACTTTTTTCACTGATAAAAAATTCTTCTCTGAGCAAGTTTAGCTGATTGAAGTTAGCATTATTGCACTAAAAAATTTTGGTTTTGATGAATCAGGATTTTAGAGATATAAAAATGTCACAGCAATTCATGTCACTTTGATGAAGTTTCTTAGAATCTCCTGTATGACTCATAAATAAAAATGTCAAAGCAATTCATGTCACTTTGGTGAAGTTTCTTAGAATCTCCTGTATGACTCATAAATAAAAATGTCACAGCAATTCATGTCACTTTGGTGAAGTTCCTTAGAATCTCCTGCATGACTCACAAACAAAGGAGGAAGTACTTCAGAGGCAGTAAAACTTGCTCAGCCCACATAGAGACATAGAGATATCCGTGATAAGCATGCATTGCAAGGGGCTTGCTTCTTCCTTGGTTCTTTTGCAGAGGAGTATGAATCCTCTGGATGGAAAATGAAGTGTGGAACTGACCTTGTACCAACACAAATGAACCTTTACTCATGTTTGGATCTAAGGGCAGCTGCTGTGGTTTCACTCTGTTTTAGGTAAGCGTACCATGTATGTCAGATCTTATGAAGCCTGAAACAAAAGCTTGGAAAGCTGCCAATAAATTGAAATGAACTTTTCTCAGGGTGATGCTGCTAGCCTGACTTACTCAAGTCACAGCTCTTCTTTGCCTCTTGGTCTGATTTCAATATTGCACCTTGATGGACCAAATTTAGTGTTGCCTATCACTGCATTCCCACACTTTAATCAACATTTTGGATGAGTACCAGAACTCCGGATTTCATACCATAAATGTCATTTTAGTTTATTATCAGTGACTACACAACGTATTGTTCTGCTGAGTCAGTGTACATAGGGGAAACATTTGAGCATCTCTTTCAAGATGATACATGCAAGATAGGAACATTTTCACCTCACAGATTTAAGAGAGGAAAAGACTCCATCAGCCAGAACCCTGTGCAACAGAAGATTTGCACTGCTGGCCATTTGGCTGTCAGTCTTCATTCAGTTAAAACTCTTGGCCACACCTAGGACCTTAGAAATAAAGCTGTATTCATTCTTTTTATTCAGTGAAATCTCCTATCAAACGTTCAATTACACCACAGCCATGCTCCTTCTCACTGCCTTACACATGATCCCATACAAGGTTGGGCTGACACTCACATACTTTGGACATACAAGTGTCTTACACTCTTTCTAACCTTGTTTTTACCATGTATCACTGGCCACTGTGTCAATTCTCCATTGCCATCTGCATCTTTCATCAAATACCTTTAGGAAGAGACTGCAACAAACCAGAAAATTGATGGCTGGGTGAAGCTGCCTGCACACTGTTACCAATTTACTGGCTACAGTTTGCAGCTCAATTCTAAAGGATGTTGGGTTGGGCCCAGATTCCAGTCAAGAAGGGAAAGTCAATGGAATGATTCCCTTTGACGTGAAAGTGGTCTTTCAATCAAGTCCATTGACCACAAAATAAGATGCTCCTTTTGTACAGGCACAACAAGGATTTACAGGTTGCTTGGCTGGTTTGTTTCTTATGTCTCATATTTTTTATGTTTACTCTTAACTAGGTTTTCTAATGCTGCAGGCATGAAAACATTGCTTCAAAACATTTCTACTACTGAAAATGAATCCTTCCACAGAAAAATTACATGATATGGGGCCACATTGCTTGTTTTGAGATCTATAAGGCATGCAACCTAAGGCTAATGAATATTTGCAAGAGACACCAATGTGCAGATCTTCCATTTGCCATCCTCCTTTGTTCACAGTTATTTTCTTCTAAGTATGTAAGCCTGAATATGGACTATTCTTAACAAACAATGAGAACTAGACCTGCAAAAAAAGGGGAGGAAAACTTGTTTTCCTGCAGATGCTGATCCACACCTTTTACCTGCAGTTCAGAAGGGAAATAAACTACTCAATGTTTGTTTTCTTCTTTTTGCTTGCTCAGATGATGCACTCCCTCCACTTTGATCAAAACCATTTATATCCTTCAAACAGCCTCTGACTGCCCCTGACCATTTCTTTGTGCCAGAATAAATGTTATCCATTAAGTGTAATTAAGGAGCACCTCTGAAAAAATTCAATGACTTTGAAACTGAGCTTAAAAGAAGGCCAGATAACTGAAGAATTAAAAAGAAATAAAAAATAAAAAAATCTCACTATCTGAATGACTCCATGCTCCTGGGTGGGTCCTACAAGATTCACATGACATGCACATGGCATTCACATGATATTGATGACACTGTATGCAATATCTGCTTATCAGCAAACTTAAGAGAAGTGCAGGAGCAGTAAGGGCTCAGGGTACGTTTTTAGTAGAAAGTAAAATAATAAATTGAAAATGGTTTCTGGCAGGCTGCAAGAGGATGAAGCAGATGGGTTAAAAGTTTTGGAGACAGAAATAAACTGATGAGAAAGTACAAATTAAGATCCTTGCAAACAATCTCCTTGATCAAAATGATAACAAACTTGCTTTCAATACGACCTTTCTCTCCTCTCCTCTCCCTGTACTGAAACAGCATTGTTCTTTTTGTCCCCAGAGCATAATTCTCCTGGGGAAGTCTAAACTCAGCAAATGAGAATGTTCTCTGACTGCCAGGCGTGGGTGAGCACTTGAGTAGTGCCCTGGATGGATGCATGTCAAGGAGCAATGTGGGCGTAGAGCATCCACCCTGTACATGCCAGAGTCTGCTAGAAAGAAACAGCTTCATAGCAAGGGGTTTGTGATTCACTTCTACAAATCTGCCAGGTGGGATAAGAAGGAATTGCAGACCACACTGTATTTTGCCCAGAATAAGAGAATACGATTAAAATTAAAGTAGGAATTCTTATGATGAGGTACTATATTTTCAAAGGTGAGAAATGCTGTTGAGCAGTCAGTTGGTTGAGTGATTCCTCCTTTTATTGTTTGTTGACAGCTTTTTAAGTCTTCTAGCGAAAACACTGAATAGAATGACAGCAAATTGTGAGAAACTAAAACACGAAGAGGTTGTGGCCTAGGAACAGTCACTGAACAAGAGGGGCAGATCTGGTTGGTCATTGTTGTCATGACTTCACTGAACTTCACGGAACTATCACAGCATTACATGAAGAGTTGCTTAAACCATTAATAAAATGAGTGAGAAAAGATCTTTTATCTATTAGCAATGAAGTAAACTTATAGAAAAGTGTAAATCCAGCACAATGGTGACTGCTGATAAAATTAGTAAAGGTGACAATTTTAAAGTTTCTGATTTATTAGCATGGCAACCATTACCCTCCAAGCAAAGTAAGACTTGTGAGAAAAGCATGCTAAGAGACCTAATTATTGTAAAGTCAAAATGTTAGCAAAAGACATTGTTGTGTAGATGCAAAATCAATTTGCAAGCCAAAAAATTGTTTTGGTACAAATTTACCAACTGTTCCAGTGAGCAGATTCAAGAGGCATGCCTCATGTTTTGGAATTTAGTGTCTTGGGAATTTCCTCCATTTTTCAGGCATATTACTTTTTGCCCATCCTCACAGAAATGTAAAATTTGATAAAAAAGTAAAAGTTTCTGCCAATTCATGCCAACGAGGAAACAGAAGCAACTTTCCTGTACTAAACTTGCATATTTTTGGTCCATAGCACAGTGTATAACATTGTGAATTCTTAGGACCTTTTTGAAACCTGGGATACGCTGATGTTACCGAGTGTGTGCAAGTGGCATAATAATGATGGACTTAATACTTCTTGCCCACTTGTATGCAAGAATTATTCTATATTAATGGCAATAGTCCTTTAAGCTAGAATTCTTGCCATGCAGCAATTTGTCTGTGCCTGAGTTTTCCAGCAGATCTGAGGAACTGATTTAAAAAATGAAGACATCTATAATTAATACTTGCATTTGCAAAAATAAGGGAGCCTCTTGATACTCATGCTTTTCTTTAGTCAGGTGACATTGGGTACAAGAATGACAAGTGATTTTATGAGCTTCTGGCTACTCCAGGGACTGGGGAGACCTCATGAACCTGCAGGGTCTCAGGAAATATTCTGAGAACTGTTCATTGGCCCAGAGGGGAAATTAATGAGGAAACTTCATGATGCAAGCCTGTGAGGACCTCCTTTCTCTTGGCCTTGTCTGTGCTTTCTCCCCAGAAAAGGGTCTTGATTGTGCCCCTGATTTAGGGCATAAGGGTTTGGGTCTCCATCAAGTGACTGAACATAACCTACATTCTTAAAGATAGAACTGTATTGAAATGATGCCAAATATTCAGAAGTGCGCATCCAAAAATCAGCTTCTTTATATGCCATTTGCTTTCCCTCCCCAAAAAGGTTCCATTGTAGTATGCTTATCTGTGAACTCAAATCTTTCTGCTTCTGAGGTTTTGGAAACCTCATACTGTTAGGTCACATTTTAGTGAAGTGTCATCTAAAATGGCCCATGCCAGGTCATACCAAAAATAAGACAAATTTGATTCAAAAGTACCAGAATAACAACATTTTGCTGAGCATTGGTGGTATTGAAGGGTTAAATACTCCCATTGCATCAGAGACAACAGCTTTGTTGAGGGTGTGAATGGCTGCTGATCATGCCAAACACTCCTTTAAGGCAGCAGGATGTATTTATGATTTCTTAAGCACACAAACCTTTAAACTTAGTTTAAAATAAATCTTTCTAAAACTTACCCTGTATTACTTGCACTTTTTGAAGGGTCTTTAATTTCAGAAAAGGATCTTTTAAGGTCTCTGTAAGGGTTCTGGTGCATTCTGATGTAACAAAATTATCATATATTCAAAGCAAAATTTTAAATACAAGAATAAACAAATGTTTTACAAAATATGCTGGAAATATGTCCCCTTTCTAAACTGACTTAATTTTTAGTAACGTTTTCATGAATGAAGGAACAAACAATCTGATGAAAATATCTATGCTGTCACACAAAAAGGGTGTGTCTGACATTCCCCTTTAAATTTTCTAATTTTTGTTATATTTGCAAAGGTTATTGTAATGCCTAGATTAAGATTACAGATTAAGAAAAGAATAAGTAAAACCCCTATTTCTTTTCTCTCTGCTGAGACATCTACTACTTTTGAGAAGTTTTTCTCATTGGAAAAATACTTCTAATGCTGTCCAAGGTCAAAAAGAGACTGCTATTTGCTGGGTGTTTTGTAGGCTGTGTGAAAGGGATCTGCAAGCTCGGTTTAGTTCCCAGTCAACAAATGTCCAACACAGCTGTCGTTAATCGGCATTCCTGCTGGCAGCCTCTGCAAAGAGGGCAAAGGCTAATGTACATGGAAGCTGACCTATTTTATGACTTTATTAGTAATTCTTCAGAACAGGCTTCTCACTGTGAGGAAGTGAACACTGGTTCTTACTGCTGTTGCTAGGGCTGTAGGCTTCCTTTGGATAAATAAACTCAGTTTCCAAAGCTCCCAGTCTGGCATATTTCATACATGCTAAAACTCACTAATAAAGAAATATTCATTCAAGTTGCACTGTTTGAAACAAAGCATATTAGCACTCACGCTGAGAAGGCGATATCTGTTAAGCTTCTTTCCAGAAAGCTATTTGTTAATTAGCTATTCCTGTTTCTTTTTCCAAGAATATTGTGGCGCAGATACAGACATCTTCTGCCAGAACTAATTCTCATTCTGTTATTTAGCCGTCTTTAATTTCTAACACTCTTAACCAAGCTGATTTTCCAGGCAACAAGTTGATGAACACCAGGCAACATCTTTGTGGGCTAACCCATAATAAAATACTATTTCCTATCTACAAGACCACGTATGTCCATTCATTTTCTACATTCACCTTTCTTAACAACTACAGTTTACAGTATCACTGATGAGATTGCTTCTAGAAAAAAATCTGCTTCTACAGCTGTTTGCTAGCAGTTTGCTAGCTACGCCCCAACAGCACAACATTTAGGGGAAGGTAAAAGAGAGAGGAGATGTTAATTTATGGGGTTGTAAATAGAGTTTGCAATCGTGATATTGCAGGATGTTGATCTTTGGTCTTATAAACTGAGATAGCTTAATATGGAAGAAAGAGGATTATGGAAACTAGGAGAAATTAATTACCAAATGCGGTGATGTAATGCCTTCCTTGCATAGTTCCACTTCCAACTGTAATACCATTGTTCTGCTTGTAACATAAATCTTAAACTGATCACAAAACACTACTTATTTACCAAGCAGATACCATTATTGATTAATTTAAAATTAATTTAGTGAATGCAAACAACTATAATTGTTTATTATATTTCTTATATATATGTTTGATTAATCTGAAGGACTCACATTCCTTGATGTGAAGCATAAAAAGCAATGCAAAAGGCAGACATTGTGTAGAACAATGTTTTATGCTTTTTTCTAATCCAATTTTCTCACTTTAAAAATAATTTTTGAACTTGAAACAATTTTTTCCATTTCCTTTTACAAATGTTCATACCTAGCTTTATAAGCTTTAATTTTATAAGAATCTTTGGCCTTAAAACAGCTTCTGAATTGGACATATCTATTTTCCTTTTACTCACCAAGGAAAGCAGACAAGTGTAAAATGCTCCAAGTTTTCATTAAAAGCATTTTTTTCTGTTTATAGCATAGTTGTACAGCTTTTAACATTCATGTATGCTTTGGGCCATCAAGGCTGCTTTTTATTGCTCTAAATGTACTTGTTTATTTACCCTTCAAATAGCTTGACATTTGATGTGTTGAATTTTCTCTATGGAAAAACATTAAAAGGAAATTACTCACAGTACACTGCTCTTGCATATTTTTCCCTCATAAAGCAGATTTTCATACATAGCAAACCTTTTGACAAGACAAAGTCCATTAAGTGCAGCACAGAAATCTTTTTAAGCATTTTTCATACCACATGGCAATATTCAAGGCCAGAGTAACTGACCACTGGTCACCTACTCCAATCTGTCTTTTTTTTTTTTTTTTAGGGCTGTTTTATTTGAAGGCCACTTAAGCACGTATTTTTGACCTGCAAATAATCACCAGTCAGGACTGGTTATATCAGTTGTATATCAAATTCCATATCAAACCAGCTAAAATAAGCTTGATAACCTTTTCCAGCTGCAATGAATGAATGACATACATGCCAAATCATTGCACTTGTGATTTTTTTTTCCTCCTTGATAAATACCAGAAGTTTTAAAACTGTTTTGTCAGGTTGCATGAAAGTTGTGCAAACAACCAAAGATAAAATGAGCCATTTTTCATTGTATGAACAGATATGAAACAACCAAGCATCACACATAAACACTCTCAACACAAAAGGTTTTATGTCCATTAGAAGACCTTGCATGTCACAAACTTGTCATCTTTCCTATAATGTATCTATTAAAAAAGGTTCACAAATATATCATTCAGAGTCACTGAGCGTTTGCACACGTGACCCCCGTATTCCTGTATCTATCTCACTTTTTCCTTCAAAGTTTAGAGGTTATGTAGACCCCCATGGCAAGATCAAGTAGACAATTAGAGACAAACATTTCACAGGAAAGAGTGAGACAATTAGACAGGAAGAGGATGGCACCAACATTTTCAAAGAAAAAAATTCCATGTTCCACATCTTCATTTACTGCTTATATTAGAATTGCATGAGGTTTTTTCTGATATTTTTCTCAAGCTTTCTGTTTGCTTTAATTTCACAGGTTGCAGCTTCAGCAGCATGTTTTCATCACATCTGTACTTCTGCTCCAAAATGCAGAGCTCTAGGAAGATAAAAGGCTCTGACTTCTTTCTCTCAGATTATTTTTCCAGGGATGATCAATGAAAAATCTTTTCCCATTGCAGAGGTGCAGAGCAGGACCTTCTTCCTTTCTATTGTTAATATACTAACTGAAATATCCTTATGCTTATTGCATTCAATACCTGTTGTTTTCTTTTGATTGCCAAAGTTGATCAGCATTTTAAATGCATAACCACTTCTTAAAAAAATTACCAGAGGTCTTGTCTACAATAAGTTGCACGGCCTAATCTGCAGTATTATTTGAAACAGTTTTACTTATATCCATGTACTTGCAAGCGAGAATCAGATTCCTTCCGCTTATCTTTCCAATTTTTGCATATGCTGAATCATTGTCTGGTGATGTTGATTTTCTCCCCAGTGCTTGAAGATGACAATTAAATATTTCTTGATATTTCTATTAACTCACAAAAGCAAGACAGGATTAACTCAAACATATTAGTTTGAGATTCGATTGTTTCCATTGATTTTTCATCAGCTTCTAAAATTAATTTTGGACTCCTTACCAAGGACTTTGTGCCTGATTTGTAAAAACACTATTAACAAGTAATGCATATTGCTTTAGCTTTACAGGCCAACAAAGCCAAGTTGAAAATACTTCTTACCACATTTAAGAGGAAAAAACAATTAGGCAATAAAGAAAAAGTTATATCTGTCATTCTGTCACAACACATTGATTGTACTCTAACACTAGATGTTTGAATACTATAGTAGAAAACCCAAGTCTTTTTCTAAGGTGTTGAAATATGTCCTCACTGAAAAAACAATACGTGATTTGACAAAATAGACATCCGCCTATTTTCAACATTGTTCTCATTTAATAGCAAAGCTGCCCCAGTATTTTTAAATAATGTTTTTTAATGTTCAGGTTACTAAAAAAATATCCAAATCTCACACTGATATTACTGAAGCTGATGAAATGACTGATGGTGGGACCATGTGAATTTGAGATCTAGGCATTCTTTGTGAGTCACTAGCAGTGGAGTTATCCTACTTGCATGGCTCAGTGGACCAATTAAGCCAAGCTGAATTTTATGAATTCTATAAATTTTATGAAAAGGAGGTCATACGATTCTTCACCTCCATGAGAATTCAGACAGTAATTCAACATCTTGTTACAAATAAGAAGCTACTTAGCAATATAACACTGAAGATTGATGGTGATTCAGTTCATTCGAAACCCCCATGGCAGGTAGAACGGGGCACCATGATCTGAATGGGCTTTGGTGAGGACTAATGAAACAGTTCTTATTTCAGATTCAGGAGCAAAACATCCATATGACTTACTGGAAACTGTATGAAATAGGTGACATAGTGAAATAAGTGGAAATCAGAAACATTAATTTCCTGAAATTTATAGTAATAAGTTACAGATATGCCACTCAAACTACATTTCTGTCAGATCTCATAAATTCAGAAGGGTTTGGTCTGGCTAGAAACAGAGCCAGAAATCTCAAAGGAATATCATGCATACAGCTTGAAGCAATGCTGACAAGTCAGACAATGATTCTTTTCCCTTTGACTCTACAATGACACAAGCACTCTCAGTGTGAAATGTGCCATCATGCTGGGTTGGTAACATCTGAAGGAAAGAGATGTTTTCTTGGCTCAGTTTCAACTGGATATAACACTTTCTTCATATGCTGCTCTCTGAAGAACTGTAAAGTGTTAGAGCATATTCTGAAGTGGTTGGAGTGCTGCATCCCAGAAGTGACCTGAATATCTGTAGGCACTCTGCATTTGGTAGATTACTTCCATTTTCCCAAAAATGAGGCAGATAAAACTGTATACCATTTTACTGATACAATTTTATACAGAGTCCAGACATGAATATTTGTTATTAAATTAGTTACTGACACAGCATTCCTTCAGTTGCGTTGCTCAGATTAAATTTTTTCTCCACAGCTACCTTAGCAAAATTTGTTTGGTATGCATACTACCTATTTTGTAATATAACCTATCTATTGGCCACAAAATTACTTCAAAAATATGGCTGTGCTTTGAAGGACAGGATCTCCTTTTATTTAAGCTAATGTAAATCATAAGGTTTTTGGTGGGCAGGTCATCAACTCAAAACATGACATCATGTTTCATATTTCCTTAGCAACAAATGTCAGCCATATCCTACAGAACTGTAACAGAATATTTTCTAAAAAGGACCTTTTTTATTCAATAAGAAGGAAGCAGAGGACATCCCACTTGTAAGGGCAAGTACCTGAAGAGCCAAATCTTGTACATATCTTTTTGTGCTTCACAAAATTTCTGTATTGGAATTGTTGTTTTGGGTCTCCATGGTGTTTCAGCAGAATGGTTGTCTTGCTTCCACATCTGATGTAGGTATTTGTCCAGTTGGAATATTAAAGACAATTGGATATCCACCTTTTTGTGTTTTAACCCCTATAGACAGCTAAACCACACATAACCTTTCTTTTACACCCTCTTCAATGGGGTAGAGGAGAGGAGAGAAAGGTAAATAAAAGCATGAAAACCTGTGGTTTGAGATAAAGACGGTTTAATGGAGCAAAAGTAGCACATGAAGGCAAAGCAAAATAAGGATTTAATTCACTGTTTCCCATAGGCAGGCAGATGCTCATCGCCAGGATAGCAGGGCCCCACCACTTGTGTCAGTTACTTGGGAAGACAAATGTCAGAACTCCAAATATCCCCTTCCCTCCTCGCCCTCTTCCTGAGCTTTTATTGTTGAACAGGACATCCTATGGTATGAAATATGCCTTTGGTCAGTTGGTGTGGCCCCTCCCAGCTGTTTGTTCACCCCAGCTCACTCACTGCTGGGGTGTGGTGAGAAGCAGAAAAGTTCTCAGCTCTGTGCAAGTCCTGCTCACAAATAATGAAAACATCTCTATAATATCAACATTGTTTTCATCACAAATCTGCAACATATCCCAGTACCAGCTATTGTGTAGAAAATTATCTCAGCCCAAATCAGTTCACACATTTATGGCAAGATGTTGATATGCAGAAGTATTCAGGGCAAAGCTAAAAGACTGCCTGGAGGATTGGAAACAATATTTTACAATTAAAGATTTGAAGAGAATGATATAAATATTTCAAGAGAAAGTTAGCATCCCAGCTACAGCCATAAAAGTATTGACGTAGAACAACATTTTTCAATACAGATTTATTTGTCAGAGAAATCTGCAGCACTAGAACAGTCCTTGGATGGTAAAGTTGGGCAAATTCAGCTTAAGAAAGAATTGAAGGATTGTTTGATGAACATTTTTTAAAACTAATATATCGTAGTAGTTTTTTTTAACAATTATAAGAGCCCTTTTGAAGAAGATATGATGCAACTCTGAGAGCCATGTTCTTGTTCAAAGTAGAGTGAGTCTATGGCTTAAGTGATATTGGAGGTGAAGTTAAATTATCAAAGTGATCCCTTCTTGCATTCTGAAAATGGCATCTTAGATTCAATCTTTCTACAACTTGTTTTTCAAAAGTGTCTAATATAAATATTAAGAAGAAAACATGAAAATCTAAGCTTTACTTATCTGTAACTTTAAACGCCAGAGCCAAAGTACCAAAATACCAATATGGTAGCCAAAATACCTCTGTGACTTCTCTATGCTTTGTTCATGAGCCAGAGGCAGATGTGAATACCAGTCCAACACATACTTTTAGGAGTTTATTTATTTATTTATTAGTGTGTGATAATTTAAAAAGATCTTCATGTCGACACCATTACCTACCAGGAAATCAACAGTATTTCTACTTATTTTAAAGGGGATTCAAAATAGAATCCACAAGTTACAATGCCAAACCAGATCTTTTTGAGAAAGTCTACTTCCAGCCTACTTTTACAGACAGATTTGTCTATCATTTCCTTTATGATGGTAACCCAAGATGGAAAGAAAACGGAAAGGAAATAACATGTTTTATATGTAATAACAAAAGTAATGTTCTCTTCTGATTTGATGAGTCTCCACAGTAAAACCAATAATGAAACGGTAAAAGCAATATGAAACTTCCAAAACCATTATATTCTGTACTGGAGTTTTATATCTAAAAACATGCAGCTTTTTATAACAGAAGTGACAGCAGTAAAAATGCATAGTTAAACAATAGTTTAAGTGTCCTTGTTTCTAAGGTGATACCAGCTGTGTTCCATCTCAAGACATAAATGTAATCCCGAACATATTTTTGAACAAGAGAATATTCAGTGACAGCTTCTTTTCTATGATTCACCATAAAGATGTGAATCTGAGCTCCAAATCTTCTACACGTAGTTGTCTACATATGTGTTAGAGGGGTTCCAGGACTCTAGAAATTTGGAAGATGTTGAGCTTACTGGCTGATATCTGTCTGCTCCACATGTCTCATAGATTTGTATCTGGCATTGTGGACATATATCAAACAAGCACAGCTTCCATGGGTTCTAGCTGGCAGACTGGATGGACTCAGTCATATTATGCATCCTCTGTCTTATCTCACAACATCAGATGGACAACCTAAACACAGCAAGGCTTTGGGTTTTGTGCAGCTGAACTAGACACAGAAGTTTCCTTTAAGCTGATCTGAATAAGTTGAGGCTTAAATCCCAACTAATACAAAATTTGTATCTCCTTAGAGTACCTGAATGGTAAAAGAATGAAAGTAATTTCAGAATTCTGTGTTTCCTGCAGAATTTACCAGGTCAGGACACAGTGATTCACAAAGTTTATTTGATTTCAATAATTTTCTGACTAGAATCAGATCAAGCAGATTTAATTCTTCTTGATTTTCTGTCATCAGGCTCCACTTCAGGGATACATCATGCACTCTCACAGCACAAGGTGAAGAGCCTCTCCTTTTCACAAGAGTGTTGATATATTTTACTTTAATGAAAAAAAAAAAAACAAAAAACCTGAAATCAAGCTAAATTGTTTCAGGGAAAACAAGTACCTTTCTCCATGCAGTTGTCCTCACCACCCTGTAGAAATATGACACAGTAACAGATAGAGTGTGAATTCTGCTATTTACTGTCCATCTTGGGTTACAGTCATAAAAGAAATTATAGACAAATCTGTCTGCAAAAGTAGGCTGGAAATAGCATTTCTCAAGGGATTTCTAACATCTTTGGCTTCCCTTCAGGCTGGAAACACCACAAAAGCAAGCCTTTCATGGTGTTTGTATTTCAGCCCATCTGTTTTTATGGCCCACTGAAACGAGGAAGTTTAGAGCACATACAAATGAAAAATCACCTCAAGCTAAGCAAAGGTCCAATTCAAGTTTAAAGAAATATTAAATTCCATTCTTGTTTTTAGCTTATGCGTTTACCCACCCCTAACTGTTGAAATACTTGTTTTAAAACTTAGTTAAATAAGCATGTAAAGACATAGTACAGAAGTTAAGGTGTCAAAATAATTTTCATATTCTATATTTCACTAATGTTTGATAGATCACCATCAGCTTCTATTTACAGATGGTAGAAGTTATCAGAAATAATGAATGGCACTCCTAAATCAGTGGTAGGAGTAACATCAATGATGGTATTAAAACCCAGATGGCTTTTTTCCTAAACAATATCTATTGCCCTACTAACCTTTAACTATATTCTTTCTTCTATCAGCCATTATTCAGCTTCTCCTTTGTCATATTCTCTTTCCTCTTCATTTTCTACTCACGTTTTTTGGCAGGAAAAAGTTTCCTGATGATTGTAATGTAAAAAAAAACTGTAGAAAGGGACAAAAGTCTTTTAAAGAAATCTTACACTCTCACAAGATACCTGGTGTAAGAAAAAGTTCATTTTACAATTATCTCCAAGCATTTAATACAGCTTTTCATTGGCACAGATATTTAGAAAATTTAACCATATACATGTCTATTATTTTTAATTGAGATAGTTACTTTGAAAATGCTTCATTTTCCTATTTTCAGTTGCTTGTAGGAATCCCTATACAGTATAAGATGCAGTCATTTGTATTACTAGATATAGAAAAGGGAACTCAGAAGAGAAAACTTGAAACAAGCAAAGTTTTTCTGGTAAATTTGTAACATTTATAAGGATACTTGTGTTTTCTTACTAAAGAATATTTTGCATTTTTCATGGTCACCTATGGCCACCTTTGGGACAAGATTTTTCAGAGCAGAGGACCCCAAAAACATGTAATAACTTCTTTTTAGGTTTATTGTCAGGAAGTTTTAAGGCAAGGTGAAAAGTCCTTTAGGACTAAATGAGTTCTTCTCCCATGGCCAACAAGCCAAACGATATAAACCAAGTCAGCTTTTCTGTTTCCTTGAATAATAGGGAACCCACAAAATGGCTAATTTTTTTTTTTTTTTAAATGTAAGTATTCTAAAATGCCAGCAGAGATTTCTGTCCACATTGTTCTAGCTATGCCAGATGCTATAAGGAAAGATTTTTCTTCCTTTTTGAAGAGCAATGTCATCTGTAGTCTGTTAGATATGTTTATGCCTAAATAAATAACCCAACTTTCTCAGTGAAGGAATCTTCAAATATAAACTTCCATGTTATTTCTATGGATATTTTTACTTATTTTTCTATTAATTTCTGCATCACTGTCACAGGTATTTTTGCACAGAAATATATTCAAACACTTAAGATTGGGTTTTGCCTGTACATCACATAAAATATGCCTGACTGGCACCCATAATCTGTCAAGCCTGAATATTCGCCTATGCTAAAACCATAAATTGGGAAATTTTCTAGTGCCAGAACAAAATATGCCTCCTTGGCATGCAGACAAATTCTACTATCTCATCCTGACTTCTCCCACCTAACAGACATATTACAAGGCACTGAAATATCAACTTGATGTACGTGAATCAAAATATGACTCCTCCACTGCCGTGCCAATCTGCAGGAGCTGCTGCACTGTGGAGCTGAAGCTGTGCTTTTGCAGGCAGGCTCTAATCCACTTCAGGCATTGCAAGTTCTCTGTATCACTGAAGAAATGTGACAGATATTCTAATTTCTGTGGGACAACTCTTTGTATTCTAGTGTTTATGCAGTACATAAGCAATTTATTCTGTTTGTGGGATCAGAAAGTCCAAAGGCCACAGAAATTTTCAAGGTTGGTGAAGGTTGAAAGAGGACAGGAAAAAAGGTGGCAGAGGAGAAGGATATGTGCTATAGTTGAGCTGGGAGTATTCTCCATTCCATCCCCCTGAAACTCAGGGACAAACTGCTCCTCCTTTTCAGACAGCTGGTGGCAGTGTGTGGAGTTACAGTCCAGGAAGCAGCTCATAAATACTGGCTGAGGGATAACATTGTCAAATTGCATAAGTATCTGAGAAGCCACAGACATCTGAATTCATTAACAGTTCATTTTCAAGAACGAAAAATTTGAGGTTTATTTTCAATGTTGTTTTGAAAAATGATAAACTTTCTGTTAGTAGAAAGACTTTAAAATGCAAATGTTTTAATTTGCACAACATTAAATCTTGTACAACACTAAATATCTAAGCCTTTATTTGTATCTTGCCTTCTTTCTCCAGCTTTGTCTAGCTCCCTTCCTTTCTTTCCATCCTTCCTCTCCCCCATAATTAGAAAGACAATGGATAGAAAAAAAATAAAACAACAACATTCATGGAATCATTATTTTTCCATCGAAGACACAAGGGTGCCATAATCAGACACTTGGAATTAGCAAAGTTTCAACAAGTGTTTGAAGGGATTAACATAGATGGTCACTTAATGTTGTTTCAATTAAATATTCTGGATAAAAAAATACAGATTTTCTACTGTTTCAGGAGGAGAATGAGTGCTTGCTTCCCATTGAAGAAGAGTTGTAGCAATAGAATAACATAAAAAGTAAACAATATTTAATCTTTCACATAAGAAAAAAAAAAGGAAATATAATCTGTTTAATCTGTTTACACAGACATCATCCTCAACTCTATCTCCTTCCTGCAAGAAGTCCTGAAGAGGGTGGTTGTGAAGCAATATTGAGGTTCTTCACCAGAGGAACATTTTCTGATTTGGACTTTGATTTAAGGACAAAATTACCTTATTTACAACAGTCACTGTTTTCATCTTGATTAACTGTACTATTTTACTATTCCTGTTTAGAAACACATGGATTTAGACATAAACCTGCAGATACCAAACTAGATTAAAGTAACTGTTTCAAAGAAAGTTCTGTCTATCTTCACAAATATTTTGGAGTTCAATACTTAGATTGGTCTGTGCACCCAGGGCAAGTTTCTCTCCTCTCTTTTTTGTAAATTCAGAAAGACAGGTTGGATATGTCTTCACTGGGCTGTATCCCTACCGCATTTTACCCACTGAAGGTAGATAATTCACTTTTAGACAGAGAATCAGCTTCATTAGGTTTGGTTTTATATCCATGTTTCTGAAAAAGAATGTGCTTAAATATTCAAATTTTAGGATTGAAGTTAGTGTAGGTGAAGCTGTACCTACGAACAGAGCATTAAAGGATTCTTATAACCTCTCCTTGGAGTGCGGGGGAGACACAGTGAAGGAGCTATGTTTTTTTTTTCCAAGAATACCCTACATAGTTCGCACCCGAATGCTTAAATGTAACAGTTTTCTAGATTCACTGCACATGCAGGAGCTGAGACATCATCATTTTAAATAATGATGCTGTTGGATGGATGTTCTTTATGAGATAGTCTCTATGAATTTACTGAAGGAAAGAAAAAAAAAAGAGAATTTTAAAAAAGTCAATTTTCATGTGAATTGATGAGTGGGAAGATAAAATATCTCTAATAGCCCCCACCTCTGTCCCACCCTTTCTTGGAAAGATGAGGGCAGAGTAAGCCTAAGGAGCAGAAAAGTTGGCAGTTTGAATAAACAGTACTAAACTGGCATAAGAAAGCCTTGCAACTTGCATGTTGTTACATGCCAAATAGCAAGGCAAGTCTCTGCTTTTTAGTCTTTTCTCATAAGAATGAAGCAGTCATAAAACAATTTCCTTTTCACAGGTGAAATTCAGTACAAATGTGCAATTTTAATTTACAAATTCTACAGACCACTTACAAAATCTGTTCATTCAGTCTCCATCCAAACAGTAGACTTCACCCTGAATTTGTTTTCTTTTCATATTAGGATGCTTCTTCTCTTCTTCTTAAACAAGTCAATTATAAAAACCATACTTTAACTAAAAATGTTAAAATATTTATTTTACTTTTTTTAAGCTAGCTACTGCTTTTGAATTTAAATATTCTCTTCCCTGTCTGTTTCTAAACTTTGGAAGAAATAGCCAAAGATAAACTTGCAAGGTCAAAATATTAAAGAAAATAAATTGCCTTTTTGAGAGTCAGTGATTCATTCCAACTTGGCCTGCAGAACTGTAATGCAAGTCCATTAACACAAAAGAATTAGAATTTCCTCCTAGCCTTTCCCAAGTACATGAAGAGGGAAAATGTGGACTTTTTGGTCATGTTAATATGGGAAATAAAACACTATAAGTAACATAATGTAAATGAGAGTAGAATATTAAATGGGCCAGTTCTTTTTGGTTCACCTGTAGTATAAGTGAGATTGCTTCGAGCACCATCAGGAAAAAGTATAACCTCACATTAAGGCTTGAATAGCTGCATTGTATATTGCCTGAGGGTGAAAGCAAGTGAGAATGGAAATCCCATCCCAAATCTCGATGTAATGAGATAGAATGCTCTCCAACTCTTTGTTACTTTTCCACCCATAGGTAAGAGTAATGTGTCAGAGGTAAGCAAAAAGCTGAAAGTTGGCAGTATTACTTTGTAGCTTTTTGATATGCTTAGCTCAACTAGTCTTGGCATTCCACGCCAATTTCACATAGTCATAATACTTCTGTGGAACTTGTAATGACTCTGCTCAATGATATTCATCTTTTATATCAGTAGCAGAAAGAACAGTTTTGTGCAATAACATATCCATCACCAAGTACCATCATTCTGGGTGAAACCAGGTCATGGCACTAGATAGCTTTGCACAGAATTGTGTGCTTTTCTGCTGATTTAGCAATCAACTGAGCCTGGTTTAATACTTCATGTTTTAGCAAGTATTTTGGTCCCTCTTGAGCTGTCTGTAAAGAGCTTAAGAGGAAATACCTTGAACAAGTCCAAACAGCCAAAAATAAAACCTCACATCTGCTGGTGATTCAACATAGCAAAGCACAAACAGTCCAGGAGGTTTCTGGAAAGCACTGGTGACAATGTCCTGCAGAGGTAGTAGAGGATCCTACAAGGAATTGTGTGCTGTTACTGCACTAACAGGGAAGGTCTCTTTGGAGATGTGAATGTTGGGAACAGTCTTGGCTGCAGTGACAGTGAGATTGTGGAGTTTAGTACCAGGCAAGGAGGGAGCAGTGAGTGAGGACAATGAGTAAGATGACAACCATGGACTTCAGAGAGATAGATCACTTTCACCTCTTCAGGGGTCTCCTTGGAAATGTCCCATGGGGATAGGTCCTGCAGGGAAGAGGGGTCCAAGAGAGCTGGCTGATATTCACAGATCACTTCCTCCAGGCTCAGCAAAGATGCATCCAGATGAGGAAGTAATTGAGCAAAGGGAGAAAGAGACCTGCAAGGATGAATAAAGAACTCCTGTCATTACTGAAGTGTAAGCAGGAAACACACAGGACATAGAAGCAGGGTCAGGCCACTTGGAATGGATATAGAGAGGTTGTCAGAGTAAGGAGAAATGAGACAAGGAAGGCCAAGGTCCATCTGGAATTAAAACTGGTCAAAGATGTCAAGGACGAAAAGAAAGGCTTTTTCAAATATATCAAAAACCAAAAGGAAAACTAAGGATAATGTGGGCCTGTTACTTTGTGGAGGGGTGACCCTGGCAGCAGAGGATGCAGAGAAGATAGAGTTATTGAATGCCTTCTTTGCACTGGTCTTCACTGACAAGACCAGCCCTTGGGAATATCTGACCCAGGAGACCAGGATAAAAGAGTGTTGGAAGGAAGATTCCCCCTGGGTCAAGGAGAATTAGTTTAGGAGATATTTAGGCAATCTTGACATCCACAAGTCCATGGACCCCTGATGTACTCATGGGCATCCACTAGTCCTGAGAGAGCTGGTGGACACCATAGAGGGGCCATTCACAACCATCTCTGAAAGGTCATGGAGACCAGGAGTGGATGCCTGAGGGTGTAAGAGGGTAAATGTCATCTGGTCTTCAAAAGGACAAGAAGGAAGGCCCAGAGAATGACTATCTGGTCAGCCTTGCCTTTACTGGCACCATGTGTTAACCAATCTATCTGGGAGGGCATTCTAAAGAATTATGTTACCACAGTACCTAAACAACTTTGATCTCCAAAGTGATGTATCATGACGAGTGCCTCTCCACCGTAACGTGGCTCATTACAACCTGTAGTGGTGGGTGCCATCCCTGCCCATGGCACTGGGTGAGGGGCTGGAAGTAGATGATCCCTAAGATCTATTCCAGTTCAAGGCATTCTGTGATTCTATTAATGACTCCATCTTTCTTCTCATGTGTCCCTCTGACTGTTCCTACTGCAAAGGTCATAGTAAATGTCAATATTTAGCCTGTTGGTTCATTTTCTCAGCAGAAGGCCTACTGCACTGTAATAAATACTTAGGGATGGGGTTTAGTGATGACTTGGCACCTGGACTCGATGATCTTAAAGGTTTTTTCCAACCTAAATGATTCTATAATTCTCTACATCCCCTGGGCCCATAGCACAAAGCCATTTTTTCCCTCCAAGATTACTAGAATGAAGTAATTTGAGATATATAACTTTCTTTCCTAGAAAACAGAATAAAAATGGAAATGCATATCTCTGACAATTAATAAATTTATTCTGAAATATGAATAGGCATATTTTAAATGTGAAATTATAGTCCAATGTGTCATAAACTGCAGATGTTTGTTTGTTGTCAATAGAATTTCTGTGCATTGCATAAAACAAAAATCTCAACCAACCTTCACAATAAAAATAAAAACAACTCAGGAAATCAAAATTTTGCATACTATTTTATTTATTTAATCTGTTAATACAGTTACCTTATTTTCAGAAGATGCCAGCTCAAATGATGGAAATAATATAACTTGTCAAAAGTTCAATCAAAACATTGATAATAATTTAAAATATTTTTGGTTTTATTTAAGGAATTTGTTGATACTCTGTTTTATCAGAAACACATATTATGACAAGTTAGATTGTTTCAGATACCAAAGCTTCTTGAAAATGCTTCAGCTGACCAAATGGTTTATGAAGTCATAAAAACAATCCTTTTACTAAATTGAGATAAAACTTCTCCATGATGTCAGTACAGACTAATCTGAGCTTTCTCCTCCTCTTGCCTTTTATAAGCAAGGATTTTAATTAGATATTCAATACTTTCTGGTCTTCCCTCTCACATAATGAGAAAGGAGAGAGATGTTAGCTGTTTTCTATTACTGGCTTTCATACGACATGCATGGCAAAGTATTCATGTTTTTTATTCCTCACAGGATAGTCCACTGTTTTCCAGTTCCCTAAGTTCTATTTACATCACATACAACACAGTTACGCTTTCATTATTTGGTCTTTGGTTTTCTTCTGTCCTGAAATGACATACATTATAAACAACTGATCTTCCAAGCCCAGCTGCATAGCTCTGTCTCATTTTCTAAAAATAAATATGTTTAGGCTTTTATATACTTTATCTGAAACATTGGTAAGTGTTTTGATTAAATCTCTGCAGTTAAGTATGCTAACAGGGATTTTTTTTCTTTTTTTCTGACACCATGCTCCTTTATTAGTGACAACAAGTAGCTGCCTTTTCATGCAATATGTTCCATTGATTACCACAAAGCCCAGATTTTAAAAAACGATAATAACATACAAGATGCTGCACAAAAATATTCAAAATTTTTTTAAAGGAAGTGAACAAACCTGTCTTTTGTAGTGATCCTTTTCTGCAGACTTAACAAAAAGCAGACAGATTCTTAATTTAAAGTGTAACACAATCCAAACCTGCCTACCATTCTGTACAGGAACTGTATTCTTCTATGGAAAATCAATAATGACCAAAAATGTGTTTGCAGTTATGAAAGCACACAAGGATTTTTAATAGAGAAAAGCTACTAAAATTATTTATTTATATTGACATTTAACATTGTGAATAAAATGGGCTCTGTCTGACTTCCAGATTCCAGATTCTAGTCCAGTGAATCTAAGTGGTGCATGGTGGATAAATCACATTAGTCAACAGAAAAATAACACTTTGTTTTATTCTTTGCTGATATATTTTTACATCCTTTCCCCTTGCTGTGCTTTCAGAATTTTTGTGCTGAAGACCCCCTTTTAACCCTATCAGAGACTTGAGCTCTCTACAAGGCCTTTCCAGAGATGTCCTAGGAGGTTCATGGACTCAGGTGAAACCCATCATGATGAGTCTAGTCAAGAAGTTTTCTGATTCACCTCACTGTCTATTCCCACCCACACCCAAACATAGCACCTGTGGGCTCCTCAGTACAGAAGAAATATGGAACTCCTGGAACAGGCCCTGTGGAGGCTGAAAAATATTATTAAGGGACTGGAGCATCTCTCTTACAAGGAGAGGCTGAAGGAGTGGGGTCTGTTTGGTGTAGAGAAGAGATCCCTGAGAGAGGACCTCATCCATGTCTATCTGTATGTGAAGGGAGAGTGTCAAGAGGCTCTTTTTGTTTCCAGGCTCTTCCCAGTAGTGCCAAGCAATAGGACAAGAGGCAATGGGCAAAAACTGATGCACAGATAGTACCAACTGAATATGAGGAAGAATTTCTTTACTGTACAGGTGACTGAGCACTAAGACAGATTGCCCAGAGAGCGTGTGGAGTCTCCCTCACTGGATATAATCAAGAACTCTCTGGACACATTCCTGTGCCATATGCTCTGGGATGACCTGAGCAGGGAGGTTGGACCAGATAACCCACTGTGGTCTCTTCCAATCTTAGCCATTCTGTGACTGTGATTATTGGTGCAGAAGAGAATCTTGGGATTCTACAAGGCTTATTTTGGCATGTTTTATGGGAAGAACAAAAGTTGGAGAAAGGAGAGGATCCAGGTAGTTTGTGGAGGAGCAAGCAATGATGGGAAAACAATAAGGGGCTTAAGGGGGACAGTCACATGTAAGCAGGACCTGGTCAGGACACTTGTCTGACCACATGTTTGAACAGTTGGGCTGATCAGTGCAGCCTACCCTGTCTTATGAAACCGCTGGTTTTCTTGGATAGAAGGACTCTGTGTTCTGCATGCATGCATGAGATTTGAGACACAGCTACTGAAGCAGCCATCAGTCTGTGCTGGATACTAGAGAGACCAGAGGACCTGAGAGTTGGCTACTTGCAGGGACCTAGAGATCCAAGCCAAGGACTGATGAAATGGTGCCTCTGAATTGTTTGGCTGAGACCCACCCCTTTGCTTGAGTATGTCTGTGTGAGGCAGGTGGGCCATGAAGTTCCAAGGGCCAGAATCTGGGTAAACTGAATCTGAGGCTGGTTATGCTGAAAACTGCAGCTATTACATGGCTTCTGTGCTATGCAAATTTCCTTCTATTTACCATTGCATTTTTGCAATGTGTGAAAGCTATTCCCTCCACAGTCTGCCCACTGACACTGACACAGATACTGCTAAAGTTAGGACATAGAAAACTTGCTTCCTCTGTTTTGTTTTATATTCTTACATCTTAATGCAAGTTTTTACTTTTATGAAAATTTCTAAATTTAATAAAATATAATGTCCATATTTCTTTCCTTTTCCTTAATCTGTATGAGATTTGAATACAAATTTTGCTCTCACAGCAGGTATTTCTCAATTGCATTGTATTTTTCTGCTCTGTGCTTATTCTCCCTTCTCCTGGTCACTTTACTTTTCTAATAGCTGCAGTCTGATGTTGCTACATACCTCCATTTAAAAGCTCTGTAAGGCTGTTCTTTTGCTGTTGCATTCAATCCTCCAATCAACCTAATTCTTGGTCACACCTCTTTGTTTTATCATCTGCCCAGTGCAACTTTCAACTGCTCTTCAGCTGTCACATACACCCTACCAAATAGTTTTCCTGAAGTCAAATTGCCCGTACTTGATCATTTTTCCTGTAGCTATTTTGAGCTTAATCATATAGAGAAGTGTTTCTTCAGCTTGCCAACCCCCTCAATGAATGCAGTGTTCTCTTATGAATTGCACTTAAAGGTAAGCTATTCCTCAGAAGTTTCATCTAAGTGTTTCTTTCTATGGAGTTATTTTTTCCACATCCTGACATCAAAAGTGTCAAGTAACCTGTCTAGAATTTGTTTTCTATGGGTTTCCTCAAACATTTCTTCTTTGGTACTTGACTTTGCAACTATTTCATGCACTGCAAGGAGTCATTTTGTCGTTTATTCACCAGTCTCATTCTTTGCACTGTTTCCAGTATTTAATTCCATAGGCTGACCATTTCTGGTGTCAGTCTGAATATCAGACATGCCAAAATTGCCTGTCTTGTGCTAGAATGAATGGGGACCTGCTGAGGAACAAGTAAACTAAACAGAATCTGATTGAGACCCTTTTAAAGCATGTGTTAATCTCAGAAGTTCAGCTAAGCAAGGAAATACCTTAGATTTAACTCCTTTATTGTCTTTTAAAGGCCTAGATCATTACTTACCTCACCCTTCATGATGCTATCCAAATAGATTATAATTGACAGTATGGACACATTTACCAGATAATTATAAATAAATATTTTTCTCAAATCATACTCATTTTCCAGTACTGTTGAGAATGTCATTCTTTTTGATCTCTTTATGTGATGCAGTTAAAGAAAGGAAAATTCCACCTCTTATATCTCAACATGTATGTTCCAATCATATAATTTCTTTTCCATGAAATTTAAAGTTCCATAAACTGTGCAGAATTTCATGTTCTAGAAAGATATATGGGAAAGTTAATTTTATATGGTTGGAGGATTTGTGTGATTAACAGACCATGACTATGTGCTTTCATGATCTTTCAAGAACATTCCAGTGAAAATTAAAAAAAATTCTGCACGTTACAAGGCATTAATATTTTCTTTTTCTTTTTGGTTTCTTGGCTGTTTGAATTT
Source organism: Cinclus cinclus (assembly GCF_963662255.1). Taxonomy (NCBI): domain Eukaryota; kingdom Metazoa; phylum Chordata; class Aves; order Passeriformes; family Cinclidae; genus Cinclus; species Cinclus cinclus. The sequence goes on from NC_085048.1 coordinate 30,612,970, forward strand.
TAATTGCACATGCCGCCATTTAAATGAAAAGTACTCTGATATCTCTGTGAGGAAAAAATAATTTTACATTTAGTTAACGTAAATTTACCTCACACTCTAAAGCCACATAACTGCTGTCAGTTCAGTATTAAATGAAGTCAAATGTTTCATCTGTTTACTTCTTACCCTGCTATAGACTCAAAATTCTCTCAACACTTTTATACATGCTTCAGGTAGTTTCTATGACTTGAATCCAATTCTGTACCATGAACTCTGGTCAGCTGGTGAAAATTAAAGATTAGATTTCTCTGCTCCCAGATGAAATATAAACTTCCCTAATTTAAACCAATTTCCTTTGGATTAAAATTGCACATTTAATCTTGTTAAAACTCTACTGGAAAGGGGAAATAAAAAGGGACATGAAAATTTAGGACATTATAATAAATGTGAAGATGATATTTGCAGACATGAGCAAGACATAAGGAGGGTTACACTTTTTTGCCATTTTAAAAAAAGATTTTCAATGGAGAAATTATACAAGGAATTTAAGGACCTTTAGTAGGTCTGAGAAGACATGAGTACACTGAACAGAATTGTAAACCACGCTATCAGCTCACTTCAGTTAATATTATCTCAGTAAGGATATTGCTTGCTGCCCTCAAGCAATCTTTATGGTTCTAGTGTCCAGTTTCCACCTGGCAAACTCTCCCTCATGAATAATTATTATCATTTTGTCATTCTATGACTGTGCTGAATTCAGTCTCCTTTATATTTTACCTTTATTTAGTGCCTCCTCTTGCTGCCCTTGCTTTCACCCTCACCTTCACCTTTTTGTACTATGTCTTCTGCTCCTGTTCTAGTCTCACCAATCTGTTATCTTCATGACTCTTTGCTAGGGACATAAATAGAAGATAAAATTTCTTTTTTCTTTGAATCTGGTAGTATATCCAAACATTCTGTCATGGAGTTCAGGTGGAAGAGGGTATACAAATGATATTTTTAAGAAAAAAAAAATAAAGAAAATTTCTTTCAAAGAGCTGTGAATCATGTCCTCTAAATTACTATGTGTGTGGTCCGCTGCTGCTTAAGCAACAGTGATTCTGGTTGTAAATGGGAATAGTAAGTCTCCTTACTTAATTACTGCATTGATAACATCAAATTAGGGTTTTACTTGCAGGATGGCCTGCAACTAATGCTGAACTGAAAAGCAAATAGGACAGAACACTGCAAAAACTTTCAAATTTGTGTGCTTTTCATTCACTGATAATAGAGTTTATCTAGTGAAAGAGGAGGGGGAACACAAACTGACATTAATTCTTCCCTTAAAGAACATTTTTCAAGTTCATTCCAAGTATTTATAGTTTGAAATCAGTAAAAACTAGAAGTCCTGTTACTGTTACAGAAACCTTTTTTTCAGTCAAGCCAATCAAACTTGATTTGAAACTGAAAATTGAATTATATTTCTTCACAACATTTTTTAAACATTTTGAAAGCGTGTTAGATATTTATTTTTTTAAGGAAAATTGAATATCTTCTGTTTTACATTTTTTCCATCTTATGATAGAAAGACTAGTTCAGGTTATAAAATGAACAAGCTTTATGGTTTGATTAATTCATGTTTCCTTGTGATAACTCTAAAACCCTGTCATACTATCATAATACTCAATCAATGAGAACTGTGTGTCTGAATTAACCATATGTATATAGTTTGTCAGATTACTTTGATAAATCACCCTGCACTTTACCTTATCTGCTTAGTTGTATCAGGAGCTCACAATCACATCTACAAGGGAAAATTAAAACTGTAATTTTTCAATAATGAGTACGTTTCATGATATTCAGGAAAGAAATTATCTACACCACTGAACAGAGCCAGTAGCAGGTATGGTGCGTGGCATTTCAACAGAGAATTACCAACAGATCCCATTTGTGTTATAACATCCAGCTTCTCATAAAGCTAGCCTAAAACAAATGACTGGATTCTGTTTCTTCCATATGCCTCCCTGGTACACACAGCCGTATCCAAGAATGTGCTAAAAGTGACACATTGGGTCTCAGTCACAAAAGGCCCTCCAGACTTGTGCTGGAACACCTTACTAAACATGGGGTTTCTTTTCTAACCCTCATTCTCTCCAGATAATCCTGCTGTTTTATTTCAAGCCTGGTTTATATCAATATAGTCATAATCAAAATTATTGCTTAAATCCGAGAGTTTAAAACATCTGTTAAATATAGTTGTTGGTGCACGACTGCATGAAAGCTGAACTCTTCATGTAATATTTCAGGTAGAGAATCTGAAAACTTATTTCAGTAACAGTCCTAATGCCAACACACACATCATAAAATCTTTCTACTTATTGCTAACAGCAATGGTTTTAGAGAGCAATCTTCCTCTCACTAAATTACTGAATAAAAATATTTTTGGCTTCAGTGATTCTGGTGATTCCAGTTCCTAAATAAAAATGTCCTTCTCTGGACATAAATAGGACAGAGAGAGTGAAAGCAATTTCTGAATTCCAATCCCCAGGTGTGCTGCTGGGAAGGTAAATTCCCCTGAGACTAGACAAGACCATGTGGAAACTGGTGAGGAGAAGGTCCACCTTAGAAATATAATCACACTAGAAATCAATTAATTCTAAAAACAATGAATCCCTGGCAAGCAATCACAAATGGAAACTATGGGAAAAAGTTCTTTTTTTCCCAAATTCCTTCAAAAAAGTAAGTGGCAAGTACCCATTATTGTATAAATAACCATTTGCATGTTTAGAAACCTTTATGAGCATGTACAAAAATTTGTAGCCAAGTCAAGGAGCTTACAGAAGAGAAGAGTGTACTGAGCAGATGATGGGTCCAAGGACTTTCCTAAATCCTTATTTCTTCCCTGAAGTGCAGCCTCCTGTTTACACTGGTGGTTTAGTATTCCTGTTCAGTGGATAGACACAGTCATCTTCAAATATCAATGTACCCTGTCATGAGACAAAAGCCAAGATTCTGCCCGCTGTGCTACCTTGGGGCAGGCTTGTCTCTGCATTCACACACATCAGGCAGAGCTTAGGCAGCCATCTAAGAGTGCCTGCCTTAGCTTTAGATGGCTCAAGTTTAATGAGATGAACCTCAACCCTATTCACAAGTTTGCTAGATTCCAAGAGAACAAAATCTTGCTGAGTTGTTTATTTAAGTCTAATTTGAACTCTTTACTACTGATATCTTGTTTAGTACGACTTCCAAACAGTAAAGCTTCACCATGTGTGTCAATCAGAGAAAAATGTGACTTTAAGATCACAGCAGCTGATGTTAATCAAATATTTTATCATTATATGTTGGATATTTGACTAGCACAGGGAATGGAACACATGGTGTGGCACAAAAGAGAATCTGTAACGCTCAGTTAAAAAGTTTGTTGAAAGTTTGAAATTCTTCTCAGGTTCATAAACTTTTTCAAGCAAACATGAACCAAGAAATGGCTCATGTTTAAGAAACACACAGCCAGTACTCTAAGCAGAAACAAAATGCTGCACAACATGGAAGATGATATGATACGATATATGATGATATGATATGGTATGATATGATATGATATGATATGATATGATATGATATGCACCACTTCTTTTGAATAATAATTCTATTTAACTTCAAGTTTGAACAGTTTATTATTATTAACAATACCAATGTCAGTTTGAATAGTTCATTATTATTACTAATATAAATGTCTGACAATGAAGAGAAACAGAATACTCCCCAAAAAATTTTTCCCATCTTTATCTCCTCTAGGAGGAAGATTTAGAGAAGCAAAAATTAAAATATAAATCAAGAATTATTTGGGCTTTATTTACATATAAGTGCTAAGAAAAAAAACCTCTTTCTATTGATATTTTCTCAAAGACAATTCCCAACATTGTCATCCTACCCATGAAGCTAAATTTAAGTTGAAGCAGCAGATATAAATTGACAACAAAGCCCCCATAAAGGTAAGATCTACTTATATTTGTCATAAGAACGCTGTAAAGAGGAAAAACTATTACAATAATTTTACAGTGATCACAAACCAAACTAAAGATAAAAGAAAAAAAAATGTGGATTTTTTTTTTTTTTTCTCTTTCCATAGATTTTCAGTTTCATTTTACCCAGGACACAGCCAACAAGAAGTTATCTCTTCTGGCACATCGGAGTGTTTTGTGCAGCCATCCATTTGGTCTCTGAGGAAAAACAGGCTTAGTTAATTTTCCATACTTGGATAAAGTTATTTGTGATAACTTAGTTGGGAATGGGAATTGCCTAGCTCTATTTCCACTAGAATGAGGAACTATATCCAATTCCAGATTTCTTGCTGAGGAAATAGGAGAGTCATTTAGTGTTTTTCTATATCACTCAGTTCCAGACTATACCACAGATCTGAGTCAATCCAAGATGCATTAGGAATATGCAAGATGGACAACTCCTTGCTCTATCCCAATTCTAATCTATCTCAACATCACTCCTCACCATTTAGGCAATGGTTAATAAATACACTTTTTGTAACATAGTTACACATGAAAATTTCATACAAAAATTTCCAGATATTGACTGTATATTCTGCATTAGGGACTACTTTTACAGGAAAACAGCAGTGAAGTTCAAAGTTACATGTGCTGTTTGTCACATTATTTGTGTTTTCAAAAGATGTCTTATAATCTATTTTGTTATGTTCCCTTGCATACAGTCCTAGTTTTAATATGTAACCCGATTTGGAATCACACATTTAATGAGGTGGTGAGATTTAGTATTTCCAAACTTTGTATTTCGTTCTTTGCCCAACTTTTTTCAAATGAAAACTGTTTTGTATAATTTTAACTGTATGCATAATTAGCCATTTGCCCAATTCTATATGAAGTTTGCTTTTAAGGAGTCTTCTTCAAGAAAAGTCTAAAGAAGGAATTGGAAACTAAAGATGAGGCACTAATTTTTCTTGTGCACCAAAACAAAGGAATTAGTCATTATATTAACAACAGTATCTTCTTTGTGGTGTTCAAAGAATGCAATATGCTATCCCACATAATTGCAGGCAGTTAGACCAGCTAATCCCTTTCAAAGGCTGGTGAAGTTATAGCCTTAGGCCATGATTCTGCTCTTATTTTCTCAGCTTTTATTCCTATTGCACCAGGCACAGGAGTATAGTGAATGCATAGCAAAAGGAATAAAATAAGCATCACTTATTCCAAATGGCCTTAAAAAAAAAAAAAGAGCATAATCTGGAGTTCCTAGGCTTTAGGAGATGTCTCTACTTCTGTAAAATGCAGTCTCATATAAAAATTTACATACATTAAAAGGTGACTTTGCTTTCAAATTTTGTTCTGTAAAATGGCTATTTTGGCTCTGATTCACTGCATCCCACTCACCCTCCAGCACAAACATGGACACTGCAAGTAAAAATATTTTTTCCAGTTGCTAGGATGGCAAAGACTGCAGGAACTAAAAACTCAGGCTATTTCAGACATACTGTGACTAGCATGATGAAAAGTCTTTTTATTTCCTTTTTCCAAAAATTTTTGCCTCCTGCTTAAGAGTTCAGATGTGGTCACTGAACACCAGATCTTACAGCTCTGAAAAATTTGTTATGATAAAACCTGCATCAAGACATGCATTAGTGAAGAATATATAACAGGACAAAGTATCAGTACAAAATAAATACAAACAGTCATGTAAAGAATAGGAAGAGTTGCCTCTGACAAAATCCCATTCTCTCCTTTCTAAACATGCAGCAGCCAGTCTTCCAACTCTCTCAAATTAGCAAGGTCTTGTAATCATTCAGGAATGCAAGAAGCTCTCTTCTTTAGCTTACATTCTTCTACAGAGGGAGAATCTCATGGAAACACCAGTAATTTTTACATTCAGATGATTGCTTTTCATTAAAGATAGAGTTTATTTAAGACCCATCCATTGATACAATAATTTATAGCTGAAGTTAAACCATGAGACACAATGAAGTTCATTCTAAGACAGAATTCCTGATCTTTTATGAGTTTTGAAATTTTCTGGTCCCAATATCAGTCTCTGTCTTCTGGTATCACCTGGATGAGAAGAAGCATTTGAGGTAAGAGACTTTGTCCTATTTACAGCCCAGTTTTGGGGAATTCAGGCTAGGTTTTTTTAGCAATTCAATACTGTACTAATAAAAAAACCATGGCTATAAGCATTTAGGAGGGAAGAAATAATATTATATTTGTGTCACACATAATGCTGCCCACTCTTGCTTGTCTAAACACAATTTTGTCTCCTCAGAAACATCCTAGACTTCTGACATATCTATGTAGTTACTTTTTAACACTATAGAAGTGATTAATCTGAGAAGATAAAGAGATGGGTATGATGCCTTCACAAGATCTGTTGTACAGATTTTGTTAATATCATTTTTACCCCTACACACTGCTCTCACCAGAAATCTGCTTGTACTGCATAAATGATCCTGGAAAGCAGATCCTGCTGCGAGTAATCAGGCAGAGCTATTTCTACAGTTTTGCCTTTGGTGTTTCCTGTACCTTAGTCCACATGAGATTTTTCTTGTCTTTATGGCAAATATAGCCCTTCAAGTAGACAAAAAAGTTGCTGCCATGGACTTAACCTGAGTTTCTTTATGCCTTATGTTAATCAAATATGTGAAAAGTTATTGTGCTCCTGAATTTCCACTGTAGTTCTCTTTGGTGCAGTTATGCTCTGAAATCAGGCTTTAAATTATTTTTCTGCTTGGTCTGAGCAAATTCTTTCATTTTTTCTAGCAGGGCTTGTTTATCAACCTGTCCTTCTCTTTTTAAACTCTTGTGGTATTGTTTCTGTTTATTGGAATTTTATTTAAATATAGTTTGTAAATACCTGAGATTACTGAATCTCTTGGCTAAGACAAATCCTAGCACCAGCTCAGATGAAATAGCCAAATTAAAAAAAGGATGGGCTCAAGCCAGGTTCAAAGAAATACGATTTTATGACACTCCTGTGTTTTCATTGTGTGTCCTACCTCATGCTTATTGCATAGCCTGTCACACTGAATAATGACTCTGAGCAGTCAAAAACAAAGTGTTTCTCACCTGTGTTTCATTAAGCCAGGGCAAAGATCCATCAGGATGTATTATGTCAGTAGGTTTCATGTACCAGCTATTACTTTTAAATTCTGTCTTTTCACAGGATTTTGTGATGCTTGGTTCCAAATGAGCTCTACAAGAAAAATGTGGCCCTTTGGGAGCTTAGTAGGTTTTTTTGGTACAGTAAACATCATAGAGGAACCCAGAAAAAATTCCCAATACTTATATGACTAAGTATTCAACATTGGGTTTTGTCATTCAGGAAAAAAAGTAAGCTACATTTAACAGGTAGACTTCTAATACTGTCATTTTGAAATAAAGCATGATTTATGTGGAAGGCTTTCATTTTCCTGATATATTACAGTGATACTTTGTGTGATTCATAATGTAAATGTTTGTGTTTCACATCGGCAACATTGGTGTGAAACACATACTGCAAAGAAAATACTTAGCTTCTAAAAGTCCTCCCCTTGACAGCTTTTGTAAGCAAAACCATTTTCTTTCTTATATATACAACATCAGAGACTATCCCCATATTAAAAAAAAACCAAACAAACCCTGTGATTCTTAACAGAATAAACTCTGAGTTTAATTTTATTTTTTAACTTTCAAAATTATATAAACCATAAATATCTCCAGTCTCTTTCAGAGGCTGATAAAACTCTGAAATTCCTTCTCACATTTGTTTCTTCCTCTCTTTCTTCTGGTATATTGGTGATCACTGCTTCTCAGCATGAGATATGTAGTAGGTAGTGAAGGAGGACCACCCCAATTTGCAAACAGCAAAGTTTCTTGTCCTCAGAACCGTAAAGTTTCAGTTGGAGAAATGTGGTGACAAAATCATTTCCTATTCATTCTGACAGGAATATTTCCAATATTTCACAAGTTGCAAAATAAAAGAAAATTTCAGCACTGGATAAAACATCAGAAAATATGGCATGTGTTCCCAAGAGACGTTCTCTCTTAATTGTGTTGTATCTTAAAAGGAAATACAGAAATCATAAAGGATTCAAAACATTTTCCTGGAAACAGTCATATCAGAAGAGCAGAGCAGTTGTGGAGACATTTTATCAGGAGTAGACAGTGGAACATTGCACCACTTTCAACCACACTTTTCAACAAGACCCATAGACTGATGGGGGATAATGGGTCCAATTCCTAAAATGTCTTTTTTTTTTTCCCCCTCATGGGTCTTTCCTGTTACGGCTGGCGTTAAGAAACATGGTTTTCACAGACAATAAAATGTGGTGAAAGGCAGGTTTTTTTTTTTTTTCCAAGATGCAGACAGTACCTCCACAAAGATAACCCTGTGTCACCTAGATATGTCTACCTAAATAAGCGACTTCCTGTTCCATGTGAAATCAGAGAAGGCTGAAGACACTCTGTACTAATAAAAAGCAGAATAATCAAGAAGGTAGCCAAGAAACCTCTTTTTCCACCTTAAAGCATGGGTAGGTTATTGCCAGTGCAGAGAATAGGATCACTTTAAATTGGATACCATATAAAAGCCCACAGATCTATCTCATAAGATCATTTTAAAAGAGAATTTTTTTTCTGTTCAGGCAGAATATAAAATGAAACTTGAAATTTCAATTGCAGTGAATGAATGATTCAAGATTTATTCAGTCTTGCATAAAGGGTAAATTCATCTATCTGTTCTTTCTTAGACTCATTAAGAAAAGGAACTAAAAACTCATTCGTTTAACTGAAGTATGATAAATTGACTTCAAATAGTAGAACAAATTTTTTTTAAGAAGGACCTGAGAAAATTACATGGTGATGTGAAAATATTTATTTAACCTCCTTTGAATCTGTTTTCACTTAACTTTTAAGCCACACCAGCAGACTGTGCATGGCATTCCCATCAGAAAATCAACATGTTTTCTTTAAGACAAAAAGGAATGAGACACAAATATGCAAATAACAGAAGGCAAAACATGGCTTGGTATATTATTTTAATAACAAGACATTCCAGTGATGAGAAGGAAGAAACAAAGACTAATTGATAGTGCTATTTTCATTTGCTGTGTTCAACAAAGGAGTTGAGATGTGGACAAGAAGCAATAGCCAAAGCAAGAAAGAAAGCAAGAAATTTCACCAAGTGAATAAGCAACAGAGGTGGCTCTGGCATTCAGATCTTCTAGTAGAAGGGTTTATGTACATCCAAAGAGGGCATCTGTTCATTAAGAATACCACGGATCCATCAGTTATGATTCTTATTATGCATTGCTTATTGACATTTTTTTCCTCTAGTTTATGTCTCGGAAACCAGTACTAGTGGGCAGACCAGAATATTTCAAATAGAAGTACTCCAAGAACACCGATGACAAACTTAGGAAAGGGAATATGGTTTGTAGAAAGAGGACATTAGGTCTGTGTCAAACAGAATTTTAATCTTCAGTAACACTGAAGACATAGTCCTGCAATTACATTTTTTAATAAACAAAAGTCAAAACTAGTACTTCTTTAATTTAGACACTAAATTCTCAGCTATGTCCCAAAAAGGAATCCTGATGCCTATTTTACTGTATTTGTTGCCTTTCAGACCAGCTAATATTTTTTCCAGGGTCAGATGACCTCCTCCCAGGCTAAACCTCTTGTCTTGCTCATGTTCAGAAAAGCTTTGTTTTATGGAATAAATGAGAGGGTGTCTCTGAAGTCTAAGTTTAGGTATCTCTCTAATAGAGATCTAAGAAGCTGGAAAAGTTAGTTCTGATCACAACCAACACTTGCTTTCCACTCTATTATTAAAGTACTTCAAATAAGATTTCTTAACCTGAGGAACTTCAATAATTTTCCACAAGGTACTCTAGAAACAGTCTTCTCTGCTCGTATTAAAGCAGGGCAATTCTCCAATCAAACACACACAAGTGCCATGGTGAAAAAGATCCTCAGTTTAATAAAGAGATCAGTGTGTTGGGCAGTACTCTGTCTCCAAACAATGTTTAGGAGGAGAATTAGTGTTCTGAAATGAAACTAATTCTGCAAATATTTAAAGATTATTAGTTCACTGGGGGCTTGTTCAATGTTTTACAACGTGGGCTCCCAGCATCTACAGGGAAGTAAGATTTCTTAATTGTATTATCTCTAACAAATAGCATTTTAAATGATGCTTCATAGAATCTGAACACCTTTCACACTGACATGATAACAAATCAGCACCTGCTGGTGCAAAACAGCCAACATGGAAGTGTGGTGTAATGGGGTTTCAGAAAAGGGAGCAGGATTGGTGAAGCAAGGTGCTGGTGAATAACTGTGAAAGGGAAGAAAACTAACAGTGGGGTGGTGAGTAGGTCAGCTGGAGATGGGCAAGGTTAAAAAGTCAAAATCTCAGCAAATCTACTGCAGCCACCATAGACATAAAGTACTGGTAAATGAAATAAGGTTAAACTAGTTGAATTATGTGTGACTTACAGTCTGATGCAATAATAAGCATGTTGTGAGCTAGTTTATTAAATTTAGTTTTAGGAAATTAATTTAAAATTTTAATCATAAATTCAAATATACTTCCAAAATGTCCAGGATTAATGCCAAGAAAGAGATTATTTTCTACCAAGTGTCTAAAATCCAGACAGGAAGTGAAAATACCTTCCAGAATACTTCCAGGCTGAAAGGCAAAGTGCCAGCATGAAAATCAGGTCAATACTGGTTTTCACGTAGCTCATCATCATTCCCACTTCCACTCCTCCCTCTGATGTGCTCATATCTTTCCAGAAAGGAATACAATTTAAAAATCTAGTGTAAAACTGCAAGTAAAAAAAATACCTGTTTCTGTACTGAGCACTAACTAGATCACATACCATTGGTATGGTATTAGTTGCCTTTAGAGTCCCATATGTTAAATATATAAATATAAATAATAAATGTTAAAATATTCCATGCAGATAATCAAGATAAGCATAAACAAGCAGAGTAACTCAAGAACATTGTTAAAAAAGGAGATAATGTTTGTACGCAGTTTGAAAAAAATTGCTATTTAGAATACTGGACAAGATCCCAAGCTAAATTAGGAAAAAAAGCAGTAGAGGTTTTAGTTCCAGAAAACTCCTAGAATGTCTCAGGTCTTTCCTGAGGCAACACATGCTTGCACAATGCTATTCCCCCATCCTTCTCCCTCCCCTACCCTAGTGACATCATGGACTTTCTACCATGCAGAGCAACCAAGGACCAGCGAGCTCCAATTCAGGCCTCTGTTTAAAGTGAAGGCTTGTGTGGAAAGGTGTTACTGATGAGGGAATTAGGGTCAACTGGCCAAGATCACTGGTGCCAGAAGTAGCCAAGAGAGGTTATCCCATCAGGGTAAGAGGCAATCACAGAAAGGGTATTAATCTCTGATACCTGACTTTTATCCTTCTGGGTTACACCCGTGGGACTGGTGGCATTTATACTGGCACATGTGGGAAGACAGTGACACTGAGCAGCATCAGAATTGATTTCTCAGTCTTTTTGCCTGTGCTGCAAGCCTGACAATAATGCTGGCTGCAGCAGCAACCACTGCCAGTAGGCAGACTGGAGTATATATAGAAGTCTTGGAATAGCAACAGCATCCATCTCTCTTCACACTTGACTGCCCTTTAGTCTTCACCGATGACTAAGCAGGAGGGAGCTGAAACATGATGAATTTAAATTCAATTTAAATTTTAGAATTTAAATTTTGTTTCCAGTGCTGCAGAGATCAGAGCTGCTCTGAGCTGCTCTGTTGACAAGACAGCTGTCTGTGGGACTGCCTGGTGACTAGAGACCAGATGATGTTCTCTTTTATTGCATTTGCCAAATGCAAAGTGAAAACTAAGAGAATTCTATTTTTAAGAGGATTTACTGCAATTATACCACAATGAATTTGGTTGGGAAATGTTATTTAATACTGCAGAAGGGCTTTAAACTCTGTAAAACCATGGTAATAATGGAAACAACGAAGATTTTGAACCAATGTGGTCTAGTTGAAGGTGTTCCTGCCCGTGACAGGTTGGAGTTGATGATCCTTAAAGTCCCTTCCAACACAAACCATTCTGACTCTATGAATATTCCCATTCTCTTTGGAACTGAAACTTACTCCCAAACAGTTTCAGAGTTCAGCCATACTGACCTTCACTTGTATAAGTCATTCCAGGCAGTACTACCTGTAATGTGTGTGACTTCTAGGTGTCTGTTCCAAATTTATTTTTATTTTCTGAATAGCCTGAGACAGTGTCTTTTCATATTAAAATAGCAGCTAAAGCAGGTTTTGCATATATTTAGACAGCTAAATATATTTACATATATTTCTAACAGCTTAATCCTGTGCAGTTCTGGAGGTTCTTTGAACTGGTTTACTTTGGAGAACTGAGAAAAAGTAATGTCTCTGAAATCAGGAGATGATCATCTGAAATAGTTACCGGAAGAATACATATAAAACTCTTTCCTTTTAACTGACAAAAAAAGCCCAAACAAAACCAAAAACAAAACAGCGTGATGTAAATATTAATTACTTTATCCCATAAAAATTGATCCAAATACAAAAATTTCCACTGTCTGTTCCTATAACTTTGTGTCTCTTGTGCAATTATTTGAAGGCAGTTTTTTTTTAATTTTAGCTTTGCATAAAACCACACATTATTTTGTACAGCAGGAAAAGCATTCTTCCAAATAAAGTGTTATATTTGCAAATTTGAACATTGTATTTTTTTTAAATGCTGATGTCAATTTTACTCAATCATCCTTAATTTATCCTGTCATATATGTGTGCAGTGTCTTCTGTCTAGTCCCCATTACCAGCAACTTGCCCAAAATCTCCTGAAAGTTTTGCAGCAGGAAGTTTGTGAGAGGAGGCCAGCAGGGTCAAGAAGCCACTGTGAAGATTGAGGCAATGGAAGGAAGCCTTCACTTGGTCTTCTGGAGGTCAGCAATTGAACAACATTGCCCTGAAAAGAAGTTGCTGTGGTTGAAGAAAAAGATTTTCTGATTCATAGTGTTCCTTCCAGATCTCATTAGATCCCACATATTTGTGATGCCAGTTATAATCCAAGAGTTGCGTCCTTAAAGAAGGGTAGAAACAAAGCAACCTTTTACAAAGTGAGCACATTGTCAATGTCTTATTTTTGCATTTATGTGTGGCTGTGAATGCAAACTGGTTAGAAATAGTCCTTTGGTCTGTTTGCTGGGACACACAATGTGCTGGACACACAAGTGAGACTAGAATTAGGAATTATGGTCCTTTACAGGGCACATTTCTTTCCTGAATCTGCTTGCCTGCTTGAAGAAAAGCTATATCAGCATATTGAAGGGTTTTAAATGTTCAGAAATAATATTAATTGCTAAAAACACAGAGTAATAAGACCTATAAATCCCAGGATGTTCCAGAATATATTTCCGTCTTCCAGATGAGCAGAGCAGAAAGAGAGCTTCCGAGAAGTGGGGTCCAACCTGTCCCACATATTGATGCAGTGCTTCAGAATTAAACTAATGGTTGTTTTCAGTGGACATATTGTACCATCCCCAGTTTGCCTTTATCCCTAGGTTACAGCTTTTACAATCTTTGTATGATACCTCTTTCAAGCTTAATCAGTATCCAGCAATTTTTCCCAGTAACCACTAGCACATTGTTTATTTTTCCAAATATTTGTCCACAATATTTAAATTGCTTTCAGACTTTCAGCCTATGTTTTCAGAGCTAGGATACTGGGTTTTTTCCTAGATGAACTAAGAAACTCCAAGCGCACTTTTTTCCTCCTTCCCTTCCATTCCTCTGCTCCTGGCTAGAAATGGAAGCACACACCAGGTCTTTCTACAAAGCACTGCCTGAAGGTTTAGAAGGTGACAGGCCATGCAGCTCAGCTTCTATGGTTTAACAGGTTAAGTATCCCTTTCTCCATTATTTATGGTGAAAGCCAGAAATAATTAGCAAGAAATAAAGAAAGAATTTCTAAACCGGCTGCTTAGACCTCACAAATTAGTCCAGCATTAAGCTGGCATGCAGGTTATGTTTATTAGGAGTCTCTCTGTCCACCCCAGCTGGCAACTGTCCTTCCATCTAAGTGATTTTTGCCTAAGCACCACTCGGCTCCAAAGATGGGATGTCTTCACTGCCAAGACCAACTCCCATCCTATGGAGTCTCCCATATAGCAATTTGACACCTTATTTGTCCACATGCTATAGACAAGGTGCCAAAGGGTACTGTCATGAAGGTAAAACTCACTTTCAAGAGAACTTTCACTTAACAAGCTTGACTATAGTCCTGGATAAAGTCTAATGTGGGAAAGAAACAGTTTTGTATATATTTCCCCTATTGGGTTTAGGAAAATCCTGGCATTTTAAATGTTGCCACACAGCTTGCCACAATCACTAACATGCCAGAAGCAATTACAGGATCTCTTAACAAAAGGAAAAGAAGAAAACCCCTGAATGTTCTCACATTCTGACCATTTCTTCTATGTCATCAGTAGCCCCAACTATTATTTTCTTTGTGTTAGAGCAGTTTTTTCCATTCTTTCCTTACCTGTTTCTAATACAGACCACAGTCCAGATTTTTCCTAAGGACCATCCAGTCTAGCCTTTTTCTATAAAATCTGGCTGTAATTTATTTATTCCTCTCCTAAGTCCTCATTTCCTCCCCTTTCCCACTACTGCATTGTGCAAAAGATGATGTAACATGACTATTCTTAACCTCAGCTATGTCTGTGTCACTGTTCTTTTTTCATGCTAAGGGACTTAGCTATGTATGTTAGCTTTTTCCAGACATAAGTCTATTTCCTTTCCTTCTTCTCCCCCCTTGTATTTTCTCAGAAACTAGGAATGTGACCTAAATGCCTTCTTTTTTCTTGTCCTTACTGAACTGTTGCCACATTAAACTATTTGGTATTATAGGTCTTACAGTAAGCCACAGGAGCTCACTGAAAAATAGCTTTGTTCAGTACAAACACAGCTCCTTCTCCAAGAGGCTTTAACTGCTGTATAGACAAGAGACAGAGGGCAAGAAAAAGGACAGGACATGCAGAAGACTGAGCTCAGTGATGGTGTGGAAAAGACCCTTAACTCCTTTTCTTCACTAAATCCAGATATATCTTCATTAGAAAGAGAATTGGTTACAAGAAAAAGGAAGACATGACAAGAGAAGACAAGGCAAAGAGGAGGCAAGGCAAAGCAAGGAAGATATCTTCAGGTGAAAAGTTTATGCTGGGGATTTCATTCCAAGGAATTTGCTGGGATTATACAGACACTGAATCTCGGAATAGGTACAACAGTCCCTTTCAAGACTAAAAATATCTTCTAAGCTGTAGATTGGAGTTTCAGACATGTATGCTTGTGCTGCTTCCATGCTGATGTAATGGTGGTAATCTTTTTTCAAGAAGGATTTGATCTACAAGGGATACAAAGATCAGCTGAATTTTGCTTTAGAAACTTTGCATGCTTCTAAACTGCAGTCTGACTTCTAGCAGCAGTGCTGATGTTCAGTATGGGGTGGTAACAGATGTTGTTTAGGAGATGATAATGAGTGCAAAGGGGTTGTGAAGTAGCCAGCCCAACACTCTGTGCTAGTAAATCAAGAATACTGGTCTCACACACTTACTGAAGTTTCTGCAGGTATTTTCTCTGCATTGCTATAAATCTTCACCAAATTTACCAAACCAAAATCATCAACTGATTTGACAAAAGTGCATAACAAATTGTTATTGAGGTGGTCATGATTGACTGCAAATCAGCACTACATGTTTTATTTCTTCTCCAAGTTTCCCTCCAAATGCCTGAGTACTCCTGGCTTGTGGACATCTCAGAGCACCTAACGGAGGGGAAAAGCACAGATTCTCTTCCTAGCCAAGCACAGCCCTCCCTTCTTGGTTACAGACTCAAGAGAAGTGCAGAAGCACATGTTTTGTAACAGGATATGATCAGTCCCATGAAAAACAACGCTGCTTATAGCTAATTATTGTTTCAGGTTCTTTGCTGAACCAAGTGCTGAACCAAGTACTAAGCCAAGGATTTGTCAGTTCAAATATCTAAGCTGATCTCCAATACCAAAATGTCTCAGAAAATAAGAAATGTCTTCCCAGCAAAGACAGTGATTGACCGCACAAAGTCAAATTTTAAGTGTAGTCAAGAGAGTGCAAGAAGGCAACCCACAGAAGAATGTGACCTGCTATAGATGAAGTTAAAACAAGTTTTGAACTGATATATGAACTAAAACATAATTTCCTTTTTTTCTAAAGCTCTACTTTGATTTTCTATTTATAATACAAAATTCATTGATCTTTTATAAAATTGTTATAACTTTTAGAGTGAAATGCTATTTTTGCTATTTTAGTTTATCACTCTGTGTGTGTGCCAAAACTAAACTGTGTAATCAATGAAATAGAAGTCCTCTGCAACAGCAAATAAACAAAAATAAGTAAATAAAATAATTAGTCAAATAAATAAAAGCAACAATGACAGTTAAATGAGCAATCTGAAGCCATTCCAATTATTAATCACACTAAAATTTTACCAAACACAAATGTTTAAAGAGTAGACCCATTTTATAAAGGAACCCAACTGCCAAAGCTGATGACAGAAATGAAACAAATGAAGTTGGAATGGAATAGTGTGCATTTAATCTTTCCAAGAGAAAAATCATCTAATGTACAGTTGGCATTTCCCCAGCCATGAAGTATCTGTGCTGTCCTCAGGCCAATAGAGTGATTTTCCCAACAAACACAGTATCTAAGTAAACATGTTCTTATGAACTGAACCTTCAACTTCAGTGTTTCATTATCAGTAACGGGAAAGTTCAAGATGACTATGGTTAATATGGAATAGTTTAACTCAGCCAGTATAACAAGATTGGGGTCTGCTGTCAGGAATACGGGGAGAGAAAGATGAGACAAAAATTGAATCATCCACAACACTTCTGTGAGGTTTACCTTGTAGACAAATAAACATACTCCAATATAACATACCTATCTGTTTGCCACAAGCCAGACAATGAAAACATAAGAGAGCATGGAACTAAAGGAGAAATAGGGGATATATTTTAAAATTTATATATGGATCTGAAAACAAAACTCCTCAAGATTAAGCCATCTGTTCTATTGGGATTTCAGTGTCTGAACATAGCTTCCTGGAGAACTTTCTCCACAGCTTTTTACAGGGTTAAGCTGGCTGGTCTGCAGTCCCTGATTTCTCCTTCCTTGAGGATGATTCACCGGTGTTGGAAGGTGGGTGCAGCTCCTTCCTTGCTGTTGCTCTGTGGCAATGGAGTCCAGCTTTGTAAGTTCCTCAGCCTGTTCACCACGCTGCACTCCACCTGGTCCCACAGACTTACACATGTTCAGTTTATTCAGGCTGTGCCAGGACTAATCACCTTTACCATGAGTAGTGCTTCTCTCCCCCCAGATTTGCTGCCAGGAACAGAGGTCTGGCAGATCCAAGATTAGCTCCAGTGTCTAACATTCATTCCTGTAGCTGCATTTCCTTTCCAGTCCTCAGCAGCAGAGCAACCTTTGTCAGTGTATATAAAAGACATGTCTTCCTATCCTGTAAGGTCATAGGATCCTCTCTTCCCTTTGTCCACTATGTATCTTCTCTCTCCTATTGTGTCTTTAGCTTATGGGACCTATTCTGCCAAAAGATCTAGTTTGTGTTAGATGTGATATATGAGTATCAACCTCAGTGTCAGTAACTGGAAAGCTATTCAAAACACAGTAAATACCTCACAGTGGGGATGCCTCAGGCATTGTTTCTAGACAGACATTTATTTTGAATGCTATATTCTGACCTATTAAAATTAATATTCAGGTGTTAAAGTAGCATCTTGTATTCATTCTCCAAGTAGTATTTTGCCTATTCATTTTTACGAAGTTAATATTCAGTTCTTTTGAGATTAAAATTTGTAGTTCATTACAGAAAACCAAGGGAAAAAATCCATCGTAATTTCA
The DNA here is from genome assembly GCF_963662255.1 of Cinclus cinclus. Classification (NCBI taxonomy): domain Eukaryota; kingdom Metazoa; phylum Chordata; class Aves; order Passeriformes; family Cinclidae; genus Cinclus; species Cinclus cinclus. Next base: position 30,630,891 of record NC_085048.1, read on the forward strand.
TGCAGAAATTAAATAAAATGTTTTCTCTTCAAGAATCATTACTAATTTTCTGATGCTGCTAACACAGCAGAAAACTATCTGTAACTAGGGATGTATGTGATTATGTCAAACTGCCCATTCTGAAAAAGTGAATCCTACTGCATGAATGTTGCAACTAATCCTGTAATTTGCCTTAAGAAAAATGGAACAATCTGGAGAGGATGAGGGAGAGGAATAAATAATTCACATAAAAAACACTGCAGCCACTGAAAGATCAAAATACTCTACTATGAAAGATTATAGTGACAGAAGTTCTGGTTAACAAAACTAAGGAGAGTACCTTTCTGTTGCAGTCTTAAGGTTTCATGCTCAGTGAAAACTGTTCCTTAACCACAGCTGAGATGTAATAGCAGAGTTGTCAAGAGTGACTTCGAGTCAAGGAGTCTTTGCTGGCCATGTCAAGTAGCCAAGAGTAGGCAGTTTGAGATAACTCAATGTCTGGGCATTATTACTCCTGGATGAAATGAAGCAATGATTTACCTAAAAAAGATGACAGCAGTATTAATTTAGTAAGATTTCAGTTATGAGAAGAGAACACAGCATTAACTCACTATCAGCATACCTGAACCCTGAAGTGGTCACTTTTAGCAATTGTGAAGTAACTGTTGATAACTGACAAAGCACCTGTGTTTAACGAGGAGAGTTTTAAAAAAAGGCATGTTCACGCATGTCCCATGGGGTAACCCATAAACCACAATTCAAAGGACAATGAAAATAGTTTATTCTGGGTAGGAGGCCAGTGTAGTTAAAAGGAGATTCTGAAAGCCTGTTGAAAAAGAATGAAAGCTAATATTGAGAGGGCTGGAGTACATTTACATGTCCATCTAGGTATTTCTGGCAGAAAAAAAAAAAACCCAACAAAACTCAGTGCAACATATCTAACATATATTTGATGCTGTATGTGGAAAGAGGCAGAGGGCTATATGTATCCCAGATGCTGTTGCTGCTGTAACAGCAAGTTTGCCATGTGTGGCAAGGAAAGATTTAAAGGAACATCTGTTGAAATTATACATTTGCAAATCAACAGGCCCAAATAACTGGCACCCAAGAGCCCCAGGAAAACCAGCTGGCAACTTTCAGAAGCCTGTATGGGAAACTGAAGAAATTCCAGGTGATTAGATAACTACAGATGTAGTTCCAAGATTTAAACAGCATAAAGTGAATAATCCTGTGAATTGCAAATCGGTTAGCTTAACTTGTAGAAGGGCTAAAATAAATAAATTTAAATAGATTCATGGATACATGTAAATAAAGGTGAATCCTGGAATTTAAATTAGCCAGCTTTGTCCAAAAAACAAAGGTCTTGTCAGAAATAAACTTGGGGCCTTATTGACACCAATACAAATCTGGTTTCCAAAAGAACTGGCATAGTATATTTGGAAGACAGTACATTCCAATGGTTTTCAGTCAGAACTTGACTTATTACTTTATGATATTTTCAATATTGCATTATACACTAACAGCAGGATAAAAATTAAATTACTTGAAAACTGTCTTGTTGACACAGCTCAACATGCAATTTTAAAAGCTAATATGTAAAAGAGAAAGGATTAATAATATGAAAAGTTCTTGGACCAGTGTTAGCAAGTAATTTTAGCTTATAAAATCTTTCTGGTTAAAAATTTAGAAAAAATCTTCATGGTAGTAAGTACTGAGAACAAGGAACTGATATAAAGCATTCTAGATCATTTTCTAAAATTGTTAGAAGAAAACCAGATGTGTTCAATAAAACTAAACAAGAAGTATTACCTCTGGGAACATACCATGTGAGCTACGGAGTGGGGTGCTTTGATTTCAAAGCAGGAAAAGATGATGTAAACTCAGATGTATGGGACCACTGCACAGGAAGTGCTCGGTGCACCTCCCACCAATAAATCAGGATGGGAGCAGTTTGTTGATTTTCTAATCATACATAAATACCAGTCATCAGTGAACTATTTATCAGCGTCAGTTATGCAGTACAAACCTCAGAGCTTCATGTGGAGGTGTCCCTGCTCCAGCTGTGCTGGAGCCCTTGCAGCTGCCAGCACCCACTGAGCAGCCCTGGGGGCAGGTGCCCCATACCCACCCCAAGGACGGGTTCCCCCACACCACCCCCAGGTCACCCCCCCTGTGCTGTGAGTCCTTGGCTGGGTAAAGGCAGTCTCTGCCCCACAGGCAGGACTGGGGATGCTGTGGGACAGTGCTTGGCTATGCTAACCATCTCTGCTCGTCCTCCCTCTCCAAAGCCTCTGCCAACACTCCCTTCCAGGCTTTAATGTTCTTGCAGTGTTGGTTCGTGGTGCCTTTTCTTCTTTTCAAAGTCACTAAACCTCACTGAATACTCTCTCATTGGCTTATTTTCATCCTTTTCTTTAACATTATCTGTTTAGTGTGTTCCTGTCATTCTGGGTGTCCTGTTCCCTTTCTGTCTGGGTGTCCCATCACAGACACTATTACCCTCCCTGTTGTTTTCAGGGCATTTTGACACGGATTTTGTTAGGAATTTCAAGAGTAGTGTAAAAATGGTGTAAAAGAACTGCAAAGGAGATTTCATCAGTTGTGCTTAAGGCAGAGGGATGGCAGATGTGGATTAAACACTGAAAGAGTTTTCCAAAGGTCTTAGCAGATATACATTTGGTTGAAATTTTTCAGGAAAAATAAGTGTTGTGTTTCAAAATGCATACTTTGTTTTCTGTCTGCATCAGGGAAGGCAGGGTTGGGATAGCTGGCTAGGGCAACCTAGCTCTACAATATAGCATTCATGACTTTAGAACACAATATTTATAAATAAATTAAGCTCAGAGAGCTAGTAACAATTGCATAAAATGATATATCAATGAGGAGAATTTTGATTAAAATTTTTATCTCACTGTACATCATCAGACATTGATCACTGAGTGCTAATCCTAAAGTTGAGGACTACAGAATCTTGAGAAAGTTGGATCAATGTCCAACTGTGCCCACAGAAGCCTACCAGGTGCCTGACTGAAGTATGCAGCACAAAATTTATATTGATCACAGCTTCTCTTATTTTTTTGGAGACAACTTCTTTCCTTAGCAAACTTTCCCCTCCTTCTGTAGCCTTTCACTGATCATCTGAAATCTCATATGTGACTCACTGATACAATTTGTATTGGTCTCACCTTCTTTGTCATTAGTAGTGAAATAAAATTTAAGAAGCTTTGGAGATTTTCTTATTGATTGATATTAATTAATGATATTAAATTTTGCAAAAAATTCTACAAAAGCATTAAAAAGCCTTACAATCAGAAAATATTTTAAAATATTAATGAAAAATAGGCTCTATTTCTGATGTCACAATTAAAAAAAAAGGATATTAGAAAGCCTGGAATCTAAATCAGAAAAAGAAACTGGTTTCACTTAAATAAGGACAGATGGTCACAGTGAGCACTGTTTTGTAAGAAATGCTTTGCCAAAAAATAGTGATAAAATACTGTTTACTCTATGATAGTGGGTGGCTTTTTATTAATTCTGTGAAAGCATATCCTCATTTGAGAAATTACCAACAGACAATTAAAAATTAGAAGCCTTGCATCAGTCTCAAAATCATGTGACATAAATAGCAATATTCATTATTAACTCTGTAATATTATTTTGCATTTGAGTAACAAGGCTTGAACTGGGAAATGTTAGGAAGAAACCAGAGATCTCATGAGCTGTATGAATATAGTGAATTGTAACAGGAAGGGGAATTGCAGCAGATAATAGACAATAAAAATCAGGATAACTAAACAGCAGAGTAAACAAAGTATTTGAAAGCATAAGGAAAAAATCAGTTTTTAGAAGTCAATAAGCAATGCTGGAGTGAATTGGTATAAATTTCTGACTTTCAGTCTTACACCTTTAGCTGAGTTTAGATAGTATATACTTTAAAATATTTCCTTTAAATCTTTTTCTGGAGAAAAATTGACATGACTAGCAATTCTGTATTAGGTAAAAATATCTGTGAAGATATATGATAAGTCTACAGAAGCCTAGTGATTTGAAAATCTTTAATCTTAGAAAATAGAACTTCAGAGCCATCATTGAAATATTTCACATCAGAATTATCATCTGTGGAATTCCTCCCATTAAATCCCAAAACCATAGACAAGCAACTGATGGCACATTTCTTCCCATTCACTTACCTTTCACTGTAAATCATTGCAGTTTTCCCTTATTCTAAATTTCTGTTTAAGATTCACTTAACTATATTTTGCTCAACCAATCAATCATCAGTATGCCATCACATTCCTCATTTATTACCCTATAAATTCCCCTTTAATCTCTTTCTTCAGATGTTCATTCTTTGTATACCCCTGTCTCTTTTTAAAAGAATGGCTTCTCACCCAAAGCCAATTTTTGCAGGGGTTTTTTTGTTTGATTTTTGGTTTGGTTTGTGGTTTGTATTTTTTTTTTGGTATTTTTTTTAGGATAAAATGGAAAAGGCTTCAGGTTTCAATAATTTTTTTTCTATTCTAATTTTAAGAATTCAGTTGTTTGTGCTATATGTTATGCTACAATCTATAACAGAGTTCCCTGAAAAAAAATTACTTTAGAGATGTTTAGAGATGTTGGCAGATTTTTAGTACCTTTCTCTGCAGTGTACATAAGAGGAAAATTAAGTCTGCTTCCACTCTGCTGTGGAGTCCCAACACCGGATCCTATTAGCTGACATTAACAATCAGGAATCTAAGAGATATTGATGGTAGGAGGCCTGCATCCATTCAATCTCCCCAGAAGACCTCAAAGCCACTTAATAACTATTCCAGATGGTTTTCCTCCTCTGCAATGCTCTTTATTTCAATATAGGAGACAATATAACTGCAATTCAAATTCAACAAAATCCAGCAGCTGCCCTGATCTCCTGTACTACGTGATCTGAAGAGGCTTGCTGTGGGTGGCTCACGTGGAGAGCACAAACAGCCTTGGACTTTGTGTCTCTGTGGTGGTTTGAAAAAATGGCTGAGAATTAAACTATAAATAAGCTGCTCCTCCTTCCCTCCAGCCCCCCTTCCAAGAGGCAGAGACTATGGGTTGAGAAAATCATTTGCTGAAAACAAACAATGGAATGAGAAGCAGACAGTAACTGCAACAATATTAACAACAAAAGTATACAAAAGAGAAGGTGCCTTATACAAAAAAGTTATTCTCCACCTCAGTTTTCTGCGGCCACAAAGACAAAGACAAAATGGTGGACGGTCTCCCTAGCTTCTCTGCCCTTGAAGAAGATGAAGACTGATGAACAAACTCCCCAAAACTGTAATTGTCTGAGTTGCATTACTCTCTTTGAGACCCGCTGGGCTCGGCTGTGGTTGGCAGGATTCAGCTTGGCTCACCTCCACCACTCCACTCCCTGCAGTTTCTTCCCACCACAGTGTTGCAGCACACACACAACCCTGGGCTCAGCTGTGTTTGCCACTGGAGTTGAGTTATTCCTGAAGACAGGAAGGGATGGGCAGTGGTGGAAGAGGTGCACACTGTTGGTCCCAGCAAGGTCCCCGAGAGAGAAACTAAACAAAATGGCACTTTTTCCAGGGTGAATTCACCTGTACTTCACCCTGAAGCCATGCCACCAGGGATGATTTTAGTGGTATAGAATAGCAACCCATAACCACTACCACATGGATACAGGCTCTGCCCCCTACGTAATGCTCGCCAGCAAAATTAGCACAGTCACCTCCCAAGTCACTTCTACCCAAGAGAAGCAGGCAGTCAAGCCATTTTTGAGGAAACAGACTCAGGTTGCACAAGGCCACATTTAGATTGGATGTCAGTAAGAAATATTCTCCCCTGAAAGGTCTGCCAAGCATTGAAACAGGCTGTCCAGAGAAGTGTTGGAATCACCATCATGGGAAGTGTTAAAAAAGTGTGTAGATGTGGTGCTTAGTGACATGGTTCAATGGTGGAGTTGGCAGTGTTAGGTTAATTGTTGGACTCAATTAGAGGTCTTTTCCAACCTTCGAGAGTCTAAGATTCTATAAATATACTAGGAAAAGACAAGGATATCTAAACAGCAACATTTCACCTTCCCACCCAGACAGGGGTTGCAATTTTGTGTCAGAGAGAGAAGTATTCCAGGCAGGATTACATCATCCTGTGGAAATGAGATGCCCAGGAATTGGTCCAAAACATCTGTCTATCCTCAACAGTATCCCCAAGGTCATAAAAGAGTTCACAAACTGCAGCAGGGCAATAGGCAGGATATGTGTTGTCTGGCAAACAGCACATATTGCTGCTTGAATCACAAGGATGCTCAGTCAAACTCCAAGTCTCTGTTAAACATCAAAAGAGTTTCTTACACAGCAATAGATTGGACAGGCTGAGTAGCTGATACCAGTTTCAGGAACCCAGGTGGCTTCAGTACCACCAATGCAACTTCATTTCATTGTGAACATCTTTATATACGAGCACATTTCATTTTTAAGTGCTTAGTTAAAACATTCCTGGCAGATACCTGTTTAAACAATCTTTAAAAGCCTGTAACAATGTAGACAAGTATTACACGACCTTTTTAGGCAATCTGTCTTGGTATTTCACTATTCTTAGAAAGTTTTTCCAAAAGTCTAGCCTGAGTCTCTTTTGCTGTATTGTAAGGCAATTATTTTTAACACAATAATGTTGTTCCACTGCTAATATATTCCCTTTCCCCCTTCATTGTACAATAGTTTTTTTAGTATTTGAACTCTGTTATTATATCCAGATCAATCTTTCCTTCTCTAGACCAATCAACAATATTAATTTTCCTCATCCACTGTATTTTCCAGCCTCTACCCATGCTCACTGATCTTCTCTTTAAGACCAATACAAACCTGTATTAAAGTGTAGTCCCTAAGACCAATATATACCTGTCTTAAAACATAGCCCTTTAACTGGAGACAGTGTTCCAGATAAAGTGGTGCTAATGACCAGATGAGCAGAAGAATTTCTTCAGATGTTTTACAAAAGATGTGAATTATGATACAGTCTCGTGGGATTCATTTTGTCTTTCTTACTATGTGCAGTGATGTTGCTGTGTCATGTCCAGCTATGATCCATTACAACCTTGGGATCCCTCTCTGCAGACCACAAGGCAACCAGTTGTTTCATATCTTGCATTTACGTAGCGGACATTCCTGACTAAATATAGAGTTCTTTGCTTATTCTTACTGAACCACATCTTATTTTTCTCATATCTCCTCTCCAATTTGTCAGGGTCCTGGCTAAATACTGGTCTTGTCCTCTGTTGCATTTTTCCAGCTTGATATTGCCTGCAAATGTAATAAGGGTATTCTTTCTTCCATTGCTCATGTCATCAATGAAAATGCTAATGTCAGAAATACTGCATAGTACTGGTCACAGAGCAAAAATTCCTTCCTTATTTGAATGGATTGACGGTCAGTTTCTTCTGTCTTCTGTCTAGAATAAATCACTAGAATAAAATAAGCTAAATATTGCATGTATTGACTATACTATTAGCACTAATCCGTACAAAATCTCCTAGGCAGGATTTTTTGTTTTGTCCAGCACTGGCACTATATCTCAGCACTGAGGGCCCTGAGTTAAAACTTTTACCTTTCTTAAACCCATTATCAAGATTTGCATACCACACTGGGTAGATATCTTTTCCATTCCTGACATCTGAATGCCCGCATCGCTGGTTTGGATATCTAGACCAGACACTGAGTTTTGTTGCCTGTGTTTCAATGAAATATTTTCACTGCTTTCTTTTCTCCAGAGTCATATCTCTACATGCCTGAACCTCCAGGTAAATAGCTCTGGATTTTTCTATATTAGCTGTTCTACAGTTATGTCAATTTTGCCCCACAAGTTCACAGGTTTCTTCGTATTGTGGCTCAACAGATCAAAACTAATCAAAGCAGACAAAGGTGCTTTGCATTTGGTCTGCTTTTCTTCTCTAAAATAAATTACCATCTATTCAGACATTACAACCCACTATATAATTACAAAAGTTTTTTGTATTTTCTATTTAAAGAATCCAGGGCCAAAGGAATTCCAGAAGATTTTTCAGGAAAATGTGAATTCTAGTTTTCTAAGAATAGAGCTCAGAAAGCTCAGGCAAAAATATTTTACATAGACCATCTCACCAGATATATAATCTGCTTTCTCTACTGAACAGATTTCAAATCTTTATATTTTTTTCTAGTATTTTGAAGTGAATATGTACATATAAGCATATAACCAAAGGTTTCTGCCTTTCATTATAAATAATGCCCACCAAGTTATTGACACTGTGGGTTTTGTGTGTGCTTCTCTCTGGCATCTAGATCAATATAAGTTTTCCTCCTTGAATTACTTGAAATATCATAGTATTATTTTTCATTTACATATTTCACAACATCCTAAAATTTTCCTACTCATCCTATTCCTTCTTCACTGCTTCTTCTCCCACTCTGTCAGTGAGTCACAATTTGACCCAAACAGTAAATACCTTTTCTCCCAATACTGCAATGAAGTTGTTATTTCTCATTTGCTATCCCCAACCTGTTCAGCTGATAGTAGCAGAGACAATTCCAGTGTTGTGAGATGCTGGCATTCTTGTGAGGATTTATGCAGCTCTGAAAAAAACACATGCAGATGAAAAAATTAGGGGATGATGGTTGGTGAAAAACTCAAAACGAGCCAGCAGTGTTAGCTCACAGCTTGGGAAGGCAACCAAATCCTGTGCTGCATGAAAGGGGACGTGGCCAGCAGGTTGGAGGTGGTGATTATGCCCCTTTACTCTGCTCTGGTGAAACCCCACCTGGAGTGCTGAGTCCAGTTCTGGTACCCCTGACAAAAGAAGGAGAGGGAACTGCTGTAGCACGGCCAGAGGAGAGCCATGAAATTGACAGGAGGGCTGAAACGCTTCCCTACAAAAACAGGATGGGAAAGTTGGGGCTGTATCTGAAGGGGGCTACCAAGAAGCCCAAGAGGTACTCTTTGTCAGGAGCTAGAGTGATAGGACAAGGGGTAATAGGTAGACATTGAAAGAGGGGAAATTTAAGTTAGATATTACAAAGAAATTCTTTACTGAGAGGATGGTGAGACACTGGAACAGGTTGCCCAGGAAAATGCCAAATGCCCCAACCCTGAAAGTGCTCAAGGTTTGTGAATAAGGTCTTGAGCAAACTGCTATAGTGGGAGGTGTCCCTGCACATGGAAGGGGAGATTGGGACTGGATGATCTTTAAGGTTCCTTCCAACCCTTAACATTTTATGATTCTATGATTCTCTATCAAACTACCAGAAGATAATCCCAAACCATAATCAGCAGCTCAGACTACAGCAAGAGTCTCTTTCATGATGACACATAATATTAAAACTTTAACCTGAAAATTTATGGCCTGGGAGACCAAATGTGCAAGATGTTCATCCTATTGAAAAGGCTTTACCAGCATCTGATAAGCCAATAGTATAAATTACTGAACATTCAGAACCTGGCTATGGACCAAATCATGATAAGAATATTGAAGGGGCATATGATATTCAGCAGACCATAAAAGTGTAACCAGAGTTTTTCCCAGCATATGGGTCTGGTGCTGAAAGATTCAGAAAAGAAAGGAAATTTTTAAAAAACTAATGACGCCTTCCACTGCTCACAACTTAACATGATAAGGGATTCATAATGAGATGAGCCACACAGGAGTGCAGAGAAACCTGCAGCTGGCTGCAGATTTTATTGGCCTTGAGCAGCATAAGCAAAAGAAAGGAAATGTCAGACAAGTGAGATTTGTTTCAGAAGAAAGTCTAAAAGGACATGGCTGCCAAACAATTTCCATGAGAGAGAGCAAAAGTGGAATTACTGGAGGGGGTTTATACAGGTGGGATAATCCCACAGGCGATAGCTAACACACAAAAAGGAAAATTCTTCTCTTGATTCAGCTTTACAGACTAGATGGAGAACTCTGAAACTCAGCCTGCTTTAAATTTACAGGAAAAAAAGGATAGCATATTCTGAAATGATACTGCTGTAACTTTTCGTGCAAATTCACTGGTTCCTAGCACAAGGTCCAAGATAGTTGAGATAGACACACATGATAGATACCAGAAAAGAGGGGCTGATTTACATAAAGCACTTAGGGAACTCTGCACCTAAAATGGAGTGCACAGTTTTAATTTAAATTTGAGTATTAGCTGCCAGCCAAGTCTGCCAGACTCTACATTTCAGACTGCAAAATTCTCCAGAGGCTGAAACACACACATTGCCAGTCTTAAGCTCCTTTCAAAGAATCATAGAATCATTAAGGTTGGAAAAGACCTCCAAGATGATTGAGTCCAGCCTTTGACTGAACACCACCGTGCCTAATAAAACACAGTCTTAAGTGCTATGTCCAGTTGTTTCTTGCGCATCTCCAGGGATGGTGATTCCACAACTTCCTTGGGCAGCCTATTCCAATGCTTAACCACACATTCAGTGAAGAAATTCTTCCTTAGGTCAAATCTGAACCTCCCTCATCACAGCTTGGAGCCATGTCCTCTGACACTACATGCCTGGGAGAAGAAGCCAACCCCCACTTGGCAACAGAACCCTTCCAGGTAGCTGTAGAGAGTGATAATTCTCTCCACCCTCCATTTCTCCAGGCTGAGCAGCTCCAGATCCCTCAGATGCTCCCCATAAAACTTGTGCTCCAGATCCTTCCCCAGCTCTCCTGCCCTTCTCTGGACTCACTCCAGCACCTCAATGTCCTTCTTGTAGTGAGGGGCCCCAGAGCTGGACACAGCACTCAAGGTGTGGCTTCTCCAGTGCTGAGTACAGGGGGACAATCCCTGCCCTGCTCCTGTTGGCCACACTGCTGCTGATCCAGGCCAGGATGCCACTGGCCTTCTTGGCTACCAGGGCACACACTGGCTCCTGTTCAGCTGCCTTCAAACAGCACCCCCAGGTGCTTTTCCATTAGGCAACTTTCTCGATCACTCTTCCCCCAGCCTGTACAAGGCATTGTTTTGGTCAATATGCAGGACCCAGCACTTGCCTTATTGAACCTTGTAGAATTGGCCTTGGCCCATGGATCCAGATGCCAAATGTCCAGATCCCTCTGCACAGCCTGCACAGCCTGCACAGCCCTCCAGCACATCAACACTCCCACCCAGCTTGGTGTCACACATGAACTTAGAGAGGGTGCACTCTGCTCATCCGGAGCATCAGTAAAGATATTAAACAGGACTGGTCTCAATAGTGAGCCCTGGGGAATCCCACTGGTGACCAGCCATCAGCTGGATGTGAGTGGATGTGACTCCATCCAGCCCCACTCTCTGATCTCTTTTTACCCAGCAAAGAGTGCACCTGTCCATCCTGTGGGCTGCCAGCTTCTCCAGGAGAATGTCACGCTATAAAAGACCAGGTAGACTACACCCACATTCTTTCCCTCATTCACTAGACGGGTCACTTGGTCATTGAAGGAGATCAGGTTGGTCATGCAGGACCTGCCTTTCCTAAACCCAGGCTGGGCCTGATCCCCTTGTTTTTTTCCTGCAGGAAAAGATATATAAAAGTATTATATTGCATTTATTTCTAAGAAAAGTCAGAGTTCATCAGAATATTCTGTAGAACACCTAGAGGAGATGCTCCATCTGCATTGCAGAAACTGTGTAGCTCTGCAGAAATAAATAAGAAGCAGAGGCACAAAGTGGAAATAGAGGAGTACTCAGTGGTGAGAATACTCTAGGAATTTTTAAGTTTTTATGGCATGATCTTTGCATCAAAGTCAGTAAATAAAAATCAGTAAATAAAAAGACCAGAGGAGTAACACTTTGTAAAGTATTTCTGTACTTAAGGCACATACTAAACTTTTATGCTTTAGTATACAGCAGAGCAGATGCATTAATTAACCCAAATACTGGCACAGCTGCTCCTCTTTCTTATATCTTTCACTTGTCAACATCCAGAAAATTCAAAGGGAAACTCTAGGCTGGTTTCTTGCAGATTTTTTGCCCTGGAATAAATTACATTTGGCTGCTAGCAGAAAATATCTCTGCCAAGTGGAAGGTTGTGAAATAGCAGGAAGTCAACAGAAAGACAATTAAGCTATTGTGATTTTATGGAAGGGCTCTGTACACATAAAATATGGCTTACCTATAGGCATTTTTGTGAAATGCATGTTATATTTTTGTTCTTTCTTTATAGTACTTTGACTGATTTCAATTAATGTTGACAATATGAAGACAATTTATTCAGGCTTATATAGAGTTTTCAGCCAACTTCTCTTCTTTTTCTTCTTAAAAAGTTACCTTGAAGTATACTCCCTATTACTTTCCTTCAGAGACCTACAAAAGTAAAAAGACATACTGATTTAAAACTGTTGCAACAGATACCTTTAATAAAGGTATTTTTCTTAGTGAGTTCCTGCATACTGGTGTTTTTTTTACTTTGGCTGATATCTTTCCCAGGCTTAAATACACTTTGACTAACTGCAGTAAGAGATTGATAAGTAAAAAATTCACCAAGGTTGACTTTGCTTAGCTCACGGGTTGGATTTGCTATTCAAAAAAATATTTGATCTATTCCAGGTCAAATGCACTCCATAAGTATTAGTTTAAAAAGAAAATTCCAAAGCAAGCAACAAAACAAACAAAGACCAGAACAACAAAAAAACAAACCCAAATCAGGGGGTTTAATGTTATAGTAGCGTATTTCCATCCACTACTTTTACATGAATTCAAGTTTACCCTGGTGCACTAAATTTCACTAATAAAGTTTGATTTACTTCACATTGGTAATGATACCCAGAACAACATCACTAATGAGAAAATCAGCAGAAATTAATCCCTGATCTAACTGCTTAAGACCTCCACTGTGATTTCTGTCCTGCCTGATTTTCCCCCAGGCAACACAACTCCTTGAGAATTCTCCTGAAGACACTTATTTTCAAACTCTGGCTCAGTGCCCATATTCATCTTTGTGGAACTGTGTTATGTGTGTTAATGAAGTCCAGAGAATTTATATTAATAACTGGAAGGGAGCATCTGGAATGTTTGTTAACATGTCAAAGATGCTTTTGGATTAATTCCACATAAATCCATTTGTCATCAAAACCCATTTCCCTGTAGCCTTCATCCTTTCTTTCAAAATATATTCTATTACCCAAAATACAGTTTATTCTTAAATATAGATATTTTAATTAATCTCTTTCCTGAACCATTTGCTAAAGTGTCTATTAAGCACAGATGCAGATATTTCTCATATTTGACAACATCTTAAGAATCTGGTGATAGCATTCATACTTCTCGTGAGTAAATTCTTACTGTAAAGGCAAAGGTTGTAGGAAATTATTGTTCCATAGCTAAAATTAGTTTCAAGTCCTGCAAAAAGTAGTAAGAACCACTATAGCTGGGGAAGATTTAATTAGGTTTGAAGCAATATATTTGAGACCATGTGAGCTTAAGAAAAGCTCTCAACAGAACCTCATAAGACATGTAATAAAATCCCAAGAGTTGGCAACAATCTTGGTCTATCTCATAAACTCTAGATAAATATGAACAGATGTAAATAGTGTAATTAATTTTTTGGAAGTTAATTTCCCAATGAATAATTTTGAGAATAAAATCAGACACATATCCCTTGAAATCAAACTGATTTTTGAAACAACTCAAAAATACTTTAAAGGATTTTCCCTTCTGTGGTTTTTCCAATTATACCTTCATGTTCAGAAATACTTCATTTCTTTAACATAGTCACCTTACGACAATATGAAATATTCACTGTATCAATAATAAAGGAGAATAGCTCTTCTAAAGAGAAACTGTGAAGCTGACTATAAACAGACTCCTATCTAATATACAGCAGAAAATTCCCTAAAAATAAGGGAAATAAAATTCTTCCTTAAACACAGCAAATTTAAGTGTAACTCAGAGATGAGGTTAAAAATACAGAATGTTTTAAAGAAAGAGAATGTAAAGTATAATAAAGAATTAAAATAGAAGGCAATCAGAAGAAATCAGGAACACACTACAGAAGCCACTGGAGGCATTTTCTGAAGCTTGTTGTGCTATTGACATTTTTTCTACTGGGATCTGGAGGGCATTCATTTTTAGGAACAGGCAGTAATCCAAAGACAAGCTATTGTAGCATTATGTAATGCCAAAAGTTGGGAATACTCTTCGATTTAGTTGTCCCAGCAGTTCAATCAGCCTAAGTAAAATGTTATTACATTAAAAAAATGCTTTCACTATTTTCCATATATTTACCTCTTTCACATGTTTTTAATATTTTTTCCATCGTGGTGCTTCTACAAAAGCAAGGATCTACAAATATAGAAATAATCATAATTTCAAATATAATGAAAATATAAATTAAAACTATGTAGCTGGATGTCAGGTTCTTATGGGGCTTAAAGGCTCATCTTGGGTCAATAAAGAAAATCAAAGAAGTGTGGGAAAATTAGTAAGATTTCATTTCTTCCAGTATTTCTCTGATAGATCAGACCAAAATGGGATCTGCCCTCAGTTAGGCTGAATGTTATCAGACAGACAAATGACTAACAAATTAAAAAAAAGAGAATATGCCCATCCACTGGGGCACCTCTGAAACCTAAAGCAGCATTCACATAAACTACATAAAATAACTCTTAATTGGCAAAATTTCAGTTAACATTATATGAAACAAAAGAAATTTAGGGAAGGCTCTCTATTCAGTAGAACACTGAGAGTACTTGAGATGTCCTTAACACCTATAGTTTCCAGACTTATCTAGTTGTCATGTATTATCATCTTTTGCAATAATTTAAACTCCCTTTCCAATATGAATTTGCAGAACAGAAAATCATTAATGCAATTGTGCCTCTTGTGCTGTCCCATATATAAGGTATGTTCACAGCATATTTCTCTGAGATCAGCTGAAAAATCCGTGAAACATTCCCACCTTTCAGGCAGCATGGAGAGCTGATCTTACAGACTTATATTTTGTATCTGTGATCTATTTTGTCTGAACTACTGGAAAACATTCACTTTCCATACCTCTTGTTGATGCTGGAATCATGGGCAGTCAAAACCACAGTGGCAATGGGTTCTTGATTAATGTTGCAATGACTGAGGAGCTTTGCTGGAAAGGAGGAGAACTGTGGTTCTTCCAGTCATTGTTCTCTTCAGCCCTTCTGGGTTTTATCCGGAGATGATCTGAAGCGAAGCGCACAAACAGTTCTGGGCACATGGCCCAGGAGTCGAGCTTTTCCAAAAGCAGAATTCTCTAAGCACTATGACACAGAGCCAGTCTGTTCTCCTTCAGTACTCCTGTCTGTAGCATAGCCCAGCATCACCCAGAGTGAGGATTACTTGCTACACAAAATATTCGGTGATCAATTCATTCCTCGACCTGGAAGACAGGTCTCCTGCTTTCTGGACAAGTACTTTGTCAGACCAGTATCTAAAAATTCTTAATTAGATACTGCAACCTGATCGCCTAAATTCTGTAAGTAGTTTCATGCTATGAAGTATAGTTTGCTAGGTTGTCAAAGTTCATACAAAAGGTGAGTTTGGGGTGCACTTATTTTGAGATTTGGGGGGGGGGGCGGGGGGGTGGTGACATCACATACTAAAACACAAGAGGCTAATTTCTTCATGTGTAGGAATTATGCCCCTCATCCATGGCAGGCAGCAGAAGAAAAAAGTACCACAGCTAGGGACACTACTTGTTTCAGGAATTTCTGCATATCACTCTAAAGACCCATTTATAAGGTTCATTCCTTAACAATATCACCTTGCAAAACTACATGTGCCATTTTCACCAGCTTTCCACAAAAAAAAAAATTCACATATATAACAATAAAATCACACTAAAGAAAGCAGAATAAATTGGAAAAAAAAAGAGAAAATTAATGTTTTTGGAATCAATGTCAGCTACAGAAGGTATTATATAGCTAGGTTTTACCATACTTCAAATGCAAATTCATGTGTCATGGTGAAAAAGTAATTGCACAAGTTCATCTCTCCTATGAACTGTGTCATCATTCATTACAGTACATCTCTTATGACAAAAAAATATTAAATACTTAGGTTACCTGATAATGTCAGCCAGAATTTTCCTTTAATCAGGCTTTTCAACCATCTCTCTCATACTACATTTTTCCTTGCACACAGCAAGCCTCTGACTCTAGGAGAATCCTTTGTGCCTGTGGTTATGTGGATGCCACACCTAAGTCAAAGAAACATATAAAAAATTTCCTGGATCCATAACAATTCTCTTTTGAGAATGCCTGGAAGTGGTAATTAAGAATAGGCCAGAAAAGAATCTTTCATCTTAACAAGTTTGAATTTCACTGCATCAAATAAAAAAGCCTTCTGGAGACTACAATTACGTCCTTCCAGTAAAACTAAAAGAACAATTAAAGCTGCTTGTTGAGAAAAAAATAAAGAATATAATGAAAGCAGTGGCCCAAACTAAACTGAAGGAAAACACAGGGTCCAGGAATTAATTAGTGAAGCTAGTTCCTTTGTCAGAAGGAACTGACAAGCAGCCAGTGGACAGGAAGAAACTGAGGAGGCTTCAAAATAATCAATGATTGCATGCACTTTAAAGAAAATAAGAAAGAACAGGACAAGGAGTTTCCTTAAGAAAGCATGACCGAAAGTTAAGCTGAGAAAGCAAAACAAAGGAATTCTCTTAGGTGTCTCAGTCTTACTGTGTTCTAGACAGCAGAATTTTGTGTATGGATTTGGCAAGGTATCGGATGAAAGAAAGAAGTAATTCTAATGTAAATTTATGCCACATATTGCCCAGTTACCTAGGCCAAGTAAACAACACTGTAGAGTAGTTTTTCTGAGGATTTATATTTAATTCCCTCTCCTGATTCCTTAACTCAGTGTGACTGTCCAGTCTCCAAGTAATTTTCTGACAAGAATACAACTCATGCATGTGTCTTCCTGTTGTTGTTCCACAGCTGAAGAAAGAAGTGGAGCCACAACACCCTTCTCATCTCCTCTGCTTCAGCTGATTTATCCTTTAAAGATTGTTGTGTCTTTAATTTACCCTGTTATGTCTATAAAATAACTTGTCCAAAATGCACAGTGATGAAATTGAAACACTGTGAATTATATAGTAAATTTTACAGAGGACGATTTGGAAGAGAGGATGAGAGTGACTGTGGCAAGAATAGAACTCTCTGCATTCCAGTAATTGCCACCATTATCAGACTTATTACTTGATTCTTTGATACTGTACTTGCTTCCATACTTGACTGTACCATTCTTTCTACAACAAAACTAAAAAATAGATGTTGCAGAAACATCAACCACTGCTCTTGCATATAGTATTGTAAAAAGCAGAATAAAAAGAAGATTTTTTTTTTAATTTATTTTGGGAAAGGTGTACGTTTTTGATTTTTTTTTAAACTTGGCTCCAGTGTTGATTCTGCTGAGTTGTGGCTCATCACACCATTTCTATTTCTTAATGCTACTGTCAAAATTATTAAATTGGGGAATTTAGTCTGTAGGCCTGTACAAGTAGGAATACCATAGTGAAATACAATGATGGAAGATAGGAAGGTCTGTGGAAGAAAATAAACATTTCAGCTGATATTTTGGCTGTTAGTGATGTGTCCATAGTATGATGATCACATTTACTACTTCACTGGTAATTAGAAATTACTGATCAAAGACAAGTCCACACCACTAAAAATATGATTCTTTGCATCTCATCTGAGATTATAGACAGTTGATTTTATTAAGCTCTTTGTGCTTTTCCCCCAACATCAAATTAAAACAGAATTTGGTTTTAATAATTATAAGTTCCTGCAGATCACTCGTCTTGGTATGCTGCAAAAATTTTCCTTTGAAGGTAAGGTAATTAAGTTCCTTGCTCAGCAAGCATTCAGGCAATATTTTCTTCCAACTTGTTCTTACTTGTAGTCAGGAGGAAACTCATCAAAATTAAATTTGAAGATTTATGAGCTGATTATACTTTCAGCCAAAGTAGTGGACTTATGAATCCTCTTTCTTCCTCAATACAAAATGAACTTCTCTCCATTCAAAACAAAGTACTTGTGATCAAATCTCGTTTCAATTTTTTTTTTTTAATACCATGAACTTCCCCTAAGTTTTGGCCACAGGTTAAAGTTTTTGTTGTTGAGGTGAATTTGCTGTTCAAGTAAGTTTATTCCATTATTTCATTAGTTCAATAGCTATTTTATGGTGGTTTTTTTTTTTTTTTTTTTTTGCTTCTTTGTTCATTTTTAATCTCTGCCTAGCTGATGAAATTCTAAATCATGGTACCAGCCAAGATTGAAGTAGTAGCCATGTAGTGGCCACTGCTTTTCTTCAGATACCCTCATATGTAACTAAGTCATTACCTCTAAGACAAATATGATAAAACAGTCTCCTTGTATTGAAAGCAAGAATACAGTGAATTTGTTATTTTCCTTATTGTCTATGGTTCAATTCTTCATGAGACAAAGACATGTATGTCATTGAAAAATTGGATATCTCTTCCTGGAGCATTTATCCTCAATGACAGACTATTCAAGCAGGATGCAGCTGTGACATATGAGCATTGAATGCCACTTCAGACCTCCAGATGTTCTCATATCTGGCAACCAGCTCCACTGCAGACTGGCACAAACCTTTCCTCTACCCCTCTGTTGTCAATTCCAGCTCCATCTCCCTTACAGCAGCACTGATGGCCAGAAAATTGGTTCCAATATATACAGAGCTACAACAGGGCACCCAGTCTGCCTAACCTGAGAACCTAATTTATGTTTTAATCTAGACAGTAAATACCTTTGTTTCCTGTTCAAGCAGTACATGTAGATAGATCTCTTCAGGGAGAGTGCTACTGCTGTATATCTCACCATAAGCACCTAAGTTACAGGGGTTGCACTCTAACCAAAGTTTATAAAATAAGACCATTGTTTCACTTCAGTAAACTGAGAAGTAAAGGGAGGCAGCAAGATGTTCAGGGTAAAAATGTCAGAAATTCAAAACATTTATGTGAAAAACAGAAGTTGTTGGCTTTCTCTCACTTGGGGGAATATGTCCTCCAGCAGCGACCTCAGACTGTTAAAGATGTTATAAAGGATATAATGCATAAAAGGTGAGCTTCTGCTATAGGCATTTGAAAGATAAATCCCCCCCAGAATTTTCACAAAGTATGAGGGAGAAGAGCATATCCAATATTTATTTAATTCTCATTCTGGCCCTGTGAGTATCAAATGAAGTATTTAAACAACACAGAGAAGTAAAATGTCTTCATGTGTATTTATATAATATAAAATTTTGCTTCAATTTTATGGTTGCATGTGACCTTAATTTTTGCCATTTATTCAGCAATTCAACTATGGGACTGCGTGACATGATAGCATATCACAAAATACACCTTAATTTGATAACTCCGTAGCAATGCCTTTTAATTGGTTCTATTTCCACAAACTGAGAGAGTAAGCACCCAAGGAAAAATAGCCTCATCTGATTAAGGTGTATTATTTCCACTAGCAAGTACTCAAAATCAGTCCTTGATTGAAAAAACAGTCAGAAAAACACTTAAATAACCTTACAAAAATCCATGCTGTGTGAAATTTGAATATACTAGAACATAAATACATGGCTCTGAACCCAGACATCCAGATTTAGAAAAGTACTTGTTTCTCTCTGCTGGCCAAAACTAATGCTTCTTTAGTGCAAATAGTTTTTAAAATGTACCCTGCATTTTCAAGTGAAAAAGCATAATGCTGCTTCCCCCTGTTTCCAAGCTATCCCATATCCAATAGTTTCTTTCTCCTAAAACATTGTTTAAAATTTTAAAAATACAAATCCTAACTTTATACTGAAAAAACCTCAAGCCTTGTATGCCAAAATAATCTTCCCATTAACTTTTCTAGATCTTTGCTACTGACCAGATGGTCATGATTTTTTTGCACTTTACATTTTTCCTAGAAAAGACCAGCGATCACAAAGTATTACATTGCCCTATACATACTGACTCATTGTCAAAAGCTTAGTATTTGTTTCAAGCTTATGACATATAATTTAGAAAACTTCTTCATTCAGAGATACTTTTTGCATTTTACCGAGTCAATTTGGCATTATATCACACTGTGCCTCAAATTTTTATCTGATAAAACCCATAGGTGCCACCATTATCTTTTAACCAGTGAGTAACTGAGACAAACAAAATTTCAGCGTGGTTCACCCAGGGTACCACAAACAGCCCTTGGGCACAACACAGCTCTGAATTATCCTCCAACAATGACATCTCAGGGATAATGCTGTTCTGTCCTCTTCCTGAACAAATGAAAATGATGCTGTCATTTTCGACTGGTAGAAACGTGCACATACAGATATCTTTTTTGGACTTATTTTGTGAGGATGTGCTTTGTTGCTTGGACTATTTCTCAGTGATCAGAGAGTCTTCTTACAGAGAGCAGATCCTGTATTTCACTTGCTGTTCCCAGCACTAAGTTTTGAAAAAGTTTGTGAACTCATGGATACTAATAAATTTTCAAATATAAAATACTACTATAAGAAACAAATAAGTCACAAAAAAAAGGACAGATTAAAAAAAAAATCCAGAAATGCTGAGCTAATGCAGAACTGGGTTATATTCAAAAATCTACTGTCCCCAGGGGTCGAGATTTTGTTCCATAAACTATTGCAATTGCATCCTTGATTTCTTATATCCTTGAAAGGGTGATGGAAATAAAGCTATTAAATATAGTAGCTTTTCTGATAAAAAATGTCTAAACAGATGTTATAACTGTAGAGATGTCAAGGAAAATATTTAGGGACAGTAGAACTCACTTTAAACCAATTAACTGCTGCCACACATTTTTTTGGACTCAACCACAAATTAAGTCTAATGAATGGGATTTTAAAATAGCTTTTTAGGAAAGATGTGTCAAATTATTTCCTTTTTCTAAAAATTATTTAATCTACCTTTCTTTTGCATTTGGAAAAATAGCTCTTATGTGTTTGAAATTCACTTTTGACAAAATACCTTATGACAATCAGAAAAAATATGGCGCCATCTTGTTCTCTCCTCAAAAGATGCTTTATTTTTGTGGTTGCAATTATTCTATTCTTATTTAGCTTAGTTTCCAATGATGGACTCTTGGAAATGCTATTTTTCACTGTAGGACTCCATTTTTGTGGCGGCTGTAATTGGTACAGAGACTTGGCATCTTTTCAGATCAGTGTGGTTAGAGAAGCAGCACTAAGAATACTATACACATCCAGAAAAAGCTAAAAATAATTAATTAATTTTCCAGATAATAAATAAAGCAATGTGGGACAATGGAAAAAAACCCAAACCCACCAAGCCCAAGTTACAGAACAAATGGAAGTAGATGCCTTGTTTGATAATAAGTCCTCTTCATCTGCTGGACCCACAGAATTCTCAGTGACTGTATCAGACTGTTATGGGTGCTCCAAAACTGTAGTCATCTGCAATTAATCCAGTTCCCTCACTCCATCTGAGCTGCAGAGATCCCTCTAGGGCATGTGGGACCCTGCGTGTTCTGATGTGTGAAGCCAGGCAGGCTTCATGAGGTGTGCACTAGAAACCTGCAGGGCACTCATGAGTCAGAAGACAGAGATTTATTGATATAGGAAATCCCAAGGAACAGACATTGCCAAAGGTTGTAAGAGCCCTTCCATATCTAAATGCTGCCTACACTTTTTCTGGGAATTTTTAAAGCATTTTGGCATGACCCTCGACTGGCCAACTCCAAGTCCTTCAGTTTAAAGATAGACCAGTGTAGAAGGCATCAAAAGAGTGAACTCCAATAAATTATTCCCTGCCTGATTCCCAGTGCAGTGTAAGAAGTGAGAGCTGAAATGCAGTGTCAAGACAGGAAACTGTCAATCTAGGAAATTATCAAATTGGTAGCCCAAGAGAAAGAGGTACAGGTAATTCCTTACGGAGGAATAATAAAATCTTGTTTTTCATATACGTGAGAATCTTCAAAAGCGTGGATAACTGCTTCTCTGAAAAGACTGACTTCTGCAGGGAACCAAAATACACTAATCATTAGTAAGAATGAAACCATGACATTTTTTATTTGCTGGTGAAAAGGCAAAGATGGGTCAGTACTGATGTTGTTGATCTTGATATTTGAGTGCAGTAAATGAATTGCAGATGGAAGCCTTATTGTTAATATTTACTAGTCTGTGCCAGGAAAATAAAATACCATTTATTCCTAAATATCCCCACATATTTACAGTGCAAATGCTACAAGGCTTCCACCTTGGACTGTCCCCAGCCCCTCTGCACATAATGTCATCACCTTTTTTTGCACTACCGTGCCTGCCTCCATTGAAAGGTAAGGCAGGATCCTGGTTGGAAGGGGGGTGGGGTGTGGTCCCTTAGGTGCCCCAGCCTGGCAGATTGGGGATTGTTTGAGTGTAGATTCCTATGCCAGCAATTCTCATCTGTGGGCAGACACAATCATGGATTTTAGGGTGCCAGTCCTTTCCATGACATCTCAATCACTCTGTTTCATTGACATTCCCTGTTAGGTTTGGCACTGCTCATCTGCAGAAAATCTGGCCAAGGCTTCTGGATGGCTTGCTATGACCTGGTGCTGCCTATTCATAATCTTCTCTTCTAAATGCCTGTGCCCAGAAATAAAAACATTGATGAATACTATGTAGCTCCCTGAGGTTTTTTCCAGCTTCTCCTTTCTTGAAGAAATGCATCACATGATTTTTCCTGGAGTCTTGTGTAACTTCAGCCTCTTTTCACAATTTATCAGAGAAAATAATTAATACCTCCATAGCCATGGGCTCACCTGGTGAAGGAATGCAAATGTGGAAACTTCTAATGTGATAAGAAATATTCAGCATAGATTAATCATAAAAAATGTCATTATAAATAATTCCCCAGAGTAAGCACACAATCTGCTTTTCTGTGCCCTGCCAACTTTCATAGCTCTGATGGGAGAAGCTGCCAAGACAAATCTTGGCAGGTCTCACTGATACCTGGTAGAGTGCTAGCCAACAGAGTTTGTCAGCTCAATCAAATTTCTTTCTTTGACAGCAGAAGTGGCTTATAGGCAGGAAATGGAACAAATGATATGTCTGTCTTTAAAAAGCTTGTGGTAGTGCCTCACATGACATCCTCATACACAAACAATGGAAATACAGTCTAGAGTGTTTGTTCACAAGCAGCACTTAGGGTCATGACTGTCACTAGACTGCAAAATCAAGCTAAAGATTCAGTTGTTTATGCAAATATTTGGGTTGCACAAAATTGTTGGTCTGTAAGTAGTGTGTCTCACAACCAGAATAACTTGCATCATTAGACAAAACAAAATCAGTATAGAATAGGTAGATAAGCAATTTAAACCTACACTGAAAGAGTAGTTACTATGGGCTATCAAACCAAAAATAAGCAAGAGTGGTTCCAAATATATTTTGTTTATGTAAGTCAAATCTTGTCATTATACAAAATATTATCATTTATTACTTATATATCATTACAATTTAGTGTGTGCTATTATTCATTATATTGTGTATCACACTATGTATTGTTATAAATAATAGGCAGTATTTACATGAGCGACTTAAATAACAAGACCATGTATGAGCATACAGTTGCAAATAAAATACATAAGGATCATTAAGAAGTCCATATGTAAGACAGATGTAGTAATTATACATCTCTAGGCATGTTTGCATTCAAAATTTTCATCCAATTACTTATTGCATGCATTGTAGTAATCTTCCAAAAAGTGGCAAACACCACACTGGTTTGAATCAGCAGTCCCTTAGCCAAATTTATTTATACCTTAAAATCTAAACGAAGTTACAATAAGGAAAGGCAATTTTGAAAAAATAGAAAAGGGAAAAATTGGGGAGGGAGGGAATTCCCTTAACATTTTCTCTCATTGTTTTCTTTTGAGAGGAAGAAAATTGCATGTTGACAGCCACTGTGTTGAATATCTCTAAATTGTAGTGTGTGTATTTATTCCTTATCCATGTATATTTCACTAAATGACCTTAATGCCTTTGACTTTCTCAAGACAGGAAATAAATACTCAAGCAAGGAGACAGATGGAGATTAGCTTTAATTATTAGAAAAATCAACTTTATTTTCCTAAAGATTATCAGTATTTTCCATGGAATTCATAACTCAGGGAAGGCATTGTTCACCTGGTGGATGTTTACAAATCTTATTTCCTCAGGTCCCTTCTTTCAGTAGTCTTTGGATATCTGCCACAAATGCTCTTTCATGGGAGCTTTCTCATCTTGATATCAACTCTCTACAAGCAGAGGTGCTTCCCCAGGTCCCATTCATGCCACCATTACACTTATGAGCCATCAGCAAACAATGAGGCAATTCAGAAAGAGAGCAGGATCTGGACACCTGGCTTTGTTAAACATTTCCACTTACCTAGGAAGCAAGTCACAACAATTCATTGATGAACACACAGCTTGGGTTTTATTCAGTGATAAATGATGGCTACATTACTGATGTTCTTGCATTTCTTATATCACTGGCATCATCAGATGAACAGGACACTGAAAAATTAAAAAGATAGTGGCAGAAATTAGGCCCAGCTTTTGAGAGATCTGTAGAATACATATTCCACTTCCCTCATCTGTGATGTCTGGATTGTTCCAGAAAATTAATTGTTCCAGAAAAATTTTAGCTCAAAACACAGTTTGTCAAGAAAAATTTATCAGAAAATGTTTGTGTTCATCAAACACCTATCACAAAAATCAATTTACTGAAAAGATAAAGAATAGATAATGTGCTATGTTGTACTTTCTGCTTTCAGTCATACATATCCTCACTACATTGTTTGACAGTCTCTTTGTATTAGAAGACAAGGTCACAAATTATCCCAAAAATCTCATAAAGACTGGTTATTTTCTGAAAATAAAACACCCTCCATATATCATATCCAATTTAAGTAAATTTGGTAATGATAAGGAACAAATATGAGATTGCTTTGTATGAGTGCAGGCAACCCTCTTTGAAAAGTATGTCCAGGAAAGTAAATTTTAAAGCTCCCCAATTGATGGATATAGCTTTATAAACCATTGAAATGGTTGGCATGCCAGGAAAAGGTCAAAAGTTATGTGGCTAAGCATAAAAACAAACAAGAGCTAGAGAGTTCATTAAAAGTCAATCCTGTACTTGTACGTGGGATCAGACATTTGCTTTCTTTTTGTTTTATTGAATGAGAAAATACATTTCTTATAAACATAACAATTATTTTTAACATGATTTAAAGTACCAAGCACTTCCACCTATGAGTTGAAGCTAATTAAAGATGAGGCACAGAATAAAGGAGTTTCTGTTTTTCCTTCATGTTTCCTGTCTCCCCGGGCCTGTCCCTCCCTGTGCTGATGATACCAGCCCCCAGGAAGAGGGAAGCAAACCTTGGCAAACAGCATCTAGATCAAATTCCTCCCTTGAATTTGAATTTATATTCTGGGGCTGAAGAGTCTGAATTGGCTTCTTATAGAAAAACAAGGTCTCTCGGGACCCCCTTTAGCATGTGTTCTAATGCTAAATATGTTACCATCTCGGTCAAGAAATAATGCAGTCAGGTCACAGCATTTGTTCTACCCTTTTTGTTTGGCTGTGGTACAAGTGACAAAAGGGCATGAAAAAGTAAATTTAAGCAAAACTGCTGATATACACTGTGTGTGAGCTCTGATAAATATTATAGACAAGAGAGTTCTGTGGGAAGGAAAAAAGGTATAAAAATCACCAAGCCAACAAATCTGAGTTCTGAAAATAGAAGGAGTAAACCAAACATATTTTAAAGGCTTAGCATGGTAAGAATACCCTTTTAATGAAGAAAGGACCCGGATGCAGAAGATAAAAGATTAGGTAGAATATTTCTATGATAGGTTTGTTTTTTGTTTGTTTGTTTGCTTTCTTGTTTTTATAGATAAATGATCTTATCTGTGGAAGAGAACGCATCTTTACACTGTTCTAAATATTTTCCCAGGAATATTTCCACCATTTTGACTGATAATCATTCAACAGATGCACACAGATAACTTGGCATATACCATCAACATGCTGGGGAATTGATAGAATGCTGTCTGGTTTAGGCAGAGTTTGAATGATCTGCAGAGTAAGCTTAAGGGTATGCAGTTATGCTGCTCCTGTTTCTTCTTGTCTATACAAAATTTTAGACTGCTCTGAAAGCTCTGAAATACCTCCTGTATGTTGCCCAACTCAGCTGTTATTTACTGGATGTTCTGTATCCAGACAGGTTTTCTAAAAATCCCACAGCTAGTGACTGAAGGTGTCTCTAATAATTGTGGTTGGGTGGATGAGATGAATTTTAGAGGCACCTTCCAACCCAAACTATTCTATGATTCTATGCTTCTCCAAGTTTACACCCAAGAGAACCAGTATTTGCACAAGAGGAGATGACCAGAATGGAAAATTCCAGTCCAGAAAATGGTATCTTCCAGAACAATCAAGCATGTTTTAAGACAAAACCATTTTGAAGAATAATTACCTTGTTCTTCCTGCCTTCCCAACATCAAAGTATTATTTATCTGAATAAGAGAGAGAGGAGAGAGAGAGAGTGAGATTTTAAGTGTGCTTTTCCATATGCGTTGGCATGAATATACCTTTCCTTCTAGTGAGGGAATCCCTTGTACAATCATATAATCACAGAATGGTCTGGGCTGGAAAGGACCTTAAAGATCATCAGTTTCCAACAACCCTGCCTTGGGCAGGGACACCTTCCACTAGACCAGATTTCTCAGGGTCGTATCCAACCTGACCTTGAACACTTCCAGAACTGGGCCATATACAACTTGCCTGGGAAACCTGTTCCAGTGCCTCGCCATCTCACAATAAAGAACTTTCTCCTAACATCTGATCTAATCCTGCACTCTTTCATTTTGAAGCCATTCCCCATCACCTACTTGTCCCACCACTGTAGGTCCTTGTAAAAAGTCTCTCTCTCTCTCTCTCAATCTTTTTTTCTTCAGGTACTAGAAGGCCACAATTAGCTTATCCTGAAACCTTTTCTTTTCCAGGCTGAACAAATCCACTCCTCCCTGCCTTTTGCCATAGGAGGTTCTCTATGCCTCTCATCATCTTGGTGACCCTCCTCTGTACCTGCTCCAACAGGTCCTTGCTGTGCTTGGGTACCCCAGCACTGGATGCAGCAGAGCAGGTGGGGTCTCACCAGAGCAGAGCAGAGCAGAGGGGCAGGATCACCCCCCTGGCCCTGCTGCCCACACTGCTTTGGATGCAGCCCAGGACACAGTTGGCTTTCAGGGCTGCAAGCCCACATTGCTGGGTCACATCCAGCCTCTCCTCCAGCAGCAACACATGGATTAGCAGTGATTGTCCTTCTCAGCAGATGTGTCCTAGGTCTGTTCATCACCCAGACTGGATTGGTACCAGGGATTGCCCTGGCCCCAGGTGCAGCACCTTGCACTTGGTCTTGTTGAACCACATGAGATTTCCAGAGGCCCAGTTCTTGAGCTTGTCCAGGTCCCTCTGGATGCCATCCTGTCCTTCAGGTGTGTCAACCACACCATTCAGCTTGGTGTCATCAAGTAACACTGGTCCCAGCACAGACACCTGATGGACACCACTTGTCACTGATGTCCATCAGGATTCAGAGCCATTGGCCACAAGCCTCTGGATGTGACTGTCCAACCAATTCCTCATCCACTCAACAGTCTCTCCATCAGATCCTTCTGTCTCAAATTTAGTGGGAAGGATGTGGTGGGACCCATGTCAAAGGCTTTACACAAGTCCAGATAAATGACATCTGTAACCCTTCCCTTGTCCACTGATGCAGGCACTCCATCATAGAAGGCCACTGGCTTGGTCGGGCAGGACTTGTCCTTGGTGAAGCTGTGCTGGCTGTCCCAAATCACCTTTCTGTCCTCCATGTGTTTAAGCACAGCTTCTAGGAGAATCTGTTCCATGACCTTTCCAGGCACAGTAGCTCCCAGGGTCTTTTTTTTTTTACCCTTTTTAAAGAGGGGTAAAAAATTTGGCTTAAAGATGAGCACAATGTTTCCTTTCTTCTGGTCGCTTGATTGCCATTACTTTCCAAATATCATGGACAGGAGCTTGGCAACTAAATTCCATCAGGATTCTGTGATGCATTTAATCAAGTCCTATATACTTACGTACATTCAGCTTCCTCAGGTGGTCATGAACCTGAATTTTACTTACAGTGGGAGGAACTTTTCTCTCTCAGTCCCCATGCTGCTGTCCATCCACTCGAGAGGTGTTGTGACAGAAATCAGCCATTAACTGGTCCTTGTTTGTTTGGGATTGCTTTGGTGATAAGAAGGAAAAAGGAACTGGATGCATAGTTGAACAAGAAATAAGGTCAACATGTAGCATGGAGATGAGGGAGCAGAAAAAAACCCCCAGATAAATGATTCAAAGTAATTATTTGCTATTTGCTGCTAGCTATAAGATACAATATTATCTCCCAAATACCTTTCCAGAAAAGTAAGTAAGAGTTGTCCAGATGACTCATACATAAAGGAATTGGATATGATTTCCTGCTTTTTGGTCTAAAAAGCATCGCCCTTCAAGTTTTCAAAAGCAACATGAGGAGATCCACAAATTCCATGAGGTGGTGCTGCCAGTCCCAGCCCCTTCAGTAGCCATGCTCATGAAAGTAATCTGCTTAGAGAGTGGGTACAAAATGTTCTTTCAGTAAAACCTGTGCACAGCCAAATGCAAAAAGAAGAAAATTACATGGAAAAAAGTCAAATGAAAACAAGAAGTTAAATAAAGATATAAATGTATAATGTAAGTATAGCTCTAAAGCAGAAGAGAGTGCTTGAGACTGATAACAATGAAATACAAAAGGCCTGTGTTGTAGAAAAAGGCCTTGAAAGTTTTCAGACGTATATTCACCAAATATTTCCTGACACAGTACAAATATTAACATTATTTTTTTTTTCTTTCTGGTGGGTATTTTGCAGGTTTTTGAACAACCAGCTACAGAAGCAAAGATCATGAATGACTCACACAAGACATTTCTGTCCTATTAGTCAGTTATTTGTTACTGGAATAAGTATTGTTTCTGTGCCTGCCTAGATGAAAGATGTGTCTTATGGCTCATGAGGAAAGGCATGCGACATTCAGGGATCGTGGTTTCCGCCAGTAAATATATGGGTCTTTCCAGACAGTGGTTCCCAGTATTTGCTGTATGTATTTTTAGTGGTTTTGGAATGGTTTCAGACCAGTTCTGCACATAATGATAGACAAATCAATTAAGGTTAGGAATCCTGCTTTAGATGGAATCATTACAGATTGCTGGTGGTAGCCAGGGGAGCAGGTCTACCTCTGTCTGTACTGAGCCTTTCTGCTGATGGGAACATGTTATCACAATAATTTAACAGTGTCTTAGTTTGAAAGACAGGTGTTTGCTAAGGAAAGCAGAAGCCTCCCTTTGAACTGAAAAATGTGATCCTTCCTTCCTACAGATTATTATGATTTTGAAATTAAGGGAGCTCTCAGGCAAAGATATGGGGGTAGGAATAACAGTTCTTTACTAGTATATCTAACAAGACAAACTAGAACAACAACAGCTATGAAATTACCCACAAACAGAACAGTAACTCAGTCCCAGTGTTTTTTGGCTGCAGGCACCTTTTCCCTGAGCTGCAGTTCCCGGTGCTGGGGGCGGGCGGGTCCCGCAGAGCCGCAGGAGGGCTGGGGGTGGTGGCAGCGCTGTCCCAGGGGGAGAGAGAGATGGAGAGAGAGCTCTCCGCTCACAGTGTGGGTCCCGGTGATCAGTAGAGTGCTGGATGGTGGCAGGTTACAGCGAGAAGGCAGCAGGGCAGGGTCTGACAGCAGTGAGGATGGATCCGGTGCTGGGATGGCAGTGATGGGACGCAGGCAGCGATCGTCCTTCTCGTCCGAACTCCGTGGGGGAAATGGGCCGAGCCAGAGCTTTCCGTCTGCTCTTCTGGATGTTTGGATATTGAGGGGTTTCCCTCTTCTCTCCTCTCCCCCTTGCCACCAGGCCCCAGTCAACAGGTATCTTAGCATGACAGTGGGGAAAATTCCACAGAGGGAAAAGGGAAAGAACCAACCCCAACAAACAGCTAATTTAATTGGATTTGCATGGCCAGGCTTTGGTAGCAGGTGGCTAGAGGGCTGGCTTTATTGAGAAACTGCTGGAAGTTCCCTCCATGTCCAGCAGAGGTACTCCCTGGAAGTTTTGAAGATGGATGTGCCACTGGTCAAGGCTGGGCCAATTAGAAATGGTGGTAACGCCTCTGTGATAACAGATTTAAGAAGACAGGGGGGAAAAAAACAAAGTTCTTGCACATTTGTAGTTGTGGCCAGGGAAGAGAGGAGTGGGAACATGTGGGAGGAGTAACTCTGCAGACCCCCAGGTCAGTGCAGAAGGAGGGGCAGGAGATGCTCCAGGTGCCAGAGCTGGGATTGCAGTCCCTGGTGCAGCCCAGGGTGAGGCAGCTGTGCCCCTGCAGCCCATGGGGGCCATGGGGATGCAGAGATCCACCTGCAGCCTTGGAGGAGACCCACCCTGGAGCAGGTGGGTGTCTGAGAGGGGGCTGTGACCCCATGGGAGGCCTGTGGAGAAGGGAACATCCTTGGGAACAGCCTGTCCTTGAAGGAATGCAGCCTGTGGAAGAGTGGCCCACATTGCAGCAGTTTGGGGAGCACTGCTGTTCATGAGATGGACTCAACGCTGGAAATGTTCGTGGAGAACTGTCTCCCATGGGAGGGACTCCATGGTGGAGCAGGGGAAAGACTCTCCCTGGACAGTGAGAGAAACAACCTGACATGAACTGACCCTTCTCTGTCTGCCTGCACTGCTGGGGGAGGAGGTGGAGCTGGGAAGGAGGGAGGGTGGGGGGAAGATGTTTTTAAGGTCTTACCTCTCATCATTGTGCTCCAATCTTGTTAGTAATACATTTGATCAATATCCCTAATTCTAGTTTGTTTTTCCCATGAAGATATTTGGTGAGCAATCTGTCCCAGTCCTTATCTCAGCTCATGAACCTGTTGTTACATTTTGTCTTCCCTGTCCACCTGTGGATGGGAGTGAGAAGGGCTTTGGCAACCAGCCAGCATAAACCCAGTGTGGACTTTTTGGTGAAAATGCTGGGGAACCACGAGGATTTTGAGATGAGGATAATAATTGGGAGAGATAATGGGCAAAACAAGTACAAAGCAATATTAGAAATTAGAATGATCATGGGGAATTTTTGTTGTAGTTGTGAAGTGAAAAGGGGCAGATTTTGAGTAAATTGTCCATTTTTGTGCTGTGTTGTAATAATATTATTTTGGTTTTCCTATGGGGAAATTTTGTTTTGTTTGGTTTGGCTGGTTTAGTTGTTGCAAGCGAAGGTCATGCGATGAATGTGGATTTTAATGATAACAATAACTATATGATTCACATAGGTGGGGGATGGAAACTGCAGTGGGTTGTTCTTGCCTGGGTACCAGGTACCTGCCAAGCTGCTCTATCACTCCTCTTCCCAGCATGACAGGGGAGAGAAAAATAAGATGGAAAACAAATAGTACATTGAGATAAGCCAGTTTACTAAAGCAAGACAAAAGCAAAAGTTTGAGCCTGCATAAGCAAAGGGGAAAAAAAATAATCTCTACTTCTATCAGTGAGCAATGTACAGTCAGGAACCCCCAGGAAGCAGGGCTTCAACACATGTAGAAGTTCCTCCAGAAGGTAAATATTATAGCTTTTATATCTGAGCTGATGTCATATGGCGTGGAATATCCTTTTGGTTAATTTGGGTAGAGCTGTTCTAACTGTGGCCCCTCCCAGGATCTTGCCCACTCCCAGCCCCTTGATAGTGGGGGGAGGAATGTAAGAAAAAGTGCTGATGCTGTGCCAGCCTTGCTCAGCAGTAGCCAAAACAGGGTAAGTTATCAACACCTTTCCAGGTACCAATGCACAGCACAGCATTTTGAGGGCTGCTGTGGGAAAATGAACTTCAACCAGACCCAACCAGACACTATCATTAGTAATTTCCTGTGTGGAGACAGGTGTAAGGGTCACTGAGCAATTGGCTCTCCAGGCCACTGGATGGGTGGTGATACACATATGACGATTCAGGGGAGAGGTGAGAAGAGATGAGGACAGCTCTGATTTAGGAAAGGGGAGTGTGAGACAGCAGCAAAGATAGGCATGCTAAGGGACAGGAGGGGAAGATCCCAAAAGAATGAAAGGGACTGAAAACACTCCACTGGTGAGTGCACATCACCTGGCAGAGAGCCATGAGTTGTCTCTGTGTAGGAGGTAATGAAGTGAATAAATGGGCAATCCCCGTTTTGAGGCTGTGATCCCAATTAGCTCTGCCATTTGCTTCAAAGGGACAAGGCACATGCTCAGAATTATGCTGATTTTTTTTTTCCTGCATCAAAACACAAACTGCTAATTGGTTAATTGGTGTTCATATTTTACCAGAAAGTGTTATTTAATTATTAGCTCACATACTAACTAGCAGAGTTATGTATATTTAATCCTATGTCCTATTAACCCCCCTTTGCAATTTGGATTTGTTCTTTCCACAGCTGTCACTGGACCTCAGATTTCCTATAAGGTTGCAATGTCTCAGCTATTAGCAATTGAAGACTTTACTGGAGTGATTCAGTCTTCTTTTAAGAGTTATAGAGAATCACTTCTGGTATGTTGAGAACCTTTAACATGAGAAGACAAAGTGTCTGAGCTGTTGCTCTTTTTCATTCTCCTGAATTTATGTCCTTGTTTCAATGTACTACATAAAGTTGAATTAATTGCATTCACAATGTCACTTTAACAAAATTGGAATCTAAAACCAGAAGAATGGAAATCAAGTCACACTAGATACTCTGAGTTTGGTAAGTATTCTTTCTTTGAACAAAAGAGGTTCCTCTACTTGCAGCTATACTAAGAACAAAATGTATGCTTGCTAAGGAAGAAAATCAACAGAAATATCTATGCACAAGTTTACACAATGAACATTTGTGTCTGGTTGCTTTAAATGCTTAAGAAAGCAATGGCCGATGTAGGCAATAATACTGGAAAGGTGAAGCTGAAGCCATATTAAAGCTTAAAAAAAATATTTCCTTCACTGGGTTGAAGTTTCCAGTTGTTTCTTTCCCCATTTGTCTCCCTCAAGTACCTTTGATGTGCCATTGTTTCTTGCTCCATCTGCTTATAGGATCCTCTGCACATATATTAAGAAAACTATGATCTGATGTGTCAGGCAACTTTTACTGTGGGGAATATGAACATCTGAATCCCACTAGTCTCAAGAGGCAGACCCATATTTAGCACAAACAAGGCATTCATGGTGGTTTAAAAGCCATCTCTAAGAACATTCTGCACAGCAAGCAAGGCCAGGATTTGCATCCCCCCAGTGAGTTCATAAGCTTAAATTATGCCATGGACAGCAGTTATTCACGCTGCTAAACAAAGTGAGAAAGCAGTCTGCAGCTGACCCAGGGGATGAAATCTTGCACTCTTCTTTCCTTGGAAGAGAAATAACAGCAGACACACACCCTGGGAGGAAAAAAGGACTAGAAGGGATTACATGAATCATCAAGTCCATTCCCTGTCCACAACCAGGTAACATATTGCTGGATCAAAGAACTCTACTCTTTCCCACACTGCAAAACCCTCAGAGTATTTTGCAACATCTTATAATAATTCCCAGATCTTTACTACAAAAAGAACTGCAGAAAATATTCTTGGCATCTTCCCACAACAGAGATTTTGTACTTTCAGTAAAAATGCAAAGATCCTTCCTAGTCAGATCTGTGGAAGAATTCTTTCCTGAACCCATCATGATGATCAGTCTAACTCTGGTTACAAGAACAAGAGAGAGCAGACAGGCATGAGAAATATCTTCAGCCCCAGCTGTCCCAGGTTAGTGTCAGGGAACAAAAGGCAAGGGAGAGAAAAAAAATTGTTCTTCTCCCCACCATGTGTTGGTGGGGGGTGAGTGATCCAGATGATTTTGCCTCCTTTTTTTCTACATTTTGGAGGTTACAAAAAACCCCTCATGTGCCCTATTAAGGCCATTTCCTACAGCTCCAAGGAGTATTTCTCCCTGCTGTTTCTCAGTCTCATGCAGTTCTCAGTAAGTTCTGATCCTCCTGACATCTTGTGTGCTGCCTTATATTTATTTCTGAAGCAATGCTTCACAGTGCAATTGAGAAAATCAGTGTACCAGGTATTCCATCTACCTGGCCATCAGTGCCAGGTTCAGTTAAGCTGATTTCAGAGCTGCTCCAGGAGCCCAAAAATGGTTAAAAGCCATCCCAGACCCACTAGATGGCACTGTGGATGGCTACACCAGCTCTTGCGAACCCAGGCAGAGTTAG
Source organism: Cinclus cinclus (assembly GCF_963662255.1). Taxonomy (NCBI): domain Eukaryota; kingdom Metazoa; phylum Chordata; class Aves; order Passeriformes; family Cinclidae; genus Cinclus; species Cinclus cinclus. Next base: position 30,665,136 of record NC_085048.1, read on the forward strand.
CTGAGCTGGCAGCTCCAATCTCGGTTGTGTGGCTCTGATTTCCAGCACGAATCCCTCTGCCTGGAACCTTACTCGGCAGTTTTGCCCATTCAGCAACTTTTCAGTACCCTCAGTCGCTCCAAATCTAGGCTCTTTCAAATAATTATCAGTATTTTTTTTTTTCTCAACAAGCTCCACGATTATATTTTTCCAGTTCCTGGATCTTCCACAAAACATTCCAGAGGTTTCAAGAAATATTTAGAAAGTTGGTAAGTCTGAGTGTCCTGTCTGGCTGGTGTTCAGTGTGTATGTCAATGGAAGGGTACAAACTTTAAGCAAGCTTTCCAAAAAAAGCTGCAGATTACAGGAATTTTGATGTAACCCTAACTTTCCATCTTGGTTGCACCAGTTTTGCTCTACAGAGTCAGTCTGGACCCCAATAAAATCAGTTGGGAAGGAGAATTTCGTCTGGGACCATGGAAAGTTGGATAAGGGCCTCTGTCAGGTTTCCAAACTCCTGAAATAAGTGTGATGACATTTAGTAAATCTTCCCCCCTTTTCTGATCAAGGTTTCTATCCTTACTGCAAGCAATGTTTGAAGGTTTATGCTCACAATGGAACTTGATGGGATTGTTGGAGAAAAACAGTGGGACTGCCATTTTTAATTTGGGGGCAACACTTTAGTCAAGTACATTTTTCTAATGGAAATGGGAGTTAAAATCCCCTTATTTTTGTCTCTGCTTCTGTATATTACTTCATCACAACCTCCTGCCCTGGCTTTTAAAAGTTTCTCTTGTGTTGCAGCTTTAGCATCAGCCTCAGTAGGGCCTTGAGCCTTTCTTTTCAGTCATTGGAACCATCTATTCTGTCTCCCTAAGTAAAATCACTATTTGAAACCACCCCTCTCCATACTCTCATACTGCTATTTACTCTAATAAAGTGCATTAGGCATTTTCCAGTAGTATCATTCAGGATTCAGCCACAAACTAATCTATAAACCACACGCCAATCATGCAAGTTGAATGGGTATCAAAAATTCCTAGGTCTTGTGCATTTATCATGAATCACTGAATAGTTTGGGTTGAAGGGGACCTTTAATGGCCACCCAGTCCAAACCCTCTGCAATGATCAGGGATAACTTCAAATAGATCAGACTGATTGTTTCCAGGGATGGGGCATCTATCACCTCTATGGGCAATCTGTCCCAGTGTTTCACCACCCTCATAATAAAAAAAACCATCCTTGCATGTAATCTAAATGTTTCTCCTTTCATTTTTAAACCATGGTAACAGACCCTGCTAAAAAAATCTGTCCCTATATTTCTTATAAGCCCCCTTTAGGTACTGAAAAGCCACAATGAGGCATCCCTGGAATCTCCTCCAGGCTAAACCCCAACTCTCTCAGCATTTGAAGCAGTCTCTCAGAGAAAGCCTACTTGACTAGGCAGTGTAGCACTGTAGGGACAAACATGCTCATCAAGCCCTAAGCTGTTATTCAATCTGACCCTCATCCGAAGCTTACGTCTTCCAGACACAGCAGGCACAGCAAATGCCTGTATGAGGATTTTTAGATCTCTCTCATAAGAATGCCAGGGCTCTCAGGAGAAGTAGATAAACCCGATATCTCTCCTCCCTACTTATCAAGTACTTATCTGGAGACACCCCTACAGATAAACCATGGATATAAGGTTCAAGCAGCAGAGCAAGAAGTGAGAAACAACTATATGAGACTGGGAACAGAGTTCTATGCCCACATTAAGGGTGACTGTGGGTAAAACCCCTAAACAGGAAAAAAGCACAAAAGATTCTAGAGCTCCTCTTCTATTCTTTTTCCTGTTCTTTCTTTGTTTTATGCCAACAATACTCAGTCTTGCCTGGGGTCTGCACAAAATTCAAATGCCATTAGAAACTCCAGAAATTCAGGGGTGTATCTGGACAGAAATTTTAGTGTTATAAAAAGTTCAATACAATACTATGTCACAGGTTTACAGATTATTAAAGCTGGCATTTTTATTTGCTGGAGAAAATAGATTACTAAAAACAACAACACCACCACCAACAACAAAACACACCCCAAAAAGTCCACCAAGCAAGTACCAAAAACCAGTGTATATCATCAAGTTTTGAAATGAAAATGGTTTGTTGTAGATGGCTTTCTCAAGTAGACGTCAGACCTGGGAATGATGAGGTTTTGTATTCTACTCACTCATCACCCTCAATGAGCTGTATTCACTATCAGAGTTTGAGAAACAATCCTCAAGACAGTTTGAGCTCCAAATGTAGTTTAAAATAGATTTAAGTTGCACAAATTTGTAATAAAGTTGAGAGAACATTAGACAGTAATACATTCCAGGTTTTACCTATCTCATAGGACAGGATTTATTGGAGTGGTGCAGAAGATAAAACTTGATCTTCTTATCTTCCACTGCATCCATGTAACAATATTTTCCCAATTTTAAAACTACTCACTTCAAAGATGATGGGCATATCTTATAGCTGCATTTTTCTCTACACCAGAAGTAAAGAATTTCCATGGCAATTTGTTTATTGGCCTTCGCAAGTGACAGATAATTTTTGGCATCTCTGACCATAATTTTTGAGAACTCTGGGTCAGAAAAATGCCCAAAGGGTTTGCCTCATCATTCCTTTAGATCACGAACTTAGGTCTTCATGTAGAATTGTATGATGTGGTTCATAAACCTGTTTTGTAGGTTTCTTTGCTTCTTATAAGAAAAAGGAAAAAATTGAACCAAAAATATAAAATATGTTTTCATAATAGTCATTAGATCTTTAAAGAAAACTTTTCACAGATGCTGACAGCTGTGTTAAACTAGTCTGTCCTCAAAGTCAGAAAAGTGAAACAAATGTTATGAAAATAGAAGCTGTGTAACATCAGTGGTGGTTTTCCATAAGATAGCTAATTGCATGCCTGAGTGTTCACATTTTGTTCTGTGTCTTTTGCCACTATCAGTGACTCATATTTAAACAGCATGAAAATAATATGTATTCACTTCTCTTGTAAGTTCTTGTTTGGTCCTCTAATTAAGTAATTAAAGTGAGCATGTGATATAACCAGGAAAGTTGTCAAATACAAATCAAACAGATTTTTGATGGTGAGACTGCAGGAATCTTCCCTGAACTCTCAACATGGGCATGAAGGTTTTACAAGCAATTAAACTCTATCCCTGAAAATCCTATCTTCAAAGCTTTTGGATCACCTGAAGAGGTTTATGGTTGGCTGCAAATAAAGAGAGCTTGTAGGAAAAGCTCAATCAAGGAAAAGAAACATGAAACAAATAAGTTCAAACGCTTAACCTCTTCCCTTCTAGAGTACTAGTTCTCATCCTGTATTGATGCTGCTTCAAATAGATGCTGCATTTGAAACTTCCTGAGAGGGTTATTAGGCAGCACAGAAAGTGCTTTGTCATTTCCCATACTGCAGCAGAAGAGCAAAGCTTTTAGAAATATGGTAAGAAGTACAAAATAGTCTACCAGAGAAGATTTCTGTGAGATGGAACCACTGGATTTTCGGTGGTTTTTGTTTGGTTTGTTTGTGGTTTTTTTGTTGTTTGTTTGTTTTTTGTTTTTGTTTTGGTTTTGGGGGTTTTTTTTGTTTGTTTGTTTCTTTGGTTTTTAACACTACAATTTTTAGGCAGTGTCCTTAAGTAGTATAAGATACCAGTCATGCTTCTCTATGTGCTTCAACCTAACATGAAATCCATCACCGTCCTCATCCAGCTGTGGCTCACAGCAGTACAGACATCCCCAAACACTCTGCTCTTTCCTATGTGACTATTTAGCAGAAGATTTTTGCCCTCCATGCTCTTTCCCCTAGAAAGGGTCAGTGACTTTACTTGCTGGCAATAAGAGGGCAAATGAGTTGCAGACTCCTGTTATGATTTCCTGGTAGAGTACATGTTTTGTGAAGTAAGACAGGGAGTGTCTGTTCCACACTAACATCATGACTGTATCCAGTCCTGATGGATTTTGAAGTGAGAGAGGCAGGACACTGGTAAGCTGCCTTTGCCCATTTTTCATTGTATGCCTGGACACGAGGTCAGAGACAATGCACACGGAAAGGCCAGTGTGCAGGGAAGGAGTGTTTTACATCCACATCTGTGCCCTGTGCAGACACAGAGCCCAAAGCATGGGCTGACCTGCTGCCTTTAAATACAGACTGTCCTCAAGTAAACTGTCAAGCCTTTCCTTTACAGCAGCATAATACTGCTAATTCAACAGATCAAGTGACAAAAATCAGATCAAGGTTGCCTACACTATTTGTCCGTGGCTATAAAGCACAAATGGATGCAGGTTGCATTGTCAGCATGTGAAGATGCTTTCAGCTGGTGCTCACGGCAGTGTGGCTTGTTTAAAGAGTTACATATAGCATAATTGCCTTTGAACATTCACCACCACAAAGATGCTGAGGGCAGCACAGGCTCAACAGCTACAATTATGTTCCTTGCCTCTGGAGAGACCCCGGGGTCCTAATTCTCTTCTGAATTTCTGCTGGCTGCCATTTTTATTCAGATGGACCAGGAGAAGGTGCTGCAGAGGAAATTTTTTGAGCCGTTCTTTGAGCATCCTGCACTGACCACAAGCAAAGCAAGCACATGTTTTTCATAGCACTGCTATCCTGTTACTCCCTTCATTCCTGCGGAGCACAGCACTCTGAGAGCACCGTGACTACTGCTTAACCAGTAGGAGACTACATCACTGCTGAGCCAGCTGCCTGGAAATGTTAATGCTGTTCTGTGGTTTCTTCAGGACTCTGGGCCAGCACTTTCCTCATCAGATGTCTTTCCTTTGCTGCCCTATCCCAGCCTGTGCTTAATTCTCAGTGCAATCTATTTTCCATGAGTGACAAACCTGGGGGTTCCCAAAGGTACTTGAAGGAAATCAGGATGTAAAATGAAATATGAAGAGTATAGGGGAAGAAAGGAGGGAAAAAAAAACGAAAAAACCCACCCACTGCTGACATGAGAAATCCTGGCCAGGCAGAGGGTCTGTGAGAGAAGCACAGCAGTGCTAAGGAGGCATGGGGAGGGGGATCGAAGAGGTGAAGATTGCAACTCCAGATGAAGCTGATGAGACTACAGAAGAATGGAAGCTGAATAAATTTACAGAATCTACAGAGGCAAAAATCGAGTCCTGTAGCCATTTTTTTTTTCCACTGAGACAATATTATCGTCGCAGTTTCACAAGTAGAAAAACAAAACATTTAAGTGATTACTTTTGGCAGGTTTGGAGCCCAGGTTCCTCCATCCCTAAGGCATGGATTTATGTTATGTGTATTACTTACAGGTGACTTGGAGGAAATTGGTTAAAGTGACTTTGACTGGGCACAATTTAACATTCAGATACCAGACTGGGGTGGAGGGGGTCAAACTTTGATCTCCACCTTCCTTTTTTACTTAAAAAATAAGCCAACAGTGTTTAAAATGTTTGAAGGGAAGCTGGAGAAGAGTCCTAGCTGTTTCCCTTTGCACATGTATCTTTCAGTGTTATTAGGCCCATCCTGTGAATAAATCTAGACGTCACTGTGATTACATGCATGTTACCTCCACTCTGTGGTTTCTGACTGATGCATCCATTAGTTACCATGTCTGTCAGTGTGCACTTTGCCTTCAGCAAGGAAAAACACTGGGGCTACCTCTCATCCTGTCTGATTCTCCAGTTTGGTCAGATGGCCTGCAATGCTCACACATGACATGCATGGGGCACAGCCCACCTCCTGTTCCCTTGTGACAAAACACATGTTGGTAATAAACTTGCCATTTATAATCCAACACAACCAGCTGATGTGGGCAATTAGCTGACAATCTTTTCCATTTCTAGTGTTCCAGAACCTGTTATGGGCACAGGCTCCTGTCTCCCTTTCTCCCACCTCACAAACGGCAGAGAACAATCTGGTGTAAATAGACAGGCAGCATGAGAAATAGGACAAAGAAGAAAAGAGAGATGCAGACAGTCTGAAGCAAACACCATCTCACTGCCTTCCAGTGCACCCTCGTGCTTTTGTGCCACTGTAATGGCGCCTTGAAAATGGACCTTAATTTCATAACGATAAATGGCAATAGTCCTTTCCTGTCAAGCAACTATGACTGTGGTTGGTAAGCATATATTTGAAAATGTAAAAGATAGATAGATAGTCCTTACAGTAATTAAGTCTCAAAGGGTACTGCAACTCCAAAAGAGAACCAGGTTCAAAACGCATCTTAAATATTTCAACTGTGTCTTTCTCAGTAAGGGCAGAGGATTCAGAATGTGGGGAGATCGATTGCATCCTTTTTTAGCTTTCCACAGTAAGTTTCCAAGGAGGTAGCTAGCTAGAATGGAATATACAAGCACATTTGTGCTGAATAGCTAGAAGGCATAGGAAACATATTATGTGGTTTTTAAAAAGTTTTGTGAATTGTGGAAAAGATATGTAATGTTTCTGCTGAAAAATGCCATTATAATTATCTATATGTGTTCTGTTTCACTCCAAGGATTTTCAACAATGAATTAGTTTCTTCGTACCTTCATAAGTAACTGAATAACTGGCAGCATCACTGTCATGAAATGCATCTATAAATGACCTTACTACTGCACAGTTTTCTGAATACTGCATATATTACATATAAATCGTTCAGTTTTGACCTCTGGCAGATTGGTTTACCAAAAAAAAAATAAACTAAATAATGCTAAATAATATTGATTTGAAGGGGGTTTTTGGGTTTTGGCTTTTGTTTGTTGTTTTTTTTTTCCCCCTATGGAGAAAATCACACTAATCCATTCCCTAGGCACATTTGGGCTTGCACAACATACAGCACCATATGTGTACACACTTCAGAATTACTTCCAGACACAGAAAAGAACAGATCTGGAGTGATCACTGCCTTAGGAACTTGATCTACAGCAGAGGCACTTTGCTTTAATTATCCTTCACTTTCCACTGATCATGCATCAGCTCCCTTCACATCTTCTCTTTTTTCACACTTGCCTACTCACGTCAGAACTGATTCTCTTTGTCAATCTTCTTCAGATTCCCTTCAAGATCAGAAAAACATTTGCTTTACTTTCACCTTTCAGTTCACTGCCTGCTTTGGATAAAGCTGAGTAAAGAAGTATTAAAATATCAGGAGAAAGCCTGCTGTCAGAATGAATTTGAACCAAAACCCTTTGAAGTCATTAATGAATGCTGGTTCCCAGTTATGCTTTCGGTCTTTGGATCTGCCCATGGCTTTCAACTTCAACAAGAAGTATAAGTATTAAGAAGTTTTCAAAAGGTATCTCTGATGGGATTACCAGTTTGATTTTCTGAATAGTGTTCTCTGAAGATTCAGATAAACATGTCAACGTTTGAAAGCTCTCCATAACACCTCAGGCTGAGATTTAAGGTCCTCTGCAGTCAACGGTGCTCAAAGTTTCACAATCAGTGGATAATTTCAGCCTAACAACTGAGATACTCTTTGGTCTCTCACAGCTGAGAAAGCACACACTTTCTTGATTCTAGCACCAGAATCACCTGCTGCTGTTGGAAACATAGTCCTCACTATTGGAATAGTTTGAATTCTGGTCCAGTATTACTGGAATGGTTTTGCCATTGTTTTGTCTTGCAAAGAGGGTTCTTGGACAATTGCTCACTTGTTATTGCTGTGACTCTTTCTAAATCACTGTGTTTCTTCCCAGTAGCCAGATAGTTTATATTTGAATGGTATAATCTTAAGGGAGGTCTAAATTTTGTATCCACAGTCATGGATAGCAGTGACAGTTCATCTCATAGAAAGATCACCTTTATCAGGTATACATAGACAAATATACAAGGTGCAGTTGTTTACACCCCAGGTTTCTTTTCCCATAGATATGGGAAATAAATATCTCCCTAAGATATTTGGCTTTTAAAACCTGGCTTTTGGAGTACTGTTTAGAGGACTGGAGGATTCTGTAGATGAGCCTATAATATTTGGTTTGGGTTCCGAATCTAGAATGCTACTACCATCTAAGGAATGTTTTGTGGTTTTTGGTGAAAATTTTCACTTTTTTACTTATGCCTCAGTCTGCTGAATTCAGATACTGTTCCCCACAATGATACATTCTGTACAGGTTCCCCTTTTAAAACTTCAGCCTAGGAAATACTGCACTGAGTTTACAGGACATACAGGAACACATTGCAATAAACAGAGCACAATTAATTATTAATGGCATAGAAATTTCAAATTTTAAGCCAAGTTGTTTGCTGAGCTGCTGCAATCAAGGGGCAAATATTGATCTCTTCACTCTCATGCCCAGTGACAGGACTCAGGGAAATGGCCTGAAGCTGAGTCAGGGGAGGTTTAGGTTGGATACTAGAAAAATGGTTTTCATCCCGAGGGTGGTTGAGTACTGGAACAGGCTCCCAAGGGAAGGGGTTACAGCACCAGACTGGGAGACTTCAAGAAGCATTTGGACAATGCTGTCATGTATGGTGAGTTTCTTGGGGCTGTCCTGTGCAGGGGCAGGAGTTGAACTCTATGATCCTCTTGAGTCCATTTCAACTCAGCATATTCTACGATTCTACGATAAGGAGCTTCTTTTCCAGCTCTAGCTGAACACTTTGTAGGTTTATCTTTGTTCTTTGCAAAGTTATTTTCTCTGAGAGTAAACAGAGTAACCAGAGCCATTTATGGAGCATAGCAAGACAGCAGGAGCCCTGGGTAGTCCTCTGAGCAGTACCAATGTGTATACACTGTAGATTCCCCTAGTAGATTCCCCAACCAGTTGTTGCCATCACCTGGGACTTTGAATCAGTTAGAATGCAAAATAAAACTACAGATTGATTGAAAAGATTACTTAGATCTTCTGTATTTCCTAATTTGATGTGGAAAGAAATGTGACAAATATCCTAAAGAAAAGTGACAGCCTGAGAAAGAATCCTAGTTCCGCTTTTGCACTTGGAACATTGGCCTTGGTGCATGAATGTATACTTAGAGTGAAACCCTAGTCTCTGCACGTGTGTAGACACGTACACAGGCACACAAAGTCTATTCAGTTCTCCAAGGAGGTCTTCTCTTCAAACAGTAGCTCCAGTTTACTCCAAAAGAAAGGTGGGAAATGGATAGGAACATCCAACAGACCAGAGCCAACCAAGGGCTACCAGGTCAAATACCATCTAGTGGTCATCATCTCATCTTTAAAATTTTGCTTTAGTATCAGTGGTTAAAAATTATGCCTATGAACATCATATGATACTCTGAGACAGGCAGCTCATGTTATTAAGACATAATAAATTCACACAGAAAGATTTTTTAATGCTTCTAGGAGATTGAGTTATAAAAATGAGCATTAAAGCATTTTCAAAATATTATAAATAGTAGGGGCTTTGATCAGTCTACTGTTTTGATTAACATTTGAAAATTTCAAAATCATCTCTAAACCATTTGCACTGCAGTCTTGCCCTTTGATAAGGCACGAAAGAAACTAATACTACACAGTTAACAATATATCTTAGAAATTAATAGCTACAGATGAACAGTTAAGTTGTGTTTGGTTGGAGATATCTTTGCTACCTTCCTGTAATCATTCATTTATCCTCATCAGTGAATGCAATGAGAAAAGGATGTATTTTTACATCCAAGCAATCCAAGCAGTCAAGGCTCTCTTGGTAAGGCACAGGTTAAGTTTAACATCACAGACATTGTATTAATTTTTCCTATGATAAAAAAATTGCTATGAAATATTATTCTTAACATGTGTTTCTTTCTTTGGACACAGTAAAATACACTGTTTAATCAGCAGCACTAATCAAGATATTGCAAAAGCAAGTAGAATTTCTTTCTTTCAGTGGCATTGCAAATTTTCTTGAGTCATTCCTTTCCTTGAAATTACTGTTCAAAATTTTTACTTGTCCTTCTTACCAATAGCACAGAAAATATATACCATCCAACCCCAGCAGTTGCCTCAACGAAACAGAGCGAACAAATTGTTGTTAGCTAATAACACTGGAGAGTGATACGTCAAAGGAACAGAATTTACACTCATGCCTTGTCTTGATTAGAGTGTTCAAGTTTAATTCAGCATGCCACTATTTCCTGCTGTCTGTTCCTCTTCATCAGTAACGAACACTAAGAAGTTGTTGATACTGAACACATGGGTCCAATTAAATCTGTAATGACATTTATTTATTTGAAGTTTCAGCCCTGATGTGGTCTCCAATTCATTCACCAAATGGCTTCCATTTACTGAAGGATTTTTTTTACTTGCGGTGGAACTCTGAAGGGCAGAACTGAGTGATCATGAAGTAGGCAAATTAGGCACTGAACTTGCCTTAGATAGAGTGCCCCATTTAGTGCTCCATTTCAGGCACTTAAACAAACTATGATCATACTAGTTGTGAAACTGTGGCCTAGTCTGGTCAGTCTTAGACGTTTCTAAATACTATTATATGCATTTTATATTAAATATTAATCTACAGAGAGAATGTGCAATATATACAATACTAACTAAAGGTACACTAACAAAAGTACCTCAGAAGATAAATTAACAAAAAAGAAAGCAATTAAGAAAATTTGATCACCTTATTCCTCTGCAGCTCAAGGTCATGATAAAGAAATAAGTGATTTGTTCACACCTCATATTGTGCCAGAAAATGTTTAATGCCACCACAATGACATTTCATTTGGTTGTCCTTTTACCTTTGAGGCAGATTGCAGTTCCAGTGTAGTTGGTGGAGATAAAATTTTTATAGTAGCTTTTGTGGAGCTGGTTTGGCTTTGTGATGAAAACAGTGTTGATAACAAAGGGATGTTTTAGTTATTGCAGGGCTTGCTGAGTCAAGGCCTTTCTGCCCATCACACCACCTCACCAGCGAGTAATCTGGTGGTGCATGAGAAGCTGGGAATTGATGCAGCCAGGACAGCTGACCCCAGATGATCAAAGGGATATTCCATAGAATGTGGTATCATGCTCTGAAATAAAAACTGGAGGGAAAGTTTGCCAGGATTGCATCTGTGAGGTTTTGCATCACTTGTTCCATTTTGGGATTTTTAGGGGTGGAAGTTTTTTGTTCCTTTTTTTTACTTGTTAAACTGTCTTCTTCTCAACCCTTCAGTTTTCTTACTTTTCTCCTTCCAGTTCTGTCCCTAACACCCTTTCCATGGCAGGAATTGCCTGGTGTTGAGCTGTCAGATGAGGTTAAACAACAGCCATCTCTCACACAGAAAATTACTAGTTTTTGTTACTGTGGTTGCTGTAGCATCTTGTCATGAACCAAACTTTATTCAAAACACTCATAAACACCCAAAACCCAAGCATCCAGCATTCATATTGCTCTTTTAGGGGAGGAACAATAGTGGAATTAGATAGATGAAGGATCCTGTGGAGATAAAATCAGTCAATATTAACTTTATTGAAAGTGGTGTTGGCAAATTATTCTTGTGGAGGGAGGCACTGCCCTGAGGCAGCAAAAGCCCTGCAGTTAGAAAGTGCAGATGGCAGTATTCTTTCTGACACATCCTGGACTCAACATCTCACACAATGCTCACATGAGGGTGTGTATACACCCTATTCACCCTATTCCTTCTCAGGATTCACCAACTCTGACCAAAAAAAAAAAATAAAATCAAGACTCACAGAGAACAATGAAGAGGATAAAAAAGAATTGTTGAAGGTCTGATTAAATTTCATATCCAAATAATGATGGTACATACAAATAGATAGCACATACTGATTTTTCAACTGTTTAACTTGAGATTTCAGAAGAAAATAAAGAATATCTAGATTCTAGCATTTATCCAGAGCCTGGAGGAAAGGACATTATGTATTAGGGCAAAAGTCATAAATATTCCTTTCTAAGGAAGTCTTTACCAAAATGAAATCTGAAAGGGAGTAAAACCACATTACAGGAACAATTAATGATAACAATGTATTTCAGGTTACAGAGACCCTACTTTCCTCTTGAAAGGGTTGTGACAGGCTTCCTGCTGTATCAGCTTCTGGTGGCTGTGACACCTACCCTGGAGCAAAAAGGGCAGCAAAATGAGCTGCATCAGAACACAGCATGCAAGGAGGTGGTGAGAAATCCTAGTGCCAGTAGCAAGCTCCATCAGGACACTTTGTTTCTAATAATGCCTTGCCATTAATAGCAAAAAGCTGATCTCACTGCTTTTTTGGGAGGCAGCAGAAATATAACTGCACATCATTGTAAAGGGAAATGTTAATGACTATTTTCATCCAAGAGGGTACACCCCAGATGGTAATAATTACTCATAATCTTAAGGATATAGAAGAGCTTTAAAAAGTTTGATTTAGAAAGAAGCTGCTTAAATAACGAGCAGCTGAAGGCTGAAAGATAATTTGATTTTTTTTTATCCTTTAGATGTTTGATGCTATTGGAGTGTATAGCACCATAGGGGATGCTCTGGTGCTATTAGAGTACAAGAACTTCTATAGCTCAATCTGCCTGGAGACCAAGACACTATCTTTAACTTGCAGCCAAAACCACGAACATCTACCCACTAAGAAATTAATTGAGTGATGCAATACATAAAATTTTACTAAGAACATCTAATACAATGACCCTTTTGTTTGGATTTTTAAATCTACTCCTTCACATATCCATGTATTTTTGTCTCTCAGCTCCTGAGAGCAAGCTCCTTTCTTCTGGTGCTTCTGCATTTTGTAGAACATCCAATTGATGGTAAGTAAATACAGATAAGAGAAGAGCCTTCCAATTCAGATTGGAAGCTGCTCTGAGATAAATGATGTATTTAATTATTTTGAATTTATTTATGTAGCCTCTCAGCCTCTGAAGAAGCATCCTTTACCAAGGCCACCTTTACAAATTGTAAACTAGTTGTAAGTTGGTTTTCCCATCAGCCTTACTCCTTTCTTTCCTGAATAGGGTCCAGAGAGGGTCCAGAGAGGCTTTTTTCCCAGCTATTTTTTATTCTGTGTGGAAAAAAGAATCTCTTTGTTTTCTAGATTTTGTGACTGCTATTTTATATGTCTGTATTGAATGCTTTTGACAGTGATTCTGGATTGCAATCCATAGGGCATCTGTAATGAAGAGGCCTTACTGCCCTGTGCCCTTATGCAAAGTGTATAACACAAAATAAGCTGGAAATCCTGGCAGTCTCCAGCAAATGAATGACTGTCTTTGCTGTGGGAAGCTTGAAAACACATATTTTTTTATATATTTATACTTCCTCTGCTCTTTTTCTTCCCCCCTTTTCTTCCATATTCCTCTAAAAAAGGAAGCTACAACAGCCATCCAGCCCACACATTCTCCCTGGTCAAGGCTCTCAGTTTTCATGTCTCCTAGCCCTGGCACCAAAGACAGGATTTCAGCAGCTCCTACTGGCCTCACAGATGCCTTAGAGAGTCCTTGCTACGTAACATACCCCAGAACCACATCAGGAAGCATCTGTCTTCACCTCCTGTGTTGTACGTGCCAGCCCCATGCAGATATGCCTCAGACACTGCAGAACACTTAACATGATTTTGCTTAAGAACCTAAATCTCTTTCCAAAAATGAAACTTTCTAATATGACACTGGGGGGGGGGGGGTGGGGGGGTGGGGAGAAGGAGGGGAATGTGGAAAAAAGAGAAGGAAAGAAGAGCACAGGAAGAAGAGCATGAAAGTGTTGAAACCCAAAGTAAATTGAGCTGACACATCTGCCTTAGAAATAGAGTGCATCCTAAGCAGGAGGTTTTAAACCAACTTTACTTCGTATAGCTTTCATAAAATCCTGCTATGAGGCTCTAGAGGATTCTTTCCAGTGCAAAAGTAGGTGTCCTGTCTTCACAGGTACTATTTGGGGATCTCTGAGAAGTAGAAGATATTAATGAATTTTATTGATTTTGCAAAGAGGCATCCCCATGAAATTTTTTTCAGCCAAGGAACAGGAGCAAGCCAAGGGGCTGGAGTGTGCAGCACCTCAAAGTGATGGCATCCTGCCAGCTTCTCTTTGCAGGCCTATCTATGCCAGAAGTGCTTAAGTGCAAAAGGCATGTAAACCAGAAACACCTGTCATTATTGTGCTGAAGGTGTACTTGGATAATGATGTGAAACTCTGTGAAAAAACTGTGCTTTGCTGCCCAGAGAATGTAATGAAAAATTTTAGTGTGTTGAGCAGTGTGGCTGGAGTGGTTGTGCTGATTTTATCAACAGCTGCCCTTAGAGCATGCAGCAGGGCTCTGCTGAGCCTTCCCTGGAAGCAGCAGCACACCTGGACCTCCCTGCCTCCTCGAGATACCTTTTCACATCCTCCTCACCCTGGATGAGGCTGCGCCATGGTGAGGCTCACCTGAGAACTTTTCATTTCATTTCAGCAGTAGTAAATCTGACATTTCGATTGTAAATGCAGATTTTTCAGCATTACCTTGCCACCTTATCTTCTGTCTTTGTCAGCAAGCAGTAAAGCTCTGACAGGACCCTGAGAGCAGTTTTGCAAAAGGCACTCAGGCTCTGATTTTGTGCCAGCACAGCATGAAGCCAACCCAGCAGATGCATGCTGTTCCACAAACAAGCAACAACTCAGGCTCTACAGCTCTTTGATCCATGTTACATTACAGGACCTCAGTGCCTATGTCAAGGAACTGCACTTAATGATTTGGGGGCACGTATCTCTGATGAAGCAGTCTTTGAGTTCACTATAGCAAGAAAACATTTTCTTATAGATCTCATGGCAGTGAGTATGGAGTGGCACAGGGGAAACCCTCGTTTCCCCTGCCCTCCACCCCAGTCAGGTGTGATGGTACAGTGTTGTTTTCACTTCTAGCTGGTATAGGAACAGTGTCTGGGACCAGCTGCTGAAATAATTAGGATAAACTTCTCTTCCATAATCCTGAATGTAGCTGGTATTCAGGACCAAAAAAACCCATCTGCAGAAGTCTGAAGTAAAAGTTTACTGGTAGTACTTAAAACATAGAGAACACAGCATGTCAGAAGGCAAACAAAAGCAATGGAGAAGGAGAGGAGAACACCTTTATACTGGGGAAAAGCTGTTTAGCTGTGGGACCTGTCAAGTCTTACCGAGATGCTCATAGTAAAGGATGATCATAATTTTTAAGAAAGTGCATGAACTGAACAGGAAAGGTACTTTATAGCATAAACAGTGCTGGTTTGGAACCTAAGAATACCTTACAGTGATTAATAAGATTCAGAGAGATTTATGTTTCATCTAGATCAGTTACTGAAGGACAGCTAGACTTCCCTGTCTCTCCTGCAATTTTGACCTATAGAAGTTGCATAGTGTCCTTTTTATGTCTTTGCAGGAGAAACGAGTGAAATGAGGCTTCCATCTGGCTGGGATTCAGGGTGTGTATGTGCCTGAGATACAAAATGTATGTCAGGACTGTAGGAGTTTCACCATCCTTCAAAGGAACCTAGAAAAGTTTGACGCATGGCAGGTGTCCCTTGGAGAGCTTAGCTGATGGGCTTTAGAGATTACCTTTGTGCCAGACTGCCAAGCAGTGAGTGGAGCTGCAGTAGCTGGGACTATCCTTTCTATTTGTTCCCTGGCCACATTTCATACAGTGAGCAAAGGACAGACACTTCCCTGGGCTGAAATCGCCTATACCCCACTGGGTCCATATTGCCCAGAGCAAGGATTGCAACTCAGGCTCTTGGCAACCTGGAAACAAATCAGCTGAACTTTCCATATTTGAGAAGTAACCTAGGAGTTCAAATGGAAGAGAAGTGACCAAGGACTACTACTTGGAGTCAGGTGTTGGGAAATAACAGATTTTTTTCCCAGGGATTGGTCTCTGGTAAATTTTGAAATTTAAATAATTTTACATGCTGTGCTTAATTTTCATTAATAAGAATGTTTACTGCAATCTTCCTGTAATTTATTAGAGTGAACCAAAGTATACTGCAGCAGGGGTTCATTTGTTGCATTGATTTATTTGTGGAACACCCACATTTTAGAGCCAACTTTTCATATTCCTTCTGTAAAGGGTGTGCTTGTCTGTAATGAATTTAATAGAACAGTAGGACCTTTTTCATTAGTCTTGAAAACATTTTGTTAGTGTTAAAATTCTGCCTAGCTTTCTAACTCCCATCTTAAATAATTGTGGTCTGATGTACTGCATGCCAGCCCATAAAGTGCTCCTGAGTCCAGGCCCACAACAAATGCCAATAAAAAAGGAGCTGCTAACCCTCTACTAAGGCCCCATGCACACACCTCATTCAAAGGGTTATTCCTGGCTCCCTGAATTAAGACAGCTGTACAGGAGTACATGCACTTTTATAGAAATTTTATACATTAAACCATCTGTTTTTTTCCCAGAATTTCAAAGTTATCCTGAGAGTAAACCAATATAAGATGCTAACATTTCTGCTTTCATTCTTGTTGCTGCAGAATGCTTTTGCAAATGCTAAGAAATTGAATCACATTCTAGAAATATAAGTTATTTAATCATACATAATAGCTTCTTAGATTTGGTCAGAGTCCCAAATAGAAGTATCTCATCCTGAAACATCTTAGGGCTGCATCTCAGTCTTCATCTGGAGACCAGGGGAGACATACTGATCTAGCTGCTCATACACATAGATCAGTTTTCAGGCTTTATTTAAAGTCAGTTTCTCCAAGTTAAACAAGCCAAACCCCTCAGCCTCTCCTCATGCCTTGCATGTACCAGCCCCCCAGACATCTTGGTAGCTCTGCACTGGGTACCATCCCTTGCTAATCTATCTCTGCGGATGTAATACTGGGGAGATGAAAGCTGGACACTGCAGATATGGACTCACAAGGGCTGAGTGGAGTGGACTAATTATGGTTCTGGACCAAACAGCTACTACAGTCAAGGATGTGATAAGCCATTTTCTCTGCAAGAGCATCCTCTGCACTCCTGTTCAGCTTTTTGTGTACCAGGACCACCAGACTTTTACAGATTTTCTCCCTACCAGGAGAAAATTTTCTCCCTCCTATCAGGCAGATCTCAGCCTGAGTTCATTCCCTCCAAGATGCAAACCTTTGCATTTCTCTTTGCTAAATTTCTTGAAATTTAGCAGGCTAAAGCCTGCATATGAAGGTCCCTGAAGGCAGTCCTACTCTTTTATGAGTCAACAACTTCAGATAAGAATTCACTTATATTACTGTATGACATCTACCTTAATAATTATCACTCATTGCTAAAAATAACTCACAGAATTATTTTTATTCTGTAAAATAAGTCAGTATTCTGTGATTTTTATGTCTCCAGGATTAAAGATATTCCTGATTATTCTTGATCCCCTATGGTTCAAATAAATTAATAAAAATCAGTAACTTTCTTCTGGTCTGGTCTGTTAGCTGGGAATAACAGTAGGGTCAAGTGAAGTCTTCACACTCGCTAGGTTTCCATTGTCAAATATTTGCCAAGGGTTCAGCCACAGCTTCTTGACTTGTATTTATAGCACTGGAAACCCCCAGGTAGTCTCTCTATCCAATTACCCACCAGTGGTATTAGCTTCTGTGACCAGTTGGAGGCATCACACTTTAGTCTAGCACAGCCAAAGGCAAAATGTGCTAATATGAAGCATTCCATTTCAACAGTTTGTTAAGCAATATGTGTTTCCCAATTTCCTTTTTTGGATTGCCAAATAAGTTTCAGAATAGGAAATTTATTAAAATTTGGGTTTAGTTTGGTGAAAATGCTCAAAGTTTTATCTACATCAGACACTGCATTGGTGATCTTCATAGGAACAAAAAGTCCATTAAAAAGCAGGAAAAGACTAAAGATTGGTCTCAATTTCCACCATAATATTACTTTCATAGTTAGTAGCATTTTGTATCTTACTTTTCTTTCTGTGCCGCATACAGCAGAGTTTTCCAAATTTCTTTCAAAATGCAGTATGAGGAGAGAGACAAGGGCATAAAATTCAACCAGGTGAATTTGTGGAGGAGAAAATATGTGAGAGAAGGATTAGGAAAAAATTCACCGTATAAATATCTCCTCACATGCATATGAGCCACAACAGAGACAAAAGATGTTGTCACCATGCCTGCTAATACTTACCATCTGCACAATGTCAGGACACAAATTAGAACATTTGGAAGATCTGACCTTGACAAAAACAGCACCAGACAGCATGTTTAAGCCACTGTGTTCTCATAATAACTGGCATAAAGGTTGATCAGAGAGAAGGACTTCGAGTGTAAATAAAGTACACAACATTACCATTGCATGAAATCCACTCTTCAGACCAGAACCTCTTACTTCTCAGAAAACCTTAGCAAATTGAATAATAAACCCTAAACCAGGGCATTTTATACTAAGTAAATTAAATGAGATAGTGTTCTTTCACAAGGGACTATGACAAACTGCTTGCATTGTGTAGATTTTTCCCAGTCAAATGAGTGATATTGTAATTCTTTAATTAATTTTGCCATTGGAATTTCAGGTACCCATAGGGGTCTGTAGTAAGGGGGCTCCACCCTGAAATCATGCTGAAGCACTTACAGCTGCCAGCAATTAAGTCTGTTAGGATGGACTCTTCCAAAGCTGTCCTTGGGTCATAACAACAAATCACTGCATGTCCAAGATCCTTCTATGTGCTGGTGTTACAGACCCTATGAGTGAGGGACTGGGACCTGCTTTCTATTACCTATTTTTCTTGAGAAAAATTCAAGAAGGGATTATTACCTCTATTTATCACTCACATAAATGAAGATCAGTATCCTATTTCCTTGATATGGCTGCTAGATGACACCAAAAAGTCACAGTCTATTAATTTTATTCACATTTGAACTGAGATTTTTTAAAAGGGGCTAAAGCATAAAGACTTAGCAGAAAACTAGGAGATAGGGCTTTATAATACAGCAGGAATCTGGTATGTTTAACCATATGACAATAAGAAGGATAAAATAAAGTTCCGTTGTAGAAATGCATTTGTTTCTTTTTCTCACCAGCTTCAAAACATTCTTCAAATTAATGGAAAACCCAAAATCTCCAGTGACCATATTCTGTCTATCTAAAAAACAACTTCTCACTGGTTGAGAGAACATTATCAACTTGCAAAACAGAACAAAAGAGAACTTTCATAACTGCACTAGTACTGCTTATCCCATAAAGTGACCAAGAGTTTACCTTCTGGGCACCAACAATTAGAAGGTAGTGCAGTTCTTGGGCTAAAAATTGCAGCCAGAGCCTCAGTGTATTTATCACACTTCCTAAATTGAGATAGAGGTCAGACTATGCTCTACCTTTATTAGAATTTCTGCAGAAGTCAGGTCATAAGACATTTCTGGATTGTTTTCTGCATACCTTGGTTGTTGTAGACAGCCAGTTATGTTGATCCAGGTAGTTATGCTATAAAAGGACCATTATGGCCCTGTTCCCAGTTTGAACTCTCTCAGCAACTTCTGCCTTTCTTAGCCTTTAGGTAAGGGAAATTTTTTCCAAGAGACTTAGAAGATCCTGTATTTGACTTCACCCCAATCCTCGAAACAGGACTACTTTCTGAACTAGATTTCCTTGAAAAACATCACATACCACGACTCTAACATAATACAGAGGAAAGAAAGCACACACACTGCTGAGACCTTGATCTCCCACTTACATGCATAATTAATTTCACATGCAAAATATTTCTATTCATTTAGGACTCTTCATAAGTTGAATCTGCAGTATTTGTAGAACTGGGACTCATACACTGTGCACAACTGAACATTTGGTATTATTATTGGGGAAATATTGAAGTAAAGGCCTGGAGATTTGAGTATTAAAAGAAAAAGTTTTATGGCTTATAGTGTGGAAGACTTTTCTAGGCTCAGGAAGAATCACTATATAATGATTTTCAGGCTATTGACACACAGGCTTTATGCTTTGCCAGGTCACCTCTTCAACAATATTGGCTAATCCAAAACATTTTGAAATTTCCCATTCTCTAAATTACTCCAATCTAAACAGATCAGTGATTAACTTTATATCTGCATTCCAAATGTCATAGTCCTCCAGCTCTCTAGTTAAGTTTACTCTTTGCAAAGGAATTCTTATTTGCTTTTATTGCAATGTGACATTATTTTTGGTCTAGATATGAATGCTTTTTAAGCATTTAAAATTAACCTGCTGTTTGGAACAAGAGGAGTAAAAGTTTTGGAAACCCTCACTTTCTTTGTCTGACTCCAATAAACATCATAGACCATAATATTTAAACAAATTTCAAGTACTTGATCAGCTTGAAAGAGCTATTGGGATGCTGACAAAAACTTCACTTAAATGTGTGCACTTAATAAAACCTTCATAATGAGAACAATTACAATTCTATAGTTCTGAGCAGGCAGCCATGCCTTATTTTTACCTCTGTAGGAATAACACAATTCATAACTTCAATCCCCACTTCTCACTGCAGAGAGCAAGCTGTGTAATGCTGTCAACAACACCAGCTTTCCCTCCAGCATCTGCATTATTGGCCAACACATATAAACAAAGCAGCTCAGGTCATGCTTCCTGCTCATTCAAAATAAGGAATACCAGGCATGAACATTTTGCCCTACTTCTACTAAGCTCCATAACTTCAAACAAAAAAGAATACTTTTTTTCCCAACATTTCTTGCAGTTCTTATGCCAGGAGAATGCATTCATATATAAATGTCACACACAAAGGGGTACTCCCTTATCAAGTAATGTTTGAGGTAAAAAAGGATGAATCTCCTGAACATAGGCTGACAATATAAGTATACCAAAAACATTACTAAGCTAATGCAATATAACATACAGGCTTCTTTCTCTAGTGATATTTCCATCTGTACTAGAAGCTGTATGAGGAATAGATTAATGATTTTTTTTTAATTGTTTGAAATGTCCGCATTCTTTCATAGAGAGTTTTGTCTAAATCACCAGTGAGGTTCATTGTGAAATACAGTCAACACATCAATAGCCCTTACTACCAACTTCTTAATATTCACCAGAATTTCGAAGCAAATATACCCTCCTAATTATCTTTCACTTTAGAACACTCATCTATGTGAAAGAATTAAAGAAATAATTACAAAGGCTTTTCAGCCTTCTTTGAGAAGAATAGTCACTAAACCTCTATAATTTCTAGCTAGTGTAAGGTAAATGCTTTAGTTTCTAGCTAAAGAGAACTACAGAGATTAAACAGCAAGATCAAAATCCACATGTGAATTACTACAGAAAAGTTCAAGTTAAAAAAAAATAATCCCATTCTTCTTGTTGCATATCAGCGGAAAGCTGATAGACTGTGCCACCCTGAATGTTGAAAACTATCTGTGATTTCTGGTGAGCAGCACAGTCTATTCATACGAGGTTTTCCTGCCTAGCAGCATTAGATGACAGAAGCAGAAATGTTTCTGAGACAAACCTCTGCAAGTCTCAAAATCCCACTCGGAGAGAAACAATTGCCAGTATTAGATCAGGCCTGACATAGCTTTGTCTAGCCAAGGCTTGAAAACCACTAAGAATGGAAAATCCATCAGCTCTCTGGCTGATCTAGGCCTGTTTCTCCAACCTCTCAAACTGAACTCTGTGCTGTTGTCTCTCATAATCTGCCGATACTGTGAAGAGTAAGATCTACACCTTTACAACTGCCATTCAAGTATTTGCAGGCTGCTGCCAGACTATCCCTGAGCTCCCCCTTTCCATGCTGAATAAGCCAGGTGTCCTAACCCCTTTGCAAAGGCCCTGTGTTCAAAATCCCTGGCCACTGAAGAAGGCCTCCTTCAGACCCTTGCCATTTTTTTCAACATTCACTTGGAAGTGGTACTTAAAAAAGGTTGCTGCATTCCAGATGTCAACTCACCAGAGTCATGCAAAGGGTTGTAATAAATTCCTCCAAAAGTTTGACCACACCTTCCTAATGTGTGCCATAGCCCATTATACACTTCTTCTTGTTCATAAAGGCAATGTGCTTTTGTCTCTTATTCCAGTAGTTTTTCAGAAAATCCTCTGGTGTCCTTGTGGAAAAGAAACTGATAATGAGTCAGTAGTATGCACATGCAGTGAAGAAAGCCAGCCAGCTTTTGGGCTGTATTTAAAGAGTTTAGCCAACAGTCAAGGGAAGTGACTATCCCCTCTTTCCAGCTGTGAGGCCACATGCTCTGTATCCTGTTTTGGGTTCACTGCAGTACAAGAAAGATATGCGGCTTTGGGATCACTCCAACAGGAGAGTCACCAAGGTAGTCGGTAGGCTGAAGCACGGGATGTTCAAAGACAAACTGGGGGAGATGGGTTTGGTCAGTATGGAGAAGGAGGCTTTGGGAGATACAGTGTACTGGGACAGTGTAGAGAGAATAGAGCAACTCTTCTCTGAGGTTCAGCAAGGACAACAAAGAAAATTCCAACTCAATATAAGGGACAATTCCTAACATGAGGGTAGATAAACACTATATCAAGTTGAGGTGTGGAGATATTCAAAATAACTAAGACAAGGTCCTAAGGAACCTGATCTTAAAATGGCACAATATTCAACAAGTCAACCTCCAGAGACTTTTCCAACCTACATGAGTCAGTAACTACTTGTCCTTCACTGTATTCCCAAGGTCTTCTGCAGCAGTAAGTCTTCTGCTACTCAGCCAGCCTGTTCCCAGTCTTCCTCATATTTGTTCTTGTTGAAATTCATTCTGGCCTCAATTTAAGTTTCAATCCTCAAGTTTCTCAAGGTCAGTCTGAATATAAACAGTGTCATTTGCTGTATCAGCAGCTCCTTATCTTAATGATACCTACAAATTTGCTTTCTGCGAACGGTGCTTTATGATTTATTATACCGATCAAGGACAAAAACACTGAGGAATATCAGCTCCATTATCAACCTTGCAATACTTTGCTTTTTACTGACCACTACCTGAGTACAGAGCTATTTCAATTCGTCCAATGGTCTGACCATCCAGCCCATCCTTTCTTGGCTTCCAGGTGAGAGGTGTGGGGTCAGAAACCTTACTAAAAGCACATTCATCCCTCTCCCTTCATTCTGATAACCAGTCATTTCACTACAGAAAGCAACCAGGATGTCTGCTTCTGATTACCTCCTTGTCCTGTTTCAGTTTAGAAATGGGTTCCAAGGGAGGATGGTGCACCACAATCTTTGCAGGGACTGAGGTAAGCCAGCAGCTGATAGCATTCTTGATCCTATTTTTTGCCATTCTTGAACATGACTGTATTGTTTGCTTTTTCCATTCATCATGATTTTTCACAGACAATACACAGCAGCCTTGGAATCACAGCAGCCAGGAAGGCAACTACAGCAGCCAACTTTTCCAGCACCTTCAGGTCAGTCCCAGGAATATGAATATGTCCAGATGAAGCAGCTTCTAGCTTGTTCACACAGCACTGGTGCTTTCCCAACCTGTTCTGATACTTGCAGAGATCAGGGAGAAGGTTCTGCCTGTGGTAAGAAAGGAGAAAAAGGCCCTGAGTACTTCAGCTTTTTCCATATAACCCACATTGTGTTGTCTCTCATACACCAGCAACCCCAAATCTCTCCTTTACAATTTGTCCTTCTTGCTCAATATAATAAATCTATTTTTAACTTTATTTTCCTAATTTTGTCCCTAAGTACCTTAGTGATCCTTTTATATTCTTTCTCTGTTTCCTGTTTTGTTTCCATTTTACACACCTTCACTGTTTGTATTTCAGTTCATCAAGAAGCACCCTTTCATGCAAGCTGGTCTTGTTCTGAATCTTGTTGCTTCCCCACGTAAAAGGATGTCCTGTTCATGAACCAGTGAGTTCACTTTGAAGGAGTCATCCATCTCTGTTGGATACCCTGCTGCTGCATGGCTGCTTCACAGATTTTGTTTAGCAATTCTTTGAACAACCAGGTCTGTTCTCTGCAAGTCTAGAGCCCTAGCTCTGCAGTTTTATTTCCAGACTTCCTCCAAATCCTGAGGTTCATTGCCTTGTGCTCCCTGCAGTTTAAGATGCCACCAGTGACTGTGTTTTTCAGTCCTTCTCAGTCTGTGGACAATAAATCCTACAAAGCAACACCCCCTGGACAGCCTTTCTAACATTTGCATTGGAAATGTGTCACCCACGC
Organism: Cinclus cinclus; assembly: GCF_963662255.1. NCBI lineage: Eukaryota > Metazoa > Chordata > Aves > Passeriformes > Cinclidae > Cinclus > Cinclus cinclus. The sequence continues at coordinate 30,689,055 of NC_085048.1, forward strand.
AGTCCAGCCTTGGGCTGTCTGCATGAAGCCACAGTGACCTCATAGAAGTTGTCTGGACAGCTGAGACCATCCATAAATACAGGGACATAAATACAGGTGCCTGTAGGTGGGAGGTTTCCACTGGTGGTTTGGAGAAGGCCTCTTCCCATTTCCTATCAATCGGGGCTGTGGCAGACTTCCCAGGTGTCCTCAGTTTTACTTTCCTTGCTGCGGTTGATGCAGAAGCGTTCAATTTAGCATGTCTCCAGTTCTGCCCTATAGACCCCTGTGAATATTAAAGACAACCTGCTCCTTATTTTCCTTTGATATCACTCTTCAATGGCCTGTTTGCTCCATGGATTACCTTCCTAGCATATTCCCTGTCTGATGTGAACAGACCCTGATTGAGACTGGCCTCATCTTTTGACTCCACAAACCTTGGTCTGCTTCATCAGGAGAAGTCACTAAAGACACCAAGGGCAATGAAACATTCTAGATATTTAAATGAAGGCATATAAAAGTAGTAATCAGTGAATAGCTTATCCACAATTATTCTCAGAAACAAATGGGATTTTTAAATAGTACTAAAACCCTTAATATTTTATATAGATGCATATTGGCATAAATTGCAACAATAAATTAAAGGCCTTCTGCTTAGAATCTTAAACTCAAATTTGTGCTCTTCATGCTGGATCTAGAATCTGACTCCAGTGCTTGTGTTCTTTGTGCCAAGTTTTTAGATTCATGTAAGAAACAGCTGAAGTGTCATACCAAGATCTTAAACTTTTTTTCTACTAAATTCTACTAGTTTAGATTGGGAAAAGATCAGCTTTGTTTATCTTTGCTTTATTTTATGTGTTGTGGCTCTTAACTTCCAGATTCTCTGCATTTCCATTGAACATTATTCACAATAATACTAAGCATTTGTATGAGCATCTGTGTATGAATTATGTTACAGTCAGTGAGTAGCTTTATTTGCAGCAACAATTTTACTTTCAGTTTGTTTTAATATAGTTCTCTTTTCCTCTAGCAATTATATTGTGCACTACAACAAACTCTACAGTAAAAAATTGTAAGTCATATTAAAATGCTCTGGCTTCCTAAATGTAATGTAAAACATTTGGACTTCATTTTGCTCCAGACACATTAAGTTTTTATTACTTCTTTTAGAAAGATTGTGCTGTGCTCCATTATTCATATTTGTTTCTGCTCTGGCACTTTATCCATTTACCAATCAATTTACTATAGGATGGAATTTGGAATTCTTGTATTTTGAGCTTTATAATTTTTTTTTTTCTGGGTTCATCTAGAAATTCAAATTAATACCTCAGACAAATATAAGCAATTATATGGAAGTCAATCCAAAGATAAATACTCATATGTAAGCAGAGTACAGTATTTCACTCTTCTATGGTGCTCAAAAAGAGTGTACAAAGGCCAAGTTGTATTGTGATGTCTATTTTTCTATTATTTCATTCCATGTTTAAAAACTAAAATTATTACTTCGACAAAAAAAATTAATATTTTCTTCAGGCATTCTTTTTAGTAACAAAAATTAGACACCATCCAATCCTAGAGAAAATATGTTTAGATTTACAGTGTCACTATTTTAGGCACAAAAAGTTATGGAAAACTAGAGTTTCCATCACATGACAAAAAAACCTACCTTTTAGTTACTCATAAAGTCTAAGGTTTTTAAGAGGTGGCTGAAGGCAGCTTCTATTAGAAACGTTGGCACTTACCATCACTATGAGCCTCATCACACATCTGTAACACTCAGTTTGCTTTGAAACTCTTGACCACATGTGTTTTACAGTCAGCCTCCAGATTCTGGAGTTAAGGGTTTTGTTAGAACAAATAGTGTTAGAAAGCTTTGTTCTTAAAGGCCAAAAATGGACTTTGTGTGATCTGTTTCTAAACAGAATTCTGCATCTGCCATCAGCACTTCTTGCAATTGTATTTTCTGGAAAATAAATCTCTTTCTTCTGCCTGTTTGTAGTGCATCCTCTTTATGATAGCAATCATAATTTCTATGGCTTATAATTTATAAGAATGTACCCAATGCATAAAAGAGAGCTCACTGATCCCCAGTCAGGCAGGAATTTGACAGAATAAATACAACTCTTCTTTCTTTCAGACCCGTGTTGAATACAAGGCCCAAATTGTAAAACTTCAGAAAACTGTATCAATGGATAAATTTAAGCCATATCAAATTAGTTTTTTTTCAGCTCCTGAGCCCAAACCTTTTGTTAAAACTTGAATTCTACAAACCAAATTATTTTTAGCTTCAAAACTCTTGGCTAATTTATTTTCATTTTGCTTGTCTTTGTGCTTCCAGTTTCTGGCAACTTCTAGAAGTAAGAATGCCTAAGTCCTCCATTTGAATTTTATCTGCAGCCAAGTGGAAAGGGGAAAACACTCAAAATCATGCAAGACAGTCTTTTCTCATGAGTTTCCTGTTCTCATGAACTTTGTAGGCCAATTTTGGATATACAAAAGTTCATAATGTAAGAGGCATCAGATAAGGAACTAAACTTCTGGGATTCACCCATTTGTCACTAATTCCTCTTCCTCCTAGGAGGAAAAAAAAAAAAAAAAAAAAAAAAAAAGGCAAGATTGCTGAAGGGAAGTAAAAACATAATGAAGAAAGTCCACCGGAAATCTAATAATAATAGTAAAAGAATATTAAGAGAAGAACTGAAGATCTGTAACAGTCTGAAGGGAATGTATTGAAGAAATGAGAATGACAGTAGGATAGGCAGAGCTGCATTCAGGAGGTAAACTCTGGAGAGGAAAAATAGGATAAAATGGGCATCTAATTAGATAGACACTAGATACATGCTTTTTCTTAGAAGTTAAAACAACTACCTTAGCCTGAACACCTCAGTTCAGACAGCCAAAGCTGAGGTGAATATTACCTAAATATTTATTTTCTTATCACCTTCTTTATTCTTTCATGTACATCAGTAACTCTTTGTTCTACAATATTGGTAGTATTTTAGGATCCTCATTTTTATACACAGGTGTTCTGGTTTTGGTTCAGATACCTTTCTTCACTTTTCTTCTGGCATGGGGCTCTGCATTGGATTTCTGCTGAGCAGAGTTGATAACATAGAGATGTTTTTGTTACTGCTGAGCAGGGCTTACACAGAGGCAAGGTCTTTTCTGCTTTTTGTACAGCCATGTTTGTGAGGAGGCTGGGGGTACTTGAGAGGCTGGAAGGAGCTAGGATAGGTGATTCCAACTGCCCAAAGGGATATTCCAGACTATGTGACATCATGCTCAGTATATAAAATGGGGTAAAAAATTAAGTGGGGACATTTGTACTGATGGCATTTGTCCTCCCATGTTACCATTACACACAATAGGGCCCTGCTCTCCTAGGGATGGCTCAACACCTGCCTGCCCATGTGAAACACTGAATTAATTCCTTGTTTTGCTTTGCTTGTGTGCACAGCTTTTGCTTTTCCTATTAAACTGTGCCTTTACCTTAAGCCATGAGTTTTCTCACTTTTACCCTTCCAATTTTCTCCCTGATCCCACTGCTGGGATAGAGATGCTATGTGGGGATTGGCTGCTGGCTGGGGTGAAACCAGGACAACAGGTCACTGACAGGCTATTTATAACAGGCCTTTATAATTCTGATAGATGCATCAAAACTCTTGGTCATAATAGAAGCCTCTAGCTCAGCTTTGTGGATAAAAAACTGTATATCTAAGTACTGTACTACAATATATAGGAACATAATGCAGGGGCAAGGAAGGAATGTGTGGGGGAAAGGACAAAAATCTATTCACGTTGTCATACTTCACTTACATTACTGTACCTGTAGATCCATCTACCCAAGCATTGCAGTGTTCTCTGAACTCACACCATGCCTGCTGCAATTCTCTAGCTATTTACAGTCTCTTGACATAAAGAGCCTAAAAAAAAAAAAAAAAGTCATTATCTTGGAACTTGGAATCATAGACACTTTAACTGTATGGTTCTTGTGTCATCTGATCAAACATTCCTAATCTTCTGAATTTTTACAGCATTGCATGACCTGTATCCTCATAATTTTTATCATATTTGTCAGGAAGCTAAACCCTCACATAACTCTGAAAATGTACATGTTTAAAAGGCTATTGCTACTAGTATCCATGGATATCTGCTGAGATCTCCTGCAGTTCTTTCATGAGCTGCAGGCTGGTTTTGACTGTTGTGAATTATGTTCCTCTTCACCAGACACTAACCTTTCTTTGCTGCAGACACAGGTCTGCAAAAATCTGTATTTTTTCACTAAAAAACCAACAATTTTTGTGACTAAACTGGTAGTATATTGGCTAATGTTCAGCAGAAATCAATTTCATTTTTATTCTTCAGTTTTGAAAACAACAGAGCAATAGCGACTAATGGAAAAAAAAAAATCTTAATAGCAATCCAGTGTATATACTAAATACACAACTGTCAGTGAGAAATATACAGATATTGAATATGAAGAGATATACTTGTAAATGTTGTACATGGAAATAAGTAAGTAAGCAGTGGTTAGAGTATTTTTCTTTTAAAAAAAATATAGATCACTTTTCTTTTCTTAAAAAGTCCTCTCTTCCAAAACTTAAGACAAGCTTCAGCCTGCTATTGCATGGTGGCCACCTTGTAGCTCTTAACATTATCTAGCAAGTTCTCCTGTTAGTTAAAGTAAGTATTTTTTCTAAGAGGCACAGTTATGGGGTTCTCTGATACCAGACTATTTTCTTTCCTTTAGGCAGTATACAGAAAACTCAGCTTCCCAAAAGGGCTGGGAGGAACCCAGGAGTCCTGCCCTCAGAGTTGGAGCTTCATTCTTCAGCTCTTTTCTCGTTTTCCTCAACAAGAACTTTCAAACAAAGGAAGAGGAGACACCACAATCTGTTAATATCTGAAATGTTTCTCCTCAGTTGTGAACAGCCTTGGGCCTGATGTAAAAGAGAACACTGCACTGTTTTCTGACATTAATAGAAATGTCCTTTATTAGAGATACCTGATCTACACTGCAGAAATACAGAATGCTGGATGAGAGCCAGTGTCCTGGGTCCAATAATCCTAACAGTGGGTTTATCTTGTTGCACCAATGCCATGCTATTCAGATTAAGAAAAAAAAAAACTTGTCACTAACCACCTTCTTTTTCAGCCTGACACAACCTTGTACAGTTTCAGGAAGGCATTTTAATTTTTGCCCTCTTTGAGATAAATTCCTGGCATCTGAGTGGGTGAATCTATGGCTCACAAGGTGCTGGTGTGATCACCAGGAGCAACAGGTCTGCCCTTTGATGGTCCTTCAGCCAACTTCTCATGTGCCTGGTAATGTGTTCCTAGAGATGAAGTTTCCACTGAAACGTACATTTCCTTACTGAAATGCACTTAGGACAGGATACTCCTTCCCTTAATTATTGCAGGTTTATGCCAAATGCTTAGTGGGATGTATCCAAGCCTTGCTGACTCTGAAAGGCTTGCAACCCAGCCACTGCTTTGAGGTACATCTGTCTGCACTTACAGGAAGGGTGCCAAAAAGAGCAAAGGTTTAGATCTCCACAGCCAAGATTTCTGAAAACACAGCCCAAAAAACAGCAGTTTTGCCATCAAAATGAGTCAAATCCAACAGATTAAAGACTACAGTACAAGGTTAGAAAACAAAGCTGCCCTTTGACATGCAGATCATTCTAACCAGCTTTCCCACAGGCCAAGAACTTTCTCCTGATGGTCTAGGTTGCAACAAGCCCTGGGGAGTCTGCAGGGAAGGTCTTCTTCCCGCCACCTTTAAAACAAGTGTTTTTTCCCCTAAACCTTTCACAAAACTTCCAACATCTAAACATTACAGGCTCCCTCATGCTCCATACTGCCATTCCATCTTCTGCTCCAGGTGCATATGCCTAGATAGCTCAAGAGAAATCTCCCAGGAGCTACAGCTGTTCCAGAGAGCAGCATCCAGGACAAGTCAGCCAGGGGCCTTCTCCTGCTGCCTGGCCACTCTATTGGAGAACACCATGCAGTACATCAACAGGTAGTAGGCGCATCAAATGAGTGCTTCTGTGTCTCCTCCACCAGTTTCTCTTACTTTGTCTTCTGTTGACTGGAGGAAAAAAAAAAAAAAGAAACAAACAAAAAACAAAAACAAAACAACAACAACAAAAAACCACACCAAAAAACCCCAACCAAATAAAAACCCAAAAGAAACCCCAAAGAATAAAAAATTCCCAAAACTTTCCTCTCTCCCCAGACTTGAACTGGTGAATGTTTTCTCCTTGCGGTATATGTTCACAGACACTCCTCTGATTTTTCTAAACTCAGTTGAAAAGCTCCAGTCCTTTTTAACAGTCATACATTTTTTCTATGATTTTTCACTTATATGCAACTGTTTTGTTTCATCATATCCTGACATGCATACGTCGTGACATACATTGAAATTTTAACTTTTGCTGTTTCTGATAGCCAAGTCTTTTCCTTACAATTATATCTTTCAATTTACATTTCTAATGCTGTCTCTGGTCATAAATCTAAAGCCAATGTGGGCTTATAAAATGGACCTGTTTATATCTGGAGATTCAGATTATTTCTTTAAAATTTCATGACCAATTCAAAATGCTGCTAGTAAAAACTCATACAGAACTGGCTAACCTTAATTTACAATGGTGCTCCTCTACTGTCTATTTTCCACTAACTACTTTAAAAGTTGGTCTGGCAGAAAACACACAACCAAATAAACTTCCAGTATCTCTGATGTGTCTCTCACAGGTGGCATCCTTCCTCTTCTGTGTCTCAGCTCTATGCACCAGAGCTGTGTAGGCCATGGTACTATGCAGTAACAAGCTCTTGAGAGTTGTTTTATAATTCACTCTAAAGTCTGTGCTGGAGAATGGCTTATTGCCACAACAAAACTGTATTTGGACTTGACTGATTACACATTCTGTTCTGAACCCCTTTGAGTTCCCAGGAATGATGATCATCCCTGCCATTAAAAGTTTTGCAACAAGTATATCAGTGGAAGTTAAGGATGCTTCATTTCATACTGTGATAGTCTTATTCATCCTTAATGTCTCAGGGGGCATTCATCTTTTGCACAGAAGCTCATGTTACATCTCCATGAGACATTGAGCATGTCCCTTGCTTTCTTGGCAAAGGATTTGTAAACTTAGGACATGGTCCATGTAAAATGTGTCTATAATTAAATGAATGGTCCACATTGCCCAGTATGGCAACTCCTAAACCTAGAAACATCTAAAGTACTTCTGATGCCCTTCTGGTTGTCCTGAATGTTCTGTAAGCTGATGAAGTACGTACTTGAGAAATGCTGAATTCAGTAACGAATCTTGTGGAAAGAGCTGGAATTTTTGGTGGTTCCTAAACTGACAGGATCACCTATATTCCATTGTTGAAGAAAACAGAAAAATCCCATTTGATAGGGAAATAGGGATCTGCAAAGTACATGAAGAAAATCCTTTTCACATGGTTCAGACTATAGGAATTTAGCTGAAGTATTTTGTCCATTTAAGGGTATGGCAGTTTGATAAAACTGGATCTGTTAGGGAGAGTTCAAACGAGAACAAAAAGTCTAGAATAGGATACCCAGGGGGAAAAAAATGAAGGATACTGGAAAAATTATTAAAGTGCAAAACAGAAATAAGGCCTTTTCCTTGGGATGATTTCTGTTCATCTACTCTGTTTTACCAGTAAAATCTTAAGGTCACCCAGTGCAGACAGCATATTTTAAAGTGTTTCCACAATTGACTGAGCTTCTAAATATTTTAGAACAAATGATAGGATGTAGGAATTTAGCTTCCTTCCTTACTTTATGCTATCCTTAGTAATGGATCTAGTAATAGCTAGTAATCCCACTAACAGCTGACTTCAAAAAGGATACTACCCTTCAGATTCTGCTCTGGATTCAAGGAGGAAGATCTCAACAATTAATCTTCCACTGCTGTTCTTTTCTTTGTAAATAAAATTCCACCAGCTGCTACATTTACACACCTTGAAAAGTGAAGATGTCACTCTTCAAATATTTTAGTGGTTATTGCTGTTCTTTTTTTTATGGATTTGTCACTAGCCAGTTAATATGTGAGTTTTTCCAGATATGGTGTCTGTATCAATCTATTTCAGTAAGAAATAGCTACGGTGCCAGGATGCTGATCTTACATAAACAGAAATAATGTAATTTTAACCCATGGAATCTTTTTTATGGGGTGTTCTGGACTCTTCTCCAAGGTCAGTAGATCTGGGTCAATGAACATCACTGATATCCAGAGGGTAAAAAGAGTAATTTTTAAACATGCTGTTCTCCAAAAATGCTTTTGAACTAGTAGATCGTTCAAGACTACCACACTCCTACCAACAGGGAAGTTTTTAGTTTAGACTTTAAAAACATACTATCATTTTAACATCACGTAACGTATTGGCAATAAATAGGAAGACTTCAAATCAGCAGAACTAATGAAGTTACCACCTCTCGTATATTCTGCTCCAACACTGTGCTGCTGTTGGCCCATCACACGTTTATTCTCCCATGCCCTAAGTTTCAGTGCTATCTGTGTAGGAGCATGAGCTGTGGATATGATCTGTATAAAGAAAAATCATTCCCTGAGAACAGTGACTACTCAGAACATACAGCAAATTTAAACCTAAAAATCTGTTAAGGCCAATTATTCAGCTAAAATGTCAATGACATTTTAGGGCCTATGAAAAGAAGGGAAAGCCTAAAAGAAAAAAAACTTACAATATATATCTTCCTTCAAGGATATAAGGATATTTCACTTTTAATCTAAGCCAATGACACAGTATCTAAGGACAATGTCAAAAAACAAACCTAATTCCTAGAAAAAGTACAGTATCTTACATGTCCATAAGTCAAATTTCAGAGTAGGGTTTACCCTAAGCAGTGTTAATGTAGCTTTGTCTGTGGAAATTTTATCTGTAGGAAGTAATAATGCAGTGGATAGTAGTAATGTTGGCAGCGTAAATGGCCATTAGGGAAATGATAACTATTATTCCAAAAGCTAAATGTTTTTAGAAATGCTTCAGTTGCCCTGCTATTTTCATTATTTTTTTTTCCCCTTGATGTTTTTATTCAGATTTTTCAGTCTTTGACAATCACACAGCAGTCTTTCTTGTTTTACCCTCAGACAAGGATGCCCCAAAAATCTCATGCTAAGACCATGAAAAGCATTTTAAAAAATCCTTATCCTCTGCCCCTGTCTTCAGGCACAGACGTCCCTGTAATGGGGATGTGTCAAGAAAAAATAGATTTATATTATTACCTTGATTAGCACTGAGCAGGCTGTTTGTGTCAGGAGCTTGATTCATCTTTCCACACAAACATCTGATGCCATTTCAAGAGTACTTTACACATCCTCCAGCTGCAGGTTTCAAAGGTCATGGTTCATATCAGTATCATATCTCCTGGCCTACTGATGATGTCTCAGATTCACAAACATAAATATCTAAGATAGTTTTAGGCAGCCAAACATAACTGAAGCACTGCCAACGGAATGTTTACATTAGGGTGAAGTTGTTCTCTGGGCTCAGAGCAATGACAAGAGGCTCATTTAGCTTGGCATGTCTGAGACATCCAAAAAAAAGTCAAGAGAAAACTAAATAGCATAAGCAATAAAGAAAAGAGCTGGGCTGTTGTATTGAGCAACAGGCCAAAAGCAAGGCCTGAACGTATTTCTACTCCAGTGATGGATATCCAGAAATCAGGACAGAAGAAGCACTGAGCAGAAAATGAGTTGTCACCTGACAGAGCAGCATGTCGGAGACCTCTTGAAAGGACAGCCAGAGCAATGCACTGTTTGTAGGTTACCAGCTTTAGAGGGGCAGGATGAATAGGTGAGGGAGTAGTGCTGCACCTGAAATGCTACAGTTCCAGTACTACAAGAAAAAATAAACACCCTGAAGTTTCTAAGGGGAGAAATCTCTAGTTCTAAAAAGAAAAGCACAATACTAGAGCTGTTCTAGCAAGCTCATTTTGCAATTAAAATAATGGTCAGGAAAAGCTGAACAGGAATATAGAAGCTGCAAATATTGAAGAGTTAGTTATAATGAGAATTTCAGCTTCACAGTAAAAAGCTGCTTCCTCAACCGTCCAGTTGAGAGACCCATAAGATATGACACTATTCCAGATTTGGCTTTGAGTGCTCCCAGGGTTTAGTTCAAAACATACTAACAGGAAGAACCTTCTGTAGTAATATTCACAATACGATTGGTTACAATGCTGTGATAACAGCCAGTAAAGTAAATCAGTGCATCACAAGGAATTCCATGAAAGAGGACTCTCTTAAGTCAGAAAATTAGGGGAGAGGGGGGGAAAACAAACACCAACAAAATAAACCACAAAACACCAACATAAAGAAATCACACACCAAAATCACAAAAAATGCAGTCACAAAAGCAAATACCTACAAGCAGACTAAAGACGCTTCAAAAAAACCCAGCATATTCAGATAACCTCAATGCTAAATTCTGCAATTCAGAAAGAAATTTTAAAGTACTAAAAAAGAGACAGGGCTATCTGCCATTCACTTAAGAGCTCTGAAGTAACTCTGACATAAAACTGGAGACCTGCTGGCTGGGGCATACAACCTGCCATGCAAGTAGCCATTGATGTTAGAGGACTAATGATACAACTCCCTTCCACAGAAGGGACTCTGCAGGAAAACCTGGGCACCATAGACTTAAGAGACAGGTTTTCAGCCCTGGTGATATGATAGGGTCTATATTATGATCTAGACCACAGAACACCTAGAAAAATCTAACCCATCATAAAGAACCTGTGTGACTTCTACAAAGGGAAAATCCTGCCTCACCATCCTGGTGCCCACAGGTGTAAGATATTCCACTCTTTCAATAAGTTTTATAAAGCTACAAACTAAATTTATTATTGTCAGAAAGCAGCAGGAGAAGGGCTGTTCCATGATGGGGTAAGCCAAGAGCAGGGCCCTCAGCCTTGGCTCTGAACCACAGCATTCCAAGGCCAGTGGGTGAACACAATGAGTGGCATCCATTACTCAGGGATAACCTGGCAGAGCAATGGCAGGTGCTGAATCTGACCCAGGTTTGGTTCAGGATGTCCTTCCAGGAGGAACAGGAGAGAAAGCAGGGGATTACAGTATAGGGCCAACCATGAGACAGGTCTAGAGACAAGGTTAAACCAGCAGTACAATAAAATCTCACCCAGAAAGCCAGGGCAGGAGGACAAAAGGACAAGAAAAAGATTTACCTGCAGTACAGCTCAGACTCAGGGCTAGAGCTGAGCTAAAACCCCCGGGCCCTCAGTTATAGATGTGGATGTGGCCCCAGGTGAAGATGGTCAGAGCAATTAAGGTTTACTGCTGCCCTCAGACCCTGACAATAACAGAAATTAAGTCACCATGGAACTGTATTAAATGTCCTATTGTGAATTAGAATTGTTTAGATGAGGGGAAGCAGTGTTTCAGTAGTAATGTCCCTTGGGATGTGCTCTTTGGACTGGTTTAATTCACATCTTTATCAGTGATCTGATGAGAGGGACGTGGTTATACAACACAATGAAATGTCCAAGTCTGGCAATGATACCAAAACCTTTCACCTACTAAAATGCTCAGTGGGTGGGCAAAAGGTGCTGAGTGAGTTTCAGTACAGAAAAACAAAAAGTGGTACATTTAAGTACAGGGCTAGAAATATGATTTGGGGCCTGTATCACCTCAATTATGAAGAAAGGCTGGGGAAGCTGAGCCAAGAGAAGAGAAAACTGAGAGGGGATCTTATCAATGCATGCAAGTGTCTGAAGAGAAGGTGTTAAAAGGATGGAGCCAGGCTCTGCTTGAGCACTAGGACAAGAGGCAACAGGAAAAAATAGAGCACAGGAAGTTCCACCTGAATATGAGGAAGAACTCATTTATTATGTAGGTGACTGAGCACGGGAACAGGCTGCCCAGGGACGCTCTGGAGTCTTCTCTGGAGACATTCAAAAGCCATCTGGACATAATTCTGTGCAAGGTACTCTGGGGGACCCTACTTGAGAAAGGCTATTGGAACTAGGTGGCCTCCAGTAGTCTTTCCAACCTTACCCATTCTGCAGCTCTGTCATTCCTTGAAGTAGGAATTATGTATATCACGTTTACAGATGCAGTTCTCAGGTCTTAATTCAGCAACTCAATGTGCAACTCAAACATTTGGAGTCAGCTCTCTGAAATTGGTTTGGTGTGCAGGAGCAGCTTAAAAAGAAGCACTGCAGTGCACTGTGTCACTACAAAGGGTATGGAGAACTTCATGGGCATAATTTTGCCCATACTGAAAACTTCATTGCACCTGCATTTGGTATAAGGTGTGTAGTCCTGGTCTTGACCTCTACAGAGAGCAGGAGATGCAAGAGTGCAGAGGAAGGCTCAGGAGGATGAAGTAACTACCATGCAGTAGGAAACTAAAAACCCAGGGACACTTAAATTTGGAAAGTAGGAGGTTGAATGATATATTCATGAGGTTTACAGTGTGGTTAAAAAGAACACAAAACCTTTTTTCGGCATAATCCACAAGACCATAACAGCAGGCACAGGCTGAATTAGCAGGAGGTTAGTATGAAACAGCTTTAAAATGAAGTACATTTTTTATACCAAGGGTAGTGAATTCCTGGAACTTTTTGTCGCAGGAGTTTGTGGAGGCAAGAAATATCAGCAGGCTTAAAAGGGTATTAAATTAAAAGGCAGCAGATCTACAAACAGATACTTTGGGACTACAAATTGTTCTGAATAGGAAGTGGTTCATACTTTACTGTTCAGTATGGTATTCTGATTGTTTATCCTTAAGGCATTGCTGCTGGACAGGCTTTTATAACTGGCAGTGCAGCAGTTATCTACAGTTTATCTGCATTTACTCAAACTACTCTCTTTGTTAATGCCAGCATGAGTAGGAAGCAGAAATCCCAACCAGCTTAAAAAGCAGTGGAGGGTAGAGGGTTTGGAAGCCAAGCAGGCAATCTAGAACAGCACAGAGAAGACCACCAAGCAGATTTTTTAGGCTCCCCCTTCCAACAATCACTGAAATGCTGGGTACACCTTGTATGTACCTGGCTCTGTTGCCCAACTTACTTCATAAAAGACTCTTCAAATTAGTATGGTTCAGCATGATATGTGTCTCAGGAAAATCCCTGAGCTGAAATAGTTGGAGATCAGAAGAGTATTTGGGAAAAAAGGCTCTCATGGTTGCCTCAAGGATTCCTCAAGGATTCCCCTTGCTCTTGTAAAAGGATATCAGTCTGAGTCAGCGTGGCTGTTCCTGACCTGTGCTCCTGCCGTAAACTGACTACACGAACAGAACATGTTAATATTAAATTTGAAATTAAATCTACTTATCCACTGAAGCCAGACAATATCTGGTTTAATTCCTTTGCACCGGTCAGCTCAACTTGTTGGAGGTCTTAAGAATTTAACATTTAAAAACAATGTGTGGAAGACAGTGTTCGTATACAAACCTCATAGACTGTCACCAAATAAAATTTGGTCACTTTTTGGAAGCCCTATGAGGTAGGTTAAAATTGCAATGATTATTCTGTTCACTGCTATTTTGATCCTCTAAAGGTCACATTCTAAGACTTGCTTATGGGTTGTTAATTTTAGTATATTTTAAATTGGCCCATTTGTCATCTGAATGTCATTGTGCTTAGATAACATGCTGGATATAGCATTTTGTAACTGATTAAAATACCTTCAAATATTTTCCTATAAATCCCACAGTTAAATAACATGAAGACTATATAATTAACATACACTCTCTATAATTACATGAGTTCACTTTAGTCTTGCATAAAGCCCCACGGTTTCAGAAATCACATCTTGACAAAGTTTAAGAAAGAAGAAGTGTTAACTCAACATACTGATGGAAAGCCAGAGCCTGGAGATACTACGTGACTTCCTTGAAGTTACGCAGGGAGCAGCAGAGGGGCTAAATTAGTGCTAGATCTCATGGGCTCTGAATCACAACCACAACATTAACCTCCCTCTTCTCACTACTTCTACTCAAGCCACAGCTTCCTATACTGATCTTCTGTGTCCACATTCCTGGGGAAACCCATGGGAATCTATCTTTTTGGACCTTCCTTCTGTGTGTAAGTGTGCTGGCTGATGGGTGACTGCGTCACAGATGCCAAATATCTGACTGGGTGAGGCTAAGCAGTAGCCAGCAAGCAAGGCTGCCAAGCTGCTCCCTGCAGACAGGAATCAGAGCCTGCACGTAGTCAGCAAATGTCCAAATGAGGATGTTAACAGAAAATGTGTTTTGGCTCCTCCTCTGCCTTATGACGACCCATCATGGTAAACCAAACTTGGAATAAGACAAAGACTCTGGACACATATAGAGATTAAGTTTATCCAAAAGAGCATTTTCCAGGCCTTCTCTGGGGTCAATGCAACATTTTCTAACTCTGAGCAATATTTCTCCCAACAATACAGACATTGTTTGAAGTTACAGACTGAACAATTGCTCTTAACAATGCAAGCCCTTAAACTAGTCAGTCAGAGAGGTTAGCAGAGTTAATGAAACTGGAAAACTCTTGGACTATTTGCTTCGAAGTGAAAGGAAAGAAGCATTCCAAAGAGCTACATTTCATCCAGTACCCCAGAACAGCTCTGTTCAGGAGAGAAGGGCCTGAAAGCAGTAACCTGAAATACAACTTATAGGTTGCTGGAGAAGAACTTTTCCTTTCTTTGCTTGTAAAGATGACCATTTGGGGAAAGCAGCTTCCCATATCTAACTCAGCCTTTGGACATGATCCCAGGGCTTCTGGCTTTTGTGAAGGAATTACACAAACTTCAGAGGGACCCCTGAGACCTTATAAGCCATGTCTCTCTGACACAGGGACTTGAACTTTTTTTTCCACTCACCTGGTTTTCTCAAGTCCATTATCCTTCCATGTCAGGGCACATCCTGTGGGATCCATTGCATATTAACTAACTAATATTAACGTATTCTTCTTTGCATCCAATCTTTAAATCACAGGTGATTTCAAGTCCAGATAATGTGTCATTAGGAACAAAACCAATAATCATAGCAAATGTTTTGCCTAGAAGCCTGGAAAATCTGAGCCAGGATAGAGAAAGCCATTTAAACCTTCTTTTCTTGTGACTGTCTCTCTATTCTGTTTATGGATCTTCATTGGGTTATTCCCACAACCAGATCATATGTTTCCAAAGTGTGCACAGCTTTTACTTAAAGATATAAATTGTGAGAAATTACACACATAATTTCCTTAGTTACAATATTTTAATAATTGCATTTACAGTTAGTACTGTCACCTGGTTTACTTGGGTTTGATTTCCAACTGCTGGACCTTTTATTTTCTATTTTAAGCTGCTTTATTTTTTAAGCAAATTAAATTGATATCCCCATGGAGAAGCGTGGAAAGTTATTTTAATAAATAATGGTATGTGAGCATAACGTTATTTACTGGGTAATGTGCTTTATCTTGTAATAGGTGATCTGAACAACAATACTGTGAGCTGCCACCAGGTTTTTCCATATATAATTGTTCAAAACAGTACTGCTACATAGTGATGGCATGGCAGTTTGTGCAGTTTTGCATTGCTTTTTAGGTGAACATTAGATCAGAAAATCAGAGAGACAAGATTTCTTTTTAAAAGTAGAATGTGAAGTACTGTGGAAATGGTGAACCATAACTCAGGATAGTCAAACCTTATCCCTGACTGCTTTTTGAAAATCACATCCTATGATGTTTGTGTTTGAATAACAATGTTTTTACAAACATTCATTAGTTCAGCAGATAAATTCTTTGTTAATTGTCTGGTTTGAATCATAAAATAGAAGGACATTTTAGTGAGTATGTGGGTGCTCATATAGATTTACATAAAAGATACAGTGTGTGTGTCTGTGTCACTTCTATCCCACCTTTTCCAAAGAACTTGTGCCCTATCTGACACAACCTAATTAAATACATGTTAATAACAGGTGTTAGATTCCTCTCCCTTTCCTGCACGCATGATCATTTTTCATTTCTCATCCTGAGAGTCCAGGATGGGACCTCATAACCTGACACTTGGAGGAGTGTCTTGTGACTATTATTACCCCTAATTTTTACTGGTTACTTGCTTCAGTGATACCTCTGTGTGTCAGTCACATTCAGAACCCTTGTGCACTATGCAGAAAATTTGTATAAAGGAAGAGACAAGAGTTCGATCTACATAGATGCATAGTACTTAATCTGGTGGGCAATTCTCTCAGCATGTCACCAACTAATTCCAAGCCTCTCAGGTACTATAGAAAAGGCAGCTGCTAAAACGTCTCTGTGGTTACTGAATTTATGAATACATATGAAGAGGTTTCTCTCTCATCAGAAGAGCAACTTGGGAAAATGCATGAAGGCGTTTCTCATAAATATGTGATATCAGGATGGTACTGTCCTGCTTAGTGCTAGTACTGGCAATAAATAGATGGTGAAACAGCTTCTCAGAGAGAAATTAGAGAGGACAAGGAAAATAACTCTTGCAGAAGCATTCCTAATTAGGAGCCAAAATATTTGCCATGCCATTTTTAGCTCAGGTGCTCAAATACTATGCTAACATGAGGCCAAACCAAAATCACAAAGAAGGAAATCAAACCTTTTTTTATTTATTCCATTAGATATCCTGAATAATGGTTCTGTGTGGGTTAAATTAGTGTTAAGAAAAAGGTTTAGTCAACAGAAACTTTATTCCAACTTACATGATTTCCCATCTACATCCTCCCCTCCAGAAGCTGACAGACTTCTGGTGGGCAGACTAGAGACAAGGGGTGTATCTTGTGCCTTTCTACTCCAAAGGACATCTTTGCATTGCTTAGTTGTACCTGAGGAAGCAGTTTTTCAAAAATGTTTAGCCCAGCTGGAGAGTTAGAGGACTTCTGCAGCAGACTGGACTGCCAAAGAATGCAGGGGAGGAAACAGAGAAGTGAGTGGAGCTCAGAGTGAGGGCCAAGTCCTGGCTCATCTCCCTGCAGAGACACAGCCTTGTTGTAAGCTAAGGTAGAACATCTGATGTCGTTACACAAAGCAATGCAAGAAGATTCAAAGCAGCCTCATAGAAGTCATGTCCTGCAGCTGTCAGCAGACTTAACTTTTACTTGAAAAAAAACAAATGTACTAAGCAGAGCAGAATTTTGACTATATAAAACTGAGACTTGGGGTCCTTTCCTATTTTTTGTGATTTATATAAAAAATGAGGGGTAAAAACCCAGAACCCTTCACTATGTTTTGTCATGAGTCTTACAAGGTAAAAGTAGCCATAGGGTTGTGCTGGGTATGACTCAGATTTGCCAAGAATAGAAATACTATTTTATTCTTTGGCTTTAGATAGAAAAAAAAAAAAAAAGGTGTGAGGAGCTATCAAATAGTAAGCACCTGCTCTGCATGCATTGGTGTTCACATGTTCAAAAACCCCCAAAACCTTGATGAAAGAACAGAGACATCTTAATGTTAGACTAGCTGGGTTTGGTACACACATCCTAAGGCTCTTTATGACTGTGTGGTCCTGCTCATTCTTCTATCTGCTGGCAGGAGAAAGGGCAGTGGAAATCCTTAAATTGCCTACATGACAGATTAAACAGTTTTCTCTCACGGTAGCACTAAGGAACTTGCTTGCAGACAAGGCTGAGCAGGAATGAAGGACTTTGCTTGCATCATATCATCATTAATATCTTCAGTGGTATAGACAAAAGCCAGACATCCAAAGATTGCCTACATTTCCTTCAGGCAATTCACTCCAGATGCTGTCAAGTGACTTCTAGCAGTGGCCTTCTTGAAAAGAGGGATTAGCTGGATGATCCCTACAAGGGCACTAACTCATTCCAACATAAAAAACATCAGAAGGACAATGTATAATAATTATTTCTGTTTCTGACACATCTTAAACTAAACAGTTTCAGAAACTGAAAAATATAGCTGGGGAAAGCCCCAGCAGTGGTGATGTGATTTGATCAGAACACTAGTATGTTATACATAAGGAAGGAATTTCTGAAAACGCTACCATGCATACAAAACTTTGGTCCTACTGATTAACAACCTCTTTTTCTTTTGTATATCTACAGAGAACTTCCAAAAATAAAATCAAATTGTTTTTAAACTATACATTTTGGATTATACTTCTGTAACTAAGATATCATGGAAGTGATATGTCTAGAACAGGAAATTCAAAATCTGACCATTAAAAAGGAGAGATTTTGCAAGGAACTTGCAAGGAGCAATAGTCTCAGTTGACTTAGATATACATTTAGAAGCTAAGTAACAAAACAAACGTCATTGTGATTTTTGGCAATTCAAATTGCAAAAAGATGTAAAATTGCATGCCAGGTCACTGTAAGAGAAAAACCTTCCCAAGGTTGCGGAGTGGTCAAAGATAGTGCTCCAGATCTCCTTGCCTTCCTTCTGTACCCATTTTCCACAATTAGTACCTCAAGGTCATGAATGTATGAAATATAGGATAATGCTGCATATCAGAGGATTTCTTTTTCCCCTGAAATGGACGTTTGTCTGCTGCTCCTGTTAATGAAGAAGTGGAAGTGCAGGTTATATGTCAAGAGGAGATGCTGGTGCTTTTAGTGAACCCAAAGAGAAGGAGATAACTACTGGAAGAGTTTTACCAGTGTATGTAGTTTCACTGTCCCATAGCCAGTGTCCCATGCTTTAGCTGCACTGTTCTCTTCTATGATGTCACCACATTCAACTCTGGCTACACCAAACTCTTCCTTCATAACAGCTAGGTAACAGGAGGGATCATATAAATGAGAAATTTCTTCATGTCCCTAAAGCTGCAGACAAATTTAGATTGGATCCACAGAGAAAAAAAAGAAATTTGAAGGGGGTTAGGCAGACAGGAGAGGAGAAATAGTACCAAGAATATCTGTGGTGGGGAATAGAATCAAGTCTACAGGCATAAACTGACCGTATGTGACAGCCTTTCTGATTAAGGGAAGACAGCAGTTGTTCTGCTTCCAATCTTCCAGGACTTACATTGTCCTAAACAGACTCTGAAAAGAGCACAAGCTCCTCTTTCCTGGTCTTTTTGCAAACTGAGAACTCTAGAGTGCAGTCCAGTGTAGGTGGGCTTGGTTTGGACTATGACTTTATGGCTCCTTTAAGACTAATGTGGTTAGGGTTTCTATGTGGGGAAAATAACTTTTCCTCACCCCCACATTCATTCTATGCTCACATGTACTCCAAATCATCCATAAAAGGTCTGCAACACAATCATTAAACTGGTCAAATATGAAAGGGAGTCTTTCAAAATCTTACTTACACTGCCCGTGTGAGTCACCTTTCATTTTAAGCAGTAAGTAAAGCATTTTTTGGCTCTTGTCACCACTGATGAAAATAGGGATGAATAGATTTTCTGCAATTGTAAGGCAAATTCTTCTGTGCTACTTTTCTCATGGCATTTTTGCAAGTCTGAAGCCAAAGTGTTTAATTCTGATAAATTTTTATTTTGTTTTCTCAAAAGCTGTGTGCTTCCTAGACATAAAGAGCACCCAGTACATATACAAAACCTCATATTTTAATTTATCTGCATTTTTTCTTGTCAGGATTTAATCAAATGATAATGATAGCCAGCTAAATCATGGAGAATTTTCCATTACTTCCAAGAACAGTGGATAATTTTCTAACTAGATGTTTCCCTCTATTTTGTGTTCAGCTGTTGATGTCTAGCATTCCTCTCAATGGACACATTGGTAATAAACAAGTTTTAAACATCTTCTGTCATATTTGGTAAGGTGCCACAAAGCTGAAGATTTTTTTCTGTATTCCTGAAACTGATTGATCAACCAGGTCATATTATAGAACTCCTTCTGAAGAAAGCAATTGTTAATCATTTTTGAAGCACTTGTAAGCAAGGAGCAAGAACTTTCCAATCTTCTCACTCCTATTCTTTATATACACTTGACTTCCTGGGAATATCTGAAGCATTGGCAGAAATAACTGTTATTTTCTTAACTAACATGAGTAAAAGGTTACAGATGCTGAATGCAATTTAAGTTCTACTTAACAGTGCCATTGATTAAGCTCACCTGGAGATGCAAATGGGTCCTTCTTGGGAATACTTATTGGAAACTAGCTGCCAGTATAGCAAACAGCTGTCTTTTAGACCATTATTTCTCAAGAAAAGATCAACAAATTCTTAATTATTTTGGTTATTTTTTATGCAATTATTCTTGCAGTGTTTTCTATCTGTGCATGTAAGTTCCCTTAAAATGACTTACCAATAGTCTAATTTGTTCCAGTGAACAGAATTCTTCAGGTCATCAGTTTATGGTATTTTTTTTAATGTGATGATGGGAAATTCAAGTTCAAAGCACTCACAGTCTCTTCAATGTTGTACTTAAAATCAACATGAGAAATAACTTTTAAATTGAGACCCATGGCTGTTCTCCAGTACAGTATGACTTTATGTTACACTTGAAGAGATTATTTGAGTACCTTGATACAGTGTACTCAGAAATTTCCCCTGTGTGTTTTTGCAGCTCCCTTGGTACCTGCATGCCTTGTAGTCTTCAGTGCATTTACCATGGCACAAATATATTCAATTGGCCTAGTCCCCACAATGGCAGACCCTGTATCATGCAATTCCTTCCTAAGACACTCTCTGGCTACTAATTTTGCCAGAATCAGATTGCTCCCCTAAGATTCCCCTCCTTAGGCTTACCAATCCTCATTTCAAAACTCAGTACATTTGTAGGTTTAGCTTATATCAGAGGTCTGGTTTCAAAAGAAACTGTGCTCCTACTTTCCAGGCCATTTTCAGAATTATGCTCCACCTTTCCTGAGAATTACTAGTTCCTGCCCAATATGCATCTAGCTAGGAAAGTTTATGTTGTTTTTTTAATAGCTGAGGACTTGAGTCACAAGAAAATCATCACCTGGGAGGCCTGGAACAGGTTGGATAAAGGCATCTTTCTTTTTCTAAGTGTGACTTGGATTTGAAAAAGCTGAATCTTTGAACTCTGGCCCAATGCCTGCATTTCCTGGTAACTATAACAGACATGGACCATTTGTGAACAGCTCAGATATTTGGAAACCACTTACATACACAAGACTTGATCCAAAACCCACTACCGTCAATGGAAAGACTTTTGGTTGACTTCCATTCTCTCTGGACCAAGAATACTTCATAGGGCTAGAACATACATGCTGTCTTTAGCTGCTTTTCTTCCACATAGTAGCACATCCATATTGCCTTTTCAAATATTTTCCAAATAATGGTCCAAAACAAAGACCCAAGTGCCTCAGCACAAAGTTCCCTTCTTCATAGAAAAGTTCCAAAGGGCATAAAAAGCAACTGTGAGTCACCACACCCAAAACAACAAACCAGTATGTAGCAAATGCTCAGTAAAGATAATACATCATCTATAATGTGCAGAAAAACAAACAGAAAAGTTTTGAAACACCATTACCATTGTGAAGGTATGAGTCTGTACAAAAGCTGTTCTATTTATGAAACACTGCAGCAATCAGAATTGCCAGGGAAATTGACAAGAGAATAATATGGGACTTTACCCTAGAAGACACAGACACAGTATATTTTATATATAAAAAAAAATATTTCTGCCAATTTCTAGTGGAAGTCATTGATTGTTTTCACTGACAAAAATTCTTGTTGGATTGCCAAAATTGTGAAGCAATCATGATATGTTTCATTAAACGTGACAATTGAACTGCGCTCCTGGAAGAATGGGAAAACTTGGCACACTGAAAATTTTGAGTTCTTTGCACAGCTTATGGGCAAAAGATTTTCCCTGCTGACTGTTATGAAAGGATCTTAATGTGTCTGAGAGAGAGAGAGCATAGGACCTTCTGTGCCTGGGGCTGCTGGACTTGGATTTTTTGGAGAGTGGAAGTCCTAGAGTTTCTGGGACACTGATGGGCTAATTGCATGAATACAGTTGGTGCTGTGAAAAGCAGCAGTGGGCTTGCTGAGTCTCTATCCCATGGAATCACAGCAGCCTCGCTGGGGAGGCATGAGTCTCAGGGTGTACATCCAGACCCACCCCAGCAGTACAAGGAAAAATTAGGGGTTTCATAGTAATAGAACATCTTGCCCAGATTCAATCTCCAAGGAGCACCTCAGGGCACCAGGATCAGAGCAGATGAACCTGCTGCTTTGCCAGCCTAGACATGTGGGCACTTGTCCAGGCACTGGACATGCAGCCACTTGTATCACCTTGTCCTGTTGTACTACCCTCCCCACTGAGGAAGACCCAGCTCTCACTGCCACGAGGCCATCAGAATGTTTTAAGTCCTTCTTGAGCCCAAGGTGCTGCCATGAAAACAGTCTGTTTATTGTGTCCTTGCTCTTGTGAGACTGCTGCTGGGTTTGAAGGTAGGGCAAAGTGTTACAATTCATGAATTTCCAAATGTTCTGGAGTACCATTATGGTTTCAAATCACCCAAATTTGGTTGTAAGGTTGAATTTAAATGTTCATCATAAATCTGAACACATCCAAACCAAAGTTTCTCTTTGAGAATGCAAAAATAAGAACAGGATAGGAAAATGTTGAAATCCACCTGGTTTTGCAGTTGCAATCTAGGCCACTGACCAATCCAGTCAATACTGGATTAGTACCATGGAGGACTAGGATAACTCGTCAGAAAACTTAAGATGACAAATAAAAGATCAAAAGAGAAGATGTCTATACATATAAAAGATAATGTTTGTTTTTTCTTTCCAAAACGTGTCTTGAGAAACCAACATTCTGCAAGAACAGAGTGTACTGCCATAGGCAGACAAAAAGCAGTGGGAAAAACTGGTAAATCCCCCTTCAACCACATAAACAAACTTGTCTCTAGGCATGACACCACAATCCATAAAAGCCTTCAGTGCCAGGGTTTTATTCTGCTTTGAGTGTCATAAGCATTAATTTTAGACTTGAGTGGTTGAATAACTCCAGAGGGGAAATGAAATCAAACGATGAAGACTTTCCTCTATTCATCAAGTTCTGAAGGCAATTCCCCACCAGATGACAAAATGTATTTCAGCCTTTTTCTTGAAGAGCAGCATAGCTAGAAAGAGCTATGGGGCATGGATTGTCCTCCTAGCAGGGAGGTGAACTGCTGGTTTATATTCTGAAAGACCAGATGCTTTTATTTGCTCACAGTATATTGACTGTAACAGAACCGAGTATCCACTTAGACATATATAAACATATATTTCATCCCTTCCTGAAAATGCTTGTGTTTGTGTTTGTGTTTGTGTTTGTGTTTGTGATAATGCCTGGCAATAAAACAAGCTTCCACTAAAAGGCTGAAATCTGCTTATAAAAAAAGAAAAAATTAGTGATAAAATGAAAATAATATACTACATCCAAACAATAACATGTCACAAAGTGACAAACCACTGAGAGACAGATGTCAGTGATCTGAAAAATCCGCAAACTCTTTCAATAGATTAGAAGGTTCCCCCTTGGGTAAATCAATGGTATTCCAGTTACTGCCAGGGTCCATGCTCCAGTTTTCTGTCAGTGACAGCTAATGGTTAATTTAAAAGCAGACCATTTGAGTGAAGACAAAAATTGGTCTTCTTTCTCTTCCATGCTTTCAGACTCTTATGAGGAAAGATAACCAAATGAGACAAAAAGAGCTGAATCTATTATTACTTAACTTTTTTAGTCAAAAATAAAAAAGGGTCTTGTAAAAATCTCACTTCCCACGCTGTCTTCAATTATTTATTTTTCAAGGTGCTGGGGAAAAATGAAGATCAGGAATTGGATGAGTACACTCAATAATCATCTATTTTATGACCTACCAACTCCTTCACCCTTCATCATTCCTAAGATGACTCTTTCCCTAAAAGCTTTTCCATGGAATAAATCACCTCAATTTTGAATTCTACACAAAGCAGTTCAGAACTGCATTTTTTCAAACTATGGTAGAAAGTAGTGATTGAGGCAAAGCACACAGTTCCTTTGTGTGTGTGATCAGAGCTATCACATGCTAGATAACCTGGGGTCGGAAATTATGTAGTCCCTGGAACACTGCTAGGTCATGGAGGACCCAGCAGAAATGCTTATAAAGCCACCTCTGCACACATCCTCTACCAAAACTACAGCCAGTATTTAGTATTTTGTCATCTGTTTACATAAAAATTTTGTCCTCTCTAAGGGTTCACTTCTGAAAATAAGCCTCTGTTTTAAATGCTTTGACAGTGACTGCATAAATTTACATGACGCATTTCACAATCCTTGGAAAATTGCTTTGCTTATGATGGATACTCAACATTTCTTTGAGATAAGTTTGCAGTGGGAGCTGCGGGGGAAGGCTACACTGGCAAGACATCAAAATCTGAGGAAATCATAGAACACATCTAATAACATCTTTGTACTTTGCCTCAACAATTATTTTTACAGCATTAGGAACTGTGCCAGAAATTCAAGTTACATTCATTTTATTACATTTGCCCAAGTGTTTTGCATGCAGGTATAATCCACTTTGCATCACAAGAATTAAGTAGGAGCCTATTACTGAATCATAGTATTAGAGAACTGTTGAGCCTGGAAGGAGCCCCTGGAGGTCCAATCTACCTAGAGCCAGTGACCCAAGAATATGTCCAGAGAGTTTTTTAATGTCTATTCAAGGATGGAGACTCCACTTTGTCTCTGGACAACCTCTGGCACTGCTTAGCCACTCAGACAGTGAAAAAGGTTTTCCTGATTTTCAGGTGGAGCCTTCTGTGTTTCAGATTGGGCCCATTGCTTCTGTTCCTGTCACTGGATACCACTGGAAAGATCCTGGCTCTGTCTTCTTTTCTCCCTCCATCAGGTGTTTATACACATTGATAAACTCCACCCTGAACCTTCTATTCCCCAGAATAAGCAGTCCAGCCAGGTTCTTCTATCCATGGTAGTATATTTTCTTGAGTGTAATTGTTTAGCTGGTAAATCTGACCTGTTGCTTCTTTACCCTCTGCCCAGTGTCCTCTGAAATGTGTTTAGATTATTACAACATGGAGCTTTACCACATCAACTTTTTCCCCAGTTAAGAATAGCAGCACTAAAATTGACCTCATTTTTCAATACACATGAAGTCACAATTGGATACAATGCAGTCTCTGAGAATATTGCAAATGTTAAAGTGCAAGAGAACACAGACAGATAAGTTGTTGTTGGTTTTGGTGCTTTTTAAATTGTTCTTGTTCAACTACCCACATTTAATTTGAATTTATATGATGACAGAGGGACTTATAAGAATTATAAAACTGATATCATTTTTATTCATCATTTTCTAAAATAATTTGGCTTTTATATAAGCTAGCTCTTATGCTTCTGTTCTGTGGGAGTTACTCTGAGCAGATGTGCTGCTTGTGTCTTGCCTCTTAGGAAAGATGGATGGATATTTTTAATATGAAAGACACAATTTTTTTTGTACTGTATTGCTCCTTGGAGCATTTTCTGGTTTCTACGCTAATAATTGCTCACATGAAAATTATTCTGCATTTTCCTTTTCTACAGTGTACATAACATATCCAGCTAAGAGATCCAAATTCACCCACTAAATGATTTTATTTTCCCTTGGGCTTGAAAAGTTCAACAGGAGCTGAGGTTTTGTATCCCAAAACTTAAACTATGCATGGGATTCCCACAACAGAGCACTTACTATGCAGTTTCCATCTAAATAGCGTGGTGGGCTAATCAGGGAGGAAAATATTTTAGCAAAAGACTTCATATTTTACTCTTGGCTCTCCACCTTTCTGCAAGGCACCTACTCCTTCCTCATGGAAAGCCCAGTCTCGTGATGTAAAGGGAATGAATTTACTGTAGCTACGGATGGCAAAGTAAACTAAGTCCTCCATATGCACATTCATGGAAGCCTCATAATGAGTCCTCACGTGGAAGGAATTCTTGAAAATAGGGCCATTTCCTTTAAATTAAGGCTGCATAGAGGCACTTGCAAACCTGAGCTGCATCTGAAGATGGTGAGTTACAAGTCATCTCCTATGCAGAAGTTACTTAGATGTATCAGTGTGGTACTAGACCTCAGCAAAAACTGCTGTCATATTCTGCTATATTCTGCTATCATCAGATCTTCCTATCTAGTCCTCAGCACCATGACAGCACACCTAAACAGGCTTCTTTACAAAGCTGCTTCATGTCTGAAACCAGAGAATAGCCAGTCCCAGTGCCAAACAGAAGCTGAACTTTCCGGGAAAAAAAATTAACTCAGGGTACTGAGACCTATTGAAAATCTGGCCATAATTCATGAAATTCCATGCTGATCCATTTCCAACGAGTTTATTAAAGGCAAAACTCTATTGGTTTGGAAGGAACTTGTTCTTTCTCCAGTTGAATTTCCACCACAATGAGGTGTGGCTTTTCCCACAGTACAATGCACAATGCTATTAATGTTACAGGATAACCATAGTCCAATGTAATGTGCCAAAAACTACATGCTAAGTGAGACATGTTGGTTGTAAAATTTGGCTGCCAAAGCTGAATTGATTCATTCAGCTTTAAAAACATATATACTTTTGCAGCAATTTGTGTAGGTGCACAACCTGGGGAAAGACTAGCAAGAATACAATCCAGTACAACTTACAAAGGAAGGTGAATTTTAAACTGGAACAAAATGCCATACAATATTGGCATAGCAGTAAGATCTTCCTAGCTGCTCTAGATGGAGCCATTCATAAAACTGCAAAACCAAAATCAGTTGAATGTGAGAAATATGTATATAAGACATGGCAGCGAATATGCCACTTATGAATCACAAAACATATTTTATTGTAATGATCATAATTTGTCATAATGATAATAATTTATAATTCTATTCACTCTGTTTATGCAGAATGCAAAACAAGGTGAAAACAAAGTCATTTACATGTGAAATATAAGCTGTTTGGATCTTCTGGTTTTCTAAAAGCACAGTTGACTACTCTTTCTTAATTTACCATGTAGTGGAGTGTCTAGGTATCATAGAAGCATTCTTCCAAAATGAAAAATATTTTAAAGAAATGTATGGTAAGTTAGCACAAAACCAATGTGTTATACTCTGACCTACATACTTTTTGAAGCTTTGCAATACATGCACAAAGTCTGACAAAGACATCTGACAGTGAACAAAAATAAGGGAAATCTGCCTTCTTTGATGACTTCTAGGTAAGACCTATACCTTGATCTGAAATGAAACTGGTTTTTCATACATCCATCCAGAGGATTTTTACCTCTCCAGAATTTCTAAGTGTGGTTTGAACACCTCCACATCTTATGAGACCATCTTAGAAGTACTTTTAAGAATGAATGAATAATATATTTTGGGTTTGAAACCTCAAGAACTCTTTATGTTCTCCAATGAGCAAGATGGATCTATTAAAATACATTATATTACTATGCAGAAAATAGGAAAAATCTTCTTGTGGTACGTAATCTCATATATATACACACAAATATATATAGCTCCAATGTTACCCATTCACCTCTGAATAAGAGACATAGAATGATTCAGAAATAAGAAAATATTTTTTTCATGTAAAAGAGAAATTTTTAACTTGTGAGTCTGAGTAACACAGTTAGACTGAGTTTGAGATATGAAAAATGGGCTGAGTCAGTTATACAGCTGAATAAGTAGGGTTGTTAAAGAAAACCTTTATTTCGGGAAATTGTTATTATTGTTCCTGACACAGTAGTGTTTGGCTGAAAGATTATCATTTAGCCTGTTTTTAATATCTTTCCATTTAGAGTAAATTTCAATGAGAATTGTCTAAAATATCTATAAAATCTGCCTGTGACTCTTATCCATTCTACATTTCTTGGACTATTTCTGTATGCTGGTACATAAGGCAGGATATAGGTATCATTCACATTTCTAACATGCTCCCTTTTGAAAAAATATCAATCACATTCTGCTACCAATTTCTGTATTTTTAGAATATGCAGAAATTGTGTCTGTGTATTGTCTGCCAAAAAGGGATGGTGAGTATGTTTATTTTAAAGTGCAGGGCTCTTCCTTCAGTTTCTATATTTCTGTAGATCACAAGCTACAATCTTCACCATTTTTTCCCAGTAAATCTCAATTAATCGCAGTACAAAGCATTGTCTTAAATATGAACACGAAGATTTGTGAGCAAAATTGTAGGTTTTCTTAAATTTTGCATCTATTTCAGGATCTATAGTTTAAGTAATACATATTGTTCTAGGTTATAGTCTAAAAGTGTGCCCAAAATTATGTGTTCTCTCACTATCTGTTAAAAGCAGGTGGGGCAGTCATCTTTTCCATGACTTATCCTTTCTCCAGGGAGATATCTTCCGTTAATGGGCCATTGGGTCCCACTGCATGGCTGATAAAATAACATCATCCTATTAGGAGATGCTTCACCCAGAAGGAGGAGCCAAACATTTCCTACCTAGATAAAAACTGAGATTTTTATCATCACGGCAGCCCTTACCCCTGGTTTCCAGAGGACAAGAGCTGCCAGACCATTCTACAGAATCACTACTTCAACAAGACCACTTCATCTGGACTGCTACACCACTGCAGCTAGCAGGGTGTCAGGTTGTATTCTGACTCTGTCAGTGGTTTTTCTTTTGTACTATTGCATGTATTTTATTTTTCTGTTTTTCCTATGAAACTGTATTTCTGACTTGGAGTCTCTCACTGGTTTTGCTTTCAAACCATTACACATGTGCAATATCTCAGTTCTTAATTTATTCCACTTTTCTGTTTCCAGCAGAGGCCTCATTTTCATCTTTATTTAGTGACGAAACTCATTGTCTTCCATCCTTCCAGCAAGACTCCAGTGCACTGAGTCACATTCCAGTGTCAACAGCCACTGTCCCTCCTAGCACACCTTCAGCCTTAGTAGTAACAGTCCATACAGACCTCCTAAAGGACAGGTTTTATACAGTTTTAACACCCAACCTGTGAAGGAATAGTCCCACTGATGAGCATTTAAGGATTTCCCAAACTAAATATTGTTAATACACTGCATGAGTAGAAAATAGTATTTTTGGAGATAAATGCTGAGCCTGACTGTCCTTCCCAAACAAACATGGGAGCCTCCCCACCCTCCTATGCTCCAGGATGCTATTTCAGCCCAGCCTGGGCCCATCAGTCCCTGCCCCAGCACTGTCATGAAAACACTTTAATTTCATACCACTGTCTAAGGAAAGCTTTTGATCTTTACTGTACATTTAAACGTCTTTCTCTTCAAATTTCTGAAAGCTTCCTATTTCACTATGAAATTTCTTGCCTCATTTTTGGGGAAGCAAGTGCCATAAAAGGAAGACACATCTTTCAGATGTGTATTCGCGGAACAGATCAGATACAGGGAATGTTTGGTGCTGTTTTGACTTTTTCTGCTACTGAAAAGAGATCAGTTCAGGAGACTGAGAAATATAACTGCAGGATACTACCTTAGAGGATGCACTGGCTGGGATTTTACTAAAAATCTAAAAAGGTTTTAGGCCTTACTAAAAAGCCTACAGGCATTTTCTGTCAAATATACTATACACAAGGGCATTGCCAAATAACAACAGAGTATTCATGGTATTCTGAAGAACTGCCAAAGAAAACAATCTGCAGATTACCCTTTATTTGATGTTATGCTGACATTTTTCATATGAACAGGGTTTCTGGAACTGAAAATTAAAGGATAAACATCTAAGAATGGATTCTGGGTCAGAATTCCTGCTTTCTATTCAAACCTTGGCTATGGTTTTATATCTTTGCTTATTTACCCATAATGCAAAATAATATTGAGATTAAAAGCCATTGTAGTTAAAAGAACCTTATTTTCCACTGTTTTTCAGTGCACCAAAAAAGTATTTTTGTTCCTTAGAATTGCATAGAAGTAACAGATTTTGTTTAAAATCATGTCTTTTACCATCTCACTTAACAGTCAAGAACTATGTGTAGCTACATATAAGAAGAAAATAATATAATTTACCCAGAAGATTTCCCACTTGTTAATCTATCACAACAGGAGTATAAAAGCTGAAAGAGGTCTAACAGTTCAAAAAGATACAGGGAGATTTGGAAAGGCCAATATTTATACGAGCGTCAGCTATAAGAAACTAAAGCTCTGTGTCCAAGCCCCTGCTTTAGAGTTCTGGATGCAAGATGGGTAATAGCAAAATGCAAGTCACATGGAGTATGATTCAGGAGTCCTAGAGACTTTCTTAGTCTTTTTTTCATATGCTGACAGAAAAATAGCAATTAAACAAGTGATTGAAATAGCAGGAAGGCAAAGGGAGCAGAAGAGAGCGGAGGGATTCCTTCCTGTCAGGCTTTACTTTGGCAGGCTAAACAAGCTCAACTCCTGCAATCACTGGGTGCTCCAGCCCCTGGACCACCTTGGTGTCCCTCAGATGAACTAGCTGTAACATGTCCTTATCCTTCACATTTCCGGGAGTTAAATATGCAGGAGGCCTTCACAGTGCGGCATAGCACGTAAGCTTCAGGAAGGAAAGAGAGCATGGAAGGAGGGAAGAAACACCATGCCAGGCACCACATGTTGGCATGCATGAGAGACAAAAAACACTCCTGTACAGTGTACAGTAATTTTAGTTACTTTGGTCTGTTCATTGTCGTGAACAGAACCCAAAGCTGCAAACATTGAATAAAGTGTTTGCAATTTTCCAGTAGAGGTTGCTACAAAGCATAAGCGTCGCGGCACTACTAAAACAAATAAACTTTTTTTAAAAAAATATATTTTTTGTTTGTTTGTTTGTTTTTTCAGGTTGACATCTGCAAATCCAGTATTACTCGAGGTATTTATTGGTTTTCTATACTTCTGCTTTTCCCAGACAGGAATACTTTTTCTTCTTTTTTTCACAAGGCTGGAGTTCTGGTTTTTGCTCTGAGATTAATAATTCTGGTGAAGTTCATGACAGTAGGCCCTGGATATGTTCCTTCTCTAATAGAAGAAGAGACAGTTTTTGTTTTCCTATTTCTGGTATTTCCTGTGCATCTGAAGCTTTTCTACTTTCATTACAGATGAAGGAAGAAAATACATCTCCTTCAATATTTTTAACTTCTGAACTTTACTGAGATAACACACTCTGAAAATGAGAAACAGAAGGTATTTCATTTCTTCGCTGTCCATTTTAATTGATTTATTAAATATTTAATATTATAAAAATAATATTTGTAGTGACTTGGAAGGTAACTCAAGGCTGGTTAGAGAGGCCAAGTTATTAGGGCCATATTGCTTTCTGAAACTCAGAGTTCAATGGGTGTCTCAAAGTAAGCTCCCAGAAATGTCACGCTCTTAAACTTTAGGAACTCTTGAAAATCCAGTGAGTAGATTGCATCAGCCCAGGAAGTAATAAATATGAGCTGCACAAAAAAAAAAAAAAAAAAAAAAAAAAAAATTACAGTGCAATTACAGTGGTAATGAATAAAAACCTCAAGACATCCTGGACTGCCTATAGAGATATGACAGACAGAGGGAGTCAAACTGACCACAGAACTGTTCTTTACAAACAGTTCAGAAACAACAGGAGTGTTCAAGGATGAAGAAATTCATAACCACAAAGCTGACACAGAAATGAAACTGAGACCAGCACTTGTGTAACCAGCTCAATACAGTCTTTCTGCATTTCCTTATCAAAAAGCAAATATCTGATTTCTAAAGGGCTTTCTAAATCTCCAGTCTTAGGGATTTGTGCACACAAATTTGCTCCAGATTTGTTCACTCAAAGCAGGACTGCAAATGCAACCTCACTAAATTTGATGGAAAGAACATAGCTGATCATACAAGAGAATTTCACAGTCACTCTCTGAGGCGTAACTGTCACAATTAGCTCAATGATTGCACAAAAGAACAAAAATAATAAGGTGGAAACATATTAAGCATAAATCAATGAAAACACAACTGAGCATTTTTTTTCAGATGCCAAGAGTGCATTACCACTAAAATCACTAATGTATTCTATTCCTCTTAGCTGAGTGTGATCTAAGAAATTTTCATATCTGGAGAAACATTCAAGAGAATTTCTTTAAATCCTCAACTCCTTTTCCAACATGTGAAAGTGATCAGAAAGTTATCAATGTTTTTAGCTAGTTGGTCAAGGCAAAACTGAAGGAAACACACCCTTTATTAGTAGCTGTGTTTTCTTGATGGCTATAAGCTGGTAAGATCTTTTTTACTTTGGAGACCAGGAATACAGCTACCTTCATACCAGTAAGTTCAATGGTACATTAAAAAAATATATATACAAAGGCATTAATTCTCATTTAAAAACTAACATGAAAACAATTTATATTTTCACAGTGCAACATCTTCTTGAAATGTTTTCCCATTTGTAGTGGTGGTCTGAGCTGCAGTCAAAAAATGCCAAAACATTATTTCACTTCATAACAGCAAGGGACAATCTCAAGGATTATGTGCCTTCTTTAATGTGTTTTCCACAGGAGGATATGTTTTGGAAACTTACTAAGAATTATTGACTTTAAGATCTATAGAGAGTGTTCAATTTGCCACTAATATATATATATATATATATAATTTTTTTTTTTAATACAAAGAGGGGCCTTCATGAGAACAAAGGTCGACTGCATGTGTTGTTTTTTGAAACCCTTTGTGTCTGGCCAAATCAGTTATTTTCCCTTTATCTTCTTTTATAAGTCTCTCTGTGCAGTCAGAACTAGAGCATTCAACAGACTACTGCAAAACAACAGCAAAAGTAGAAATTGAGGACAGCACTCTCACATCCTTTCCTTTGCTCCCTTTTTACCCAGTCTTGCACAAAGATTTCAGTGGTGATGCGTTACCACAATATTTAGCCTCCATAAATAAATAACATTGTCTGTGTATTTTTTCAGTTTTGCTATCCATGCTATCAGAAACGCAAAGAGCTTGCTCCCTGAGCATGGGGCCTGTGGAACAAAGGCTGTCTTCATTAAGCTCCTCTCTGCAAACAAGGAATCACAAAATCACAGAGTCACAGAATGGGTAAGTTTGAAAGGGATCACAGTGGGTCATCTGGCCCAACCTTTCTGCTCAAGCAGGGTCATCCCAGATCACAGGGCACAGAATTGTATCCAGATGTTTCTTGAATATCTCCACACTGTCTCTGAGAAATCTGTTCCAGTGCTCAGTCATTCACAAGTAATGAAGTTCTTCCTCATATTCAGATGGAACTTCCTGTGCATCAGTTTTTGCCCATTCCCTCTTGTCCTGTTGCTTGGCATGACTGAGCAGAGCCTAGAAACATCCTCTTGACACCCTCCCTTCACATACTAAGAGACAGTGATGAGGTCTCCTCTCAGTCATCTCTTCTCAAGGCTGATCAGGCTCAACTCCCTCAGCCTATCAAGTGTTTCATACAGATTTCAAGCAAACAGCAGCCCTTTCCCACCTGGTTGTTTGTATCCACAGCTTTTGCCAAAATGAAGGGAAATGTGTATGCAATTAAAATTCAGCTCTCAAACAATTTCTTTCTTTCAAACTCTCAGGCTATGTAAACTGCTCAGTTGTATATGAGATATTCAGGAACTGAAATTTGTTTGTGTTTGCATTGAATCTGTATTCTGTATATTCCTGGAAATAAGTTTTCTTCTTTGTTGGACTCAAACTGTAAACACGCATTTCTAAGCTGCCCAAACATCTAAAGTATTTTCTTCATATTCTGGCTGGGCCAGTGAAAGTTCTTTTTGCTTCAAAATGTAGTGAGAAATCTGACTCATGTCAAACAGGTGAAAGTAGTATTAACCAGCTTTGAGGGTTGTGGGGACTTTTAAATTAAACATAAATGCATATAAGCACTTATCTCAAGCACACAGATCGTCAAGACTCATATTTTGCAATTCTGTGCCTGTAGGGAGCACACAACCTAGAGCTTACATCTACCCTTCAGATCTGTGAGCAGAATTTTGTCATTAAAATGTATTGACTACCAATAAGTTCAAGTTTCATTGAATGTTTAAATATTTTGGCTCAGCAGATTATCAAATAGTGGCATCTCTACTAGGATTGATATCAATAAAGAAGGCAAAAATCCACAAAGGCATCCTTGGCAGGCATTTGGTGTATTTTTTGAAGAAATTAAAAATAATTTAAAATATATGCTTTTAAAAAGGTAAAATTTTCTGTTTAGAGGGCAGAAGGGAATCTTTTCAATGAAGACGTGGACATCTTGTTAAACTTGTCCTAGAGAAAATGCCAGAAAAAGAGATGGGACATCAACGCAAGATGTCATTATTTTA
Organism: Cinclus cinclus; assembly: GCF_963662255.1. Lineage (NCBI taxonomy): Eukaryota > Metazoa > Chordata > Aves > Passeriformes > Cinclidae > Cinclus > Cinclus cinclus. Next base: position 30,723,199 of record NC_085048.1, read on the forward strand.
AAATACAATTCAGATAAACCTTTTAATCGCTTCTCCAAATTTCTACCAGTATCTTTTTCTTTTTCTGCCTGACTCATGCCTTTCTTTATTGTACATGAAACCCCAGAACACGTTTTTGATACTCAACTCTGAACACTTAGAAAAAAGAATAAAGAATTATTAGCTTTGGTTCTCCTTGCTCAGTTCAACCCAGAATTAGTCTCTCACAGTCTAAAAGACGTGGATGTAATCAGGATCACCCTTTGGAATTCCATGTTTGCATTTCTTTCCTCTGATAACCCCAGTCAAGCAGTCTATGGAAGCTGTGTAATTTCCATTTGTGGTCACTAAAATTTGCCATGCAGCTTCCAGTGCAGAGTAAGATACTGTAATCAGGAACCAGCCTGCACATCTAGCTTCAGTTCTGTGATGTCTTGCATGATCTTAAGAAACATAGCTCCAGCTTTCCCACTTATGTCAAAAGGCTTTGCTCCAGCTCCTACAGCAAAAGCCATGTCTACTTATCAGGAAGACAGCTGAGACACTGTGGAAAAGAAGAGTCACCACCAGTCCACTCTCTCCTCCTCAGTTAGCAAGTAACTCTTCTGGCCCACTTTGGTTCTTTCCCAAATCACTCTTATCACCCTCTGTAGATAAAGTTCCATCAGCCAACGCTGCGACCAGAGCTCCTGTGAACACAGAAGACTTCCCAAGCAGGAGGAGGCAGCTCTCATACAGTGCCAGAAGGATGCAACTTGGCTCTCACCACACCCTGCTTCCTCAAGGATGCTATTTGTTAGTGTCAGTGCTGCCATAATGCTCACAGCACACCAGTAGTCAGAGGCTGCATAGCTTTAGGCACTCTCTGCAGCTCAAGAAGTTCACGGGTGGAAAGTTCTTCCCTCCCTGCAGCAGCAATCCATTAGAAATCTCCCAAAAGACAGCAATTAATCCTTACAGTCGAACTCATTTTCCTCTCCAAAAGCCTTGCAGGCTGAATTTCCTAAAAGCTACTCACACCTCAGACAGAGAAGGCATCTCCAGCTTTCATCCTGCCACCTCTAGCCACCACAGCCTAAATACCTATTAGACTCTTCAAATTGTAATTGATTTTTTGATAGCTGGAATTTCCAGATTATTGAGTGAATAACACTAATACAATACAAATATATTAGTCCCACAATGCCTTTCATAAAATGAAGAGACACATACATTTTCAGTAGTTTTATTGAAAAATGCCTCTTTCATTTCAGAAATAAATAATATAAGGCAGTGAAATTCACAATTTGCAGTTAAAATATAAAAGCAGCAATTCTATATCCATAGTCTTGCAAACAATTTCCAACTGCTTTTGGTAACTAAGAAACATTTTATTCTGAAAAAAAAAATCCATACTAAATATACAACATAAACATGCAATTCCATCGCTGCAGGATTGACTGCAATTTGGCATAAATATAACTGTGTCTACAAACAAGGAGATTTCAGGCATTATTAAATTGTATCCAGTTGATACAATGATTTCAGCCACTTAATGTTTGTGGTGTTTAGAGGAGATGTATAAGAGCAGTATATGCTCTGCAGATTGTAACTCAGAATAGAAGAAAATTACAATGATACTGGAAGGAGAGGGAAATTTTTGGTGTTTTTTAACTAGATATTGCAGACTTGTGATCTGACTGAATTGAAAACATGCATTTGAAAAAGAAGAAAAATGTAGAGCTAAAGCAGACAGTCCTTAGAAAATTTGCAACAGTTCTGTGGTTATTTTTGTTTTGTTTTTTTGGTTTTCTTTTTTTAAATGTATTTGTTTTTACATTATTTTAATGAAAAGGCAGCACTGGGATAACTGAATGCACACCTTAATCTGTATGTAACCACAATAAGCAACAGTATTTTACAAGCATTTCCCGAGCAACATGAAGTGTTTGGGTACACACATTGCTATCCCCACATAAGCGAGATACAAAACAGGAGTGTGTCTGATACGAAAAGACCAGAGAGCCTTATTGCAAAAGGAATGATGCACTCTCCCTGTCTGTATCTGCATATGCAAGCACAGCAAAAAAAAACCAAACAAACAAAAAAAACCAACAAAACAAAACAAAACAAAACAAAAAAACCAAACAAAAAAAAAAGCCCCAAACAAGATGCAGATCTTTTACAGTTTTGTTTTTGCCTTTCTTGACAGTGATCTTTTCCAGCGCATGTGCTCAGGGTATTCTGGTGAATGCATTTCAACTCCATAGTCCTCATACTCGTCCTCTCTCCTGTCTGACTCCATAGGTACTATAAAGGGTTCACCTTCAGGCTGATAGGGTCCGCTTTCAGGCACGTATGATTCTGGTTGAAAATAGTTGTCCGATTGAACATAATAGTTATCGCATGTCTTTGAATCCACATATGCAATGAAAGTTAGTCTGTCTATATAATGTTAGTTCAACCTTATTTTCACATAATAAATATATAAATAATTACTTCACTAGGGGTGTTTCTCAGTTTTGTTCATGAATGCTTTTTGGCAGTAAAATAATAAAAGGTTTAAAATTAATCTTGAAAGGTCTTGTATTTATAATACACAAAACAGTGCAGAAAGAGTCATAAATTAGGCAAGGGACAAATCATGGTAAAACTAGTAAAATAAAAACCAAACAAAACCAAGAAAATAAAGTAAAATTACTATTTTACAGCTACTTCAGAAAAATCTAAGCATTGGTCTTTATTTTAGACTGCATAATTAATAGAAGACATGGAGCACGTAAAATGAAGAGATGGGTTTGGCATATAGTAATTTTCTCTGAGAATGGGAGAGTAAGTGTAGACATAACTATCACCAGCGGCAATATACAGTACATGTCATTTTGTCGTGCTGTTCCTCGTAACAAACCGAGTTACAGCTGGTGCTTCAGGAACACCAAAAACTACAGCAAAACAGAAGAAAAATTATTATAAAACTTTGGTATTTATAACTGCAGTTACAGATCCAACAAGATTACACATAAAAAATGGTATATGCCCCAATTCAAATATGTTGGCAACAAGAAACAGACAGGTAGGTTTCGTAAGTTGTCAAAGATGTTATTCTGGCATACAGCAAGCAGCAGCAGGCTTTTATGCAAAAGTACCACGTAGAGTTGTTAACAGATTTTAGTGGATACAGTCCCATACAAATCATCTACAAGCCACAATTAGTTTACTATTTACATAAGTTATTTCTCATTTTCCATGTTAAATCTGTTTCTCTTCTAATGGCATTACCTTTGCTGGTTAGTAATTTTACAAGCCTCCTTAGCCACTGAGGTTTTTGGTGGTCTAGGTTTTTTATAAAAAGAAAGACTGTCTATTTTATTATTGAAATGCAATAGGCTTAATGAATTGACGTCACCGTCCTTTTTCTCTTTCATGAGTTGTGTTAGTAAAAGTATCTCCCCGTTCTATGAGGTCAACATGGTTCAAGAACCATATCCGTGGTGAAATATCCATACGGACTCATTCTCTAATAAGCACGTGCGCAAACATCTCAGAAACAGGATTTTCATGTATTCAAACTGTAAGCAGCACTGGCGACTTAGAAAATGTGTTAGCCGAAACCTGAAACAGGTCAAAGATGATGTTAGTCTTTTAAAAGTCCTTCTGATGTGCAAAAACATACTTTCATCCAACTAAATACATAACAGTTAAGTCTTAGGCATATATTTATATATGTATACATCGCTGCTTGCTAGAAAGAACACTGCTGAATCACACGTACAATTTATTTTTCATTTAAATAAGAATTTTTTTGTGAGATCTACACAACCATCTGGCTCTTTAACCAGAAGCACTGAGTCTGCAAGTGTGTACATATATATATATATTTTTTCTCTTTTTCTTTTCATGGATACATGCACAATTACACTAACAGCAAACCATACCCAATAGTAGTATCACATACACTAATTCTGAGATCTGGCAAGGCATACATATTAATTTGTTAACAATACTGTGGTCCTGCAGGATCCCCATATTAAAATATATTAGAATCTTTCCAGTCAAAAATTGGTGGTCACTCTGACCCTTCATTTTGGTTCCAGAAGCAGCCTACTGCTTTGAGCTACATTACAAAGTGGAAGGCTTATATGACTCAGGGCTAATCAGAGACCCCATGGTATTTAACCTGGTGGATATTGTAGGACAGTGGTATTTTTCAGTTGTCTGCACTGTTATCAACAAATGAATTTCCTCTGTGGAAAAATTTTATTTCAGGTATCAATTTTGTATAAATAATCCTGACATGGCTCAAAAAGAGACACATGGAAACTGCCAACCACAGCATTCCTTTTATTTTTCAAGAGAAACATGGAGAATTCAACCTTGTTCTGAAGACGATTGGAAGGGGTGGTGATAGAGGGGGAAAAAAGAAGAGAAGAAATTGGTCACTTAAATCCTATGTACAACACTACCAGCTAGAAACCATCTACATTAAAAAAACAAACAAAAAAACCCAAACAAACACACACAGAAAAAAAAAACCCATACAAACGAGACTACAATATTTACTCACTACTTCCTATTTAATACCAACCATGCATAACATCAAGTAATCCTACACCAAAGTCTAAATGGCTGCTCATATATCTGCACATTACAATGAGGCAGGTCTGCTGACTGCAGCCATTTCCTCCTGACTCAGTGTGCTTAGATTAGCAGGACTGTCTCATGTAAAGCAGCTCAATCTGAACAGCCACATCTGTGAACGCTATTTTGGGTAAGGTTAAGGTTAAGCTGTTCATAACGTACCTGGGAATCCTTGGCCATTGTAAGGGATGCTAGCACACTGGGATGAATCACAATAGCCTGGCGGCCCTGGGGGACCCCGGATACCCGCATTTCCAGGACGGCCTGGTGGCCCTGGTGGTCCTCGTGATCCTGTGGAGCCTGGTGGACCAGTTCTAGATTCTCCTTGTGGACCTAATTTTAGAATTGAGAAGGAGGTTGGGAGGTTGTTTTCTTTAAGAGCCATCTTGATAAAACACCTAACAATACTTCTGTCTAGACTACACAGCCCAGGTTGTCTTTGGTGAGAAAGCACTCAGACTTTGTTGCTATATGGGGGTCAACAGAAAGAAAAACAAAAGAAATCTAGAAATGTGACTCATCATGAGTTGCTTCCCTGTGTGTGGTTTATTTAAGTATTTATTCTTAGAAACTAATTTAGTAAGGTTTGAGCCAAGTAAGAAACATCAATGTATTCTCTGGTTAATTTCCCCTTTGTGTAAGATATGATGATCTCAAGGGAAACTGCCAGATTAGACAAGCACACTGGATTTCAATTAAAATATAGGAGTGTATCAATTATACTGCCCAGTAGCCCCAGGGTAGATGAGGTAATGTTTTCTTTGGAACCAGTCTTATTATGGTTAGCAGAAAAGTAAAGCTTCAAGTAACTGGGGCTATAATTTGCTGCAAGCACATTATGGGGTAATGAAAAGCCATTTTAGTCTACTAAACTACAAGCAGATACAAGTGATGCAGCTGATTTATGACAAGGTGTAAACAAAATTTCATAATGCAAAAAACTAAACTAATAATTAAATTATCTGTCTCTATTATCCATTAACTCTGCATGTGGGAGTATTTTGTAGTCCAGCAAGCAAAAAAAAAAAAACCCTTACTACAAAAGGATCATCTGATAAGACTTATGAAAAATATCTGTCAAATATTTGAACAATGTATTTTCATGAAATACATTTTCACATTAACAAGCATGCCAGATAACTAAATAAAAAGATAAAAATAAATACCTATTATCCATGTCCAAAAATCTTTCTAAATTGCTATTTTTGTGGTGGTTTCCTACAAATTTATTAGAGTAAGCACTGATACACGTCAAAAAGATGAAGTAGGCAAAGGGTGTTCATTCATCATATCCAGTCTGGTTTGCTATGAAGAAATGTTTGCTTTTCTCCTACTTTTCTGTAATCTGATTAAACAAAAAATATTTACCAGGTGGTCCTGGCAAACCTCGTGGTCCTTGGGATCCAGTCCCTCTTTCACCTTTCTCTCCAGGGATTCCTACAGAATAATAAAAAGGCAATGAAAATCAAAGAAAGGAAACTACATCAACAGCTATTTCTTCACACTCTCTCACTGACAGTAATATTTGCTTCCGATGATTTAATGCAACAAGAGCGGCTAAAATTTATGTTCTACAGATGTCCAAATGTAAATTTGGGAAAATAATCTGGATATAAATATAGTAACCCAAGGATAGGATAGGATGCATCCTAATATAGGATGCAGATGTAACTTAGCATGAATAAACTCCCTGAAACATAGGAAAGTTTTGAGGTATTGAAACACCACAGAATCTTCTTATTTTAAACTACAGTCAGGAAGATATTTGCAGTTTTGCATACTTCTGCTATAAAGGATGGTCTACATTTTCTTAGGAACAATTATAATGAGAAAAAATTAAGACATTCTTCTGAATTCCTGGATTTTTTTCCTAGCCTCTTAAAAAGAGTCTATAAAATACATCCTAGAAAACATAGCAGTGAGTCTATGCTATAGCAGAGTAGAGGAAAGAAGCAAAGGCCAGAAAACAGTACACTACAGACACCCCATGTGACTGCAGTGATTCAAGATAGCCATAAAGTAGGTTTACCCATATGTTCACATTGCTTCCCTCCCTCAGAATATTGTAAAGAGCTAAGGATGTTGATCTAAGTCTTGAAAATTCTACATTTTATACTTGCTAATAACTCATTTTGTCTCTTAATCGGTGTTCTATTATGCAAAGAGTTGTGTTACTCCAAACAGCCTTTCAAGATGCAGCTGTTTAGTGCCAGAAGAGATATGAGAATATTTGCTTTCCGGGGATATTATATGGAAGTCTCAGACAGCAGCCAAAACTTTATATCAATTTGTATTTCATGAAACCTGGTCAAGAGAGAAACAGGAAAGCACTGATCTAGTCAACTTTGTCCTTCAGTACACCAGTGTCCCTCAGGCAATCCAATTGCCCTAGCAGGGCTTCCTAGTCTGACATGGTAAAGGGAGCAGACTGCTCCTCTGGCAGCCTCTGCTCTATGTCCACAGTACAGCTGCCTTGGAATTTATTCACCTCTTTCACCAGGTGGTCCTTGAACCCCAGGAGGTCCTGGGAATCCTGGTCTTCCTCCAGGTCCAGGTTCTCCTCTTGTCCCAGCAGCTCCTGGTGGACCAGGTGGACCTGGTGGTCCTGGTTGGTTTCGGTTTGAATAATAATCATTCGGGATTTGATTCAGCATTTGATTGAACCGGCTCATTTGACCTTCAGAAGAAAATAAAAATGTGAAGAGTGAAAATCTTTTATCGGAGTGGGAAGGAATAAAATATTATCTCTCCTAATTAAATCCTATTCTTTTTCCCATTAAATAAATTAGTACACATTAATTAGAAAGGCTTAACATGAATGTCTGATACGAAGGCTGAACATAAATGGAGGAGGGAGGGGCCCAGCCAGGAAAGCTATGGGAGCTTCTGGAAGCCAATACATTAAAAACATTATCATAGAACTATTAAATTCAAATTTTTTTATGATACTCTTGCTCTTGGAGTTCTATTTAGAGGTTGTTTTTACTCTGAAGAACAGAAAAGATTTGCTCCATTTTTAAAACTGTAGCATCACATTTCTCCATGCTTTCAGATGTCTGCAGCTACCACAGGCAATATAAATTATTAATGTGTAGAGTTAGCAGCACAGTCGATTAAGTAATTTTCTTAAGCCTGTAGGATGCACAGGCTTGTACCTATATACCTTCTTCATTTGGGCAAATTTTATTTCCAAAAAAGGATGTGTGAACAAAAGCAACAGAATTTTGAAACTGTGCAGGAAGGAAGCCTTAATGTAATGATAAATCTTGATTAGTATAATGTGCCAGTCCTAGCATAACACTGAAGAGATCAGCTGAACACACACAAAAAAAAAAACCATAAGGCGGGGATGCTGTAAGAAATGTTAAAAGATCTTGAACATGATATGCTTATTCATAAGCCTAACACATTCAAAAATGTATTTTACTTCTTCTGTGATGGCTAACAGACATGTTTTTATTAGCAGCAATCACAGACATTTTAAAGGACATACTGTCCTCCTCCCTGTTCACACACACTCTTATTGATCCAAAAGGTATATCTGTTTTCCTCAGCCAGCACTTACTCTTATAATAGGTACAATATTAAAAACCAATTTGCCTCTGTCCTTGGCAGGTCTACTGATAGCAAAAGCACTGCTTCAGGGTCAGAGAGAAAGCCTCTTTAGAGAACAACTTCATGGGCTGAAGAGCTGCACTATGTGGCAGTAGAGGACTGAAATTCAATTCTAAGTACTTTTCCAAATAAATATTGTTTCTACTTGCACGGCACCACTGATTCTGTGCACAGTATTTACCCAGCACTCATCTGTCTTCCCCTGCTGGCAAAGTGCCTGCAGTAAGCATCCTTTTTCTCACTGATTCCCTTCTCGTGAAGATAAGATGTGTTTAATGAGAAAATATATACTGATTTTATTGCAAAGATGAAGTAATTTTGGAACAAAATGACAAAGGGAACCCCATCAGAATGCTAGAATTATATATGTATTTCCAAAGGTCACAGATGAGTTCCAACTCAATTTATTCTGTTATTCTCTGATTATGAAGCTAACCTCTGGATCTGGCAAAAATTTGCTGCTACATTTTTTCCACCAAATCATTTGCATTGGACACCTCTGAGATTAGTCAAGCTCTTGACCTGTGCTCTGTGACCAATATCTGTCAATTCAAATTTAAACCATTGTTTTCTCTTTTTAAGAAAATACTTAATAACTTGTATGGGATACAAAACAAGCAACACTTTACCATTTATCAGTTGTTCACAAACTTGTCTTGCAACTGCTCGCATCATGTTTTGAGAAGCAATATCACCCTAAATAATCAAATATAGAAGTGTTTCATTAGCAAGTGTCCGTACTTTTAATGATGTAGTGTTTAATTTTTAAATTATGAGAATTGACTTTCAAGCAGACTTACTCTGTCACCTTTTTCTCCTTTCATTCCAGGTGCACCCTAAAATAAACAAGTAAAAATTAAGCAACTGAAGGATTATGTTTTTTCACCTCAACTATAAGTTTGAGATATGTAATTCTAGGAAAAGTTTTGAGTCCTTCAAGAAGAAAGATCTGTTTCTCCTTGAATTTTTCATTTCAGAGATGCTAAAACAGGTGCCAGAAAAGAGTGGAGAAACAATGATGTTTTGTCTGTCATCAAACACACTAATGGATGCAGAAGAAAAGGATTTGAAGGAAATATTCAAACTAGGACAAAATAATGGATATATTCTGAAATTTGGATCACACTGCCAATTTCAAAGTTGAATTTCTAGCATCATATTTCTGTAAATGGTCAATGGTCTTGTATGTATTATATATGATTGTTTAATTTTAAGTTTTGCAACAACTTATTGCAGAAGGTATTAGGATGAATAACACATGTCAAGGAAGGGTAGATGTCTTCTTGAATCCATTGAGAAGGATTCTACATTAAGTGAAATGATAACACATAACAAGGAGAGAGTGCTTATTCTATTTATAATGACAGCTTCCCTCTCAATTCTCAACCATTTCTAGTCTTAAAAATGTCTCATAGAAGTCTTAGTTTGAGCTCCTTTATAATTACTAACATTTGCCAACTTTTTTCTAACAGCACTTTCCATTTGCCTTTGAATAGTTTAGTGGTTGTGGGGTTTTCAGTTTTCAAGAGTACTATGTAAGAAACAAACCAGAAGGACTGATTATATTTTTAATATATTTATGTGTATATGAAAAATACCAGGAATAATGATGGGGGTAGCATGAGTTCACATGAATTTTAATTTCTAGCCTAAATTACTACTTGAATATAAAGCATATTTCAAAGGTGAAAGATCAGTTTGGTCATCTGCTATTCTGCATGGCTCTCCACATGGTAACACACACATCCTAAGTGCCACTGCTTTTAACAGTGTAGTATTTCTTTAAGGAATCTATTTATCACCGTTAACAAAGCAAAGGCCAAGTGTGGGCTGCAGCTGTTTCTCATAACATTCCTACAGTACCCACAATTAATTTCAACAACACAAAACACCAAATCATTCCACTGAGGTCACAGCAGACACCTCTCAAATGTGGTGACACTGTTTCATAGACTTCTATCGAGGGTTTGGGCAGACAAATACCCTTGGGGTATGTCAGGGTGTGAACTTAGTGTGGCCTCTGAGCTTCTCTGCTGCAGAGTTGCACACACCTACCCTATGACATGCCACAGAAAATATGAGACAGTTCATCCATCACCAAGTTAAGTAGTTTTCATATGCTACATTTGCATCATGAATAACAGATCGTTCCTGCAAAATTAATTATACGGACTCAAATGAAAGATTTAGAATGGTAACACCATAAATGTGCCATTGGAATAAATTATGCCACCAATGAGGCAGCTACTAATACATAAAAAATAAATTTGTGAAGCTGATTAATATCCTTTCCCTTCTGTCCTTGACTTTTCATCTATGTTTTTCTTACTCTGAGAAGTCCATGGGAAAATGTCTGTCTTTCAGCTTTAGCTTATTACAGCCACATGCTGAAACAGATTACAGACTTGTAAATGCCATGCCATAAATAAATGGTAACAACTAAAACCATCAGGAAAATATGACGTATCTGTCTGTCATTCTCCAATAATTAACGTTGTGGTAGAAGATGATGTACTGAAGCTCTAAAAAAACGTAATTTGATTCCCAGTTAAACAGATATTAATGTCTCATTCATAAACTATTGTGTGTACCTGAAATATCCATTGAACAGAACTCTAGGTTTTTTAATTCCACTAGTCTAATACAGGAAAATCTGGGAGGAAAAATGGCAAAAGAACTATTCATTCTTCTCTTTCTGTTTGAAATTTGCCAATTTTTCTATTTCCTGCAAGCATATTCATTTGAAATCATCTGCAGGTATTTATAATACCTACATGTTTTACTCTCATGCTTTCTATGGCTTTCACAGTATAACCTTCTACAAGAAGCAAATAATACAGTGCATCCTTTATTTATTCACTACGTAAGTGCACACATTATAAGTCAGATTTCCCATCTAGTATCCTGAAAGTTACTTAAAATGCCATATTCCAATTTGCTTGCTGGAACATTCACACGGAGAGGAGAGGAGAGGAGAGGAGAGGAGAGGAGAGGAGAGGAGAGGAGAGGAGAGGAGAGGAGAGGAGAGGAGAGGAGAGGAGAGGAGAGGAGAGGAGAGGAGAGGAGAGGAGAGGAGAGGAGAGGAGAGGAGAGGAGAGGAGAGGAGAGGAGAGGAGAGGAGAGGAGAGGAGAGGAGAGTGCAAAGTTAAAATGTTCAAATCCTATATACTGTTTCTGGATATATTTTTTGCTGACTGGTCAAGAAAAGATTGTCAGGCTGTCTTCAACTACAAACCATGGTGGTAAGACAGAGGAGGTGCTCTTGTAACAAAAGCACAACATTTTTCCAAAGTATTGACAACAAGGAAAATTCTAATTCCCTTCCTTCATTACAAGCAATGCACGGTCAATTTTAAAATCCATTGGAATGAAATGAGCCTCATTCTTCAATTTGTGACCTTGCAAACATAGGTTGATTAAGCCTTGTGGCTGGAAGTCAACAGCCTATTTGAAACTAACTTTAAAATTTGAAGATTAGAGGCTGACTGGCCATGTTAACAATAAAGTGTATTTTCCACCTGGATATTTTAGAAACAAATTTTTTAAAAAATAATTACAATGCAATTGCTGAGTTACTACTTGCATCTTCCTTCCACTTGGTTATATGCCTCTTAAATTTCAGCTTATTTTCTTTTAATAGACAAAAAAGTGCAGTTTAGCCAACTGCTTGATAGAATTTTGAGAAACAGCAGCTGCTGCTGGCATTCTGTTTTGTTGATACACTGCAATGAGGGAGTCACTTGGGGTCAGTGCAAGGAAAAGCTGGTTTATACTGTATGTGGGATTTTTTTGAGCTGTGGGATGAAGGCTGGGGTTGCAGCATAGTTCTACAGCTGAAGGAGGACAAAACAAAGGAAGTTTTGCTATTTTTACTTTTAAAGATAATGTGCTCAGTTGTTATTCCCAAAAGAATGTTTGCTTCCCTCAAGAACCAGCAGCTCATTGCTCCTAAAGCAGTGCCTTTTTGAGACTTCATCTAGGACATCTGCATAGATGAATGCAAGAGCAGCGAACACATGGCAGCAGAGAATGCAAAATTTTCAAAACCTGCATGTAATTCAGAACAGACTGGGACTACCCTCAAAAGGTTTTCACAGTTTATTTGGTCCTGGAGGCATCAATTTAATAGCACCTTACTTATTAAATTTAAATGCCTTGCATTTTTCCCAGGAACCACCTAAATCAACAAATTCAGACCCTGTTGTCAGAGAGTCTTTTATGAGCTGGACAGCTTTACCTTAACACAACTTAGTCTGCCTACCCACTGTTGCTGTTGTCAGTCTCTCACCTATAAAGCAACAAGTACTGGAACTTTTCCTCTCCAATAGTCCATCATCTTCAATTTCCCATTATATTTATTCATAGAAAACATATTAATTTCTTCTTGAACCAACAGCATCTTATAGTTTAATAAGTCTTTCTTAATGTAGGTGGTTGTTACCTTATGATATGTGTATGAACCACTATGGAATTCTCACTCTCTGACCAGACAGAAGACAGATATTTTAGTCTCCTCTAGGATAGCCTGTACACAGTTCTTAATAAATCACCAACTCATTTGTATTCTTACAGTTCCCTTTTCAGTCATTGTGTTGCTACACTGGAAATAAACGCCTAAGTTTCTCCTGGAGGTACTTGTAAGCAGACCAAAAAGCTAAATTTCCTATTTCCATGAAAATTCAGTTAACACTTCTAGGATATACTTGTTCTAGTATAAGTACACAATGAGGTAGAGAAATATTTACAGTGTGGTCTGCCTCAGCTTAGCACATTAGTGGTATAGAATACATTAGGAAGGAGCTCCAGCTGACCACATTCACTGGGAGCAACTTCATAACACCAAGGATGCTCATAATTTTCAGGTAACTCTATACCCTTTACCTGGAATGCAATAGCCCTTGGTTTGCAGGGGTCTTTTTCCTGACTTTCATTGAACAGTACTAGCAATACAGATTGTTCAGGTAGAAGAAAAACTGGCAGGATCTGGTCTAAAATTATTTATCCTTTGTATTTACCAGAGGCAATGTGAAGCCTCATTACCTTGCTCTTCAGGCAGAATTATGATTCATGACAGTGCAAGTTGCATTTGGCTGTCAGGATGCATCTTTGGCAACTGTAATACTGCAAACAAAGGAAGGCCTTGAAATTTTGTCCACCAGGAATCTGATAAAACATCTGTGCAAGATACAAGCCAGAATTCCTGCTGGGATCTGTTCTAGAAACATTAGAAATGGTAAATGTGATGCGCAGCATCCCATTACAAGAAAGTGCAATAACTGCAGGGGGAAAAAATGTAGTTCTAATTGAAAGGAGCTCTTAAGAATTAGAGTGAAGGAGAATTTAGACTGGGTGCTTGGACAGTAGTTGACTGCCTTGCTTTGCTAAAGCCTTTAAACTGGGCTTGTAGCCAGATTTCCTTCTAAACAGATTGTTTACCTGCAGAAGATACTTGCTTCTGAACTGGGTCAGCTATCCATTGTACCAGGTGAAGGAAAAATCAGATGCACCTGACAATTTAAAGCTCCCTCACGAACAAAGCACGGCACTTTGTGCTCCAGCCATGTCTATTCAACATGTAACCAAGCACAAATATCCCATTAGCAATGTATATCTAAAGGCAGGAAAGTTTCAAGACTTTCCTAAGACACTCCATGTCCTCTACTACAAGGAGAAATAGAATTCATAGTCTGGCAAACACAGACTGAATTCAATGTGCATATGAGAAAATGACCCAGATTCCAGGTGCTCCTTGGAGCTTCCACTTCATGGCCATCAAGTTTCCCAGCCTACTACATATTCTTTCAAATTATCCAGCTTTTCTATACACAGCTACACTGAGGCAGGATGGAAAATTCTAGATGACTGCCATACATTATTCACAAGTAATGAATGACTTCTCGTTTTACTTGCTGTCTCCACTCCTGACTCAAGCATAATTTCTCAGAGATCCTATAAATGAAACAAATTAAATTTCTCCTGAAACTGCTGGTGGGAGGCAGCACCTCCTGCTCTTTCTCCCTGTTCAGGAAGCACTTTAAAAGTTTGAATAGAACCCACAGAAGCCACTCCTAAATAATTTTAAAATAACATCGTAAAAAGAATGAAACATTTGCAAAACAGAACTGATTATGTAATATTATCAAAGATTGTCCACATTCAGGAGTTTATCACTTTTTTACTACACACACATGCATCAATGTAAAGACTTTATAATCATTTTGCTGACCTATTTTTTCATGCTTATGCAGAGCAGGAATGTATATATGTCTTGGCACATAATAGCCTAAGATCTTTTTAGTGGAAACCAGAGACCACAATTTCCAGCCCCAACTATTAAACTCAGCAAAATGGCATACTGTAAAAATAAAATTATTTTTTAAAAAAGACTTGTGGGTTTAGGTCAGCTCCACTGTATTAACCACCACCATAAGTGCAAGACAACTATTTAATGCAGCAGAAGTCTCGAGTTCATCAACAGACTGTAATTTTAAATTTGATACTCTAAGTGTATCATTATCTTACTGGTGTCCCACGATCTCCTGGTTTCCCTGGTTTTCCACTTGGGCCAGCAACTCCTGGAACTCCTGGAGCACCCTGCAAGAGAAGACATGTAAAAACAATTGTGGAAATACACAACCTAAGCACTACTAAGGAATGTGCTACTATATTGAGTACAAAATAATATCAAGAATGGTTCCTTATCAGGTTGTTTTCTGTTAGGTACATATCAGGCTCAAATTTTTTTTATGGAATAAACAGTTTGCTTCTTCTTGGAAATATGTTCTTTTATGTAACACCACAGTTTAACAGGCATTTCAGCATTGAAAGATGCAGAAAGTGTTTATATGTTTTTGGTATCATTCTTAATGACCGATTCCTAAAGCAGTGCAAAACAGTTTAGCCTTCTAAGTTCACCTAGCAGATCTGTGAAGCATGTAAACATCCACAACAAAAGACCGTAAGCCATTCTAGTGATACCAGAAAAATACAAAAAATTAAAAGACCAGTATCAGATTATGTGACAAAAGCTCATTTGCACATTCACAAAGGAACATGAGAAAGATACGGGAGTGGGGGGGGAGGGAGTGGGGCCAGCCCAAATAATACCCTGACTTAGAGACTGCTGTCTATATATGTAATGCAAGCATGTCCTCTGTGTGCATCTGCCTTCTGGAAATGGACCGTCCAACTTGCCATAGGCTGGACCTGGTGACCTGCAGGTAGGACCTGGAGCTGCAGCATCTTGCCTATCTCAGACTGTCTGATCCAACACAGGCTTTTCTCTAACAGCCAGGCTCTTTTCTAGCATGGTCCCACAAAACACAGTGAAGCATCTCTTCAAGCAAAAACTCATCTTCAAATACTCTTGTCATGAAAAACTTGTATTAACCATGTTAGTTTTCACCAGTGTACAAGTAATAAGCCAATTGGTTTCAGAAGATCTAGCTATGCATTTAAAGATCATGGCTAAAGAACCAGATAAACAGGCACTTCCCTTATTTACCCTGGCAGAAATGAGTTTCAAAACCACTATACAAATGTTTGTGAATATATGCTTTGACCAGCTGTCTGCTCACCTTCTATCAATAGTTTTTCAGACCCATTTAGGAGATTGAGCAAAGGATCCATTTCATATTTGACAGAAATGGAAAGTGTCACTGTGACTCTCTTGGCTCAGATCTCTTAATTCAGATTATATCAAAGAAAAAATTATATTTACCGCTGGTCCTGGTGGGCCTCTGGGACCTGTGGGACCATCTTTTCCTGTGAAACCCTATTCAAAAATAAAGTCAAGATTAGAGAAAAATGGCCTTTACAATTATGTAATTGCAATACTTCTGATTACTAGCATTTCTTTTAAAACCTATCCATAATATAAGTTATAAAATAGCTATCACAAATCATGCTGGAGAAGGCTATGGAAAAATGAGCTTCAGATACATTCAATGTTCAGCAACTGTTGATTACCTGAAAATTAATCAATGTTTCTTAATATTTTTAAGGTAAATCGTTATTCTATCCCAGAGGACCAAAATCTCTCTTTTCTCATTCATGGCTTCTCTTCATGGTTTAACTGGACAATCAGAGGTTAGTACTTAACTGGAGAGCCACCTCCCTCTCAGATATTTCCCCTGCAAGAATGAATGCTGGGAAACCCCATTTCAGTAATCCAACATAGCATTCACAAGTCAATGTTGATGGTCGTGACCCACCAATCCAACAGTGTCCTCATTGGAAACTGGATAACACACAGTCGTCTATTTTCATTTCCAGCTATCAACTCCCACTAAAGGACAGCTGTAAATACATATATTACTTACTAATTTTGTCTGTAAAGGCAAATAATTGCTTTAGTTATCTTAAAGATGATATTCCACCGGGACAACAAAAGAGACTTACTTTACTTCAGTAAGAAAGGAATTGCAACAACTCCACACTGAAATGCCTGTGTACATGTCCTTCATTAGGAAGAGATTTCAGAGTTCTCCATCCAAAGAAGCTCCTGATAGCCAAAGGTTTAGGGGCAACCCTGACCTTCACCGGTCAGGCACAGACAGATTCCTTACCTATATGACATCTCCCAGATGTTGAGACAAGCAGAGTTTCAAAGAGATCCCCTGCAGTACCAACAATGTGGGGAAGACAGCAGGGCTGAGTCCTCAGCAGAGCCCTGCCCAGGGAACATACTGCTCTATGAGTGAAGGCAGCTGAGAAACTAGTCAGGGGAGGAGCAGGGCAATTTTTACAGAACCTATCCTGGCTACCAATAGCTGTCTGGGGTAGTTTCCACCCCTGAGGTGTTTCCAACACTTCTGCTTTTGTCTCTCCAGAAAGGATGCTGATGAAAGAACTCCTCTTGAAAAAACATTTGAAAATTGAAAGATATATAAAGAAAAATCCAACAAAGCGCAAAAATGACATTACTTGGTCTTTTCAGAGCATAAGCTGAGGAAACCTTACCCTTTCTCCTGGAGGTCCCACTGGTCCAGGTGGACCAGGTAAACCTGGTGTTCCCTGGAGGCAGACAGAGTGAAGAATTGTTGGCAGAACAAACATCACTGTTATGTTATTACACATATCTCAGGTATATATGTGCTTCCCTCCTTCCTGTCTAATCTCATTGTACACTAACATGTAACATTGCTTCCTACAAGACATTACTACTCTGTAAAAGTATATTACTCAGGGTTATAAGGACTAATGAAACAGGTAAAGAATACAAGGCCTTGGCCCCTGACTGACCTTATATGATATATTAAACTAAGTGCACAACAGCATTTAAGCATTCCTCATATAGTCTTTTTATCATCAGTAAAATTAGGGATAACCAAGGAATATTCATTATGCCATGACATGTGCATATAATGACCTTCGATTATCTATAAATTTGGCTGATTAAAAAGACTAATTTTTTCTCCTCCTTGTATAGTTTACAGTACATAAACCTGCACTTAACTGAACTTTAATATTGTTTTCTTCTTTCAGAAAGCATACAATTAATGTCCCAAGGCCATTTGAATTCCAAAAAATAGAAAGTAATTAGGCAACACTGTTAAGGAAGCAAAGGTTCTGCAATTTTTATTTTAGGAAAACATTTAACTGCAAGTGGTCAGAAGATGAGAGACCTTCCTAGGGAATTACTAGACTATTCTTCCTAATCCAATGGCCTGTCACTTTGCATTCACAACTGTCCAGATGGACATTTGGCTTGACCAAGCACAGCTGTTTTTTCACATTTGCTGCTTTGAATTATTTACAATTACCTACATTTCAAATTTCTAGTGTAAGACAACTGTGTTTCCAAAACTGTGGCCCAGGGAGGTATGAGAAGAGCCTATGACTCCTAGCAATGTCAAAGACAGCTGTCCAGCAGCCAATTTGCATCAGGAATTGTGCAAAATGACATTATCTTGTATAAGTGTTGACTTACCGATCGCCCTGGGAGTCCAGGCTGGCCAGCATCCCCTTTCATTCCTTGACGACCCTATAAATTTCACAGATTATTACAGAATACATCACACTTCCAGGACACAAGGTGTAAGAGTATATAAAGAAGCAATTTGTTTGCTTTCACAAGCAGCTTGCTTTTCTATCTGCTACAACACTGTCGTATAAATGCTCAGTCCAAACCCACATGAGCTAAACTTGACAATACAATATTTATTTTTTACAGTGGCTTTCAATTTAACAACTGGTACTAATAAAAAAATTTGTAAACATAGACTGAGAACGTGTATCACTATCAATATAAAAAACTAAATTGCACGACTCAAAAGTGCTCTTAATTCTTGTTAGCTAATGAGAAATTCCACAAATGTTGGAGTTTTCATTCATCAGACTTTTTCAAGTGAATGTGACAAATAAATGCATTATTTGTATTGCACATGTAAATTGAAGGTTTTTCCTTTCTTTCTGTTTGGTACCTCCAGATCTTCTTTAAATTTTTCCTCCCAATATATAACCATAAAAACCATGAAAAGAATCTACACAGGGTAATAAAATTATTCTACTTTGTCCTTACAAAGCAGAAGCTGTTCCTAATATCTATCTTAAAGCACATTTTATTTTCCATTTCCCAAATTCCATTACAGATAGAGCAGGTAACCAATTTTCAAATGAAAAACGGCACAGCATGCAATTAGATATCACTTCTTCTTTCCTTAAACTTTGTATTTTGATCAAAGTGTTCATAAAAAAGCTCCTGAATATATTAAAATTCAAGTTAATCCTAAATAGGAAACTCAGAATTATATTCTTGCTTTTAGGGTGATTATTTATTGAAATATGACAAAAGCAGCCTTAATACATTCACAATGCCGAGTTATACATGCTATCTTTTATAAAAGCCAGAACATATTGAAACTTCATCAGTGTTAATAAGAATTACTCTGGCTTTGAAGGCATGCACATGAAATCATAAAAAATATTTTGCTAAAATATGGATGCTGTTGTGAAGAAAACCCCTACCTACTGATTTAAGCCAGAAAATAGAAGTTGTACATGTAAGTCTGCAAGAAAGTCTTCAAATAATAATAATACTGCATGCTTATTTTTCTGTACCGTGGTTTTATAGTTTTTCAGTCCTTAAACTGGAATGCACAGCAGCTCCACAGAAAAGCCATTAAGACTGAAATCAGAGTAGCATAACTTCCACTTACAACTTACATTACAGCACTCAGACTTTGTTCCTTCATTAGAATCCCATAAGCACATGTGACATTCAGGACAGAAAATGCTATTGTATAAGAAACTTGTTTCAGAAAGAGAAGTGATTCACAATGCTACTGCGTTGCAGGGAGAAACAAAAGCTGCCACCCTGTTCCCAGGACCACCACCCTCATGGACAGCTCTGGCTCCACACACATTGCCTGCTGATGGCACTCAAAAGGGCCACTCACCGGTTCTCCTGGGATTGACAGCCCATTGGGACCCTGTGGACCTGGGGGACCTTGAGGGCCTGGAGGACCTGTCTCACCACGAGGACCAGGAGGCCCCTTAAAGCAGAAAATTAAAACAAAATTGTAAATGACAATCCCGCCTGAAATCCATAACTGCAAAATCCTTTGGGTTAGATACTTCAGGAGAGTCAGAAGCCTGGAGACACATCTAATACTTCAGAACAATGGTGGAAGTAGTTGTTCAAGAAGCATACTCTTTCATAAGCTATTCTCTAATTCATGTTGGCAGTCTCAGGCCAGTACATGCCCTCTGGCAGTGCCAATTGGAGGTATTGTCATGTCCTCTGTACAGAAGAGAGAACAGTAATGCTGCAGAGTGTGTATTAACACTCTGATGCACATAATCCCAGTATCCTGATGTGTGGTAAATGCCTTTGAGGCTACACAGACTGTGATATATAGTCTCAAATAGGTAGGCTGCACATAAGTAACATAAAGGCGTATTTTCAACTAAATTTTTAATCTACTTTCTTGTATTAAAACCAAGCATAAAAATTTAAATACAGCTAAGCCTGCAGTAACATCACTTATATATGCATTTTGGGAAATATACTTACAGATGATCCAGTCAAACCCCTTTCACCTCTGGGACCTTTAGCGCCTGGGCCACCCTAAATTGAATATTTGGAAAGAAAATGTATTTCATAAACAAAAATCAAAGGTGCATAATACTACTGTGCATTATGAATTCTCCTTAACAAACACTTAAGTGAAGCCCCAAAATTTTGAAGTGTACAGATCACACTATTTAAAAGAGTAGGAGAATGAAATATGCATCATGAACTCAGGGAAACCACATCAGCTTCAGCCTTGCTAATTTGGCCCATGAAAAACTATTATTTTGATTTTTGTCTCTGCAGAGACAAAACTTCAATTTATGTTCATCAAAATCTCTGAATACCTCTCTAGTAGACTAACAGACAACTTAACTGAGCTTTAGATTCCTCATGCAGCACTTTTGATAGCTTCAAAGTATGACTGCTAGGCTGAGTATAACTCCCTAGTATTCAAAGTAATTGATAGGAGTATGTCAATTCCATAAATTACTACCTCTCCCCATAAAAAAAAAAATTATTTCCCTGACAGAGTAAATGAGCTTTCCTTGGAGTGAAATCTTGAGTCCGCATTTAGGAAAAATATTTTTGCAGTCCATTAAAAATACGTTGTACATGAAGTACAAGAGACTGGGCCAGAGTCTTTCAGCCTATCAGACAATGAGGAGCTAATCTCAGTGATCACAATAAAAATACAGGAAAAGATGATACAAGCAAGAGATGTGGTAGGAGCTGATCAAAAGGGGATGGATTACCATGTTGTTAAGGATATAGTGATAAGAAGCTATGTCTCTGACATTTTTTTCACAAAACCACAGACCTACACAGAACACTACCATAAATTTAAAAGTCAGAAAATTTGTCTATTGCGAACAGTTACAGCTGGTAACTTACAGCTGGTCCAGGAGGTCCTGGAGGTCCCACACTGTCTTGAGTACAGGTACAAGCATTTGGAAGTGCTGGACACTTTGCTTCATCTCTCTGAAAATTCAATCACAACTTAATACTGTCCTTTTAAAGAAAGGCACTTACTGGGAGCATGCTTTTCTGAAACAATAGCAGGAAGATTCTCTATTATCCTGTTTCCAAGTAAAACTCACAGCTAAACTGTGGTTTCCAAGTATTTCTACAGGATCTTTTATATTTTTAGCAAATTTTCACTGTGAGCTATGCAAGGCATTAAAAATAGAGGCACAAGCAAAATGTTCTAGTATTTATATGCATTTGACAATCAGCTCGTTCTGACAAAGAATAGTTATTTTTTGAATGCCACTCCAAGAACAGATTATATATATATATATATATATATTCCCCATTTATAATACCTAGAATTTGAAACATCTCTGGAATACAATTATTACAGACATTTTTGCACCATTTCTAAGGGGCTCAGTTCTAGCATTACAACCTTACTTTCTCAGACACAAAACTTTGAAATAAGGTGCAGTTGACTGGCTGCTCTGACAACTGTGATTTAGATGTGTTTTTAGTACAAGGTTTAATAAAAGCCTAATAGTTATATTATTAAATTTACTGTTATCATTTTTCTGGCTAGCCTCTGGTTCATTTATACTTACCATAGAAGGGAGATCACAGCATCTGTCTCTGCTAGTCCAAACTGGACTGCATACAATGTCAAAATTTTGGATTTCTAACTGTAAAAGAAAGTAATACTCTTGAAAGATCATTAAGTTAGGTATGTTGCTAAGTGTTAAATCTGTGGACATTATCATTAAAAATTATTCCTCCATTTATTTCTAATGATAGATAATCCACAGTATATGCACTCAATTACTATCTGCTTTCCCTTTTAAAAGTAAAAAATTCCTGCTCTTGTTTGAATTTACCCAAGTGCCACTTCCAGCAATTACATTTTTGTTCTTGCAATTCTGCTAGAACAAGAAGCTATAAAGACCAAACTTCTTAGTTAAGTACATTGGTTCTGACAGTACAGACACTTGAAAGTTTTGGATGCAACACTTGTTTCCCAGCAATCCCCAATCTCTAATCTCTTTCCTCAGAAAATTTCAAGGTCTTGCAATAATGAACAGATTCACATTTATTGCTTACTGTTGCTGATCTTCGGTCGCCTTTTAGAAGTTTCCCAAGTATTTCATAGCCATCAGTTGTGATATTGCCAGCCTCCTTAATTGGTTTTTCCAGTATTTCACTGCAGTCAATGTAAATCTTAACATTTGATGAAGTTACGACAATATGGACCTGAAAAACGTTTAATGAAATATTTACTCATGACACATGGGCACAGTTACTTTAATAGTATTTCACTGATTTGGTAGTACTGTTCTAAATTTTATTCCTAGTAATCCTGCTTTACTTGCAACTGGTGGAAAAAATCAAACTCAGGGAAAGTATATGACATTTATAATCTCTTTAGAATGTGTTGAAGGTCAAGAAGATGAACACATAAGCACAGCTATGAAATACTCTTTAATGCAATAGTTGAACTATTATTAACTATTTTAAAAGCTTGCCTAAATGTTTTTTAAGATGGCATAAAAATAAAAACTGAAAGAACTTTTAAGAGGAAGTGAATATAAGGATTTCTTGGTCTCTTCTGATGTCTGGGACCACACAAGATGTTTATAAGCCTGGGTCTGCCCACTGACACTGTAGTTCAAAGAGTAGATTGTTTCAGACCCGAAGATACAGAGTTCAGTTTCCACAGATGACTCAACCAGAGGCATTAACTACATTGAGCTACAGGAAGTGACTGGAGAAGCCTGCCCAGAACAAGACAAAATAATGGAAGATGCAAGAGAAAATTTCCACGAGAGAAATCTGGTTACCAAAATATATGACAAAACAAGAGGAAATAGGGAAGAGAAAGAGATTAATTATTGGAAATAGAAGACATTTAGGAGGGAGAAAGGAATGATTGTAATAAAAAGGGAGTACATTTACCAAGAGCTGAGAATTAAGTGCTTGGGGAAAACAAAGTAAAACTTAAACAGGAACTTAGAAAACCTAAGAGGAGATTATCTTTCCAAACATTTATATGGCAAATGTTACAAAAGTGAATTTTCTACATTTCTCTGAAAGCACAGAAAATATTTAGGAGTCTCCAAGAAATAAACAAGGGCCACTTTAGCACATCTAATATGCAGTGGATTAAAGAGCATCTTCAGGCAACAGAAAGTTTTCAGGGGCTTTATATATCTTACCTACAGCATATATTTCATAAACATCATAACATCTATGTAATTGTTAAAGTATCAACACATTAAGATCAGGAGTAAAGAATCCCTGATGTATTTATGCTTTAAATCTTCTCTTATCACAGTACATAACCATATTGCTATTTGATGACTGCTTTAAAAATTGGCATAAAGTTGAGAGATTCCCCTAAATGTTCTGAGTCAACAAGTGCCTGAAGAATATCCTGGGAATTTTTACTTTTTTTTCCCTTTTAAATATTTTCCCATGCAGACTTGTCTCCAAGGCATCAGCACAGCTTATCTAAAACTCTTTTAAAATTATGTCCTTACACTTTATATCTCAGTGCTGTGTATTCAAGTGGGGGTTTTAATTAAAATTCCCAACAGTATTCATTGGGCAAATAGTTAAAAAAAAATGAAAAATAAATGCGTGTGTCCAAAGTATAATTTGGTATTACATGTAAAACTTTCTATAAAACAAAATAAGTGCCATGCCAAAACTTTAAATTCATTATAATTTGTACATTTTATACTCAGTCATTTAATTATATGACCAAATTTTACAGATTAAAGTATCATCCAGTTTAAACACATCACAGATGTAATTTACTAATTCTGAAAGGTACCTAATATGCAAGTCCTTCTACTGGAATGTTAAGCATTTGCCACAATTTAAATAAAATAAATCACATTGCATAGCAAATATAGATTATATTTTCATTAGCACAAAGAAATTTAGGAGAGGTAAATCTACATCAGAATGTTGAATGAGATGCGCTTGAAAAGGTTCAAACAGGAATAACAGCTGAGCATCACCTATCCAAGGAAGAAGCAATCCCAACAATCAAAAATAAGGAGAGTTCTGCCAAGTCATTGACTCAGTCAGTTAAACACTGATTTACTGCCAGATCTGAATTCCAGCCTGAATTTCATGGCTTATGCAATAAATCTAATTAAAGGAGGTATCTGGTATTTATAGTAAATAACATGTCTCTTCATTCAACCCCGGTACATTTTGTTTTCAACAGTTTCTAACACACCAACATAAAGAATTTATTCTGATTATTTATATAATTTATGGCATTTTAGGAAACACACTTTAATTTTTCTCTCCGGCTACCTTACAAGTTTAAGTTTGATGCTGTTCTGATGTGCTGCCATGTGAATCACATTAATAAGCCAAGCAAACTAATTTCCCATATGTATATCAGCAGAAAGATATACACTCATTATCAAATTTCCTCTTGCTAACTGCTGTAAAATGGGAAGCTAAAAGGAAGTCTAGTGTGGCAAGAATAAGAAAGTAGAAGTTGTCTGTCTATCCAAAACATCAGTTATAAATTTGATGACTGTCCCAGGCAGTCAGAATTTTTCCTATGAAACTTGCCAGATACAACAGCTTTCACCATGGCTATGCTACAGAGAGCGTTCAAGTTTGCCAAAATAAATTTCCCCACAGTTAGGTGTAGTTAACTGTTTTTCACTAAATAAGCCAGTAAGTCATCAAATGAAAGCCACAAAAATGTTTAATATTTTGGAAAACATCTCCTTGCATTGTAAAGATTTGTCATTTCTTTGAAACTGGATGGTAGGAGAAATTGCAAAATACCTTTATAGAAACGTGTTAATCTTACTTTCCTTCCTTCATTCATCTGAAACTACTGCTGTCCATTATTAGGAGCTAATCAACACAGCTGATACATAAAATTTTCCTAGCAGGTGGGCTGGGGAAGCCCATGATGCCATCATTAACAACCTGACTGAGATAGCAATCTCAGTAATTGACTGGAGAGAAGCCAGAAAAATCAGCCTAGTTTCATGGTGAAAAATCCCAAACATAGCTCTAAACCAAGACTCTTCCAGCTACTTTATGTGTTATCAAAATCTGAACTTTTGATGTCTTTCTGGGAAAAATAGATAGGGAATTACACATTGCATTAAGTAAATGAGAATTTTTTTTTCTTAAGAAATAGTCTCTTAAGCAAGAATTTGTAGTTGTAAAGCTTTAAGATAATCTGCAAATTACTGCTACTCCTATTCAGTTTTTGGCATCTTAGGATCACTTTCTCTCCATAAGTATTACTGTATTTAACTATTAAAATGATACAAAATTTTGGATTTTTATTTGCCCTGTAATTTTTTTCCCTGGCAAGTAAAATAAACAACTTTACATAACTGCTAACTTCTAGCAGCTAGCAGGGGTCTCAGTTTTTTTTTTCCCACTTGCTCTGATAAATGAGCAGAACATCACTGTAAGTGCTGTCAGATAAGTTTGCTCAGCTCTATCACATTTAGAGAAACTATAAGGAAAAACGTTATTCTAAACATCAACTAAATTAGCAACAGATACTGAAAACAGACTGCTGGCAGTACAGCATGTGGAGAGCTCCACACCACTGACATGAAGAAGTGTCAGCTCTCACAGTGATGTCTAAAATGAGACAACCTACATATTGCTTTGTGTCTAAACAGTACTTCTTGGGGATGACTCAACCTTCATATGAAAACAAGATACAACCTAGCCTTTACTGGCAGTTTTTCTCACTCCAATAGATTCATACATTTCCTTAAAATTGTGTTGTCCTACCAAGCTATTAAAAAAAGGGCAAATGTCAAAGACAAAGTAAAGGCTGCTTAATGTAGGTATGATCCAAAGCTACTCATAACTATCAGTTACAAAATCAATGACATAAACATTTCTTTATATATACAAAATTAATCAGGCCTAAATTCTAAAATAGCCAGGCATAAACTCTAAAACAAGAATAATTGGATATAATATAAGACCACTTTGGGAAGTTACTCCAGATTCTGAGGAAAGCAATAGCTTTCATAGTACTGTTTGATTTTTGTAATCACCTATGTTTTAAATTGATGAAGTCACAAAACATTATAATGCTGGCACCAGTTATCTTTCCTAGCTTTCAGTCTAGCAAAGCTCAGTTGATGATTTGGCCTCCAGTGTCTGGAAGTTGACAGAGGCAACACTTATCAGTATCCTCAAAGGAATGCTGGTAGTGACAAGTCATGCAAAAGATGGTATCATAAAGAAAACAAATTCTACACTCAAGTCATATTTAGTCATCAGATGAAAACTAAACTAAATAGAAGGGAGATAAATGAAAACCTGGGAATGTGCATTTCAGCTAACCAAAAATGTTGTAATTTCAGCTCACTTTCTTGCCCAAAACATATATATTTAACACAGCAAGAAAATATTTTAAAAATATTTTAGGTACACATGTAGCCCAGGTCAAGCACTTTCTGATGACTAGAAATAAGGAAGCTTGGCAAGATCAAATTTTCATAACTTGGTGCACAAAATTAGAAAAGCAAGCACAAATCTATAACAAGTAAAGGCAGATACAACAACATGTAAAGATTTCACTAGCCATTTTGTCAATTCAAAAACTCTAAGTTTCAGTCTAAATCATAAAGTGACCTTTTATGGCATCTCTCTCCTTCTTGTTGCCTCCTCATATTCCAACACTGGAATATTTTAGGCCCAGTTTTTAAGCAAAAAAAAAAAAAACAATTCACATTCATACTTGCAAAATATGTACATACACATGTATTATGTTTGTTAAACATAAGAATCATATAGATATGCTATTGACTTCCCAACACTGGTTCCCTGCCAACTCATTTTCTCTGGCTATATATTCCTATGCTCTGAATCATTTCAAATCATTACACTCCCATGCAATCTTTTCTCACCACAACTTCCTTTCCTTTCTTTCTTCCACTTTGACTTTTATTCTTTCTCTTTCTTGTGGCAGGAACCAGGCAACAATTTCTTCAGATATATCCCTCCACTTACATAATCAGCAAATTCTTGACAAATCTCTTACATTGGCTCAAAGAGGACTTATAACTTCAGAGATCTTGTTTTACATGATCTGTAGGTCCTTATCAGGACCTTAGTTGACCTGTAGGTCAACTTAAAGTACTATCCAAAAAACCAGACACAGTCACCTGAAGTGATTTCTGCTTGGTTGTCTTGTATTTAAAAGAACAGTACTTCAGAAAGCAACATCATAATTTCAATCCTTTACCTTATGGAAGCTTCCATAAAATATTTTCTTTACAGCATCATTATCAAAAGTTACAGTTTGAACCTCTCCTCTTGTATCTTTGTTAAAGAATGACAGCACTTTGCTGGCAGCTGCAAGAAATAAAAATAACATTGCATTTCATATGGACTACTGAAACCACCATCCTAATACACACTTAGAGATAAAACCTAGTTTACCGCTTATTTGGGTAAACATAAATCGTAGATGATTTTAATGTCCTGTAAGTATATAGATTAATTTTCCTTTGATTTTAGAGTTAATACCAAATTTGAAATAGTAGTTTAGATTAATTATTCTTAGATGAACTATGGATGTACAAAGTTTAAAAGAAATCTCTCAAAACTAAAAATGTATAATCCTTTTATCATGTAGACATGCTTTGGGTTTGGAAATATTTGGTAAGAACACATGCAAAGTAACATAACATGTAACTTCTCTATGCAATAAGTATAACCATCCTTACGATCAAGCACAACTCCAACTTGTGGTTTGTAATCTCTGTCTGTAATCTGCCAAATTGCAAAAGGCTCGTTGGGGGATTCAGGCAGAAGACGGAATAACAGAATGATAGTGTACGCCTGTGGCAATCCCTCCGGGTGAATCTCCCTGTTAAGACAATATAAAGACATTTTTTTCATGGAAACACATGATGAAAATAAGATCATCATCATTTGCTCTTTTTCAAAGAAAAGGCAAAAGAGTAACAGGGAAACCACCGTGTTTAGTGGAACAGAGCATTTCAGCTACTCTTTCAAATAAAAAACACCATCACGACATAAAAACACTGTGATTTGTTAAGATGAATTTACAGCCTGGCTTCAGTTGGTCCCAGAATCACAGTTAGAGAGGATGCCAGAATATGGCCAAGAACTCTTTTTTCTTGTGGCAAAATTCCCTATAAACTACACATGTTTTAAAGTCCTTGATGATAAATACAGAAAGAAAGGACCTTGGCTTTATTTATTTTTTTCATCTGGCCTGCTTCAGTCAGGCAACAGTATTCAACTATTGCTGCCCTTCAGGTGCAGATACAGTGATGGAATACTTAATGTCTCTTTGCAATTGGTGATGCACTTGGGCTCCAGCTCATTCTGTAGTGGCTCGGGTTTAAATTTGTGTTATTTGGACTGTCACATGTTAAAAAAACAGAGAGCCAAAAGTCAATAAACGCATGAATGAAATGGCCTCCAGGAAAGGAAGGAATGATGGAAGAGAACTGTAAGAAGGGAGGTGATCACTGCTTCTCCTTAACCATTATAATAAAGCTCAGTAGGAGATTTCATCACATGACCATAAACATAAAAACCTTAAAATGAAGAGAGGACCTGCTTTGTGTGTTAGAAAAAGCTTATGAACCCATACAGTTAGAAACACTGCAATAAAAACCATATCACATAGTAAACATCATCACACAGCACAGTGCAAGAATTCAAATATTAAAATAGATATAGCAACACAATTTATAACTGGGATAACAAGTTATTTCAAATATGGAAACAACTGTGCCACTAGGATCAGTATGCATTTATTGCTTTGCTGACTCAGTCTAGAGTTTTATTTTCTGGATTCTTATGAAAAATAAGTTCCCAGAATACTCTAGCAAGTCTGTTCCACCTCTTTAGCAGACATTAGAATCATGTATCACAATATTTGTAAAAAATAATAAATAAATGTGAAGCCTATATTTTTATTGTCTTTTCATTAATTTATCCTAAATGCAATATCTGTCAATGCAAGTGTGTTGCAAAACTGGGATTATCTGTATTTCCCTAGACTGCAAAAATCCATGCTCTCAGAAACTTGTCATCCCTACAGGTATTAATAGCATGCCAATGAACTTGAAAATGCTTAACTCCTCCATTTTTAAAGCTGTGATCTCAGATGGCTAGTAAATTATTTCTTCATAAACCTCAGCTTCTGTGGTTGTGATCTGATCTTTACCCAATCTGGAAGGATTGCAAATTATTTCAAAGGCTTCTGTAAAAAGAAAACTGAATTTTCCTAAATTTAATAGGAACAATGGGCTATTTTTAGGCATCTCCTCTGAACCAGAATAACCTTTTTTTGAAATTTACTTAAATAGATGTGAAAGAAACAAATGTAAAAAAAAAAAAAAACTTAAAGAAAAAGGAAAAAAGGGGAAAGGTACTGTTCCACTTTTAGCAAAAGTAACTGCTAAGTAAGTCCTTTTTGTGTTTGGGAAAAAATGTTGGCAAGAATAACCATCGTATTACCCATCTATAACCAAGTTCTAAGAACACAGGCCCTTGAAAACCTTGCTCCATTTGCCAAATAAGACAGGTCAAGTAGAGGAGAAACTACCCTAAATCAGTGGCATCAATGTGCTGCTTACTGCATTAAGAACGATGCTTCCAAGAAAAAATGATGCTAATCCCTCCATATTGAAACCATTTCTGTCTAACAATGTGGAATTCACTGTACTAAGGAGGAATTCATTGTACTAAGGAGGTTGTTTTCCAACTGCCTAGGTATAAACTGTGGATTATAAGCAATTTGAATGGTTAAGAAGCATAATCTCAAAGAAAAATAAGTAACTAGATTAATAGTAAACTTTGATTGCAGTGGAAGAAATAGATTAGCATTTAATGAAGACAATGATAGACACTCTTCAGAGTGTATTTCTTGAAGCTCAGTAAAAAGAACATTAATGCATCTTCCATAATACACAAATACTATCTATAAACTCTGTTAATTCATCACCTGGTCACCCTAAATACAAGTCTTTAGGTTTACTTACCGTATTGGCTGGCTGACAAAGGCGTTTTTGTGGAGTCTATATGCTACATAGCTTGGGAAAGAGCCTGATTCCAGTGAAACTCCTTGCACAGAGGCAAAATGCTTCTCTGTTAGATTGTATGATTCCAGCATTTTGAAACCTTTAAGTCCAGAAAAAAAATTAAAAATAAGAAACACGGAAGAGTTGTAGAAGACAAATTAACCTATGCTGAAATACTAGACAATTACTTACCAGGTGAAGTGTATCCCTCCAAGTAAATAAGAGGACAAGCTGAAAGACATGAAACAATATATAATTCAAAACCACTAATTTGAATGAACAGGATATGAATATATGTATACCTCAGAAAGTTTTATTACCAAGAAATCTGTGCTATTATTAATTATGAGACAGTTTTTATTACATTTGTCATTGTGTTTCATGAGCTGTGGTATATGTAATGTCAAAATCTTTACTCAGCACTTTCAGTAGGGTATTAATACTCTGACAAATTGTATGGAATGACAAATGAACCCCAAATACTTTAAGAGTATAGTTCATCAGCAAAAAGGACAACAATGACACAGTCTTTCCATTAATATTTAAGGCATGAGTCAAGCTGCATAATAGTTGTCAGATTCTCAAGAAATAACTGCAAATTTATGTGGCTCCTCAGAAGCCAGCAGATGAGACAGTTAGGGAACATGCAGTTGCACATGACAGGCCTGAGAATTTCTTATTTTTGCCATAGAAGGATTTCACTTGAGTAAACAACTGAGCTTTACTTAGATAATTTTAAAACAGCATCACACACACTATAGCTATATATCTTTAGCACCATTTACCTATTCCAGTGTTAAATAAGAGACCTGTTGTGCCCTGTAGTTTAAATTAGGCATTCTGCTTCTTATGGTTGTCAGTGACTGCTGCTCTTTTCTTCTTCTACTAGTACTTTTGAAATGCAAGATTAGATTACAACAAACACAATACTCACTATAAAATTTTAAAAAGTAACTTGTTCCCCTGAACTATATCCAGTTATTCCAAAATCTAACCTTTTAATATGAACATATCTTCTGATGTACCTTAAATAAGATGGCAAATTGTATTTGGTCTGCATGGAAAGGCTTTGGTAATGGGGGAGGTAGAGGGGTCATTTCTGTGGGAAGCTGTCAGACACTTCCCCTGTGTCCAACAGAGTCAGTTCCACCTGGTTTCAAGATAGACCTGCTGCTGGCCAAGGCTGAGCCCACCAGCAATGGTGGTAGTGACCAGGGGATAACAGCTTTAACAAGGGGTGGTGGATGGGGTTGTGTGTGTTGGAATGACACAACAGCCTGGAGCTGGAGAAAGGAATGAGAATATGTGAGAGAAACAAGCCTGTCAAGCACCAGAGTAGAGACTCCTCTGCATTCCTGGTCTTTCCTGTGAAGACTATGGTGAGGCAGGCTGTCACTCTGCAGATCATGGAAATCCACAGAGGATCAGGTATCTGCCTGCAGTCCCTGGAGAACCCAATAGCAGAGCAGTGAATGTCTGAAGGAGATTGTGTTACTGTGGGAAACCCATACTGGAGCAGGTTCCTGGCATGACCTGTGGCACCATGGAGAGAGAAGCCCATGCCAGAACAAGTTTGCTGGCAGGACTTGTTGACTTCATGAAAGACTCACAATGGAGCAGGCTGTGCCTGAAGGACTGCAGGGAAGTCAGTGCAAGGGACCTAATGGAGTTCAACAAGTGAAAGTGTAGTGTCCTGCACATGGAGAGGAATTACCCCAAATTCAGGTTGGAGGTTGACCTACTAGACAGCAGTTCTGCTGAAAAGGATGTGGGATGTGGACAACAGGCTGACTATGAGCTAGCAGTGCCCTTGCAGCTAGAGGTGTCACCAGCATCCTGGGGTGCATCAGGAAGAGTGGGCAGCAGGTCAAGGGAAGTGATCCTGCCCCTCTGCTCAACCCTGCTGAGGCCACATCTGGAGTGTCATATCCCAGTTCTGGGCTCCTCAGTACAAGAAAGTCTAGGATCTACTGGAAATGTTCTATCAAGTGTACCGTGAATATGAGGGGTCTGGAGCAGCTCTCTTATGAGGACAGACTGAGGCAGGTAAGCCTGTTTAGTCTAGAGAACACTGAGAGACCTCATTTATGGATATATAAATATCTTGACATATAAATATCTTGAAGGTGGGTGTCAAGTGGATGGTAACAGACTCTTTTCAGGAGTGCCCAGCAACAGAAAAAGGAGAAAAGGCCACAAAATAAAACACAAAAAGCTTCACCTCAAGATGAGGAAGAACTTTCTTATGTTGAAGGTGGCAGAGCACTGGAACAGGCTGCACAGGGAGGCTGTGGAGTCTCTGGAGAAATTCAATACCTGCCTGGACACATTCCTGTGTCTAGGTGACCAGAGGCATTGGAATGGATGATCTCCAGAGGTCCCTCTCAACCCTAACAAGCTGATTCTGTGATTCTGTGACCCACATTGGAGCAGTTCAGGAAGACTTGCAGCCCATGGGAAGGACCCAGGTTGAGGAGTTTGTGGAGAACTGTCTCCAGTTGTAAGGACCCTCACTGGAGCAGGGGAGGAGTTTGAAGACTACTCCCTCTGGGGAAGAAGGAGCAGCAGAGATAATATATGATGAACTGACCACAGCCCTCATTGTCTGCACTCCTGTGGTGGCAAGGTGAGGAAATAGGGATAATTAGAAGTAAAGTTAACTCCAGGAAGAAGGGAGGGTGAAGGCAAAGTCTTTAATACTTGGTTTTATTTCTCCTTATCCTTCTCTGATTTCATTAATAATAAATTAATTTTCCCCCACATTGAGTCTCTTTTGCCCATGATAGTAACTGTTCAGTAATTTCACCCTGCCCTTATCTCAACCCATGAGCCTTTTATTGTATTTTCTCTTCCTTGTTCAGCTGGGAAGGGAAAGGGGTGCAATAGAGCAGCTTTGGTGGGCACCCAGCTTCCAGACAAGGTCAGCCCACTACTCACTTGTAGCAGTATATAAGCAAACATATCAATTTTGGAATGTCTTCTACTCACTTGAGGTAGCTGTCTCACACACAAAGGTGACGAGGTTATCTTGAATCTTTTCAAAGGCATCAAAGTCATCAACAATAAATACATGGCGCTCACTGGGCTTGCTGGCAATCTTGGCCAGTTCGTTGTAATCTACATCAGCCACACCAACCACAAAGACACTGAAGCCTGTAAAAATAACACCTGTTACTTGAAATGCAGTAAACATACATTAGCATTTTTCATGTCAATTGTCTTGGTTTGAAAGCAAAAACATCAATATTGCACATACCATTGACTTGTGAGGAACTACCTATGAACACACATTCTGGATCTCTTTTCACCCTGTCAAAGCTCAGAAGGTTTTTGCACTTTCTTTCAAAACTTTCTCCTCTTTCATTGTTTTTTGGGGGCATTATCCAGTCTCATGCAGCCTTGGCTACATAGTCCCCTCACTCTTTAATACAAAACATAAAATTCTCTCAGCTCTACAGATCTTAAATCTGTCCTGTGGCCAAAAACTGTACAGACCATTAGTTACCTAGATATCTATCTGTTTCCACCTCTTGCATTTCATGCCTCTTGGTTTCTCTTTCTTACAGTGGTATTCACCTCACCAACTTCTACTTTCTAAGTTAAGTTGACTAGTTTTACTCTATAATCACCAGATAAACATGGGCAGATTAGAAAGCAGTTCATCTTAGCTGCCTAACACGCTGACTTCAGGATAGGAAAAGTCATTGTCTATATATGGCTATCTGTTGCTCTCTTCACCAGTCATAAAAGGACACTACATGATTACCTTAGACTAGACATTTAGCTGTCAGATATCTTAAGTTAAATGAGAAGAACCAGACCATAGAAGTCATTCATAACATCAGGTGTAAATTTCATTGAAGAGAAACTGCACAGACATTGGAAAAGCCAGTTGGAGGCTGAAACCAGAATTCACATTTATTCCAAATTATAAAAGTATCCTTTTTTATTTTTTTTTAAGAAGGTAAACTTTGAAATACTGAAATACTCTGTCCAGCTTTATGCATGCTTTGATATGTATAGAAAACAATGCAAGTAGAGAGAAAATTAAAAATTATAAGGGGTCTCAAAAACATGATCAACATGAGATTGAAGGAACTAAGTTTGATCTAGAAAAGAGAAGACAGAAAGAGGAGATGACAACAGGTTTCAGATATGAAGGTCCATTACAGTGGACAGTGATCAACTTCTTTCCTGGTTAACTAGGTAAATGAAGACAACAATCTCACTAGCATGAAGAAAGACTTAGATGCAATTCAAGACAAAGGTGGGTACCAGTAGGGTAGTTAAGCAGTGAAGCATATTGTCCAGGGAGACTGAGAGACCATCTAGACAGAGCTAATTCTTCCAGATTACAGAGAAGGAGAAGATATAAAGGTTGTGCTTTACATATGTGTTTCCCATAAGGGTGTACATCATCTCCCTGCTCAGATATCAGGACTAGGTGGTTGATGCACTGAAATGCAAAATGCCAAGTGCTGGGATAGGAACAGATTACTGTACTCAAATAAACAACAGTCATCAAATTTGATGAAGAAGTGCAGTGCTTCTTAGCTCAAAAGGCAACAGAGGAGTCCACTCAGACCCAGTTCTTTCAAAAACAGTTACTTAACTGGAGATCCACTGGTTTATGCCAGATAAAATATAAACCTCAGCAAACCAGGCCCATTGAAACATAAGCACTACTATGGAGTACACTTCCCAGTGATTTCTGGTGTCCACACACCGAAAAGAAGAAATAACCAAGTGCCACGTCTTTGAAACTATTTGCATGAGGAATTACTTGAAATCTTTGGGAAGCCATATCCTTCCCCAGAGAGAAGGCTTAAGAAAGAAAATGTAAGTCTAGGTCCAGAGAGCACAAATTTTTTGAATAGTTTTGAGGTTTCCCCAAATACTCAGAATGCATTTCCAAGTCCATAAAGGATGAGCAAATGATTCCCAGATAATTGAAGCAATACAGAAAAGAAACAGCCAGGTGCTGTGAATGTCTTACCAGAGTGCTGTAT
Organism: Cinclus cinclus; assembly: GCF_963662255.1. Classification (NCBI taxonomy): domain Eukaryota; kingdom Metazoa; phylum Chordata; class Aves; order Passeriformes; family Cinclidae; genus Cinclus; species Cinclus cinclus. The sequence goes on from NC_085048.1 coordinate 30,758,481, forward strand.
GACTGTCGCTGCTTTCCTCACCTCATCCTGAGACCGACCATCTGTGACAACAACAAGTACCTTGGGAACACCTCGCCTCATGCCACTCTCCCAAGTCAAAACCTTTTCTTTGATAAATGTTAGTGCTTTGCCTGTAAAGTGTACAACAAACAAGGAATCATCCTTATTATCCACGAGACAAAAATTCTTTTACCTCTTAAGGGCAACACCCACAGAGCTAAAACACAACAGAAAAACCTACTTTTTCAGCCATGTTATAGTATAATAATTACGCATTCTCTGAAAATATTTTATCTTAAAGAAATATAATTACAGCCAAGAATTACCTGTCCTTGTGTTTCCTCCTCTGTACTGAATATTTTGAAGAGCTCCCAGAGCCTGGGCTTTGTCGTCAAATGTGTTCAGTTTAAATTCAGATTTTGCCTCATCACTGTACTGCACAAATGAAACCTGAAATGGAATATAACACAGTGTTCAGTCTCATACGTCCACATTCAAGCCAACTCTCTCCATTGAAATATGTAAATTTGCATATTAATAAGTCTTAAATAATCAGAAATTATTTTTCAAATATATCTGACTATGCACATACATACACATACGTATTTTTATATATAGATATCACAGCAATGTGGACACATCTATATTTTCTTTTTTTCCTTCTTTCCTTCTTTTTTTTCTTTATCTTATGTGTATAAAATGTAATATGGCCTTAGATGTATATGGTGAAATTCCTGCTATTACTATGGTGAGGTATATATATGCCTATATTCTACTTCTGAATGGATGTATAGAATCTACTAAACTCCTTCCAGCTGTTTTTAAGGAATAAAGAAGAATTTGTCAATAGAATATCGATAAAGTTGGATACATACATAAATGTATACTCTCTTGCCTTAAATACTGAAATAGAAATACAATCAGAGAAAATGTATTACTAAATAATCATTAAATGTTTTCTTATTTTGCTCTTTTTAATATTCTGTAAAATTGCAATATTATAGCATACTATTTTAATGATGAATAGAAATATTTCTGTATGTATATATTCACATTTATTATAGTAAATTCCCCTTTTAAAATTACTAATTTTCAATTAAAAACCTGAGATTGTTGCATCTCAAGAGGTACGTGACTTAATTCTTCCATTAAACATTAGTGTTAATATGTGTCACTTATATTGTCCTCTCTGCTTCCATATATATTAGCAAGAAAAATATATGAAACAAGAAACAAATTTAAAGGAAAGTTACCCGGTATAGATTAGCACTAAGAAAGATAAAGGGTAAGGAGTTGACATCCTTGATACTTTAAGGAGTATCTTTTCCTTTGAGTCTAGAGAGTGATAGGGAGTCAAATGACTAAAAATATGCCTAGAAAATGAAAAGCAGACCTTTAACAATGTAAATATCCTGTCAGCCTTATAACCAAAGAAAATGCATTGCACCTGCAGCTCTCTGCAAAATTCCAGAACACTTTAGAAGAAACTTTCTCAGAATTCATGCCATTCATTTCATCTAGTGAAAGAGAAGTGATTATGGGAACCTAGACATTGATTTCATCCAGTTTCCTACAAGCAGAAGAAAACTGATAGTGGTGCAATGCTGATGGCAAAAGTCCTGACAGGAAGTTACTTTGACATAAATATGAGCAGCCCAGAACTCCTGAAAGTCTATCCCTCATTAGCTATTACTGTTTACTCTCTCAAAGTGCACTAATTCATTAAGAGGACCTTCTCATATTTTACTGTGCCCACTGTGGAGTAGACCCATGTTATCACAGCATGAAAAGGCTTCTGCAAGTGCTGTTTTCAAAGGCAGTCTGCTATTTAGTGCAGTGGGATTCCAGGGAGCTCAGCAATGGCATGCCAACTGGACCCTGCACTCACAATACTTATCTTTTACACTGAAAATTTAAATGTAGCCCTCAACCAAAAGTCATAATGTCCCTAAAACAGATTTCTGATATAACAGAGATAAAACCCAGGGTATAAGAGCTAAGCAGTGCGCTAGTCGTTGATGCCGTATACAAATAAACAAAAATATAAAATTGACCATACATCACCCTGGTTTCTCTACCTGGAGGATTCCCACAAACTGTCACTTTTGTATTTCAGAATATTAACATCTCAAAATAGACCGGATTTCCCTTTTATTTATAAAATGGCAAATATATTTAATAAATGATAGGTATGCACACCCATATACATGTGTTTTACAACAATCTAATACAAAAAATGACAGCATTCTGAAAGAAACTAAGAATTCAGTTCATCTTCAATTTCCCACGAAAAGGTACCCAATGGGAATAACAAACCTACCTGGATTCCAGCAGGATTGATTAAATCAAAGGCTCCTACTGTACTAAAAACAAATTTCACTACTTTGTTGAAATTATCATCACCAATACTCCAGGAAGCATCAGTCAAGAATACTATGTCTGCTTTGGCACCTCTGCATACTGAAAATCCAAGAAAAAGAACCCGTAAAATACATCAACCATATCAGCATGAAATAAACATTGCTTCAACATTTGAAAATTCAATAATGACAAATATTCAGCAAATATCTACTACCATGCATTCGACCTGGTAGATGACTAATGATCCACACAAAAGCATTTATTAAAATATAACAAAGAAAACTTCAAGAAATGTGAAAGAGTTCAAGAATAAAATGTAACTGTTGTAAAATTACTTTTTTTTTCTGCTCAGCTACCCTAAAACATGAATTGTCTGCTGAGAGCAGATAATCTCATAGACCTTCTGCAGAGCTATAGGCTACCAATAATTTTTTCCCCTAACGTTTGAATCTTGCTGTTCTAAACCAGGAAATGCTGAAGTCTAGTAAAGCTCTAAACAAAGGGATGGCATTAGGAAAGCTCTAAATCTTCATTTCTCTAAAATGCTGTGCTAGTTTTAAATCCACTTAAAGATATGCAAAATGGAGGTAAACTGTGAAGTAGTACAGCAACTACAGAAAAATATTGAATAATTCTAGAAATAAACATACCATCCCGAGCTGGAGGGATTGTGGGAGGTGGAGGAGGTGTAGGTGGTGGAGTTGGTGCCTCAGTAGGTTTGAGGACTGAAAAGAAATAATAATTTTATTCTACAGTTATAGTTTTATATATTCTGTATATCTATATCTATATATATATATTCTATAGCTAAGTTCTATAGCTCAAGCTTAAAGTTCACAGTACCTGTTACCTACCTGTATGCTCCCTCATAGAGACTGGAGGTCCCTCAAGGTTAGGTGTCTGAACAAAGACAGTAGCATTGTATTCTGTGTCTGGTGAGAGGCCAGTAAAACAGTGGCTTGTTTCTGACCCACGTATTGTGATTTCCTGTCCTCTGGAACCTGACAAAAAAGCCCAACAGAAAGAAAGTTACAACCTATTACTTCCCTTGTAATGTATGTAGACATAAGTGTAAAAATTAAGAAATTTCTTGTCCCATGACAGCCTTTCTAGACAAAATTGTGTGGTGGTTATGAACCCTGGAGCACACTAGAAAGTACAACTGCAGCGTGGATGTGACACCAGGCAAATGGTAGATATAAGTCCACTTGACAACTATAAGTACTCCTTCTTTGCAGCTTTTTCACCACTCAAGAAAAACAGGTAATATTCAGAGCTTTAAAAGTCAACCAGATGTATCATTATGGTTATTGCTTGCCACCAATCCAAATAAGTGGTGCTGTCACTGACATAAGACAATTATGTTGCTAGAAAATTCAAAAAATAGAACACACTTACCATCAGTTGGGTTTAGCTTCAGTCTGTAGGAAGTTGCTGACCGATGAGGTGACCACCGGATACAGAGAGTATCCCAGCCCACTTTGTAACTTGTAAGGTCAGTGACATTCAAATATACTGTGAAAAGAGAGAAATTGTTTTTTGGAAAATAGTATGTAATAGGTAAAGCACCCCAAAATAAAAATTATATTAGCAGTGCTGTTTTGGAACTTGATTTTTAAAAATACTTGCAAAAAGAAAGAGCAGCTCTAGTCAAATCTCTTTTATTTTACACCCTACAGATCACCACCTAGCTATTTACATAGGCCCCAGATCCCATACTGGATAACAGCCCATTTTATGAGATTTCACATGAAGTTGATTTCTTTAAAAAGTAAGAAACCTCCAAAAATAAAAAGCTGATTCATATATATAGCAGTATGAAAAGAATGTACTGAGTCAGGATGCTTGATTCATCATAACTGAAGAAAATTGTAGAAGTTTCTTAGCTGAGGCAATCATCGAAATCACTGGACATTCTTATGAGGTAAAAGCAGAGTATCAAAAAGCCTAGACCTGCTTTGAAACATGGTTAGATTCTGTAGTACCCTGGAGACAAGTAAATACTGACTCCAAGTATAGATTAACAAAATTTTAGGAAATAGACTAAAAAAATTTATTTTATCAAGTCATTACATTAAAATATATCTTCATTACCCTTTCCAAAATTAGTGTTTTAAGATCTATATCATGGACAGATGATGAGTATTCTCCATGAGAGGATGCTCAGGCTTCCTAGCAACCAGCCATCAAAATCTTCTCTTAATCAATGTTATCTCAGACCAGCACATGTATCTATCATGAGTATGACAAAATTATTCTGACTTACATGTAGTGCCTTGATCTGTCAAAGGTATGCTCATTCCAGAATCATACTGGGCATAAACATTCACATCATAAGTAGTACTGGGTGACAGATTATGCAAAGTGTAGGAAGTCACTTCTCCCACAAAAAATTCCCTGGGCTCATTTGAACCTTGAATCAAGGAAGCATTAAGAACAGAGAAAGAAAGAATCATGATTACATGAGCTACAAAACTATTGAGTCTCTTACACATCAGTAAATGTTTACCTCATTTTTTTAAAACAAAGTATATTGATTTCTTAAATTCTAGCATATTACAGTGCTGTAAATAGAATATACATATAGTTTTGCAAACTAATGTGCAATGTTTGTGTTCAGCTTCTAGAAAGATATATATATATATATATTGTTTGAAGGCCATATAAAGCAAAAGTTCTGCAGGCCAGTAGTACCCAAATACCTGTCCAATATCATCTCACATACACCAGTTCATAGCCTTAGAAGGACAAGAGGCACTAAAGAGGTTAAAAGCAAATCAGGTCGCTGTATAAAGTTTTAACTATACAATTCAATCCCTGTAATTGAATGTGTGAAACTGCAATCGATAGTTTGCGTTTATTATAGAATACTGATCATAAGACTAAAGTTTTCATTAAAATTGGTAAACAAAGGCAATAAATAGATCCTTTAACAGAAAATGATACATATGGTTTTTACAAGGGTTTGCAATTAGCTATTCACTGTTCTGAAAGTGGCATACTCAGGATGAACAGGTTCTCTTACCCACAGGTTTGTATACAATTTTATAGCCAAGAACAGGGGATGGTGAAGGATCCCAGGAAACTCTGAAACGTGTATACCACTCATCAGTTATATACATATTTTGAGGAGGAAGCAGGCCAACTGAAAAAAAAAAAAAAGAAAATACACACTCTAATTAGGCTATTAATTGTTCTTCAATCTAAAAAAATGCAGATTGTTACTCTGCAAAGTAAAAATCACATCAAGGACTTAATTAACTTAATGAAACCTTAACAGTGTTGAAGTGCTCAAGAAATATGTCTTAAATTCAAAAAAGGATAAACAGTATGAAAACTGTAATTACCAGTTCTGCCATTTCCAGTTAGTTGTCCACCATCTCCATCTTCGTACACAGCAACAACAGTAATTTTATATGGTGTATCTGATTGTAGTGGTTGTAGTATCACATTATTCCTTATGCCAGGAACTGTTGTCTGGAACACAAAAGAAACATAGGTAAACACACTCACAGTCTTGTAACTGATCAATAGTGACAGTACCTAGGAACAAAAATTTGACACACTGTGCTTCATGTCCACCCTAGAAAAAGTAATTCAGGATACCTTAAGGGTTGTAGCCTATAAACAATTATCAGTATTTGTTATTTTGAATTGCAAAATGCTGTGGGCATTACAAAAAGACAAATCAAATTGACTCTTCAGTTCCTAACCCTCATATCAGACTGAGATGTTGCAGTTCCTCACTGAGATTTCAGTACTCTTCCCTCATAGTAACATAAAGTCATAATGATGTGTTTGTTTTCTTGGCAGAAACAAGTTATTCTGAGATGGAAGCTCTAAATATAATGACATATAAAAATGTCCCTATTTATGCATCCCTCAATCTCAGCTTCCTTATGCAGCCATGTATATTGCTCCCTTCTAATGAAAATGTAGGTACAATCCCAAAAGTGATCCTGTTCCATAAGGAAGACATAAAGCACTGAAACTAAAGGAAGTAACTTGAGGTATCTTTCTCAAGAGCACATGCCAGTCAGCACTTACTATGAATGCCTGATTAAAATTTTCAGTTGTTTGAGACTTGCTGTTTTTATGGATTTTCCAATCTTTTCTGAAAAGAAGATATGTGTGTTGACAATATGTGTGTCCTGATTAACAAGTCTAGTAGGGAATTTTCAAACAGTGAATTTTCAGCATATGCTATACAGTAACATAAAAACAATAATAATTTGTCATTTTGGCTGGTGGCAGTTGGCAGGAATTCTGCCATTGTCCCCTATAGGATCTGAGCTTATCTTTGATATAAATACTCTTTGAATTTTATAAGCTTCAGAATAACTTGTGCTGTCATTAAGGTGCAGGAAATGAAACACACAATTCATACTGTAACTTAGAAGAGCAAGTTAGATGCTGAATCAAAGTTACCATTGTTGTCTTATTAGACTCTGTCAACCCTCTTCAATTTATAAAATGCAGACCTATGTTTATTCTGTATCCTAGCACATTGACCTTTTAATGAATACAGTATGAAGTAATAGATGGCTATTCAGTGCATCACATTTTAACAAAATGCCAGGAAGCATTCTGTTCAGAATCTTGTGATTAATGTGTGACTCACATATTTAACATTATTTCACACACATATTTGTTCATGAAACTATATATTTTCTGAAGCTTCATGGGAAAAAACTGTTTTATACAAACCATGGCTTCCTAACATTGACAACAATGACCGGAAAACCCATAGATCCTGCACAGTACTACATGTAGAACACATTTTGTTTTTCTGTAGCCTAAAGAATTGACTGAGAAAACCTCAGTGCTTACTAATGAACTGTAGAACTTACATATTCATCAATAGGGTCTCCCACAGTGGGTGAATAAATGATTCTGTACTGCTGGACTGGCCCATCAGCATGGTCCCATTGTACAGAAAGGCTATTTGTAGTCTCATCAAATACTCTCACATTCCTTGGACCACTGCGAGGCACTGAAAAATGAAAATACAGAAGGTTGCATGGGGCATGATGCCTCTAGATCTGTGTCACTCTCATCAATTCAAATGTTGCCCTGAGACCAATGTCAAGGGCCCTTCCTGAAACTCTGAATAAATTAATATACATGGGGAGATTAAATCAATGATCATGCAGCAGTGTCTGAAGATCTTAAATAGAAAGAGGGCCCAACTGGAGGAACTGAAGCAGTACAGAAGGGAGAGAACATCCAGATGTGCAAAGTGAGCATCTACAAACATTCTGCTTCTCAAGCTCCTGCAGATAAGTATAACTATAGCCTGTCACAACTTCAAGTTTTAGATGAATATGGGAATTTTACAGGGAAAGCATAGAAGAAGTAAAATTATTGTTGTTGACAGGTTGCGTATGTTATTTCTATGAACTTCAAAGAATCTAAGCATAAGCCACCCAAGATCCTATAAGTTGTAGCAAGGAGATTGAGGTGTTTAGGTGTCTGCAGCATAGAAACAAACAGCTGGGGAGGCCAACCCACACAATTACCATGTCAGACAACAAACACAAAGCCCTTTTTTTCTTGTTGACAACTAATTCTACGCATCTTAATAAGACTGTCTTGGTTTTTTACAAAAGAAAAATTGTTATTCATCTGTAATTGGATTTTGAGAACAGCCTTAAAACTCTTGCACATTCAAACTAAACTTTTAAATTTTTTTCCAATTTCCCAATTGAAAATTACATTGCTAATTACTCAAGTACCAAAGCTGACAGGCACCATAGCAAAAGTTCCCTGCCACAGCACCTTATAATGGCTGCAGGCATAATTCAGATGCATTAATTCAGAGTTGCACTAAATAGCTTACATTATTTGTAATTGTAACCAATTTTGTAAGTTCTCCCCACACAAATTTTGACGTATATTTCACAACATAAGTAGTGACTGTCTCTTACATGTTCTTCCCTGTGCTTGGCTTGGATTTCCCTCTCCATCTGCATACAGAGCTATAACATTTATTGAGTAAGCAGTGTCAGGAGTCAAGCGCTCCAGAATCACATCACGAGTGTTGCCTGGCACCACAATCTAAAACAGAAACAAAAAGCACCTATATAAATAAATTCTCAGCTTATACCATCTCTTTTCAGAAAACAATTTGAATGAAATATAAAAATTGGAAACATGACCATGCTGCACACTGTCCCAGAAAAATAACACAAGTTTAAAATAAATATGCAATATTGATAAAAATTCAATTTTGGGTGAAAAAAAACCCCAGCAGTACAAGGAGCTCTCATTCTTCAAATACAGTTGATATTTTTTTAATTTTACATTAAAATAGTTCAGAAAAAGTAGGAGAAACAATCATAAATAGAAACTAAAAAAGTAAATTCTGTCACTGTTTACTAGGCATAAAGGATATAAAAACATCCACAATTCTTTACGTAAAAACATGCACACCTACCTGTACAATATGGGTGTACATGTTGCGTGAATACATTCACGGTCTAAGCTTTAAAACTGCACTTATTTCTATAGAAATCCAAGAATTCTCACTTCACATCTGGAGGGTACTTTTTTACCCATATCCAGACTTTGTTGCTTGCCAACCCCCACTAAACATTAATGATGTGAAGTAAGCAGATGGTTTGGTGGTAAAATCACATAAACCTGGCATCTAGTTTCACAATTACAAAATTCCTAATAAACATTTGTTGTCTCTGACTCTCTTTAAAAAAAGCCATTAATTTAACTCATCTTTACCTGCAATATGATAAAGGATGCTCAATCCTCAATGAAGAATTTTAAATGGGAGAGTCTTGTTTCTTATTTCTTTAATTTTACCAGATTAAGCCTTTATTAACAAAGGAGTAGATTCCTATAAACACTGTGCTCTGACCAGAGACTCTCCTGGGCAAACAGTTGGCATGAGTTTACTACTATTTTTTACACTTATTGAAGGAAGCAATATTCCCTACTCACATTTCACTACTAGTACAAAAACAAAATTACTTACAGATTCTGATGGCCTCGGGCCAGACAGTGGAGCATAATTAATTCTGTATTGCTGCACTGGACCTGGAGCAGGTTCCCAACGGACATTCATGCTGTTTGGTGTGGGGTTGTAAACATGAATGTTTCTTGGTGTTCCTCTCTCCACTAGATCAAGGATAATTTAAATTAAGTTTTGCAAAGCTGATAGTGTAAGTTCTATTTCTACATGCATTTACAACAGTGCTCAAAAGTTGAAAAACACCACAGCCCAAGATAAACACATTACTTATGTCAGCCCAAAATTTACAAAGCTAAGAATCTCCATGTTGAGTCTTTCCAAGCTTTCATACCAGGCAGTAAAGTACATGTTTGTGCTGCAAATTGAAACTATGATTGCAACACTTTGTTATCCTATTGTTGATCAGATATGTATGAAAAATAATCACAAACTGCACATTTTAGATCAAGCTGACATTCATAGCTCAAACTTCCTGGAAAATTTTAAGTACAGGGTAGAGACATTAGCATGGATTAGCACCAATATTCACTGTTTGTCCACAAGTGTTTCTACTAGCACCACAATTAAAATTTGACTATTCTGTGAAGTAAATACTAAGTGTTCTGTACAACTTTGGGACTGAGCTTGCCTAAGTTAAGCAGACTGAAAGCCTCTACAGAAATAAGCAAAGCAAATAGAATAATTTACAAAGCTGAAAAAAAAAAAAACAAGCAGGTAAACTTTTAATATAAAATCAATTTCTAATGATCTGAGGCCATTGATTAAAAAATCCAAACATTTTCTTGAAAAGGACAGTGCTGCTTACAAGTGCGTCCAGTGTCAGAGGTGCGTCCACCATCCCCCTCTGGGAAAACTGGAACCACAGTTACAGTGTAAGGTGTGTTGGGTTCAAGAGTCCTCAGGATGACATAGTTTGTATTTCCTGGTACTGTGGTCTACAAATTTATACAGAAAGGAAGAGTCAAGAAACTTTCAAAAACATGGAAAAAAAAATCCCCACCAAAAACAAGCAAACACAAAAAGTCTAAGTTTTTTATTTCTCACTTACTACCCTACTCATATCTCATTTCCAGACTGGATGCAATAAAAACTTTAGAAAAGGTGAAGCTTAAAAAACCATGGTTTGTAGTATCTTCTGGAACTGCCTTTCCAGAAGGTTCTGTCTCATACTTAATACAAATGAAATCTATGTTCTCCTATATAATCCCTTATAGCTCTCTCCACTTTTGAGTCCAGATCCTGCTGTAGTGAAATGAAGTGTAATGAAAGTAACAGAATCTGTGGTGATATCTTTAATGACTACTATTTAGCAGCTCAGAGATACTAAAATATCACTTTCTAAGTCAAGAAGAATAGCCCATTACATAACTCTACCACATGTTAATGACAAGAAGTAATAAGCAGCTCATGTTAGGAAATAAAACTCCACAGCATTTGAGAATATTTTTCACCAGTAGCACTTTAGTTGCTATTGAAACAATGGCATTCATGTATGACTCATTTCATCCACACATTAAATTGCACTGATGTAGAAAAAGAAACACAACTAGGAAGAAATATTTCCCAACCTGCAGCAAGGGTTTCCTATTTTCAGGATTCTTTTAGCTCTTTAGTAATTAAGCAGTTTCAGGAGATTAGAAAGTGGATTTTTCTGCTTTCACAACTACCACTGAAGTCTACAGTCACATGACTTCTTTGCAGTAAAAATGAGTAGAAATGAAGTCGGCTAACTTGTTAACCTTTTGTACACCCTGAAGTCATTTTTACATTCACATAAAATGCCCTAGGGATAAAGAAACAAAAAATTGAGTGTGGTATTAAACGCCTAGCTAAGACCTAATCACTGATGGTCTTCTATATGAAATCAAACATCTGCAATACATATGGGAGGAACTTTCTTGGAGGTGCTGTGCATTTTCTCCAGGGTGGTTATTAACAGAAAAAAGCTAGTTCACAGACAAACAAGACCTACTTCATTCAGCAGCATTTCTCTCACCAGCACCATGAGCTGTAATTTATCTGAAATGGTTAGTGAGATCCACATGAAGAATTTACCATTTCTTCTGCACCTCCAGTCGGTCCATAAAACACTTTGTACTGACGAGGACTTCCTTCTGCATGATCCCATCGAACATTCAAAGTACTGGTGGTTGGGTCATAAACCAGCAAATTCTTCACAGTGGTGAGAGGTTCTGAAACAGATCAATAAGATTTCAGAAATGTGGAACCCTATTCTCTCCTTTTTTGCTGTCAGATCACACCTTATCCTTAGAAAATTTTAAAAATAGGATTAGTAGGTCATGTTAAATCTTATTTATCTTCATCAATCAGAACACATCAGATCCATCCAACATCACAAAAAATGCTAGTCAGAAAAATTTATTTCTGGACACTATTTTGGAATAAATTTCCATTATTTCCAGCTTAATTAATTAAGCTTTCCATTGCAAGCTCATAATTAAAGTAAATGAAACCAAATTAACAATTTTATAGTTATATAACTAATTATATTGCAATGGGTTTTATACCTGGAGTGTTTCTGACAGCAAGTCACTCAGTAATTTCTATAGCAGGATCAAAAGAATGTATCAATAAAAAATGGTGGAGGAGTCCTAAAGTGTGCAATATGAAGGTCAGCCTCTCAACTGAAAGTGCTTAAAATTACTCTCATATATGAGAGTAACGTGCCTTCAGATGCTTTAAGGAGTTTGCTATATTGTGGCATAAAACAATTAAACAAAATAAAAAGAAGTTCCATAGTAAAGTCAGGGTTTCTCTCAGCTGTAAAAACTGGGCATCCAGTCAAAGTCAGAGGTCCAAGGTTTCTCTACAGCCAGTAGGCTGACAGGTCTGAAGTTTCTTACTTCAGAAACTTGAAAGCCACCAAAGGACAAATCACAAATATAGAAGGGATGAGTTCTACCACAAGGAAATTTCCTCAGCTCTTCTGAAAAGCAATACATCGATATTGTTCTGTACCTTATAAGAAGACCTGAAGAAGTTACTTACTGGTTCTGCCTCGTCCTGTCATTCGTCCCCCCTCACCATCTGCATACATTGATGAGACAGTAATAGCATATGGTGTGTCAGGCTGCAGCTTCTGTATCACCACACTGTTCTGTCGCCCTCCAACAGTTGTCTGCAGCAAAACAAAAGGAAAATATTAAAATCCCTTTTATAATGTCTCTTCTGTGTTTACTGCTACAGTAAAGAATGCAATATTTTGATGCAGAGTGGAAAACAATGTGATGTATCCAATGCTGAAATTTTCTTGTGATTGACACTGACAGTAGACATTGAACAGTAAAAATATTTAGTACATATTGGTTTTAGCAAGTTTAGACACAAAGCCACTATTCTTTAAAATCTCCAAACTTGCATACAACCACAATTGTATATAAACTCCCAGTTCTGTACCAGTACAAACTATATTGTAACTCCTATAATTCTTTGTAATTTTAAGACTATCTGCACATTTTCAAAGTCTATTCAGCTGTGTGTTCAGCATCACTTCAAATCATCTGCTGGTGAAGAACTGACAATGAGCAAGCATTTACACATCTTCACATTTCATAGCAGTAGATTACTTTAATTCACAAGTAGACAATTTTAACTTACAATCAAAGGAGATTTTTTGTACTCAAGTGTACAAAGCTCCTTTCAAAGGACAAAGGCTTTTATCATCCCATCATGGCTGCCTCTACATTTTAGCATCTGATTGCCTTTCAAAACCTGACCCTAAGTGATCATGATGGTCTCTGCAGTTCTGCATGCAGGTTTTGCAGACCTTTTTTTCTGTCTTCAAATCACCTGTGATTCCTCTAGGTGCTGGGCCATTAAAAGTCGGGCAGGGCAATAAGAACCCTCCAGAAATTATATTCCAAATACTTTGGTGGGGACCATTCTACTGCCTACCCAGTATCTACAGTTTGATAAAATATCAGAGTAACAAAAGAAAACAAGGAATTATGATCATGGGACTGCAAGTAATTTGCAAACAGACATTAAATGACATGAACAGAATATGAGAGTTCTGTGTGCTCTCCTTAAACAGAGGTGTTTTCTCCAACTGTCACTGCTTGACTCTATCCAGTTGTAAGTAATTAAGTCTATTAACCATATTATTTCCAGATTTCAAGAGAACAATCATAATTCCCTTTTTACTCCAATGACAGCAATTAATTACAGATATTAATTAAACTTATTGTTGTTCTTTATTCCTCTAGAGATTTCTCATTAAAATTGTGTTTCACTGCTCAATATGCATTTCAATTACCTCAATCCAAATACATGTGGTTCAGAAAAGAGTTAAAATGAGTGTGTAAATATCCAACTGATTCTAAAGTAAATATTCCTAGATATACTTCTGAACGTGTGTGATCTCTGATTACAGGAGCGAGCTAAATGAATGTGGTTCTCATCTGAGACTCTTCCTCTGACTCATTTGACAGTAACCACAACAGCCTCCCACTACAGAATATGGCATTTTTAAGTAGCACACACTTCTGATAAACAGCCTGACTGAATTACCACTCCCAGGCTGTGTTGCGTAAGCTGCCAGTAGCCAAAACAGTTTGTGCTGACAAGACAGGGAAAGCCGGCTGATCCTAAAGAACTGTCTCTCCATAGCATTACATCTTCTCATCAGAGTAAAAGAGTCTAAGACACCCTAAATACTTCATTAGCACATGTTTTGCATGGATTTCTCTTTGCAACTGCTACCTCTGTGTGGTTACTCTGACCCTAGATTGGTGGGAGACAGTCTCAGCTGTTCACATCATGTTCCATGGCAAAGTCTTTGATAGCATGGGAATCACACTATGAAAACAATGGAAGACTATGGACTATGAAAACAGTCATGGTAGTTCATATTGTTTTGTGTTCTGACACCTGTATCTGTGATTTGTAGCCTTAGATGGTGACTGACTTATTCTTCAACACGTTTTTAGTTTTATCCATAAACAAACAGTTGGAGCGTACGAATTCAAAGATCTTTTTCAACCTAAATGAGTCTATGATTATGTGATTTTTGAGAAAATAGGATACATCCAAAGTTATTGCTGCTCAATTAGGAGTATTCTAACTTGGATTTGTAAGGCGAGAAAAAAAAAGATGGGAGCATATACTTATTCACTACAAATATGAATCTTCACGCAAAACGTGATTAATATACACAGTGTTGTGCTTTGAAAAGAAATTATTCTAATGGACTACTTTGTAGAAGGTTGCATTTAAGGTTGAATAACTTTAGCACTTCAAAATTAGTTACCGACTGTTCAGGGCCATCCCCACTGATAGGCTGGTAAATGATCCTGTATCTCTGCACTCGACCACTGGCAGGATCCCATTTGACAGTCAAACTGTGTGAAGTAGCATTGTACACCTGAAGGTTTCGTGGGCCACTCTTTGGGGCTGAGAAGCATAATAAAGAAAATAATAAATGTGTAGATCACCAAAGAGCAGAGACAAACACTTCATTCTTATTTTTAGGGCTGCATGAATGCCTAATCAAGAGCAGAATGTATTAAGTACAGGGGACCATAAACTGTAATGTTTGTAAAATAATAAACATGTGGTAATCTAGTGTTTAGTATTCTTCCAAATACACAATAATATTTATTAAATGATCTCAGCTTTTTAATGTCAACATTTGTCACAGTTTAGAAAAAGAGAGCTATGAGTTTCCTTCAATAAAATGGTACCTGGAAATTCAGATTCTTACCTTGTGTAGTGATAGGTACCAAGGGTACTAGGAAAAAAGTAGAAAGAATTTTCAGAATTCTTGTATGTGTATGCCTTCTGTTTCAATAACTATGAATAACAGCATGCAGAATCCCTTTATTTACTTACATGTTCGTTCACTGCCAATGAGATCATCACTTTCTGATTCATCAGGATAGATGGCAGTAACTGAGACATCATATAATGTGTCTGGATTCAAATTTTCAAAGACCAAACTATTCTCATCCCCATTTAAGATAGTCTTGTAAAGAAATTAAAAAAAAAAAAGATAAATAAACAAAAACAAAAATACAAATTAAACAGGCAGACAGAGAGTGGGATATAACTAACTTTTTACTCAGTAACATCACTGAACATGGCTGTAAGTATGTGTCCTACATCTTCTCACTGAGTTTCAAACCTATAGGCCATGTATCAATTACATTTTTGAGTTTTAAAAATGCACCCTCTGAGAGACTGCCCAGAAAAGCATGAGGTGGCTGTCTACTCTTACCTCCTGTTTTTCCGCTCTTCCATAGGGTCCCCATGTTATTCTATATAGAGAAACATCTGGAGCTCCATGATCCCAAGTCCCTCTGAAACTATTTGTGGTTATATCTGTGATTCTGAGATTGACAGGTGCTGGCACAGACTCTGTTATGAGAAAAGGAAAAATATTCCACAAAATGTAACTACAAAATAAATACAGTTAAGCAAAGGAATTACTCAGACAAATAATTTAGAATTTATGTAGAAGATTCTCAGTTATCATGCTTCTAATGACTGCAACAAAATGCTGTGGTATCTAACTCAGTCCACTTACACTAAGCAAATCATCCTTCATAAGGTCATATCATTAGGTCATTATCTGATAAAACAGACCTCAGCAGAGGTCACAATTCACATGCCTACTCAAAACAACTGAAGCCCTGGCTGTTACATTTTGGAGTTATATGGAGTAAATATGAACTCCCAAAGACACAGGTCAAGTTCCTCTGCATGAGTTTCTTGCAAATATTAAAATTCTTTATATAAGCCAAATAAGTCACCACTTATTTAGAAAGAATTCACAGAGGTTAACTGTAGGTTAAGGAGGGAAAGTATTATAGCCACTGGGAAGAAATATGTAAATAGGTAGAACCAGAGAATTAAACTAGAAATAATTTCTTTGGCAGACCTTTCCTCTTCTTTCCTTACACACACATTCACACAAAAGCACAGGTAGAGAGCAAAGACTAGCACAACAACAAGAAGGAAATCTCACAAACATTTTTTAATACATCACACTACCAAATGAAAAATACAGAAGAAAAAGAAGAGAGAGAATATTAATGGGTTTTTTCTTCTTTTTCACAACAGATGGAGGGGCAGTGAAAAGGTGAAATTACTCTTTTTTATTGTAGCTTTTCTGGTTAACTATATTCTTAAATCCTAAGCCTCGATCAGGATGAGAACTTCCTTGATTGCTGCTTTCTTCTTTCAGTCTGACACATCTCTTTTATGGAGATCGGTTCTTACAACCTGTGCAGCTCCATTTTCTTGCCTCTATTTTTTGAGGTTTTTCAAATGTGCCTTTATGATTCTCTAAAAGTAAAGGCTGCTTTAGCATCCCATGATGCAAAACCTCTCTTGGATCAGAGACAGGATTGTGTCTCTCTAACCCTCTAGTATATGGCCCAGCTTCTTACTCACTTGCCTAGATTCCTGTGAAGACTTGTTAAACCTTTCCTTAGTCCTCATAATTTCTTACCAATTCTATACCTACACTTCTTCAGTCTTTCAAAAAATAAATAGTTTTGCTTCAGTGGCTCTTCACCTCTCTGCAGAGTGCAATGTCAGTGTTCACTGCAGTAAGACATAACTCATCTAAGATTCCTGTGGTTTATTATATTGCAAATAATCCTCCAAGTCCAAATAAAATATTTCTCAGATCAAATTAGAGCCCCACCTAAACTCGATAACATATTGCAACACACACCACTTAAATCAAACATATGGCTAAAAAAAACACAAGAATGATTATTAGGAAAACTTACGAGTGACAGCCTCTGCATTTGTTGGTATGGATTCCCCTTCATCATATACAGCAACAACTTTTACATTGTACAGTGTTTGGGAGGAAAGGTCAGAGAGAGTAATGCTAGTTTTGAGTCTGTCTAGTTCCACCTGAGAATAAAAATAATGATTTAAAGGACTGTAAATTGCTCTATTTCTTATGCTGCATTTGGTATAATGGCAGAAATTCCTGCACTGAAAAACAAAGAAGCATTCTGCACTAAGTTTTGCCATTTGCCCTTAAATTTACACCTGAATTTTGAGTGTACTCTACTAATTCCTTTCCAAAACATATTATTTCAGATGCACATAGTACTTGTGGATCATTCACTGCTTTATTACTCTGGAAACAAGGATTCAGACTGAACCTCTGAGAAATTCTGGTTCCTTTAAAAAAACAGATTTAATTCTCCAAGAGACTTGTGCCTAGCAGAACATTAAAGAAAAGCTTGTATTTCACTAAAAGATATCTCTAACAATGCTCACACAAGTCCTCCCAGTAGGCAAAGGGGCTAATGCACCTTTATTCTACTATCCTCTCCTCTTAATTGTGAGTTGTTCTTAGACCTTGCCAATATGATATTTAAGCAGGGCATAAATGGCTATTTACCAAAAGATATGAAAACTCTCCAGTCAGTTTAAGGATTTTTCCTTTGTGGAGGAGGAGGAAGAAGGACGTACCCAAGAAATCCATCTTGTGCTCAATCAGTTTCCAAGGAATCAATACCCTTTCCTTACTGTAATCACTATGAACTGATGTTCTTTACTCTCCCTGGTGAGTTATAATACTACCTTTACTATTATTTTAGTAATCTAGCTTCTCAAAATAAAATTTTCACAGTACTTTAAAAATGTTACCTCCTTTACATCAGCATCATCAGCTATTTTGTATCTTAGGATGTATTTTCGAACTTTTCCTGGGGCAGGATCCCAAACAACATTCATGGTGCTGTGAGTAACATCCTGAATTTTTAAACCTCTGGGTCCAGGCAAAGGTACTGTAAAAATAGTGATAATAGTAAGTGAATGCTATTCATAGCAGAGGTATAGGTCTCTCACAGATGGAAGTGAATTCTCTTCATGTCTTTCAGTGAAAGTCTTTTCAGTGAATGAAGGCAATCACTCTCTGATAAGTTCATTGTCCTGGGAAATAGATGAGAGAGTTCAGAAGCTTAATTTCCCAGCAATGATCAAAATAGCGGTAAACTGTGGTTGTTTCACCTTCGTAACTTATGAGCACAGTATTTCCAGAAGTGTCAGGGATTAAGACCATAACTTTTGGTGACAATAGCCACTTTTCATCTATGGTTAATGGTTTAAAATTGTTAAGGACTTTAAAGTAGCCATGAGGCATGTATCTAGTTCAGATGCCAGCCTCTGCCAATAGGAAAAGTTTAAGGAAGGGTATAAAAAAGGAAGCCATTTTTAGATCTATTTTCCTCTTGAAATAGCATATTTCTTTAGTATTTTCTATGCTTAAGGAACAAGGTTTCTAAATTAATACAAGCAAAATCAAAATCTTTTAAAAACACTGTGATCTCAAGATTTTCTTCATTTTTCAAGTTTAAAATTATATTATTCCCCTTTTAGTAGCTGGACTCTAGTCAATGAAATTGCCTTTGAGATCTTTGGGAAACATATGAGTGTTAGAAAATGCATAAAACATGATTAAGACGGTCTTCCAAATGAAACAGATAATAGAAAAAACACTGCATTAAATATAATTAAAATTAGGTGTTGCTGAAGCAATAACAAAGCAAAAATCAAAATGTCCATACATGTCACTTCCTGTGTGGTGAGTGGGTCACTCTTCATATCACCAAACAATACGTAAGCTGTTAAAGTGTACTCGGTGTTGGGGATGAGATCTACCAGCTGCACCTCATTCACTGATGGTCCCACACGCATCTGCACATGAAAAATAACGCACCATGTTTAAAAACTGAAGAAAGCAATGACAGCAAAGCAAGCAATGATTTAACTTCAAGGGAATTTTGTTTGTGAAATTCACAGTATATTTACAGTTTCCTGACTGATGTCATTGTATACAATATCCCAGTAAATTCACTGCGCCTGAAGAAGTACATGCCAGTCTTTTGGCCATTATGATAGTCTAACAGTTTTTCTTAATTTATTTTTGGTAGAGCACAGGTAGCAAAGACAAATTCTCTTACCTCTTTCTCTGTGGCTGGGACTGTAGCATTCACAGGTTCATACGTTAACAAATAACCAGTAGCTCCGTTGAGAGGTTCCCATCTCACTCGCATGTAAGTTGATCCAATGTCATAAACATTCAAGTTTCTAACTGAAGAGATTGGCACTGTCAAATAAAAAATACATATTAATTTATTTCTTTCATCTTCTTAATATTTTAAATCACAGGTCATACTACTGAGAATATTGCACATGGGTATTAGGGCATGTTATGGGTAGTAGAGAGGTGATCTGCGAACAGTGGTACTTAAATTCTTAGTTAAAGAATGACGTAATGGTCATACCGCTCTGAATGTGGCCACAGATTTTCTACATACACAGCTAAAACTCTTATAAATCTGCATTGGAACATTTTAGTCTTGTAAAAAGCATAATTAACTCACTTGAAAATTCTAATATGAAACAACATGACTGATTTGGAATCTGTACAAAGAGGATTTTTTTTGCTGCCTTTTTGTTTTCTATATCTCTCAAATTATTAAATAAATGAAAAGTTTCCATGAAGCCATATCAAAAAGTAACACAGACCATAAAAATTACACACACATTTTAAGGATTTTTGACAAGCCTAATACAAAATGAAGTGAAATAAACAGCAAACATTCAATATTATTAAAGAGGCAGAAGTCACCCTATATTGCATATAGCCTAAATATACCTGAAATCAGTCATGTAGACAGCTCATAGGAGACATATAGCTGAGTCACAACTCACAGAAGTGGCATAATTATGTTGAATTAGCTTTTGGTAATTAGAAATAATTCTGTCTGGTAGTAGCAGGAATTAATTACCTAGCATAAAAATGAAGGAGTACACATTTGTTTATGATCGGATTTCAAATATTTTACTTCTGCTAAGCAGAAAATCCGTAGTGCTAAAAGTTCTACTGAAGAGTTCCCCAGGTGCCAAACTGGTTATTAACACTGACATGTTATTCAAGACCCATTTCTAACTTACAAGTTGTTTCCTTGCCGATAAGAGGTTCACTGCTTTCATCTTCTACCACAGAAAACACATTAACCACATATTCTGTTTCAGGTTGCAGATCTTTCAGAACTGTTGTTCTTTCCATCCTACTTACATAAAACTGCAAGAGAAGCAATGTTAATCACTGTAAGACAAATATGTTTGTAATCTTATCTCAGAGAAAAGCAATCATTCCTTGTGAAACTGCAGTAATCAATGACAAGGAGATAAGTCTGGTCCTAATTTTGTATAAATTTTGTCTGACAATATAGCATTATTTTTGCAAAGCAAGTTGCAGGGAAATCTCAGTCAGACATTTGTTTCAAATTGAGCTGGATCTGCTTAGTATCACTTTCAGTGCATTCTGATTTCATGCATGGTTTACACTTCTATATCACTAAAGAACATAAAGAAAGGACCAGGGGAAAAAAGGCCCACTTTGGGAAAGATTTCAAAATCCAGGATAATCTAGATGGTTACAGAATAAGGCATTAACAACACCTTGCAAAACAGGAATGCTAGGAAGTAGTCAAATTGTAAAGTCAGTGCGCACTGGAACGACAGATCAAACTTTAATCAAAGGCCAAATATTGAACTCTCCATAAGACAAATATGAGTTAAGATCTAAAAGCCACAAACAGAAACGGGAAATTCAGAGCAAAGTATGCAGAAGCATCTAAATACATTCCTCTAAACTCTTTATTTTCCCAAATACTATTATTTTTGGTTAAAGAGAGTAATGAGCAATTCTGTTCTCCTAGAACCAAGAGTTGCCAGCCACTGGCTCTCTGTGTAGAGAAATAATAACTACAAGACAAGTTTGATCCTATGCAACTAAGAGTTTGGAGTCATATAGTGTTAATTGAAGCACTTTTTGCAACCTGTATCCCTCCACTGTCTTATTTTCTACAAAGAAGAAAATGCTTTAAAAGGACAGTGGGCCTACTCATGAGTATGGTCAGAAAATTTCTGGAACAGGCTAATATAACTAATTCAATTAATATATGACAGTGGAATATGAAAATAAAAGAGTTACTAGAAACAGAAGACAACTCTTCATCAGAAATATCTTCTACTTCTGGATTCATGATATTAAAACAACCAAAGTAATATATATTCTCTTATATTTTTGTAATTTTGTGTATCATTTACCAAAGCATGATATTCTTGACCTTCGAAGCATTTTTAAGTTACTGTTATACTCAGAACAAATTCAGAATTATATTACCATGTTGTGGAAGTCCAAGGTTATACTGTACATTGTCAAGGATGAATATACAATCCTAACCTGTTTAGGGCTACCTCCAGAGGTAGGATAATATTCAACTCTGTATCTATCAACACTCTCAGGAGGTGGGCTCCATCTCAGTCTAAAAGAACGAGGTGTCACTTCTGAAATAACTAAATTTGAAGGAGGTGGCAAATCACCTGCAAGAGGGAAACAAATTAAAAAGATAATAATTTATCTTATCAGAAAGGGGAAAAAACACTTCATATAGTTGCTTATATTTATTTTTCCTCAGGGAATTCTTAAAACAACTGCATTAAGTGATAGCTTACCTTAACACACCCAAGACTAAAATAGTTCCCTGTAATTCCTATTCCACCTTCAACACCATCACCTAACATTACTGTTTTTCCATGTTCAGCTTTGCTTTGGGACTATGAGACATTAATAATTGAAAAGAGTAGGCCTGCTAAAATTGTCCTTATTGGATGAGTATCATCAAAAATATGCCACAATTAATTAACAGCTGACACACTAAGAAAGATACTTCATAATTCTGGGGAGAAAAAGAAGGCACATCCAGCAACATCATGCTGCGTTAGTTACAACACAGTCACTGTTGGGAGGAAAGGAAGAACCCCTGCAGGGTAGTCCAGGTGGTCTGCACAACTTCCTCACACCAGCAGCTGAAAAAATAGCCCACGGCTAACACAGTGTTCCCAGTAAGCAATAAAAAGGAATTAGCAATGCAAGCATGTACATGGAAAAGGAATGAAATAGACTGAAAATGTGATGTACCTGGGCCTTTCACACTGTTACACAGATTCGTGGTTACATTATCAACAATGTTAGCCAGGAAGGAGAAATCTGCAACATTGTAAGCATGGATGTCATCTGGATCCGTTGCAATCTGCTTCAGTTCATTTTCATCTGCATTTTTAATACCTTACAAGAGAGGAAGAAAGTAAAACCTGTAAGAAATTATGTCCATGAAGCAACAATAACATGCAATTAAGCCCCTGAACACATTCTTTGAATAACCTTTCACACACTTATCTATGTGGCCACTTCTGTGCACGTTTAGCAGATGAGCAGGTGGGGGTTGCTGCAGGCCATCCCTTCATAGGGTACTTACCAATTGCATACAGTTCCACTCCCTCATCTCTGAGTTTTCTTGAAGGGGTGACCACATCATCTTGTGATTTGCCATCAGTGATGAGAACACCAATTTTGCGAGCTCTGGGCCTTAAGCCAGCAGCTGGTCTGAAGTTGTTTCTTAAGATGAAATCCAAAGCCATTCCTAGCATGACACAAAGAAAGTAACCATCACTGTTAATTATTTTCATATAATAGTCACGGTAAAAGAAATTAGTGCATTCTGGTGACTTCACTCTGACAACATAGTTCCACAGTTTATTTCCTTCTAGAAGAATTTTGAATCTAGTTGCAGCCCATCATCTAGACTTCACAGCACCTGATACTATTCAGCGCTCTCTTACCTGTTGGCAGCACCCTAGTGACTTCCACTGCCCTTCCTTCTGGTCCTGGTTGTCGTCATCCCAGCCCTGACATGGAACTGACCTTTCTTCTTCTCACAGGCTTAACACCAACACAAACTCTTCATCACCCAAAATCTCCTCATCACCCAAAATCTCTTCTAACACATTTCTCCTATAAGCCTATGCTGGGCCTGTTCTTTTCCAGCCATACTGAGCTGAACTATTAACTTTCATCACGGGCACATTTGAGTTCACTGAACAATATCAGGGTCAGCTACTAGAAACCTTTTCACAGGAGCTTAGGAAAAATCCTGGCCCTGTGACATACCTGTTAGAGTATTGCCTCCTTTGTATGGTAAGTTGGCTACAGCCTCTAACAAAGACTGTTTGGTTCGGTAAGCATTGAGATTCCATTCTGTCCTGGGATCACCACTATACTGTGCAAGACCTGGGAAAAAAGCAGTAATTTACTCAGTTATTATGTGTCTCTCTAGCAGGTATGCTCCATTTTCTCTTCAACATATGAGAACTTACCAATCTGTACTTTGTCAGGACCAATATCGAAAACTTCAACAATACGGGCAATGAAGTTCCTGATGGTTTTAAAATTTGGCCGCCCGATACTCCATGAACCATCCACCAGCAGCACAATATCAGCTTCTGCTCTGGTTCTACATTCTAAACCTGCCATGTCAACCAGAAAAATATAGCCTTAGCATGATGGCTTTCTTTCCCCATCCTTTTAGATGACATATGTCATGAGTTAGCTTCCAAAATAGCTCTAGTTTTATTCACTGGCACTCCATCAAGTATGACCTATTTGAGAGCATTATTCACACTAGTCAGTGGTTCCATGGCAAAAGCTGTCTAAATTCCTTCATGTGTGTTTCCTTTTAAAAATAAGCCTTTGCAAATGTCAAGGCCAGAGTTCTCTATTGTCATGTCATTCTCTGTTTTGGTCTTCAAAGATGGCTGATAACTTGATTTCAGAAGTTTTGTACAAGACTACTAAATGAACCACTGATATGGCAGTAAGCACTATTAGATTATACAATTTTATGGTATTTTCATCTGTCACATATAGCTAAACCACTGATTAATTTTCAAACATGTAATAGTGGGATTAACAGCAGATATTACAATCACTTTCAAATAAATAGCATTCCTCAATTTTCAGGAGAAAAAGACATAATAATACATATGGTATAGAAGTTTGCATGTACAGAAAAGAAAGAGCACAATCCAGAGAAGACACACAAGCATAAACACAGGTCAGGAGATACAGAGGGAACAAGAACAAACATTCATATAAAGCTGCAACGTTCTAAAAAGGTAGGAAGTTATTTTAGATATCTTCAGTTTACAAATTACAAAATAAAATATGCATCATATTGTTTTCATCACAAGGAAAATCACAAAATATTTACACAAAACAGAAAGACGCAATAATTTTATCTACAGCCATTTGCAAAAAAAAAAAAAAAAAAAAAAAGAAAAAAATAGCCAAAATCTTTTCTCTCTTTTTTCCTGTAGATTTTGTTACCAGCTGCAAATTTTCTGGCTTCCTGCCATCAGAGCTTCTGGTCTTTATATGGAAGAAATCCCATTGAGAAAAATCATCCACACTCATCACAGTTGAAAGATATTGTGATTTCATATATGTTCCACAGAATTGATCCAACACTGTAGACTCATGAATATAACTATTCCATGTACCTGGGGGTTAAAAGCATGATCCTCTTCTGCACAGAAAATATAGATCTAGTCTTTAGTTAGGACAATAGAATCAGTTGGGAGTAGGGTTTAAGTCAAACCATGTTAGTTCAAAAAATTGCATGCATAACTTTAATATGGAAGTTAAAGTTAAATTTATGTACAATATAAAAGTTAATCTATTTTGACTTTTATGTTTCTTCCAACATATTATAGTCCCTTACATGGAAAATTCTAGTAAATGTGTCAGATCTAGGGTGACTTTTCCCCCCATTAATAAATAATTTACTATTACATTTACAGTCCAAGATATAAATTCATTTTTCACATTAACCATGACTCAAATCCATGCATTAATAAAACTAATCAGCTTAAAGAGTATAACACTGAAGAGAGAAATGAAAACTGCTATAATGAAAAATAACAAACCACTCTTGGTGAAATTTTTTGTTGCCAGACTTATTAAAGCTTTAGTCGAATGTCACCCATGGCCTGTTTTAGGGTTTGGGGTTTTTTCAGTTTTACCCTCTAGTATTAGATGAAGGGGGACACCAATTAATTAAAAAGTTTCTAAAAATGTTTCAATAAAGTTATATACAAAATGAGTATTTTTTACACAGCCCAGTGTGGGCTGAGCAAAACTATGTAGTCAGCTGTCAGAAACTTTTTTTCTTTATTTAACTCTGAAAAGACTTTTCAGTTAGATTCTTTCTCCTCACCAAATTCTCTCTGATGGTTGTACAAGCATTGAAATGGCAGAGGAGAAAAGGCTTTACTTATTCATGTATAATTGGCTGTTCAGAAGTAGACCTGCTTTTTTATGCTTTCCATGCAGGACTGAGCCCTGAAACCACACCAAAGGGAGATAAAATCATAACATTCACAGAAACCTTAAAAGAAAGGTTTACTAATGGCACAGAGAGAAATTGCCAAATAGATGCTGGAGAGCACTCTGCAATTGCCTTTGCGAAAAATGTCTCTTCCTAGTATAGAAAAAAAAACCAAAAGACTAGACAATGACTGTGTTGAATATAAACTTAAATAATATAAATTAGCACTAGGACATTCCCAACTATCAGATCTTTGTTCATGATATCATCTTAGTCTTAAGAGTCACCATATAAGGACAAGCAAAGGGTCAACAATCTGTTTAAAATTCCTTGTTCTACTCCTGAGAAGACCCCTGTAGATGAGCCATGATCTCTGTTCAAGAATTTGACCTTATGTGATTTAACACAGATGTGGACAGCGTGAAAAAGCAATGCAGATGGTTTTGAATAATCATCAAAACACAGGTTGCCTGTGTTATCATCTTTGTAAGATCATCTGAAGGGTGCAGAGCTGTGAACTGGGGCATGTTTTGTGGTCATTTCAGACCAAGTTTTACGTTGTCAGGGAAGGGAATATAATGAGTCCTGTAAACAAGTATGCATGTGCTTTAGAAAAACAAAAAGGAAATAGAGTAAACTTTTGACCATTTTTTAAATCCAAAATACAAGACTACCTTTTCTTCAATTCAGTCATGTTTACCTCTAGATAAAAATGGCTCCGTAGTAGTATCTGAAAGGGTGGTCATCTCTTGTCCAACCAGAGGGTTGCTCTCTCCTCCTTCAAACATCCCAAAAACATTTACCTTATAAGTAGTTCCTGCCCTGAAATAGTCAAAGAAGTGTATTTTAACTAAAGTCATTTGGCTAGTTAAATGCTAAACACTTCACTTATTAAATTCCCACAGGATTTTGCACTCTACACTTAAATGCATAGGTTTCCTCATTCAAGTTATTTAATTTTATAAAAAGAAATTGTCCAGGCAGCTAGAGATCAGGTTAGGAAAGCTAAAGCCCTGATACAACTAAATCAGGCCAGGGACATCAAGGGCACCAAAAAAAGCTTCTATGGTACATTGATGATAAAGGGAAGACTAGAGAAAAAATGGGCCCCCTCCAGAAGGAAACAGGAGACCTGGTTACCCAGGATATGGAGAAGGTTGAGGTACTGAATTATATTTTTGCCTCCGTTTTCACTGCAAAGTGCTCCAGCCACACTGCTGGAAGGTCACAGAAGGCAAAGGCAGGGACTGGGAGTGATGCCAGGGCTGCATCACAAGAAGTGACCAGCAGGTTTGGGGAGGTGGTTGTCACCCTCTATTCTGCTCATGTGAGACCCCACCTGAAGTATAGCATCCAGCTCCAGCTCCCAACATAAGAAGGGCTTGGACCTCTTGTGATGCAGCCCCGGCATCACTCCCAGTCCCTGCATTTGCCCTTTGTGACCTCCCAGAGAGTGGCTGGAGAACTTTTCAGTGAAAACTCAGGCAAAAATATAATTTTTGGTGGTGTGACACTTGAACAGGATGCCCAGAGAAGTTGTGGATGTCCCATTCCTAGGACATTAAAGCTAGGCTGGATGGGGCTTTGAGCAACCTGATCTACTGGAAGGTGCCTACAGCAACAAGGTCAGAACTAGATGATCTTTAAGGTCCCTTTCAACCCAAACCATTCTATGACTGCATGATTCTTTGACCTAATGATCTTATTTTAATTATATTTAGTATAATTGCCTAACAGATTTTGACTTGGTGTTGAAGCCTGCTTTAAAAATCAAAGCCTCTGAGAAAATGAATCAAGAGCTAAACTAAGCATTTTTTGAGAAATATGAGGCAAGAAACTTTTGAGAGGTAATTTTAGAAATCCCAAATATCCTTCAGTATTCCATTATCTTTCTCATATATGAAATACATAATACAGCTCCAGCCTGTATCTTTTCTTCTTCAGTTCCTGTGAGGACACCACAAGTGATGTAAGTGGATAATCTTAGAAAGAAATCTTCCAGGTACCTTTCATAGATGGAATAATAAGATTTTCATTGCTGATTGACAAAATTACTTGGTTAACTTACAGTAGATTTTGCCAGGCATTTCAATACCAGATCATGATTAAACAAAACCCGAGGTTAAAGTTATTTAAAGGAAACAAAACAAAACAAAAACCAACATGAGGGAATTACCATACCTAAGCTCCTCCAATACCACTGTGCTGTCGTATGGTCCCACTATTAATTCTCCAAGACTCCCATCATCTTCAGTAGGGTGGAAAGTTACTTTGTACCCCTTCACTCTCCCCGGGGCTGGCTCCCAGGTTACTCGGAAGCTTGACATAGTTGAATCAGAAGTCCTCAGATTTCGAGGTGGCTTAAAGGGAGAGGCTGAAAGAGTGAGAAACAAAAGAGTTTAGATCAGGTCTGCACGTGGAAAAAAATCAAAAAGTATGCTTTGAAGTACATATATACACATATACACAAGTCTAGTATTAGAGGTGAAAGATGAGATCCCTGCCACTTAATTTTAGCTTTCTAACCAATAGGTACATGGGTTAAGTCTATTGTTGAGGCTCCCTCTGCAGTCAATGGACTGAGGGATAAATTGCCTGGCAGCTAAAGCAACTTCACCAACCACAGGTGTGGCAATGTGTCAAAAAACAATTCTTCTGAGGAGTGCCAGCCAAACAGCTTGAGGTTTTTAGGTCAAGAGCAACTCCCTCAGAAGACTAACAGCTGCCCACTGCAGGGCAGTATTCACAGGCAGAGCAGTGAACAAGATGCTGCTAGCTACTGCATTCTGTGCAACTTTTGCTTGTGTGCCACTCTAAGGTGCAGTCGTGGAAAATAATGCAGCAGTGTAACCTCAAAGTTCAAAAAAAATTGCATTGGAGCAAACAAAAATTGCTACTGTAGCTTTGGCATGATAGATGGGAAAACAAAGAAGAGTTTGCCTTGTCCCTGTGCATGTGCAATTGTCTAACTATAGCCAAAATATCATAAATGTCCTCAAATTGTGAATTCTGCTGAGAAACAGTAGATACACTCCCACTCACAAGGAAAGGTACAGATTGTCTGTCTCATCTCTCATCATACTCCCTGAATTATCATGAAAGCTTCAACTAAAAAGGTGACTCAGGCCTCACTTACTTAAAAAAAGTGTTTACCACCACAGTTATTTAGACTGAAAGCAGAGGCATATATGTATCAAGATGAAGAGTTCAAAAATCAAAAGCAGCTGGATGATTTAAAATTTGTCTCGGTATAATTTTCAGCATTAAAAAGCTAGGTATTTGTTAAGAGCTGATCAAGTATTTGTGACTCCTTTATATCAGCCACATTTTAGGTTAAGAAGAAACCTTTCTTCAGTAACTGAGGTGTTGATATCTCCACTGTTAGGATACCTTTATCTTACTTCAACAAAACATATATTAAACTTCATTCAATATAACATATATTGATAAAACAGAGAATGGCATGAACAGAGTACCTCAGTGAATGGCACTAGTGTCACACAGGCAGAAACATCTTGAAAAAGTTTCTCTTTTGTTAATACCTTTCCATCAATGGAAGCAGAAAACTGGCACTAAATTTGATTGATCTGAACATCTGGAGAACATTTCCTTACAAAATGTAAGACCAGCATCACATTGGTACTAAAGGTAGAGTAGAAAATGAGTTTTGCTTTTACCACAAAAATGCCTTCACTGAGACTTAAATGTTTTAGAGTTTCAGTTTCTGAGGGAAAAGACAGCGTGTCCAAAAGACCATGAAGTCATACGTCCACAGATGAATCTTCAAAATCATCTACTCCCCCTTTTTAGTACTTTGGGTTTTCCACAGAAAATATGGTGACCAGAGAAGACAAACCTAAATAACAGGATGCTGGGTAGCTATTTAACCAATACCCACAAGGAAATGGCAAATTATACAATGGCTGACAACACTTGATTAAGTAGTCTGTCTTCCTCACAAAATACCTTGTTTGAAATTCTGATGACAGCATTTCAAAATTATTCTAGTATTTTCAAACAGATTTTACACCATATTTACACCTTTTAATATCAACAGCAAAAAGCTGTGCTCAGGCTATGCCACAGTGAAATTTCAAAAAAATCAAACTCTCTTGTTACCTTCTAGCATTTTCTTCATTTTGTCTGTCAATTAATGATCTTGGCTGACTCCATGCTTTCTGTTTCCTGATTATTAATTTTAAGCACAAAACTTGCATTATGAAATCCTGTACAACCTTGTGGTACATACCTGTTGTTCCTTCTCCTTTTCTTGATTTCCCATGTCCAAAATCATAAATTGGAACAACAGTTAGGTCATATGTAGTTCGGGGCTTAAGTCGCTTTAACACTATGCTGGTAGCAGGACCATTTACTCTTCCAGACATTTGTCTTCCTCCACTGCGTGGTCTGTAGTTCACACGATAAGACAAGACTTTCCCAGGTGAAGGTTGCCATGTAACTCTCATTGTATTTTCTGTCTCATTGTCTACTGTCACAGTCCTGGCATTTGGTGACACTTTTCAGTGTAAAAATACAGATAAATTTTTACTTTATCATGTACAGATATTCAAATGCTTGATCACAAAATTAGTTCTGCTGTATTAAAAATAATTCACTCTTTTTAAAATTCCAGTATTTGATTGTGAGAGACACTGGGTAATTCCACAGGCCATTGCTAATTATTTTTTGATTGGAATGGATTAAAAAAACAGAAATGTGGTTTTTACTGCTGAGACAAAAAAGGGGCAAGTATAAATTGCATGATGACGCAGCATAATTGGGGATTTCGTATAATGTTTTCAGTAATACATTAAATAATGGATTCAGCACTCTCAGATGAAAGTGATAGATTATAAACTCATTGATTTTCATGAACACAATATCCTATAGAGTTCAGATTTTCTAAGTTTTGACTTTACAGGTAGGATAAGGTATTGGTGAATACCTAAAAAGCTGGCTGTTGAACCCCATGCAAACTGTCCTTCAGATAGAGGTGAGTGACTTTCCAAATGCTTGGAAAATCACTCATCACAACATAGCATATGTGCTGAAATAAGCCTATGAACTAATAAAGCATTTTCTCAACAAATTGCAGCATTCAGCTTCTAAGAGATATTTTCCAGACTGTACAAATGGTATAAATAATCCCAAGTGAACAGACAGATATGCAGTGCTGGGATGTCAGCCAAAATAAGCCATCCAGGTTTTGGCAAAGCTGAACCCCCTTGGCATGGTGGAATAGGTCAGTATTTCATCACACAGTAAGGTAGGCTTTGTAGGAACTGACCATTTCTAATTGTATGTATACCAGAAAGATACAATATTCGTTTCAGGCTATTAGCCCCAGGTCTGGGGCTATTGATAGGCCTAATAGAAAGTTCCTTCAGTCAGCACACAGAGAGAGTCAGAAATGATATGGCTAGGCTGCCTACCTAACATGAAAAAGCTGGAACAGCTAGTGTTGCTGTGCTTGAATAAAGAAGGAAACTCTGGGACAGCAGTCTGCTTTGACTCTGGGGAGTCAGCTCTTACTAACAGCAGCAATCACTACTCTTACAAAACCTTAAGAACAACTGCACTGGGTCAAGGACAAAGGTTAAAGTAGTTCAGCAGCCTGTCTCCAACAGTAGTCAAAACAGATGCTTGGGACAGAGCACAAGAACACGTAAATACACACGATGCTTCCCCAGAGCCCTCCCTCAGGCTTTGTCTTTGCATGGCCCCTTTAAGAAAACAACAGAAATGTCAAGTCTTATCCAGGACATCCCTTCATTCATTCTGACTCCCTAACTTGCCAGTTCTTGCTATGAGGAAACAAGTCATCCCTGGTCTCTGTGTTTTTTCACTTTGCCTGCACTGCAGGAGAGGCTTGAGCCTGCTTTGATGAATCCAACATAATGTTTGGCAAATAAGAAAGAGAGGAGCCCCAGAAGGGTCAATAACAAACATCAAAATCACCCAGTGAGCTGCAGCTTGAGGACTGTGAAGATTGGAAGGGCAACAATCTGGAAAAGAAACTCTGATTCTGTGGGAATTTACCCCATCTTTCCTCCTTGCTCTGTCCATATTTCCTGCACCTGATTTTTAGCAGTCACACCAAACCTCTAAAAGGCTGAATTCAGAGTAATATACATACAAAATCATATCTTAACTTGGAAGTAATTCTTGCTGAATCCAAACCTATATGACATAGAAGAGATTTTGTGTGTTTTTTTAATGGTCCAATAAAAATGTCAGAATTGGCTGAGCTGAAGTAGCATTTTGGTTTGGGGAAACTTCATTAAAAAATACATGATGAAATAAAATAAGGTCCATTTTCTCTAAAAAATTATAATTTTATCAAAAACAGAATGTTACAAATGGTGATAATGTACTATACTTACCATCTGTAAAAGCCTCTCCTTCTACTGGGTCTCCTTCTCCGCTGCTATAGGCTGCATATACTGAAACCCTGTATTTAGTCTCTGGCTCCAAGCCTTCTATCACAGCATCCACTGTATTTCCAGGGACTCTCTTCTCTCCCATGGTATCATCATAAAGTGACTTCCATACTATCCTGTAATGGTCAACTGTTCCTGGAGCTGGTGTCCATGATAACCCAACTGTACTGTCAGTTATGTCTGTGGTAACCAAATTACGTGGTGAACCACGCTCTGCAAGAAAGAAAACAGCATATTCTCTTTTAAATGCAAACAGCAAAAGTTAGCAAAGTACAAATGTAAAAGTCAAATTATCTTAAGAGCTAAACCAAACTTTTCCCATCAATATTATTTTCAATAGCATACAATGGTAGTCCCAAGAGAAAATAGATGAAGATTTCAACAAAATGCTTAAAGCTAACTTTAGACTACGCATGATCCTATCCTTACCATGTAAGATACTTAGCAGTCTACTATGCTTTAGAATATGCAAAATAAAAATGGCAATATTCAAAGACCTGGAATGAAGCCAGTGCTTAAATGTGATGCAACTTAGGTAAATTTTAACTCTCAAAAAATTATTTTATTTCATTAATTCATTTTTATTGTTATGTGTGTAACTTTTTTCCTAGGGTTAAATAATGGAGACTTTTCACAGAATCACAGAATCTGTTGATTTGGAAGGGACTCAGAAGGATCACCAACTACTAGCCCTGCACAGCACCATCCGCAGGAGTCACATAATGTTCCTGAGAGAATTGTCCACGCACTTCTTGAACTACATCAGGTTGGTGCTGTGACCACGGCCCTCGGGAGCCTGTTCCAGTGCCCAACCACCCTTTGGATGAAGAACCTTTTTTAACATCCAGCCTAAACCTACCCTGACACAACTTCAGGCCATTCCTTTGGTCCTGTCACTAATCACCACAGAAAAGAGATCAGTGTCAGCTCCTGTATCTCCTCTCATAGTCAACTTTCCATCAAACAGGACCCTCAGTGGACCCTGCTCTGTCCATAAATCCAGGGCAGCCCCAACCCACGTGTAGACTCCAGCACTTTCCTTTATTGAACTTAATAAGGTTGGCAATTACCCAGACCACTAATCAGTCAGAATCCTTTCTATGACAACTTTATTTTGCTATTTATTAGTACTAGTATCTTCCAGAGTCCCATTTACCTGATCATCTATTTCATTTTGTTCTCACAACTAATTTGCAGTGTGTTCACATCATCCCACACTTATTGTAGAAAACACTCTCCATCTTTCCATTCATAAGACCTGTACCTCTTTCCTCCCTGAAGTTTGTTTCAGGCAGCTTGGAACAAAAGAAGCAGCTCATTAGTCTGTGAAATCCAGTTGTCAGATGGATATGTGAGTCTCACATAACACACCAGAGTAATTCCTCTGCTTAAAAGAGAAGCTCATAGGTGTAAAGTGCAGTGAAAGGAGTGCCTCTGCTTAATGTTTAATGTACATTTATAACATATGTTCAATTTTCCTGTTGCAATGGCTTGATTTTGATGGCAGGAAAGGAGCACTGACTGGTGGATTTAGTGCAAC
This sequence comes from Cinclus cinclus, assembly GCF_963662255.1. Taxonomy (NCBI): domain Eukaryota; kingdom Metazoa; phylum Chordata; class Aves; order Passeriformes; family Cinclidae; genus Cinclus; species Cinclus cinclus. Next base: position 30,792,033 of record NC_085048.1, read on the forward strand.
AGCCTCACTGCAGCAAAATCTGTAAAAGGGCTCTATGAAACCAGATCTGCATAGACAAAGAAGTACTCAGTTCTTTGGTGTGTATTCTCTGTGGGATTTCTCACTGTACAGGACATTTCTGAGAGACTCTTGCTTAGCAAGAGGACTTAAACACTTGGGGTGGCCTCATGGCATCACAGTTAAATTTTACCCTCAGTGATAAAAATATATCCTTATACTAATCTATAGCAGCCACAGGACCAGAATCAAAATTCTTTGAACACAGAGGAATTCAATACTTATCCAATTTCCACTATTTAGTCTCATTGAAAGAACAGACCTCACTACATTCAGAAGCCTGAAGTATTTTCAGGATGAGCAACAAGTTGCTCAAAGTCATATACTGACTTTTCACTTTTCATATTCTTCTTTTACTTCCACCACAATCTGCAACACTTCCAAACACAGTCCCATTGGAGCAGGAAAGATTGTCTGTAGAAAGTTTTGTTTTAGAAACATCTCATTGCTAGTGCAACTTTATTAAAAGTGAGCCAATTAATCCCATTTGGCTTAATAATGAACAGAAATTAATGTCAACCTATCAAAGACTCACCAGCTACACAGAATACAGAATCAGAAAGTACCATTGCAGTCACAAAGATGAGTCTCAAATACAGCTAACAGAACATGTGCTGTGGGGGGTTTCTGATTTTAATTAAGTCTTAGGGACATTCCGTCATGCTTTTCTGGAGACAGTTCTTTTTCCATCTTAACTCTGCATCAGTCCTTAAAATTGTACCCTTCATACTGAATTTTAACCTCACAATATAAATTACCATGATTTATGGCATCTTCTCTTCAAAAAAAGGTCAAGACACAGAGGGCTTGGTAAAGTTCACTTATAATTTCACAACAGTGATTACATATACTGAAAAAGTCATAGTGAAAAAGCCCAATTCAACTCATGCTTCATGAAGTCTCACCAAATTCAGTGACTGCATTAAATGAAAGCCAGGGCAGAATCTTAACTCCAAATAACAATTTTCCTGGAAGCCTGAAAAAAAGATTTGCCTTCAAAAGTAAATTACACCAATTTTTCTGTCTGCTCTTAAGCTCCTACTCTCAAATCTTGGCTTTTTTATACAATAAAAAAAAATATTAAGGCAATCCAAATGGAAAAAATATGGAAAACTTAACTTGATAGAATGCACAGATGTCTCACAATAAAAACCTTCTTTCCATATTTTAATGTAATATAAATATACAAGTTACTTTATTTTGGCTACTTTAAAACATGGCTCTGCCACAACATGATTTCAGTATTCAAGTATCTGCTACCACAGCACAATTTTTTGCAAGTCTACTCTTGGATACTACAGCTAATGATATATGTTGGAAATACTGCAAAAATAACTTCTTATTTAAAACCCTTATTGATTAAATCAGTATTGTAGTCATTAAATAATAGAGGAAAATAATTTGTTTGGAATGGATTATAATGAACAGCAGTTACTGTAATAAGTTGCTTCTGAAAGAAATATTATTTGGAACTAATTTTTTTTTTTTATAAGGCAAGGTAAAAGAGGGAAAAGGAACTGGGATTTCTACCAAACCACTAGAACTAAATGGAAAATTTTTACTTCAAATAGTTGGAAACTGCTGACAAGACAACTTACCTACTAAGGGAAATTATACTTTTTATATGTTACACTGCAACTGAGAACATTTCTTTAACATAACATGCTAACTTGATTTGCACCTCACGTGTGAGGTGGAAGTTCACTCACAGCTTTTTTCTGCTCCACTTGATCTTCCACAGTGCTGGTTTTTTTTAATTTATTATTAGGAGAACAGCTATGTTTAAGATGAAGTCCAACTCTAAGTCTTAAACCGCTAGGATTCCATGAAATATTATCAAAGCTGCTACACTCAGAGTCAAGAAGAACATCTATGCTCCATGATAACACTGGTATAATGTGGTCACTAAGAAACATACAACAAGACCTATGAAATAGCCTTTCCTTGGATTAAAAAAAAAATACCTGGGTAATTTGGTTATATTTCATGTACACACAAAAATCTACAACTGTAACACATGAACACTCTTCTTTTTTCTTTGGCCAATGTGTTCAGAAATGCTTGTTAAACATCCATTTCTTGCCTGCTTGTTTAAACAGGATGGTTAAGGAGCAAGGAGAGACAATGCACATCATAAGAAAGAAAAGTGCTAGCTGGCAAGCAAAAGACTCCTACTTTTCCTTGACTGGAAATAGAAGCTAGTATATGTTCATCTCTTCATACAACACCCAAGACATCAGCAAACAAGGATAGATTTGTTTTTTTAAAATTATTCCCAAACAGGTGTGAGGTCCTACGATGCTCTGGAACACCCAGCTGCTGTAAGCACAGCTGTAAACCATGGTGAGTATGTACACAGGAAAACAAAGTGCTTGTATGGACAGGTCAAACCCTTGCCTGGGACAGCAAGCCAGGCAGCAGCTTCAGGCTGTCAGATTCACTTTGGCAATTTTTAGCTCAGAGCAATTTTCACTGCCTACAGAACCCTGTACATCCCTACCATTGCTTAGAGCAAACACACTTTCAAAAAGTCTCTTGGTAACTTTCAGTCAGGTGCTTTCATACCCTGTTCTGGACTTCTGAAATGTCCGGTTTCCATATTAAGTTTTTCCACTGTAGTGTGCCAGAGACACAATATGATATTAAAGCAGTTTCCCTCTGTCCACTTGGCTTACTTCCCATAGCTCTCCAGCAATCACTGTTGTTATTGAACACAAGACTGAATCAGCTAAAATTAAAATGTTGACATTCATAAAAATCAAATGTCCTCATTCAAATGGCCTTTCCCCTCAGAGACATTTACACAACTCCAGCTGATCTCAGTTGGATTTTTACATTTACATTTTTGCAATTTGGGCCCAAATTTTAAACAGCTTTCTGTACGTGTTTTTTAAAACCAGGTTTCATAATGAATCGGCAGTGGTAAATGTGCAGAGACAGGCTTCATTTAAGGTAAACATAAAATTTCTGTAAGCCAGCATCCTAAAATGCCAGAATGAACTAAATAAGCCTCCACTTGCAGAGGCATAGACCAAAATGTTCTGGCCTGAGTCCTGCCTTGTTTATAATGAGCAAAAGTCAGGAGTATCCCATTGTGTCATCAGGCTAGATTGCCACAGCCAAGGATCCAAGTGCATGCATCAGATGAGTTGATAGCAGGATCACGTCAGTGTTACTCTGATGGTCAAACTCTCCTCAGCACTGGAGGAAGCAGTCACTTGGGTGGGCTGATATCCCGCCCTTCAGGACATAAAGTGGTTAGCAACCAGCTCTCAGGCAAGTGGAGAGGGGATGTGGCCATGGTGCAAGGGAAAGCCAAAGACTTGCTACACAGAGGCATCCTCACATGACCCCATTAGAGCAGATTTCTTCTCTTCTGCAGAAAGGCAAGAAGATGCCAACCAGGAGAGTTCTAACCCAAAACAGAGGAACTTTAGCCAGAGCACTCTTGAGTCCCTGATCTAGGATAATGCCAACAGGTGTTCACATTCAGTGCCTTTAATATTCTGTCTTTTCCAAAAGTTATTTAGTTAACACTGTGTAAAAATATCTTATTTTTGACTCAACCTTCCCCCATTTGTTTTTTTTTTCCTGATACATATTTCATTTACTAGATAAAACTAAGATAATTTTCCTCTGATTATCAAGTCAGTTTCAAAGGTCACACTCAAAAATCTTGGAATGTATAATTTTAAAAATGCATGATACAGCACTAAATCTCCTGAGACACTAAGTCCTTGTTTCTGTCAGGATGGAAGCAGCACTACGGCGTCTGGCCATTACGCAAAGTCCCCGCGATATGCTAAAAATCTCATTGTAAGGAAATGTCACTTGAATTTGTACTATTTTGCCTGTAGGAGGTCATTCATTTCTAAAGCATTCTTATGTTACTACAGGCACAGCAAAAAAGAATCATTTATTTACCAAAGTACTGCTATCCATATTCTGACCAAAAAAAAAGATCCTGCCTCCAAAATCCCCAAACTTAAACTATAAGAAGCATATACAACAGAAAATCACTTCAAACTGAAAATGACCCAGTCGTGACAACTTTTTTTCATTTATTGTTTTAGTACAGCCTGATTCTTGCAACACAAATAGCTATTCCTCAAACAGGATGGAAGGTTTGGGCCCTATATCACTGAAACAAAGATTCTCTTTCTAAAGCAGAAGACAAAATGACATCATTACCTCTCAAATTCATTTATGCTTTCCTGAATATAATAAAATATGCCTCTTTTTGCTTATTCTGAAAAGCACAAAGATAAGAAACAAAACGGGCTGGCACCTCTGCTAGTGGAGACCAGCAACATCATGTATGCCAAAGAACTTTGTCCTTTTTTACCAACAGTGTGTCTAGCCTAGGATCTTCACTGATATAAGTGGAAATACTTGAAAATTTCTCAGTGCAAGTGAGATGGAAATCTGATCACTGAATATTTTTCTGGAAAAAAAAAATGAACCAGCCTTTTTTCCAAATTCCTCTGAAATTCATATTTGAATGTGTAATGACTTCCCTGATTACAGTCAGCTACTCAAATATTTGTTTCTGAAAACCATACAGCTGCCAGAAAAAGGATGCATAAACCAGATCTTCGGTTTTCAAGCTTTCATACATTTATTAGGATTAACATTTCTGTATTGATTGCTTAATCTAACAATGAATTTGCTATTCTTTAAAACAACTGCAAATTATGAGAGTTAATCTGTTTAGCAGCTAATGTACAGTATGTTCTTTTCATCTGACAGCATGCATTTGAGCAGAAAATCAAGTTCTTGCCAGACTTAAAACCACTTCTCTTATTAAAAAACAGATTAGAAAAACAGTAGCTCTCACAAACTGCTCTCTGTCTGCTGCATTTACACTCACCGCCTTCACCATGTTCCTCATTGTATTTTATTTCTGCTGTATGAACACTTGGGTGAAAATCATATGATCCCAAGAAACACTGAAAGCCAAATGGTTTGTTTGGAGATAAGAGAAAGACTTTTCCCTAAGACATTTCATGGGTGTTTCTTGCTTGTTCTTCAATCTGTATTACATAACATCAAATGTAACCATCAGTGCAAATTTGTTTAGTTTCCCCTGCTGTCACAAGCCCTGTTCTACCCCAAGGCAAATGGCAGCCTTCACTGATTTAATTTACTTTAGCAGTTTCAACAACTTTGTGTGAGCTGAGGGGAATCATAGCCAAAAAGTATGTCTGAGGAAAATTTTTCCATGGCACCTTTATAGAAGTGCTCCAACCAAAGCTGCCCAGTGATGGATTGCCATGCACTTTTGAAAGTGAGAGAATAAAAGTGGAGAGTTTTGTACAGCTCATATTTTGCACATGCAGTTATGTTTAAAGCAGTATGAAATATAAAGCTCCAAAATTTTCACCTCTGGACGGTACTTCATAAATGTAGACAAAATCAAGCAATGACTGAAAGAGGGCATATAAAAGTGGAGAACGCTATAAATTTCCTAAAATCTGGATTACTGAAGAAGGAAAGCATGCTCCTTCAACAAAGGGGCAAATGCATTGTTTCCTTTTTCCTGCTCCAAAAACATTAAAAAAAAAAAGAAAGAAAAAAAACAAAGAAATAAATCCATTCTCTCTGAATAACAATTACCTGGTAATGGAACAGCACTTTCAGAAATGAGTCATTTTCTGATTACTCATTTGCTAAACTCTCTACACTGTGTTGTCTGTGAACAGTTCATAAAATGCTGATCCTCTGGCATGTGTTTATCTTTGGGCTGGACCAGAGAGCAATGCAAACAGTTTATAAAAGAGATTATCTACAGTTACTTGGGGGAATATTTGCCCTCTGTTTTATGCAGAGAAGCAATAAGTGCAAGCATATGCTTAGCAAAAAGAAAAACACAAGGAGAAACTGAGATTACCCAGATGGTAAATGAAATGAAGTGCACAGAATGGTTTCTGGGTCTCTGTGGATTGATTTTCCTGTGAATCCTGAAACAAGCAAACCACTTCAAAACACTGCAAACCTACCATGCAGAGCAAAGGAGGGGAACAGGGGGCAACTTGTGACTGCTCCAAAATATTTGGGAGATAACAAACATAACTGAAGGGCCTTCAATGAGTGTCTGGACATGTCCATGCAGATCAGGTTAGAGCAGCCTAAAAATTTCTCAGTTTTTTTCCTTTCTGCTGAAGGATACTCTTGTCTGAGAGTAACTGCCCATGTGAGTTCTACTACTACATGCAGAACAAAATAAATCATTATTGAAAGCATGAAGAATGTTTGTCTACATCCTTAATCACAGGAGACCATTTTGTAATTCAGAAAAATTCCATAAACATATGAGAATTTGGATTTTTCATTTCCTGCCACTTGGCTATAAGATAGCTGGAGAAGGTGCTGTATCCAACTCTTCTTTTCTTGCTTTCCTATTAGTGCTGAAATGTTCTCTACACCCAAACTGATTCCTCTTAGGCTACATATCAATTCCATGAACTAGCAACCATCCCAGTTTGAAAGGCAAACTCAAGCCTAGCTCCTGATATGATGAGGAACTATGGCAGCACTGACTGAATAGGTTTGGTGAGAATTCATATGGTGAAGACATCAAGTAAGCCCCATAGGGATTCTGATACAGAAAAATACTTAAGTGCTCAGTTCTTTCTGGGTTGTTGGCAATGAAAAACACACACCACACTATTTTGTTTCTCAGACACCACGGCTCATGGAAAAACTAACTGAAATACTAAACACTTTTTTATGCTTCCTTTCACAGCTTTTTTGTCATTACTGTTGATAAGTTTATTTCTCCAGAAGTTAAGACCTGTCCTATTTCCAACCTCAGTCAGACAAGTTATTTCAGCTACTCATTAGTCAAGTATTCACTTCACTGACCTGTGCAACTTTTCATCCTGGTCCAACCATATTTATTCTAGCTTCACAGCCAGCATGAGATCTCTCTTAATGTAAATTTCTATATTGAGCACTGCAATTTGAATGCTAACTTTCAGTTCCAAAATTGCAACTCTTTTATTCATAATTGTCTGGGTTTCTTCAAAGGTTTTGCTATTTTATACTTCACTGTGGTAAGATAGGGCCATACACTGAAATACTGTCTTATATACTGCAACAAATATTCTGAAAAACTTTCATACTGTTTAGTCAGAGTCTTTTAAAATACCTACAACTATGTTCAAAGAGTCCTGGCCTAATTCAAGTACTTTTACTGTCCCATGAAACTGCAGATATGCTGATTACTAAAATACACGGTAGATATTCCATGAGGAAATATCATTAATTAGGTCTTTGCTGTCATGCAGAAAGAAATTTGTATTCTGTTCTTTCCCTTTGATCACCCAGTAAGGACAGATATCTCTACAGTGCTCTTACTAACATTTTATCTAACCAAGAAAATTTAAGAGACAGTTTTAATATGAAGAGTAATGTTTTCTGAACAGCATCCTGATAGGATTTTCAAATCCAGCTGAATCTTCAAAGAATTTACATTTGAGTCATAAAGCTATATATGTCAAAATGGTAAATAATTTTTAATCTTTTTTCCTCCCAGCTGACGAACTGAATAAAAAGTCATTCAGTTGAGTGATAGGCTGCTTCTTTATTCATATTTATTCCAAAACAAAATCTGTCACTGAATTTTTTTATGTAATGCTGTGATTCAGTTGCTTAGAGAAAAATTTCTTACAGAAATACTTAAGTGACGTTTTAAGTCCAGCACCCATTTTAAACTTCATCTGGCTGCATATAAGCTCAATCCTAAAACAGAGGCAAATGTTCTTTTAAATTAATTGGCTCTTTAACCTATGTCGAGAATGTTTTTCTTCTTATTAACAATTTAGCAATGCAGTAAATCCAAATAAGAATCAGAGCCCTCAAGGGGGACACAGGCCAGGGAGCACTGAAAGGACAGTCTGTATCTGAGACTGAATTTTGTTTTTCTGATGATTCTGTCTTTTGGATTCTACTGTATTTCGTTCACTGCATTCTCTAGGATGTGTTTTAACGTGAAGGTCTAGGCAGCGCCCTAAAAGACTTTTCTTTTTGTTTAAGTTTTATGATAGGATAAAAAGCTAAACTTAATTTATGAATTTGAAACACATTTGATGTATCCATGCCTCCATGTTAATAAAGGAGCTCTCATAGGTTTACTGCAAATATGCTCAATAACAATGTTTCCACCAAATGTAAACAGCTACCTTGGTCAAACCTTTACTAAAATTTGAGCTATGTCCCTAAGGAAGTGAACCATTCAGTCTGTTTAACAGTGAGAGAGACCTCTGAAGATTTGCAAAGGAAGACTCAGGCATTCCTCTATGCACAGAGGAGCTGAGCAGGGCTGCCAGCTTTCTGTGTCTGCTTGGTATCCAGTCTGTTTTTGTTCTGAGGGTGAAATTTGTCTTCCTGGAGGGTCAGTGGCTCATGTCCTGGATGTCAGTGGAAAGAATAAACATGACTCTTGCCCAATATATTCTGCAGTATTGTGAACTTGTTGGGATGAGAATCAAGTATATTCCTACTGTAACTTGATCAGAATCAATGAATTCCTGAATTCCACATAATTAATCCATAAGATGTTTTCAAGTGTGGTGCCTACACAGCTGAAGTGCCAGATTTCAGCAGTGCCTCCCTGACCAGCACAGAGCAGTCACACTTCCTTTCAAGGCCTTACAAGGCAACTTTCCCTATCCTCTGACAATCTACAGATCACATTGAGAATGCTCACAGAGAATTAGTCTGGGATATTATCTCATCAATGTCAAAGAAAGAACAGCCTTTCCTCCTTATAAGTGTTTGGGTCTAACATGCTTTTGTCAGCATTCTGTTCATGCTCAGCTCCAGGTTCTTTGTTAGAAGCAGGATTTGACTCTGTATGCCTAAGACTACTTGATTTTCTGATGCAAAAATGGCCTTTGAACATCTTTCAACCTCACTACTGTAGAAATGCTGCAGATTTTCAAACGGATGAGATGCTTTAACCCAATTAATTAATTCTGTTACATTAAGAACAATATGCCACTAAAACTGCTTGGAAGATGATAGTTATAACACAAAATATTTAATGGAAGTTGATGTGGAAGTACAGTGAGTGGTGGCTTGTGCTTCTGGCAATATGTTTTTCAAGAGACACAGTCACCTCCACAACCAGTGATTTAACCCACTGTTCTTTCTTTGAGGACAGACGGTTTGGAAAGTCCATGTAAAGCAGGAGAGTGTCTTTATGTCTATTTTTCATTTAGATATTTACATCTGCAGAAAACTTGGGAAGACACTTTAAGACACCATAAACATCAGTAAGATGATGAACAAATAATAACAGAAACAATAAATAATTACCTTCAAGTGTTTCTCCCTCTCCAGAAAGAGCGTCTCCTGCTCCAGAGGCATACAAGGCAGACACAGATAGTGCATACCTAGTGGCTTGGTCCAAGCCTTTCAGCACCTTGGAGGTAGTGTCACCTTTCACAGTCACTTCCTTAGTTTCACCTCCTGCGACTGGAGTGTATGTTATAAAGTACTGCTGCACTTTGCCAGGAGCAGCAACCCAAGACAGCTTCATTGTTGATGTTGTAGCTTCAGAAACTCTCAGATTCCTCGGATTTCCTCGGACTGCACATGTTAAAAGATGTTGGAAACAAGTTGAAACAAGCTTAATTTCTTGGTTTATCTTTTAGGTTACCACTACATAGGATTTTATGCTAAAAAAATAGTTTCCTAATAGGCTGGACCTACATTGCTACAGTGCACCTGTACCATAATCAGGAATGTACAATCCCATCTCCACCCTCCTTAGGCAAAAATGTACAGTAAATTCTACTTCTATTTTTCCTGTTAAAGCAGGCTCAATCCTGGAGCACTTATACATACTCACACCTCTATATATGCTCAGATTCAACAAAGATCCATGTTGAAGCCAGTGTCTTCAGAATCGAGTCAAAGGTGACAAATGAAATGTGAAATTACATGTTTTGGTTTCCTAAAGAGGTCTTTTTTATGATAACTTCCATGGGTCAGTGAAACTTCAACAATGATCAGAACAGTCATACTGTTTGTACTCTCTGGATTTTGTTTAATAAAGGATGCTAAAGGATCATGCATCTTCATATACGTTAAGTCTACAGTGATAACTTAAGAAAATTAAATGTTTCCTTAATTTCTTGTTAAGCATTCAGCCCAAAGTGCAAATAGAGTCTCTGAATTTGTTCAAAAGGTAAATAAGGCATATAATTTATATCATTGACAGTATGAAGAATCATGGGGGCAATTAATTAAACATACAAGTAGATTCTTCACCCAAGTCATCTTGCCATATCAGGTTCAAGATACTGTATTTTAAAATGAAATATAGCAATTTTGATAAATTCTATGGTCTTAAGTTATCTCTGAGCTAGGCTTGTGCAACAGTATAACTCTCTGTTCATCTAGGATAATACATATGGACTATATGGTCTATTCTCCTTTCAGTATGCATATGTCAACATGCAGCAAGCTTTTCTCATGCTTACTATGTGCACAGCATGATCATGTACCTTCATCAGTTTTTGCATATCCATTCAATGAATTCCCAGGCCCAGACTGGTACTCTGGAACAACAGACACTTCATATCTTGTATCTTGGATCAAATTCTGCAGAGTAGTTGACCTATCATTTGCTGAGACAGTTACTTGTCTCCTTTCTCCTCCAGTAAGTGGTCTATAAACAAGCCTGTACCGTAGGACATTTCCTGGAGCTGGAGTCCAGCCAACTACAAAGCTATCAGTTGTTTCATCTGTTATCCTTAAGTTTCGAGGAGCACCTTTAACTACAAAAAATATACACATGTAAATTGTAAATATTTGCCTTTAGTGAAGAAGTATCTGAAGCAAATGTTAGTTCATCCAGTTTACCAAAACTGCATATATTGCCCTCCCTTTGCTTTAGGGCATACACATCTTTAGTAATTTCTGAAAATTTAGGGTCATAGCTGCTTACAATCAGTAGTGGAACAAAGTTGTCCCCAAAAGTACATTTATCTCAGTTTACACAACTGTTTCTGAAACTTAAGACAGTCAGACTGTGTTTAGGGGTAACAGTAGGACTGAACTGTGTAAGGGATATTTGGGTATAGTGAGGAAACTTCTTAACACAACAAATGGTATATGTTTTCTTGCTGTGGTCATTTCCTTCTGCACCCCTTCCATTTACAGGTGGAAAATGTCAGTTGTCAGACACACCTGGCTACACACAGGCAGCTACAAACAAACAAGAACAAGGAACAAACAGCAGAAAAACCCCACCAAACTAATTCCATTTGTTTGTTTTTTTTTAACAGAAAATATATTCAGTCCAATATGAGTTGCATCTAATGTTTAAGAAAGGTTTCTGAATTCAGTCTCCAACTCAAAGAATTAGTTTTTTATCCTAGAAACTAAGGAAAAATTGTGGTGAATTCTTTAACCTAGCCTGCTCCTTGATACAGCAGTTCAGATGAACTCAGTGGGCATGCCAAACAAGACTTGAGTCTTCCAACAGACATAAAGATCTACTGTACTGCACACTGCCCAGCAGTACCTAGCACTGTCACTTAGGGAAAAAAAGTTCTGGGTTTTTTTTTGTTGTTGTTTGCTATCTATATTCCATAAGTATTGTTCTTCAGAGATAAGAGTGAAGTAATTAACAATACCAGTTTAAAAATAGAAACTTGTTTTCTATTAATCAGAAACACAATACTCAACTTCAAATCCTTTAAAAGCCTGAAACCAAAGTTAATTGCCAAGAAAGCCATCTGGCTCAAACTGTTTGCTAGATCTGCATGGAGAGCTGCTGATGTTTATGTGGCTGTAGAAGAACTCTCTTCTGAGATGTGATGGGATGTCATCAGATCACAATGTTAATAATTATTTAAGGTAGTATCAGTTACAAATGGGAAGACAGATTATTTTTGCTAAAGCTTTTCCTTCTCCTGTCCCTTATGCACACAAGCCACATGTTCTATCAGCCAAGAATTTGCCTGTTTTCCTAAGGAAAAATTATGTGTGGCCAAAATATTCTGACTGGTACAGTCATGGAAATGTGCACACTGACAGTGAAACCTGTATCTTCCAAACTTAACATCCAAACTAAGCTATTTTTTAAGTGTTTATTTCTATCAGTCTTAAGAGGAAAGAGCAATTAACAAATCTTCATGCTGTTTCTTTTGCTCCCTTGGAATTATTTATGTCACCAAAGGTTACAAATGACAGCATGGAATAATGAAAAAGAGTAGATCAATATTTTTAAAAGCATGATTTAGAGGAGACTGAGTTTTCTACTACTGGAATAGAAAATCAAATCTACTGTCATGCTGCTTTTTTCAACCAGGAGAAAAGCATCATGGTAATTCTACCAAGAAAAAATAAAGCTACCATGCTTAGATTTGCAGCCATTGATCGCATAAAACACGTACCGACATCAATGGAAGTTTTGAATCACTTATTGGATCAGACCAATGAACTTCTGATGAAAAAACAGTTAACCAAAACTCAAGCCCTTTAAAGCTTTTTTGTATATAAAACAAGATTACTGCTAGTGTTATATTAGATGACATAGCAAATTGCATAGGCACACATTTGTTTTTAAATGTATTGAAGTCAGCATGCATTCCTGCATCAGAGTCATAATTATTAAATAGAGTAGAATAGAACCAAATAGTTCTGTTGGAAAAGATCTACAATGTTTATCTAGTCCAACTTGAGTACATATTGACAATAATTCATGCCACAGAATTTAATACTGAGAACACACTATTTTATCTGAAAGGAGGCCACTGCAGAGGAACACACCATCCATCCAACCTTCAGGAAAATAAAAGTCCAATCTTAGCAACTTAATGCTTGCATATTACTGGAATTTTAAATCTTTACTGAATGCATTGAGATTCAATAATGTTTATTCTCATCCTGCATGGCAGTATGGATTCTCAGCTTTAGTTACCTGTTCCTCATTTACCTGTTCTCCAGCTAAACAAATTCTTATTTGAACATGTGACTCCCCTCTGTCTGAGAATAATGGGAATCCTACCTTCTAAGGTGGTTTCCTCTCCATCCAAGGGAGGGCCATCACCATCTTCATATTCAGAAATCACACTGACTGTGTAAGTAGTTTCAGGTAGTAAGTTGGTGAGAACTGAGCTAGTACTTGAAGCTGGTACTGAAACAATGAATTCTTCTCCACCGACTGCTACTTTATATTTGATGAGATAAGACAAAACCTCAGGTCCAGCTGGAGACCAGCTCACTTTGAAACTCTCTGATGTTATGTCAGAAAAGACCATGTTCTTTGCAGGTACATAAGCTGTACGGAAATAAAAATGTGCATATGAGGCATACCTGTCAGAATATGTTAAACACAAAATTTTTAAAATAAATAAAAAATGGTCCGCAATAATTTGATTTATTCTAATTCAAGAGGTATTTTGTTGATGTGCACAGTATCTGTTTTCTATACTTGTTTATATCTATCAAATTTCAAGATCATATCTAGGCTGCCTGAAATCATTCAACAGTAATTAAAAGCACCAACTCAGTGCTTTCTAGATCAAATTAAAATAGTCCATCTAAATATATATATATTTATGGAAACTTAATTTGGAATCTGATGATCAAATTTGGTTCCCAATTTCATATGTCAAACAAACAGCAATAACATTATGTCCTCAATGGAAAGTAAAAATGGTTGTTTTTTTTTTTCTTCAGATCTAGATTAGAAATAAGACAAAATAACAACCAGTATTTTTTCAGGAATGAAGTCAAAAGGGGAACAAGGAATTTGACAATAGGCACAAACACAAATCTGACATCCCAGGCTTGTTTTGATTGGCGTAGTCAGCCTAACAGTGGGATCTTAAAACTGTTTGAGCCCCCTAAAACAAAGGCTGCTTTGCTGGTTTGTTCTTCAAAGCTGTCCTGAAAAAAAGGCTTCTTATTAAAGAGAGTGAGGCTTTCAACACTGTGGACTCTTCAATAAGAGTATCCTACTAAGCACAGGTAGGGACCCTGTAGATGCAACTAATCATAAGTAACTTTATCTAGCCAAAAGTTGGCCATTTAGAAATCTTTTGAATGTTAAATATTACCCATGCTGGCATAATTTTGAAGCATGTGAAGACTTTCATGTGCTAGGTCATTTCACTCTTTACAGTTAGATTGCAATCGCTATCACCCAGCATCTGCATTCTCAAGTTGTCTTGTCTAAACCCATTTCAGAGGGCCATTAATTTCACCCTAAAAATGAATCAGATTGCCCTCTAGAATTGTTGGCATTACTTCCTTGCCTTTGAAAATCTAAGAGACAAGCTTAGGCTTGCCATCTCATTTTGTAGAGCTAAAAAAAGAATGCTCCGATAACTGTTTTACTTAAGACATTGAGTGCAAAAACAGAGTGTATCTACTAAGGTCATTCCAATAGACACACATTTAATTAGCAGGGGGAGAGGGGGGGAGGGGGGAATTTCTCCAATATTTTTTTTCATTTCCATTTATCTATTAATTTAACTTGTTGCTTTTAATACGCTTGAAAATGAGAAGCAAATCCCCAGTTATTAAAATTATCATTTGTATATGGACAATCTCATAAATATAAATTCTTTAGGTAACAATAAGCACAAAACACTGGTTCAGATCCTTTTTTCATTGCATTTTCTACATTCCTCAAAGTAATAGCAGTTACTTACATTTTCTCCTTATAGCAGCTAGTTCCTGCTCAATTCGTAGGCAGACAGACTGAGTAAGTTCAAATGATATTCTTTGAAAAGCATCAAAGTCTTCCACTGTGTAAACATGGGTGTCCGCGGGAGGTGATGCTATTGCTTCCAACTCAGTACGTACTGCATCCTTCACACCAACTGCAAATATTTCTACATCTGCATCCCTCAGCTTAATTGCAGGTTCTTTAAAAGCATCTGATGATTTTCCATCAGTGATAAGAATCATGACTCTCGGCACATTTGGTCTTGATCCTTTGCTGGTAACAAATACTTTCTCCCTCACATATGTCATTGCTTTGCCTGTGTTGGTAGATCCACCTCTGTAGGGGAAGGTGTTAATAGCCTGAATTATGTCTTCCACTTTGTTGTATCTGTTCAAAGAAAACTCCATATGGGGATCTCTGCTGTACTGGACAAGACTTATCTGTACTTTTCGAGGTGATATCTCAAAGCTTTTAACTAACACTTCCAAAAAGGCTCTTACTTTTACAAAATTGGCAATACCAATGCTGTAGGAACCATCCACTAAAAACACAACATCAGCTTTTACATCCACACCACGTGAGCATTCTGTGAAGAAAAAGAATAACCACTGTAAACAGATTTTCAATTGCCACATTGCATTACAAGCATATCTGCAGTTCATGTATCACACACAATGCTTATAAACAAAGTAAACTATGCCAAGCAAAGCTGTTTCTCAAAAATAATAAAGGTAGTATATTAAAACAAACATCAGAGGTTTCATCAATGAAGAGCTAAAATTTGAAAATAAGGTGTCTCCAAACTTACCCACTTGAACTTTTACTGGTTGTGTTTTTTCCATTATCGTTATTGGTTCACTGGGGGTCAGTCCTTTCATTGCATAAACATTAATTTGATACTCTGTGTCTGGAGAGAGATCTTTAACATTCAGAGCAGTAGTCTGAGGACCCACACTCAGTACATGTTGTTTTCCCCCGGCTATCATTGGAATGAACTGCAGACGATAGCCAGTTATTTGGCTTGTGGATGGATCCCAAGTGATTCTAACAGACTTTGAGGAGACCTGAGTGGCCACTAGATTGGAAGCAGGCTCCACCACTGAAAGAGATCAAAAGCAAATCCAAAA
The DNA here is from genome assembly GCF_963662255.1 of Cinclus cinclus. Taxonomy (NCBI): domain Eukaryota; kingdom Metazoa; phylum Chordata; class Aves; order Passeriformes; family Cinclidae; genus Cinclus; species Cinclus cinclus. The sequence continues at coordinate 30,807,909 of NC_085048.1, forward strand.
TATTAATTACAATTATAAATGTATTTTGCTAACAGTTTCTATTTCAGGAATAGGTTTCATTATCTTTGCTGATCTTTACTAATTTGTATTTTTTTTAGCATAAATAGACAGAAATTAATTACAGGACAGTCCAGATGAGACATCAGTGACAGGGAAAAATATGAACAATGCATTTGTGGTCCCCCAAGTATAGCATAAGTACCAGAAGTGCTGCCCAGCTCTAAAACTGATTCAACTAAAAGTGAAAGCTACACTCACAGGAACATGGTGGAAAGCGTGAACAAATGCAGACTTGAGCAGAGTACAACAACAGCAGTCATCTCTACTGCCATTTTTGTCAAAGAATAACTAGTTGCTTAAAATCTTACAGGGCAAGAAAGCTGCAGTGATATAGCTTCATGTATTTGTTTTCTCAGTTTTCTACAGTTTTCATGCTTTGGTTCTTAATCTATTACCTATTCTGACCCTTCACCAAGCAGTTAGTTTTTTTCCCTTTAATACATTTTTCCAAGGTAGTGATGCCTGTGTCCAAACTGACTCTGATAACTGTACATCACTGTGTTGCCTTTGAAACCACGGAATAATGGAATAATGGAGCCATTCCAAATCTGCTACAACAAATCCTGCATTTTAAGACACAAAACTGGGACTGGTTTTCCACAATTGCTAAGTGAGGCAATGGATGAAACTCTAGAAATAAAGCAAAGGAAGTAGGGTAGCCTCTTCAATAGACATTGGAATAAACTGAAGCTATAAATATTTTTTTATAAAGTGTCTCACCTTCTTCCCCACTAACCAGTTCACCTAGTTGTTCATCAACACCGGAGCACACTTGCAAGATAATTTCATTCTGTATATCCACAATTCCATCAAAATTAGCCACATTGAACACATGCTTCAGTGATGGCTGAGATGCAATTAGCTTGAGTTCCTTTGCATCTGCTGCTTTGATACCTAGAAGTTGCAATAGACACGGCTGTGTTAAGTAGCCATAAAATACAGAAACCTGTGAATGTATGTGTGAAGTACCCAAACATCTTGGAGTGAAGCTGAGTTTAAATTAGTTCTGCCTTCTGTCATGATCAATAATCGAACTACAAAATAATAATTAATGAAATGAGGTGGCAGACTCAATTTTCACCCAGGGAAAATAAGGGTGTAATTGAAGAGTGAGGCCAAGGTTAAAACTATGCTTGTCAGTTATATTAATCTCCATGTAGTATCTACATTATTACCATCAAATTAACTCAACTGGTGTGTTCCACTCTGGAGGGCACAAATTACCTATTTTAAGGCATACACATGAAGAGAGTGGCATAATGAAATTCTTCAACCACACAGTCTGCAAAACTTATAAATCAACTTTTTATGAAAGTTAATCTCCCAGTCATTAGAAAAACTCAACCTACCCAAGGAAAAAACTTCAACTCCTATGTCGCGAAGCTCTCTTGCAGGAATTTCTACATCATCTTGAGCTTTTCCATCAGTAATGACAATTGCTACTTTGGGAAAGCCTTTTCTTGCTCCAGCAGACTCAGTGAAGGTGTTTTGAACAAGGTAATCAATGGCCTCACCTAAAACCAACATCACAAGTTGTGTCTTTTTAGACTTGTATGAACTGGGATTTAAAGCAAATTTGAACTATGAAATTAAATGCTAATATGTGAGAAATCTGTACCTGTCATTGTGTTGCCACCTTTGTAAGGTATCCTTTTAATTGCATCAATAAGGTCACTTCTTCTGAAATACTGATTTAAATTGAACTCTGTTCTTGTATCTGAACTGTACTGAACAACTCCAACTCTTGTCTTTTCTTCCCCAATATCAAAAGCTGATACGAGGGCAACCATGAAGTCCAGAATATATCCAAAGTTATTTCTTCCTACACTCCATGAACCATCTACCAGGAAAACTAAATCTGTCATTGCACTTATGGAGCATCCTGGAACACAACAGGGAAAAAAGGAAAACCAACTCTATTAGAAAATGAGCAATTGCATTCTTACAAATCACTGAGAAATGTCTAATGGAAACTTAGTAGGTAAAAGCCAAAGCAAACAGATATTTAAAAGATTGATCTTGTCTGGGATATCTTGCTTGGGGAAATATTACTCACATAAGTGAACACCCGTATGAGTTTTCTAACAGTCATTAACAAAAGGGAACTGCTTCAAGACACCTCTCATGCTAATCCACAAAAGCTGGTATGACACAACTGATGAAAACACCTAAACAAAACTTTTTGCAATGATTTGATGTTACAGAAAAAAATTATTTTGTTACCACTTGTGCCTTGCATCTTTATTTCCCCACTGTAGCTGCACAGGTTCTTCTGCAAAACCTTTTATCCTCAGCACAATGCCTTTCGTTAATAGGATCAAGTCACTCATGGACTTGCTCAGGTTAGATGCATGAAATCCCTAGTTTCAGTACCAACTTTGCACCTTAATCTTTCAATGCAGCTTATAAATTCCTTCTATCCCAATACCTTCACAAGTTTTCTTAACTCTGCCCAAATTCACAAGTTAACTTCTTTGGTAGGTAACACAGAAGCACAGTTTAACTTTGTGAGCTAGACTTCAGATAAGATAAATGTCAGATAAGTTGAAAAGCAAAGCACCTTACTTTGTAACTGAGCCTCAATCATCTTCTCCTCTGGTATCCCTGGGCCACCTGTCTGAACTACACAAAGCACAATATAGACAGAATGAAAGGGGGAAATAGGGTTAAATTTTTAAACATCAAAGAAAAGCACATAAGGAATTAGAAACATGCTTCTGACAAACCTCAGAATACAAAAACATAAATGCAGGCTCTGAATATACCACCTATATTTACAGGTTTGACAACACAAAATTCAGGGTGACAAAATACAGAAAATGCAAATATCTAAGAATCATCTGTATTTGTACATCTTGTACAGTCATTTCCTGAAAATAAACTACAACATGCCTTGAAGAAATACGAGTACTACCTCTCTCTAACACCTAGGGGAATTGATAACTAGTAATTTTCCCATGGTTCTTTGTGAAGCCTGAGACATGCTAAAAAATGTGTCATAGAAAAGAGTCTGCTGTGTATTTTTATTTATATTTATTTTATGTTTTTTTAAATTATTAATATAAATTATTAAGGCTTAAATTCCATATTTTATAATGCATTTTGGTATATTGTGTCACATTTTATTATTATTATTTAATTAATATTATTTGCTTTCTCACACAGGATGCCAGTCCAATTCATTTGTTACTGAGGTCAGTGATTGTCTTCCCTTTGAATTCAGAAGATGTAATATATAGGAAGCAGGTATAGCTCAAAAAACGTGGTGGCCTTCTGCCAAGAATTCTGTACAGGTTGTCAGACACTATATCCAAGTCAGTATCCTTTGATCTCTTGCAAATTTTCTCTGCTTCTACTAGGTCTAATGGAAAAGGGCTGTTCAGACAGCTCCATCAAGGGAGAGTTTAGGTATGTGGCAATTTTGTTGGAGAACTGGATCAAAGCCAAGTTTTGTGAATGACCACTCAGTTATCTTAATTAGCTTTCTAATTGTACTGCAGCTACTTACTTGTCAGCTGGCCAAAAACAGGTAGACTCTCCTCTCTGTCGTCATAAGAAGCAATTGATACAACATACTCTACATCAGGTATAAGATCTGATATGACAGTTTGGGTAGTGCTAGGTGAAAGAGTAAATTCTTTAGTAGGTCCATCTGCAATAAATATATAAAACACTCAATGCAGCTTTAAAATACAATAATATTGATAAGCTCATTGTAAAACAAAATGCAACAGCCAATAATCTATCTCAAACCCAATGATAATTTTAGAATTATACACTTTCTGTTTTCATGAAGTAAAAATATTGAAACATGAAACTCTAGGCTAATGTACTTTTCTTATAGTGAATAAAATTGCTGAAGTGTTTAATAAATTCCAGGAAATTTGGAACTTGAAATGTGCATTAAAAATGTACTATCATCTAACAAATCATGTCCTGTTCGGATTTAATATCACTTTTACATTGATTATTTCTCAAAGTGAAATAGAATAATGGCTGTCTTACACAGCGTAATACAATTCTTGAACTTTTAGGTGAAAGCACAGAAGAGGAGCAGTGATGATTCTACCTTGTTTTTGCACCTTGCAAAGCAAAGGCATCCAAAACTTGCTACTTGCAGCCCCAAAATGGTAAAACACTATGGCAAGAATAGCTCTAACTTGGAAGAATCACCATGTTTCCTGTATGCCCTTTGCTGCTACCCAGGCTTGATCACAAACTTCCAAAAGATTTTAATAGCTACTCTCATACCTAAGTTATATACAGGCAAAAGTAAACTCAACTTTTCAAAACATGTTATCACATAAAAAATTTTGACAGAACTCACCATTTGTTGGAACCACAGTTATTCTGTAACCCACTATTGCATCTGGTGGCCTTTTCCATGACATTTGAACATTATGTTCATCTATAATTGTAAAATTCAAGTCTGATGGTGGATTAACTGCAAAAGATTTATACCGTGTAGATGTTTAAAAGCTTGAACAAGTTTTGGCAAATGAATGAATAAAACAATTTTGAGCAAAGCTTACTAAAATTGTCTTTGCATAAATTTGTTTCCAACAAATATAAAAATATATTGTTGGAAAAAGAGTAAAATAAAAGCTGACAAAATACGACAAAACATCAAAGAGTATATGCATTACAAAGGACAGCACAGAACATATGTTTCTTGAGTTGCCAAGACATTCAAGAATGGCCAGCAAAATCAAGCACAATAGAAAACACATTTGGATACATGTACAATGAGTTCACAGATAATCACCACATATGCAAACATTTCACATAACAATTAAAGGAATTTTTTTTACATGCTGGGTGCAATCTGTACAAGCATGCCAAATCACAACCTGCTTACAATATCGTGAGATCATTTAGGATGTGGAGAACACAATACTCTTCTTAATTAGACATTGAAAGAATTGATCAGCCTTTTTAATATAGTCTCTGCATATGATATTTCTTATCAATTTCACTGAATCTAGCAACTTGGCAGAGAGAAGAAATAATTTAAAGTATACAGGAAAAGATTGGGCATTTAATGTTCAGTAAAACAATTTCTTTTGGGGTCTAGATATGAATATAGATGAAAAATGTATATCAGCAATAATGATACACTGATGTATCATTACATTACAAAATATGGAGCACTCCACCCCTTTGTTCCTAGAAGCCACTAAAGTGACATACTTTGCATATAGCAACAAAGGATTCAGGAACTAAGGGAATAATAGGTGGCATTAGTAATTGTTGCAATTTACCAAAATATTTGAGCTGATGCAAAATTCTCAAAAATAAAATTCTACCTGTTTACACCAGATTTCTGTACAATTTTAAAGGTGTAAACTATTGTTTTCATACTATTGTTCCCTTTGCAGCAGGTGTACCCATACTAATAGTGGCATTTTAACATAAAATGCCAGTATGGTTCCAAACAACACAATGGTTAATTCTGAAAAGACAACATCAAAATATATTTAAGGACATTTATTTTACAGAATTTATAGAAAATGGCAAAGAGGGCACCACTGAACTGAACAAATTACTGCAAATAAAACTTTTAGGAGCTGATGACAGAAGTAACTGAACAGTACAGAAAGAAATAGTTTACATACGCTAATTTGCAGCATCATGCATACGTAAATGAAATGTTGATTATTGGATTTTTAGCTTCCCACAATGGACAAAGCCTCCATGTACAAGGTTCATTACACAAAGACGTTTCATAAATATTTTATAATGATATTCTCTTTGTAAAATTATCATGCTTATTCATGCAGTATTTTACTGACTCACTGTCAGTGCATGGTAGGTGTATTATATATTATTGTTTAAATAGGTCTACAAAGTAAGATTAGATCCAGCCATACTTTCCTTAACTACTAGTGAGAGAGTTTTGCAGGCATTTTTAAAGGACAGATCTTCTGTTTCATAGAAGATCTCCATCATATGTCAGATTTAATATCAGATTTGAATATCATTTTAGAAGCAGATAAAGTAGTAAATGCTAGAATGTTTATTTATGAAAAGACACTGTCCAATTGCAAAAAGCAAAACTGTGCTAAAAATATGGTATTTTTTCTTTTAATTTTCTGTAATTTCCAACCATAGGATAATATGGCTTTATAACACTAATACAATAGATAACACTAGTACTGAAGTAAATGTTATTATTCCTGTTGTCCATACACAGGCAGTGAGATTAGACCATGAACCTGCATGCACAGATTATTCATCATTCACTTTATGAGTATCACAATGCTAGAGATGGCAAAGTAGTTACTTAGTATCAAAATCATGCAACACATGTTAATAGTAAAATACATTTAGCTGATAAGAATATCATTATAAAATATTGTTTCAGTAGCAATGGCTCAGGACAAATTTAATGCAAAGGCAGAGACAACTGACCTGAGCATGCTTTAAAAAAAAATCAGTACATGGAAAAAGTAGCACCACCAACCTTGCAAGTAAATTGGCATGTTGCAGCAGAGACTTTAGGCTTTAACTGCTGAAGAACAGCAGCAGCCCAACTTGTTGATATCCAAATGACCGGATTCCAGATAAACTGAAAAAGCTGACTGTGAGAAGTCTTTAGCATTTCAAAGGATTTTATTCCATGAAAATTCAGATGTCAATCTTGGCCGATAACAAGAAAAGTACATTGGTACATGAGTGTTGTATCCATTCATCCAGGTGATCATAGAACAGTGGCATTGCAGGGGAACTTGAACATCCCTTTGTCCATCCCATGGTCAAGACAAGATTGCCCACCCCGTGTCATTCCTGACATGTTTTCTCAGATCATTCTTAAAGACCCCCACTATTGTCAAGACTGACAGCTTCCCACAGAAATTACTCCAAAACCTCACTGCCTTTATCATCATATTTATTTCTGACACCTAATCCCCATCTTCATTGCCGTACTTTAACTCCATTCATTCTCAGCCTATGGCTGTTTTATCAAACTCAAGCACTGAATACTTCTCCCATAGGAATCCAAAAAGGAATCTTGCTTGAGTGAAAGAAAAAGCCGTTTGGATCCAATATCATCAAAATGTCTTCCAGATGGCCTGTGAGCTTTTGATACTCAAAGAGAATCTCCAAAATATCCATGGACCATCACAGGGGTCAGATTTCACCCAAGTGAAACCAGCTGTGGGGTGAAGACCAAACCATGGTCATATGACTGAGAGTAGTAAGCTGATCTGAAGTACAGAAAAATGTTTAGATGATAAAAACCTTATTGTGATAGTAAAATAGGGTAACTGTTACTCCATTTCATTAAAATTATTCTTCCAGAAGGGAATTCACCAGTGGAAAAAGAATATATTTGCAATACTGAATCAAAGCAGAGTCCTTGGGAAAAAAATCCCCTTGTTGTAGTAGGAGTTTGCCCCTTTACAGAGACAAACCTTAAAATTTCACTCAACAAAATCTTACATGTGATTGCAGCTTAACTCCAGCAAGCAGTCTTGATGTCAGGCTACTTGCAGCAGTGAAGCTGCACCTATTCTTAGTGTAGTGGCACTGCTAATCCTGCGTCCATCAAAATCCATGCCAAACCTCTCACTGACTTGTCAAGGTATAGGATCATGACCATAAGGTGTCTTTGTGCTGTAGTATTGCCTTCATACAGTGATCCAACTGTTGATGCACAGAAATGCATGGCTCCCCTACAGGTTTCGAGTAGAAAAGAAATATCCTGCTGTACAACAATCATGTTTCCACAGCACTAATTTTGACTACTCTTAGAACTGTGCTATGATCATTTCCTTAACTGGATCTTCTATATTATGTACCACGAAAGAAAAACAAAAGAAAAAATTGGACATAATATACTTAAAACATTGCCAGTTCTTGCGTTATATGCACATATAATAAGAATATAATTTCTGAAACAAAAAAAAAGCATCTTTCTCATGCTATTCATGTCTTATGTATCTTATATTATCTTGTATTACTTCACAGGTAAAATAAAAATTTTACAGCTTTTTGCAGATAACACAATATGACTGCTAGAGAATTCCAATTAACACCCTAACAAGACAGAAATAAAATATAACTGGAATATCAAGTGATTTATATCTAGAACCAGATTTAAATGTTATATAACTTGGAAGTAGCTGCCATCCCCAATCCCTATGAGAAACATATTTTGCGATTCCATCACTGGAAAGGACACACTATAATTAGCATGTAAAATAATGTGTTAGCCCATGTTAAAATAACATACAGTCTGCAGAAGCTGAAGAGTAAGCTCAGCCTTACCATCCCAGCAATAAGGCCTGCTGGGGCTGGAAGGTGTCAAAACTCTTCATTTACTATTTTTTTAGAAATTGCATGAATTTGATACAACTAGATCATGACCCTGGTTAATCTCCTCTGAAGTCTGCATTGTCAATACGTCTGGGAGAAAGAATGACCTACAGCCTAGAAATGTAGTAAAAGAGCAGCTTCTCAAAAGAGCAACTTCTCAGACTTGTTAGATATTCACTGCCAATCTCAGCACAGCAACATTGCCATCTCTATCTTTGCATTTTTTAAATTTTATGTATTGTATGACTTTCCTTCAAAATAGAAGATGCATAGCTCATAGATGTATTTTGAAAAAAATTCATTTAAATCTATATACCTATACAAATACATATGTATCTCAACATAACACGTACATATACACACCTTGTATGTATGAATATTTACCAAATTTTGCATGTTTCTGCATATGTATGTATGTGCATGTGTATATACACTTACAAATGCATGTATATTTTGCTTTTAATTAGCAGGAAAAATAGAGGTGTATAGTCACCCTCATGTATATAAAAAATTCAATTTCACGTGTCAATCTACATGGTTTCTATTTAGGAACTTTGAAATCAACAGTTTCTTCCTCAAAAGATATTGCCATCAAAAGATAATAAAATATATAATAAAATAAAGTTGTCCTACCAACCAGCTTCAAAACTTCAAAAGTGTCAGTTATCCCAGATCACCACTAAATCATTCAGTCAATGAAAATTAATGTACTCAACACAGCTTTATTACAAGCCAAAAAATTCTAATCCTCTGCAACTGCTGTGCTGCAATTATTTGTCACTTACTGTACTGGGTATCCTGGTAACAGATTTTACACCAGACAAACCTTTTTATGCACAACACAAAGGTTTCACTTTGATCAGTGATGCCCTCCTTCCTTACCTCTAGCCTAGAAAACAGATTTTTCTACATCTGAACCAATTCCTGAAAAATGGAAAAGTCAACACCTTCAGAAGCTCAGTCAGGTTACACAAAACCAATGGTTTCCTCATTTCTTTTCTGTGCCTTTGAAAATCCCTCTGTATTAAAAAACATGATGTGCTACAGAAGCCATGACAATACCACAGTAGTAACTTGAGGTTATAACTAATAGATTCTTCACATGCTAATATACTTGACTTAACTATGACTAAAATAAGAGCCCTTGGCTCTCTGTGATCACAGACCAAAAAAATACTGTAACAGAAACAAATTCTGACATGTGGACAGATATGGAGTGCACTGGACTATTGCTGTGCTGGACTAAAAAGGCACAAAACAAAATATAAAATGCAGAATCACATACAAAGAATTTAAACGGGGAAAGAAATATCAGAAGGATTGCAAAATAAAACAAGAAGAGTTACACTGTAGCAGAAAAGAGCAAAAAATGCTGAGAATGAAAACAGACTTGCTTCCTTGACAGCAGTAAACAAATAACTTCCCCAGTGAAATGGCATGAATACATTCAGACTCTATGTGGGTTTTACCTCCTCTACTCCGACACTGACTGACCAGCTAGAAACTCCTGTTCTGCTGTACCTCTGTAGAAAAGCTCTAATATCATTACTGTAGGTCACTGCCTTACAAAAGCAGCAGAGCATAGCTCTCACTAAGGACTTCAGAGCATCTGTGATGCTGATGAAGAGTCTATTTCATACTGGAAAGTTCAGGAATCTATGAACAGCAGCATCAGATAAACAGAGTGCTCCCAGGGGAGACTGAAAAATGAAAGCTGAAGGATGGAAGAAAACTAAGCTTTTTCTGTCCTCTGCTCTCACCCCATCTTTCCACCTCATATCGATAATCTTTGTCACATTAAATAGCCCTCTCTCTCATTCTCTCATTTCTTCATACCATGAAGTGTCTACCCACACCTTTAGGCTGAAAGAAAATTTAAAATGCATGCCCTGTGAATGGTACACAGAGTCAAAAAGACTGACTGACTGACTGGTGGGGGAGGATCGCTTTGCCACAAAGAGAACTACAATAATACCAAATGTTCACAGGAGAAAGTCAGTTCAGCAGACACAATTTAAGTTGCAATGACACCAGAATAAAGTAAATAAATAAATAATTTTCTAAAGTAAATAAGACGCCATTTACAAAATTATGCAAACTTGCAGCATAAAATTAAAACAGTGCAAAAGAATGACCCGCATACTGCAAACAAAAACCCCACTGTAAAAATCTCTACAAAAGCAGTTCCCACCACAACAAGTCCTAAGGTACTCCTAGTTTTGAAATTTCATTTTCAGCACCACTATTTCTTACTCCATTTTCAGCACCACAATTTTTCACCCCACACTTCTCTGCTCTTACTTCAAAACTCTGGAGCTAGGAGAATTTTCTCATAGAAACATGATCACTGTAAATTTGGTATTTTATTTACCAAACATTTCTAAATGCAAAGTAATATAAGTTCTGTCCAAAAGCCCTCTACAACTCTCAAGATCAGACTTTATCCACTCTTTTGCTTGGCAATAGTGCACCCTCCAACATCTAATCGAGGTCATCCAGCTATGTGTCAAGATTTGCTATTATAACTGTGCTGCTCCAAATACATTTTTGTAGCTTGCTTTAACAGTACTGAAGCTATGACTGGTTTAGTCTACACTATAGCTAAATAAGATACCCTCACTTGTGTTCTGAAACAACATACTCCATACATGTAATGCACAGTGCAGGACAACAGCAATATTACTCCAGCTCCAAGTGAACTCCCTTCTAAGATGGGGAAGAATGCACAAACACATCCACTCCCTTCCTCCATCAAAACTCTACACTTTCTCTGCTTTGTCTGGCACAGCAGTCCTGTGTTTCAAATGCAACTCTGAAATGACTTCAAATGACCTTTTTCAGTTCCTTTGCCAACAGCAACACAGCACGAGAGGAAGGCAGTGGACTGATTCTCTCTTAGGGTGACCAGATATTGCATTAATGGCAAAAATGCCATCTTTTTCCAGAAAGCCAGTGTACTTTACATCTACATGCCCCAAGCAAGCACAACTGCTTGGGGGGCAGACACTGCGGAAGCATCTCTGATACCCCATGCTTTTAGAAGAGATCAGCCAAGGTGACCAGGTCCAGACAAGGAGCTTGTAGCAGGCCATGATCAGGGAATTTGTTTCAGGTCAAGACAGAAAGAGAAGGAAGGCAAAAAAAAATGGAATTATCAGTTGCTGGCTTCTGTTTTTTTTTCCCAGGAAATCGAGGGGAGTTCACACCTATGATGGAGTCAGGTCCTGGAGGTCAGATCAAGTCATTTCAGTGCAGGACGTACAGCCTTTTTATTTCCCCCAGCAGCCACTGCTGCCAGAAATGCCAAGACTGTGACCAAAAGCACAGCAAAGGGCACGCTGAGGGCACAGGACGCAGCTGCTGTTAATCCACTGGGGAGCAAATGCCAGGCCAGGCCATTTGAGCCAGTGAAAATGGGTCTCCCCACATCTTCAGCCGGAGGCAGGATGCTGCCAGGGCTGGCAGGAGCCCCAGCCTCCAGAGAGACTGCACCGAGGGCTGAGGAGAAGAAGAAGGAAAGGAAAAGCCTTTTTGGAGGTAACAGTACCACACGCATGCCAGAGCCTCGGAGCCCTGGCTGCCACAGCAAGGCCTGGCCCAGCCTTCCCTTCAGCGGTGCCCATGCCGTGCGTCACGGCGCTGGCAGCATCTCCCCAGGCGCGCTCCCCAGGTCAGACCCGCCACAGAGGTTGAGGTGTCCCTGAGGGAGGGTCCGGCCACCCCGAGGCTCAGCCGGGGGTCGCCCCGCCGAGCAGGGGAGGCCGATGCAGAGGCGAGGATCCGGCTGGACAAAACACACAGGCGCGGAGAGCCAGACTCTGTTGGAGCATTTTATTTCAAAGTTGCGAGCTGTCTTAGTAGTAGGTTTTCTGTTTCCTCTCTCAACACTACCAAAAGAGGCCAGAGACCAGCCCTTCTTGGTCCATCCTGGGGGCAGAGCCATGGCCCCAGTGGCAATGGGCTTCTCGGGGCACCGTGCCCGGTGGCCACAGCAGCTGGCCCACGTACTGTCTGTGGGGTGGTGTGGACAGCACACCAGAGGGACAGAGAGAGGGAGCTACGGTCCGGCTCGCTAGCCGGGAGAAAGAGAACACAGAAGGAGCTGGGCAAGGAAGGAGAGGCGTTTCTCTGAAGGAGAGAAGGAAAGAAGGTGAAGTATTCACACTCAAAAACAGAGAGGGAGAGAGCCAGTAGCTCAAGGCTGATTGGGAGATTTGCTGGTCAGCGGGGCACCGGGGCAAGAGGGCAGGGAGGAGAAGGTTACCTTCAGCCTCGATGGAGGAGAGGAGGGTGGCTGCACACAGAGCAGCGACTGCCGAGCACAGCGCTGTCTTCATTTCTGCCCTTTCAGATCACAACAACATGAATGGATCTGCAGTGATGGGGAAGAGAGGAAGGGGAAAAAACGAGAAGGAAATGATACATGTGGATTAAAGGATTGCGTGGGTGTATTCATGAAACATAAAAAAGACAAACCATGGATTTCACTTTGTTCCCTTATCCCCAGCCCCCACCCACGGGACCAGGTTGAAACCTCTAGACTTGAAAGCTGTCCAAGACGACAAAAGATCTGTATGACTAACTGAAGAGTCTCATCTCACAATAATGTGCCTTTTGTTGCTGAACTCTTTCCAATCACAGTAAGCACATGAAGGTTTAACCTAGTTAGGGTTAATTTGATCAGGGAAGTGCAGTGAAGATCTGTGCCTCCACACAGGCAGGAGCCAGAAGGGAGCTCCATGACTTCATCGCTGAATGTGATGATAGCTAATTCAGAGGTCATTCCTGCCTTGGATCAACTAAATGTCTCTTTCAGCTGGGGATTTTAATCGGCTCCTTTTTCATAACTGTTGAACCACTTAGTTAGCTTTGTTTTACTGGTCTCAAGGCAGTTTGGAAACTGTAATAAAACTTTTTTGAGGGGTTCTGCCTACAAATGTGCTATTCTTTCTTTCTTGAAAGTCTGAAATACGTTACACAGAAGTGTGTGTAACACACATCTGAAATTTGACGCGTCTGTCTAGCCATGATGTTTCAACATCTGATAATTCATTTACATGTCCTGAGAGAAAATATATTTAAAATACACTATATAAAGCTGACAGGCATAAGAGTCTCACAACCACTGCTGGTTGTCTAGCAAAATAAGTGGGATTAGGCCAAGTTAGTGGTTCTTAATTGCAAGCAGCCATACCTTCATAACTATATGCTCTAGGTCATGTAAAATTACTGCCAATTACTCCAGCAGGACTTCCAAATTATTTCCTTGTCTAAGTAAAGTCTAATATGAACCTACACATGCATGTTTCTATAGTTTCAGATTTTCTGTCTCCAGAAGTAGGGGATAAAGTAATAAATGCATCATATATCATAATTAGTCTGGGGGAAAGAGAATTCCAAAAGCAATTAGGCAACAGATTCTATCAGGAAGATGCCAGGAGCAAAACAAAAGAAAAATACGTAAATCATTAGTCTGCAGAAATATCTGAAAGGGAAAACAATATTCTTCTACCATCTAAAGAACTACCCAGCAAGGCACATTTGGAGATCCAGGAATTTCCCAGTTACTGACACTGAGCTTAACAGGATTCATTTGAGCAGCTGTATATACCTGCCTTGGCCAAACGCCTTTACTGTACGTGAAAATACCAAGAGCTAAACAAAAATCTAAGCAAAGGTTTCAGTCTAATGGCAGTTCCAGTGGCTAAACAGAAGAGTAATACTGACCATAATGACACTAACATAAGGAAAGCGAAGATTGCCATTAAATTGCTCTGAAAGCTCAAAAATCCTATTGCTGCTCTTCGTGGGAAACAGCTGCCCTGGGCAGATCTACAGCATCCTGCAGTGAGTTTAAGCATTGTCTAAATTCAACGCAAAAGGGCATTTTGTCCTGATAATCTCGTGCAAGCTTTGACTGCCATCTTTTGATCATTTTGAAAAGCAACGGAAATTAATCATCTCACAAAGGCATCTAGGAATTCTCCACTGCTGCTGGTCTACCATTCCTGATACACGTTTTTGTTTCATGAAATACACCACCTCAGCCAAAGCATTTATTCGCTAACCTAGAGATACTGTTTCCTTCTCGCGAATTTAGGTATGTGAAAGAAACCCTGGAGATAGCAGAGGACACCTCCTAGCTCAGCAGGGACACAACTGACTTCGTGTCAGGACCGAAGGTTTTCTCACAGATCTTTAGAGACCACTTAGAAAAAGTCAAACCCGAGCTTTCACAGTGCCAGTCCTATCTCATGCTAATTCAACCGGCAAAAGCTTAGCCAAAGATTTTTCTAAACCTCACAGTGCACGTCATTTATCATTTTCAAGAAGAAAAAAATTAACGTGAACGGAAAAAGAGAAAAACCTCAAGGAAAGCCCACTACCCATCAAAGACATAAAAAAAAACTGGAAGCAGGAGAAAGCATCACCGGCAGCTGCACATACAAGGGAGGGAAGCGAGAGCTCCTGCCAAACCCGCAGCGGTAGCGTGCCGGCAGGCGCGCTGGGCGCTGACAGCGGGCTCCGCCTGGAGCCTCCGGACGCCGGGAGCCGCCGTCTCCGGGACACCACCGCCCCTGCCCGCATTTCTGCCGAGGCACCGGTCCGCCAGCAGCGCTCGGGGCCGGCATCCCGCCGGGATGCCCCGTGCCTCCGCCCGGGCTGACAGCCAGCAGTGCCGGGGCGCTCTGCCCCGCACCTCTCCGCCCGCCCGGCCGCACGCCTGCAGCCGGCTCCGACATGCCCAACGCGCGCACACACGCTCCTGCTAATCCCGTCAGCTTCCAGCCCGGAGCTGTTACCCCAGCCTAAGGTGCAGTGCGAGGGGCTGGGTGCGTGGTGCGTGCGGACAGAGCGGGACACGGGGGTCGGCGGCGGAGCGGGCAGGGGATCCCCGCTCCTTCGCGGGCACACACACACAGACCTTCCGGGGTGGCCGTAGGCTGCCGGGGTCGGTGACGGGACAGCTCCTCCGGCGATGGCTTCGGCGGTGCCCGCAGCGGCGGGAGCGCAGCCGTCGGACCTGGATAAAGGGAGGAGGATAAAGGATGAAGCTCCGGGGGCACC
The DNA here is from genome assembly GCF_963662255.1 of Cinclus cinclus. Classification (NCBI taxonomy): domain Eukaryota; kingdom Metazoa; phylum Chordata; class Aves; order Passeriformes; family Cinclidae; genus Cinclus; species Cinclus cinclus. The sequence goes on from NC_085048.1 coordinate 30,823,356, forward strand.
TTGTGGAAGGAGCAGCAAGTAGCAGCAGCGTCGAAGGAGGAGCAGCAGCAGCGGCAGCAGTGAGCGCAGAGGAGGCGTCTCGATTACTGTAGCTCCCGATGCGAGGGGTCTGTCTGGGAAGACTTGCCTTCTCCAAGTGGGAAGAGCCTCTTCTCAATCTGCTACTTAATAGAGGGCTGTTCCCTACTCTCAATTTACCCTCGTAAGCGGTTACGAAACTTCAGGGAAGGTGGACGGCTGCCACCGGGTGATATATGCGCTGCTGTGCTCCAGCAAGGAAGGGGATCCACTTCTGGAAACTGGCGCATACCTCCGCGCATTCCTGCGGCATGAGACGGGAGCCGCGGCGGCAGCGCGCCCAGAGGCAGGGGCCCGGCCCGCCGCCCCCTCCCTCCCTCCCCTAGGCTTCCCAAACGGGGAGGACACGGGAGGGCAGTGGAAAAACTGAGTCTCCGGGCAGGCTTCGAGGGACTGCGGCGAGGAGGGTGTCCCCGAGCGGGGGGTTCCACCGCAGCCCCCGTCGCCCCCGCGGAGGATCCGAGGCTGGGCTGAGCGCCGGCACAGTCTTGTAGAGAAGCGCGGGAACTCCCGGTGGCGCGGCCGGGAGCCTTGAGGGCAAAGGGGATATAAACACTGTGGCACGGTTCAGGTGTGTGTGGCCTCAACGCTGTGCAGCCATACATACATTAAACATACATTAAATACGCATTCCCACCGACAGCTCTCCGGCACATTGGTGTATTACTTGGAGCACAAATCGCCGCGGGCGCCGGGAGCAGCCTGGGGCGGGGCGGGTACGGCTGCCCGGGCCGAGGGACGGGGCGCACCGCCGCACCGACCCTCCCTACGACCCCGCGGAAAATCCGCGCCCGTCGCCCACGTCTGAAAAATCCATGTCTTCCTAAGGAACTTCACCTTCCACAATCGGATAATCCGCTGGGGGACAGGCTCCGCGAGGGACTCCCATCACTCGCTCTCGGGAGCCTGCCCGGGTCACCCGACGTGTCCCGGCCCCTGCAGCGCGCCGCGCCAGAGAGTGACAGGGAGAACCGCCCGGGCCCTTCTCTGCCCCGGGCCCAGACGGAGCATCCCGGGGGGGCCGCGCCAGCAGCGGGGTTGCTCCCGAAGCCGTGGGGAACGGCATCCCCAGTATCGCTCGCGGGCGAGACTCCTCCGGGACCCCTCCGGGCTAAAACACGGGTTGTCACCGTCCCCTAGGAGCGGGTGCGCCAACTCGGGACGTGGAACAGAGACGGGCGAGGAGCAGGGGCGAACAGGGAGGGGAGAAAGCTGCGGGTTTGTCCCAGCCGCAGCCCCGCTCGTTCCGGAGCCCCAGCGTCACGGCCCCGCCGCACCGGGACCATCCGTGGTGACCGAGCGCCCCCCGGTGGCGGCGGCGGGCAGCAGCAGGACCGACAGACCGACCGTCCGTCTGTCCGCCTGCCGAGGCTGCCGCTGGGCCCCCGGGGCCACCGCGGTGGGGGCGAGACGGGAACCCGGGTCGAGAAGGACGGAGGGAGCGAGAGATGGGGCCATGCCTCAGCGCAGAGCTTGGGACCCCCGCTCGGAGCGGCCGGGACCGCGCTGGATCCCTTTCGGCTCCGTGCACGACGTGACTGGCAGAGTCATCGGGGGGGTTACAGCCGGGAAGTGACCGATAGCAGAGATTTATATTTTATCAGAGGACCGCTCCCGGGCACTTTTCCGCAGGACTGGAAGATCAAGGACCTGTCGGCAGGAGGAATTGTGTCTCCTAAGCTTCATTTCTGCAACAGACCTGTCATCTACACAAGAACCCAAATGCTGAAAAGAAAGTGATAAGCAGAAGACATGCGCTGACATTTCCAGACACTTTGGAAGTGAGTCAGCTCCTCTTTGGGACACGGCACAGTTTCAGCTGACTGGTATTGATAGAATGCACTTTCCAAAAGCAACATCTCCTCTGCTGATAAAACCCTTGACCTATTAAACCCCCTTGCTGACCTGTTGAGTTGGATTTTCTCTTTTGGCATCATTTTGGCATGGGGAACTGGATTTTTCTTATCCAGATCTGATATAGAAAAGCAATATTTCTAAGAAATAATACATTTTAAAAAATTTAGTTCTTTGAATGAACACAGCAAGAACACAAGTATAAACGTGGTGTGGAAAATAGTTTCAGAAGAATGGACGTCAGGGATCACAATGAAATATCCTTCCACAAGAAGTGAATTAACACAAATGAGGTATTTTTATCACTTTATGCACTACAATGGTATTTTTTTTCTTTTACAATATACTGTGGATTTTTTTATCATAGGACAACCAAGATTTTATGTTAATATTTAAAAGCAATTAAGGCAAATTATGAGGCTGGAAAAAAATATGTATTATTCTATGCAAAAGTTAAATCACTCAGAAATATCTGTTTTAAATGTTCAAATAATTTGGTATAAAGCTACAAGTGGAATTACGTTAGTGGAGACTTAGAAAGCAAGGAGTCTCTCAGGTCTGCAAGAACCTCATACACTCTCTCACAGACTTGGATGTTGCCAAGGGGAGTATCTCCCTGTCCTGGTTCGAAAAGACAGGTATGTGCTAGGGAAGAGCAGGGCCTTCCCTCGGAATGGAGCTAATAAACCACCCCCATCCCCCCCTCTGAATTAGTGTAAGTTTGGAATTAAGGGGCTCTCAGGCAAAGATGGGGGATAGGAATAACAGTTCTTTATTAGTATATCTAACAAGACAAACAAAACAACAGCTATGAAATGAACAACAAACAGAGCAATAACTCAGCTGCAGTCCTTTTTTGGCCGCAGGCACCCCCTCCCTGTGCTGCAGGTACCGCGGCTGGGCAGCGGCAGGTCCCGCACAGCTTCGGGAGTGCTGGGGGTGATGGTGGCGCTGTCCCGGGTGGGAAAGGGATGGAGGAGAGACCCTTCCGCTCACGGTGTGGGTCCCGGTGCTCAGCAGGGAGCTTGGAGATAGCAGGCTGAGCGAGAAGGCAGCAGGGCGGAGATCCAACCGCAGAAAAGGTGGATCCCGGCATTGGGATGGCAGGGGTGGGGGCAGCAGCAGCGACCGTCCTCCTCCGACTCCACGAGCAAGCGGGGAGAGAAGCGCCTCTCTCTTCGCCTTTACCTGCTTCTGATCTCGCGGTTTTCCCCATCCTTTTCCCCAACTTTTTCCCCCTTCCCCCTGTCACTAGCTATCAGACTTCTTAGCATGTCAGTGGGGAAAATTCCAGAGGCTGGAAAGGGAAAAAAACCAAACCCCCAACACTCCCCTTCCTGTCAGCTGACCAGCTTTGCTTAATTTCTTTGGACTAAATAAGATTCAGAGCTGGCAAGAGCAAGCAATCAATTGACTCCGAGGGCACCAGGATTTTGTTCTTATCCTTAACTTCTTATTCTAACTCTTCTAACCATGACTATCCTAAGATCATTTATGTGCAAAATACTCCAACAAATTGTATTTAGAGTGTGTGCTTCCATATATCACAGTAATTAAATGGGTTGTTTTTAATCAGCATTGTTGCTATGTACATTCATAGTCTGAATACATAGTATGTGATGCAGAAGGCATTTCTGAAATGCATAAACATTTACTAACACTCCTGTCTGCTTGTTTCTTAGACAAGTGTTAAACACATTAAGACCATTGCACTCTAACTCTACAATTTTCTTTGCTATCTAATCTGAACACACTGAAACAGTGACAGATTTAAGTACAAAAATCAGCATTTAAATTCATATTTATACTTTTAATAATATTGTCCATTTCTGGTGTAGGTATGTAATAGTAATATTGCAGGTAACCAGGAATTTCTTAGAAAATTTGAAATAGTTTTGGATCTAGAGTAATTCAGGCAACTTTGTCTTTCTGACACCTCTTTTTTTATTTGTTACCTCAAACTGCATCGCCAGGACAGAATAAAACAGGACATTCTGCATTTCAGCACTGTAAACCTTGAATATCATTTCCATGTGGCTATCACACTAGATTTGGCCTCTGTGTTGTCCTGACATTTAGTTCCATCTGCTTTACATACGAATATGGTAAATGTGTCATTCATATGTATATATACATTATACGCATTTGAGTATATGTTTTGCATAGAGGAAGAATGAAAAAAAAGTGTCAGCTCTTTGAACATCAAACAATATATAGATTAAGCATTAAGTGTTGTTAAGTAAGCAAAATTTTGCTGGTGCCAGTGACTTGCAGTCAGCACAATACATCTGCTTAGGAAGTACTTTGCTGATCAGTCTATCACTGCATCTAGCACTGAAGTGCATCTAAATTAAACACTGCCTTAGTTCAGTCATTTAAGAGGCCCATTCGGACAGACTTTCCGGCATATTTTTTATTCCCTATTAAATCAGTCATAAGACTAATATTGCATGGGATTATATCTGCACTCATAAAATGCAGAAGGACAGAACATACTAAACTGCTTTCACCAGGCTCTTCCTTCTGCAAGAGATTTCCAGTTAATGGCAGGATAAAAACTCAGTCTGGTGTTTGTTTATTTGGATGAGTTCATTTCAGAGCTGATATTCACAGAGCAGAACTAGTCTGACCTCTCATAATGAGGATTGGCTTCATATATTAGCAGTGTTCAGAGAGGACTGGTGCTATCTGAAATCTGCTCGTTCAGTGAAACAACTACAGAAGCAGCATCCCTGGAAAGTGTGACATTCATGAAATAATTATCTGCCTTACCAGGTATGTTTCCCTTAGCAACTATTTATTTCTCCAATTTCTGTAACTGTTTTTTCCCATTATGTAATGTTCTGAAAGTTAATTATTGTGGCTCCAGATAAGTAGAACTGGAAAAGTAAATAAATCTTTCAAGAGCAGAGTTATAAATAGAAAGAAGCTGGCATTCAGTGGAGTTTGGGAGTCTGAGAAAGTCCACTTAATTTGTAGTCAGTAATTTTTTTAAAAATATAGATCTTTAATACTAAAATTGGAAAAACATAGATACAATGATCCTATAGTCCCATATATATACACAAACACAGTTTATATTGTAACATTTCTAAATAAAGTTGCTTTTCTTTCAAATAAGCTGGTTCATTATTTCATGACAGAGTCCTGATCTATTCAGGAAGCACTCCTCCATGAAACCAGTACAAATCTTCCTTGATTAAAGAAGACAAGAAAATAAATTAAATGAGGACAGTGACTCTGTATATTTTTCAGGTATCACTGTATGTTTTAACATAATTGTTCCTGTCACAGCAATGGACTAGCCACAAATAATTGTGAACGCAGATCTAAGCATTCCTCTTCATGTAGCTGAGGGTTCTTTGGTGAAAGAATGATGGTTCACTGAGAAAACCCATAATTTTGAAAAATTAAAATATTTTTAGAAATCACTAGCCACTAGCTGCTACTTGCAGAGTGTTATAATACAATTGGTATAATTATATATATTATATACATTATATACAATTGGTATAATATATAGTATAATTGGATTAAACATCTGCTGAAGGATTAATAGCCATGGGTTTCCCTGTATTTAGTATACTTCAACTATTTGGTATGCACTTCAACTATTGCAAAGTAATTTCTTCCTGTGAAGAAGCTGTCAATATTAACCCACAAGAAAGTCTGAAAAGGCGCAGTGCCAAGCTCTGAATAGGAACATTTTGCTTAGTATTTCCTCTTAGTACTTCTATATATTAAAAAAATCAGTACCTATTGGGACAGCAGGGCGTGTGTAGGTGGTAAGCAGTCTTATTGAGAATATAAGCTTGTGCCTGAATGGACAAAGTACTCAAAGCTGTTGAAAGTTCAGGTTGCACTAGCTAATGACTGACCTGATCCTTTTGTTGCAAATGTGGAATAATTAATGGTGGGAATTTTAAGACTCAGTACCTTCTCATTAGGCTGATGCTGGCCTTCTCTCCACCACAAACACCAAAGGCATTGAGGATATGGTGACTCCTCTGACTGAAGAGCAAGTTGGAGGAAAGTTGTCAAGAGGGAATAATCAGCTGCTACTGCACTCCATCCCAATACATATCTTTCCAAGAGGGTTTAGAGGATTAAAGGTCAGCCCCAAATCCTCAGTTCAGCAGGAAAAACATTCAAAATTTTAAGCATTCTGACAAGTGAATCTGATGCAAATGCACACAACCATAGTAAATGAGGCTGGAAAAGAGCCCTAGAGGCCATTTAGTTCATGACCTGTTATTTCAAGTACCCCAGGACTTCAAAGAGAAATTCTCCATACCATACTTAGTACTAACAGCATACTTTGGGGAGCTGTTTTGTAGCAGCTGACAATAGATAATAACTTTTTTTAGGTGACTTGCAAGTTGTCCAGAATATGACTATGAGCACAGCTGTCAGAAACCAAAAAATACAGCTACACCAGAGGTGCCTGTATCATTGGATCAGAGAATCATAAAATGGTATGGGTTGGAAGGGACCTTAAGAATCATCAAGTTTCCAACCATCTTGATTTCACAAAAATAGCCTTGGTTTATTGTGAAAAATTTCTTGCTTAACTGTCATGCCTGCAAAATCTCAGAGAGAGAGCAATGAAGCCAGGCTGGGAGAACCCTTCTTGTATGCAACTGTCAGAGGTGCAGATCCCACCAGTTTTGCTAAAACCCCTTTTGCTGTTACCGTATGTCTGCATACAATAGTCATGCAATTTTTTTGACCATTTCCAGACTTCATGGGAAATGGACTCCATGGTCACCACCATCCCTTCTCCCCACTCCCCATAGCTTCTCAGTCTCAGTGCCTTCATATTCAAATGGGCAGACTGTGGCATTCATAACAGCTTTTTCCTCTGCAAAATAAAGAGTGACAGAGGTAAAACTTGGGCTAGGACGCAGCTAGGGAATGCAACAGGCCCAAGCAGCTGGATAGCTTTAATTTACATATACTTTCCTTGTACCTATCATCTGGGGTTCTCATCTGCATGTCACCTATCACAGATACTGATGGACACTTGGAAACTTTGAGGGTTTGTGGAAAAAAGAGTCAGGCAAGAGTTTAGCTCACAGGTATTAAAAGCACAGCCTATGTGTCACCTGTCGCAACATTTATGAACTCCACATGAGCCAGCTTTGAAAAAGAAACCTGTTTCTTTTGCAAAAGTCACCATTGGCAAGTGACTAAGGAGGAAAATGCATGGACCAAAACAATGCAGATCTAAATCAGTATTACTTAATGCAGCCTTGTGGCTGCTGCTTCCCAGTGTGCTGAATATGGACAGTTCCAAATACCAGAACGCAAGATTTATTTGGATTATAAATAGATGTTGCCCTGTGCTTCAATATCAGAAGCACTCTGCTGTGTAAATAGAAAACTGTTGGCTTTTGTTTGTACTTTTAAAGGTTACTTGAAAGCTTCCATGTACTGTTTGCTGACAGCCTTTTTCACCTGTTGGAGTTGAGTCTCTCTCCTGGATATCAACACCTCTACAGCCTGCTGAGAGGCTTCAGTTGAAGTTGTTAAAATGTCTCCTCTCATATGCCCTTTCCTCCTATCTCTTGGATGCTCTCCAGCTGGCCTCCCTACTCTGTTAGCTTTTAGTCAGCCCAGTTTAGAGAACATGTCTTGGGTTTGGCATTGTCTTGATTTCTGCATGTATTTTTTATCTGGAGAAATGCATTTGCTACTAGCTCCACTGTCTCTTATTTGTTTATCAATTTTTATTTTTTTTTAAATAAACTAATTAATTTATCTGCTTAGGAGTTTTAAACAAATAGGCTTTTGGTAAACCTGACCTGTTGCTCCTTCACACTCTGCCCAGTGCCCTTTAAAATGTAATTAGAGGGTTTCCTGTTTAAGGCACATCATAACATGAAGCTTTACTACATCATGATCTTCTTCCACAGCTAAGAACAGCTGCTGCAAGATGAGGTCCCTTTATGCTAGGAGTAGCTGTTGGGATCTAGTTTTCAAATAAAAACTCCAGAGTCCTCCAGAGTGGTTGAGAGGGCAGACAGGGCACGTGTCCTGCTTTACACATGCCCCACCTCTGTAGCTTTGCTCTTAAGGAACATTGGCTGTGCCCACTGCTCTGTCCTGGCCACCTCAGGTGGCATTTGGCTCTGGGTTATGGTACATTAGGTGCCTGCATATGAGCCCAGCATCTAAACTTCTGCAGTGTCTGATGAAGACCTGAGTTACTGAACTCAGCACTGCCTCAGCAGTCTGGCCACCCCCCATCTGTTGGGTTTAGCTCTGTTGCTATCACAGTGGGATCTAGAGCCATCCGAGTGCTCTGCAGCATCAGAGATCTCTTGTGGAGCTGTCAGCTACAGACAAGGACCCACATATGCTGACACATCTCAAACTGTTCTGGACCACCCAGGAGGCAGAGGCAAGCCCTCTGTGCTGTTTTGGGTATCACAGGTCTCCTGATAGTTCCCCTTCGCTGTAATGCAAGTGTGAGTCTCCTGCAGATCCTCTGTCATATTTGCCAGCCCCAACCAAATGCCTCCAATATAATCTGAGATGGTGTTGGGCACCCCAGCTGAGGCACTGGATCAAGCACTTTTACTTTTCATCTCTGGCACTTTAGCCAGTGAAGTATTCTGCTGGTGCAAAGCTCTGTAGTCTACTCATATAAATATCTATTTACCAGGAACCAAAATAAGATCAGTAAATGGGCCTGGAGATAATAAAAATATGTGGTTTTCAGGTCCTACTCATATGTTTTTCTGCTTTTGGATCTCAGACCCAAAAAGCGAGGTATGGATTGAGACAGAGATTCCTGCCTAACTCTGTAAAACACATCATATACAGACCAGCCATAGTGTTGAGGTCTATCCTGCATCACACCCATTTTGTGACTTTCTTTAAGAAACTACATTTACATCCCACAATTAATTAAGCTGGGGAAACCAAAAGCTGTGGTTCCCCTCTTCTTTTCCCAGAAATCTGCTCATACACTTGAGCAATATTTCCAGAAATAATCAACTCTTTTTTTGTTGTTGTAAGACATTTTTCTATTTTTTTTTTATTTTAATAGAAGAGAATTTCTTGGTATTGCTTTTCTGAAAAATCAAGCTATTTATGTAAATGTCAGAGTATGGATTTAGCAGTCTAAGTTTAAGCACTTCCTTCTGAAAATCTCAGCCAGAGAGGTGGGCTAACATCCCATGCACTGCACTGTAGCTCTGTGGCACAGTGATCCCAGTGCAATGCTCCACACGGAGCACTTATTAGCACACCATTTTGCTATATTTAGCAAAATGTGCCCACTGCTCCTAAGAGATGACGGAATAAACCTGATAACACAGTTGGCCTGACTCCTGTGGGACTTGTAACTGCCCACTGAGCAATAGAGATCTTTATAATGTTTTAATTATATAATTCCCTTTTGCATAGTGCTATGATAGATAAGACTGAGTGTGTGTCAACCTTTCCATTATAAACTTCAGGGCCCAGAGCATTAGTCATCCAGAGTAAGTGCTCATGTTGAAATGAAACAATACAGAAACATTTTTACATTACATAAACATATATAACTCAATTATTATTATGAACACACTAGTAACTTAAAGATCCTGATGGAATCACAAGCTTCTCTTTGGAACCCTGTAGGAACAGAAGCCGCTCACAGTTATTCGGAGCAAAGTGTCTCAATACCTACAATGAAGTCTAATAGCACTGAATCTTCTTCTCTCTCTTTTATTCCCAAAAGAATCTCCAAATACCTATGAATCATGTTACAGTTGCATTGATGAAGATGATACCATAAGATTTGCGTAGAAAGTCTTAGAATCTTAATCTGTAATATGGAACTTTGGACAGATCATGTACTTCAGGTACTGTGCAGTCCAGATTTCTTGGCTAAAAGGGAAAACTTCCATGGAAAAAATAAGACAGACATCTAAAAGTATTTATTTTTTTTCTGCTGATTCAGATATTGTTAAAACTGGACTATATATCTTTGGGCCCGAAAAGTCCTCTACAAAATATTTAACTCAATTAGCACATTTTAAGTATCTGCACTGAACATCTTACTGTTCCTTTCAAGGAAACCATTCTTCTGCTGCTCCTGGGATACTTCTACAGCTCACAGGGAACTGTATCTCCAGCTGAGCTTCACAGGCAGCCTCAAGAGAGCTATTCCACAATATGTCTCTAAGGTAAAGGATACCATTTTATTAGATTGACGTATCACAAGACTCTCTACTTCTCTCTTATTTTACAACTCTGTTAGCAATCAAACATGTAGTTCACAGAGGAGAGTGCTTATGCTGAAATATGTTTTTAAAGCAATACTGTGACCCTGCTCATTTCATACCTGGTTCACAAGAATTCTCTTCAGGAAATCTTAACTTAGACCATTTTTAAACTCCAAGCCTCCTGTGGTATTTTTTATTGCAACTCCTTCTATGTTCTGATATACATAAAGCTTAAATATTACTAATCTTATCATCACTTTCCGACTTATTTCCATGCTCACCAAGCATCTTGCCTTTTCTTGCAGACAGCAGAGACCCAACAAGGCAAGGGACAGACATTTTCATGAATGAAAATACTAAAGTGGTTTAATCTAATAAAAAAAAATAAAATACCGTGGAAGCAGAAGGAAGATTACAAGATTGCACCTTATAAACTAGACTGAAGAGACAAGAGATCCTTATGTTTCAGAAAGTTCAGACTTGTGGATTGGGAACTCAAAGAAAGAAACACATAAACAAAGGACAAATTTATCTCTCTTTGGCAGTTTTCTCTAGGACTCAGCAGGCTATATGCAATGAGAGTGAATGTTTTGAGAACTTAGTGAGCTATATACTCACACTGAGGATCTAAGCTCAGAACTCACTGACTGGAGACTCAGTGGGATAACCCCTTCCTTCAAGTACCTCCCCAACCCACTGAGAATGAATTTGGCTTGTCACAACGTTAATAAATAGGAATCCCAGCCAATGACCAACTTTGACAAGGATATAAATTTTGAGGAAATGGGTACAAGTGTGCTTTTAACTTTAGATGTGTTTTGGGAGTGGCTATGATCACTTAGTCTAATAGATAACCTGTGGGTGATAACTACTCTTCAAGAATACTGGGGCAAGACCAAAAAATGAATCACAGACTGTATGTGTTGCCCTCTGAATTTGAAGACTTGGATATAGGCTGGACTTGATTACCTCAAAAATCATTTCCAGCCTAGTTAATTCTGTGATTCTGTGACTATTTACATTCAGAGAAACTACAGTCCAGCCAAGAGATTCTCATCAGATGGTGTTTCTGGACAAGCCATTATTTTTACAGCAGAATTGGCTGAGTACTGAAAAAATAAGTGGAAAGGTTCAGGCAAGTTAGATTAGAGAAGGTGGTGTTATTGCTAAAAGGAACTTCTTTAAAAAAATAATCACACAAGCATGCACATGAAAAGATACATTAGTTCTGACTTACTCATCCCCTAAATACCTTATTTAGGGTCAAGTCAGGTTGATCAGATTGATTTTGCCTCTGAAAGTCTGATTCACCCTAGTGACTGTGAAGATTAACCTCCAGGTCTGATATTTAAAAGGAGCAACAGCATATTATGAAAAAAGCCAAAAAAAACCCCAGCATTCATCATGCTTTCTCATAGTTCAGAGCAGTGATAGTCAAAGTGAGCAACATTAGAAACCTGGTATTTTTACTCTGGGATCTTGAAAAAATAAAAAAGTACAGTGAAGATCATACACTTAGAGATCTCCCTGTTTTGTTTTTTTTTTCTTCTGAGAGTTTCTGAACTTTTTCATGGTGTCTTTTAGGAAGTCAATGCTGTGTTATTGTGATATCATTAGTACTCAGACTTTTACTGGGGAAATTTTTGTGTGTGTCAAGCTAATTGGATTTATACATGTATTCAGCAGCCAAGAAAATGTAGCCCAGGGCACCATTCTAAGAGCTGATATTTTGAGCTACCTTCCAAATGGAGAAAGCAAAACATGATCTGTACATCTGGAGTCTCAGAGGGGATTGTAGAACCTGGAACTGCAGTACTGAGGATTTAACTTTTTCATCTGATTATTTAATCTGATTATTATATGAATATTAATTTCTCTTACAGTAGCATGAAGATTTTTTTTTCATTTTGACGAAGCTGGCACACTTCTAAGCTGAGGGTGTTAGCTGCTAGAAGCCCATGACTTCATATCAGTGACCATTTTATTCCTTTATAGTTACAACTTTTCACATTGGCAAGGAGTAATGGAAGTTGCCTATTTTATTTTCTGTTACTCATATAATACCCATAGGAAGATTGAGGTTAAGATCTTCAGATATTTTAGCAACAGAGAAAATACACAGCTCTATTTTTGTATTTTCCTAGAGAGAGACAGTATAGGAAATACAGGCACCCAGTTTACCTCTTGCAATCTGTGATGTGGTTGAGCCTGCAATGAAATACATGTATAGACTGCACAGCAGATGGGAAGTTCCCTGCTAGCGTTGTAGTGCAGTCCCATAAAATGGTGCTGAGCGTGGTTTTTGTTTGGTTTTCCCCTGCTCCTGCAGCAGCAGAGCTCCCGCAGTGCTGGCAGCCCGCAGATCGCTGACGCCTCCCAGTGAGAGTCCTGGCAATGCCACCGCTCTCCCGCCTGCCCCAGCTGCACGCTCCAGAAACCCGTCTCGCGGTTACTGGACCCAACCCTGCCAGAACCACTTTTTACCATTTGATATCCATTTAAATAACATTTCAAGGCTCTGACTATAAATAGTGATTGTTGTGTGGGATGAAGCTTTTTCGTAGCCTGCATTTTACCACCCGTGCTCTTCCACCAGGGCTGCTGCTGGCCCCAGAGCTCGCAGCCTGCTGCAGATCCTGGGACATTGGACTCTGAGACATAGCTCAATGCAAAAACAAGAACAGCTCCACATTCTGCTTTGGTTACACACACAGACATGTATTTACTGCCTAGCTCATCACAGGATTTTTATAATTTGGAGTTTTTGAACAATTACTCCCTTCAAAATTCTTCATAATCTTTGTGGGCAGGAAAAGATGTGGTCTTTTAAAACATGTTAATCTTTCCTTATGCTGCCTTCCGGATGTCCATCACTTGGTCCACTTCTTGAGGGTAACCCTGTCATGTGATGGCAGCAGCAGGCTTAGCAGCATTGCACAGAGCAGACTGATTGCTTCAGATTCTGTGTAGTATAGTTCACTGGGCCACGAGGTTCCTCATGGTAGGCATCAATGTTCATCCCCACTTCCCAAACCGTTTTTTTCCAACAAATCCATCCAGGTATTTCTTATTCTTTTAGTCTTGCAATTGGCCAAGTCACCTGTGTAGAAAAGCTACCATTGAGGGGTATTCCCCCAGTCACCTTTATTTTTGGTTGTTCTAATTTTTGGTTCTACTAGAGAGTCCTGAGTACACTTGTACTCTTCCAGTTTGCCTCAAGTTTAACAAGCATACTTCAGTTCTCCAGGATAGCAACAAAAAATTGGAAAAAACCATAATCCACAAAAGGCTTAAAATAGCACTGTAGTGGGAGGCTAGATTTTTGAGCTTGTTTTCACATTTTGAAAATTCCACTGTTTCCTTGAGAAGAGAAACAAAAGGACTACTTTAATGAAATCGTCTGGGGTTTTTTAGAAACCCTATTTGTTACAGAGTCAATACCAGACTTTGGGAATAATAACCCACATGAAACAGCTTGACAGGAAAGTTAAAAAGGAACAAATTCTGTTAAGAAGGTAAAACTGAACTAGGGATGCACAGCTATTTGTTTCCATTATGATTTTCCCCAATAACTGCAATAATCAAGTTATTAAGAGCCATCACAGTACCTTACAAGTGATGCTTATGGCCTGCTGTTGTTCCTCTAAGAGACTGGGGTGAAGTCCACCATGACGCTGTCTGTAGACTCATTCACTCAATCTTCCTGGTTGGGTGGCCAGCAACAGACCCCCCCACCACAATGTCACCTGTACCTTGCCCTCCCTTTAATCCTGACCCATAAGCTCCGCATCAACTCCTCATTCTATCCCCAGACAGAGTTCCTTGCACCCTGGCCAGTCATTGTCACAGAGGGTAGCACCACAACTTCCCTGCCAGTCCTTCCATCCCAGCACTCCAGCTGTAGGAGCCACCATCCCATCACTTCTCTGTGACACCACTGAGGTCACAGCCCTCTAGCTGTGTCTTACAGGTCTTTAACTCCTCCTGTTCATTCCCCAGGCTGTGTGCATTGCCACAGAGGCACTGTTGTGTCCCTAATGAGACAGACTTCCTGGCTGGAATGTCCGTGAGTCCTCTGTGCTGCTCTGCAGGTGCACCTGCTAACCTGTGACCCCTTTCCTGGCTCTGGGCACCTATGGCTGGCACTGGCATCAAATTGAGATGAGGAGTGGGACGGACTGAGGCTCTCCTCTGCTGGCAACTTTAGTAAAGCCCCTTGACAACCCTATGACCAAATATGCTCACACACATAAACAGATGATGCAGTCCAGACGCCCACTACACCACATAAAAACTGCTTTATTGATTGCAGTTTACATGTTACAATCAACATAAGATTCCAATCATTGGGCCAGCTGCTTATAATAAGCTGCCACCACAGTCACATGGGTACTGGACAAAGAGATGTTAGTTGCTGAGACATTCTCAAATGTAATCAGTTCGGCTTCTTGGGCATTGAAGAGACAAGCAGATAATAAACAGCATACATTGTTCCTGAATTAAGAGACAGAAATTATATTTTCAGATTAGAACACAGAATTCCTTTCAAGTCAGCTTTCCAGTTTGTTCCAGAAGAAATATAGACAATAAACAGCTACAATTCAGACGAAATAGATTCTCACAGCCACGCCTCAATTTTTTTTTTTTTGGTAATTCATATTTTAGAGAAGAAAAAACTTAAATACATCTCCACAGGCTGCACAAAAATAAAGACACATGGGAAAAAAAAGTGGGGAGAGGCATGTCTGTGGAACCCACACAATCAAGAAGTACTTGTTACTCATTCTTAAAGTATCTGAACTGAAAATCAGTTCCATCAACATATTTAAGTTAGAGGCTATTGCAAAATTAGGTAACAAGCAACATAAAGGTTAAATGTATACAGTATTATGAACCTTGCTTATAATTCTGCTAGTTTTTACAGCACATGAAAACTCAGTACACTGAGTATCACCTATCACTAAGAAGAGTCAGGTTAGTTTGAAAACTGGTATGTGCTATTATTACATTTTAGTCCTTTGCATAATAGATTAAGTAATTCTGCTTTTCTCTAACACCATACATGAAAACTGAACGAATATTCAGACCACAGTACTTAGTCTGGGAAAAAGCCATATGAAAATCTAAACCTGGAAAAAAAGCACAAATGGACACCGAGTATGTCTAAATGTGGTTTCTTCTTCTCTACATAAACTTTGCATGTTATAAAGAACAGACTGAAGACACTCTGTAATCATTTTACAGAGAAAACACCATCTGTGTTGCAAACCATACCAAAGAAAAAATATGAAAATATTAGTGCATTGGAAATTGTACCAAAGTGTAATAAATATTACAGTATTAGCCTTACCTAACACTGTAAGACCCGCAGTGGTTCTGTACAACAGAGAATCTTTTGCCCCGCCTTTAAGATGCACTGGGAGGCCATTATCCTCCTAATGGAAACAAGTGACAAAAATAAACTATTTATATGCAGTTCTTGCAATATTGTGTTAATGTAACTACAACTACCCAGTGGAAGAACTACTACCCTACATTATCTTTCTGAGTCCCAAAAGACACTGAAACTTATTTAGACCCCATTCTGTCTTGAAAGCTTTCATTCTGGTATCAGGTGATGACTCACTAGGGGAGTATAATAAATCATGTGCACAGTTCATATGTAAAGCAGTGACTGGTAGATGCCTGAACACTTCTGACACCAGCCAGACCCCTCGAGTGCACAGAATGTGATTACCATCCCTAGAAACCTCCCATCCATCTCCAGTATAGTCAATCCCTACAGTCAATGCTACAGGAAGCAACAGGGGGAGGAGTCTGTACTGTCACTTGGTGGCATACAGGAAATTGTTTTGCTCCACCCAAAGCAAAACTAAGCACCAGATCCACATGATCTTTACCCCTGTCAGTAAGATCACACTGCTCCGGACTTCAAGCCAGCCTCCAGTGCTGGTGACTAAAACCTACTCCAGCTTAACTTGCTGTCCCACAAGACAGGAGTGAAAGGAGGAAGAGATATGCCTAAAGACCTCTGCCAGCAGAAACTGAATCTCTAACCCCCTCCCATCACCAACATCACCCTCCCATTTCCTTCCCCTTGGCTCACAATGAACATCGTGCTCCTTAGTCAAGGGTCTCAACAAGACTGGCTTTCTCTTTCAGGGGAAAGGAAAGCAATAAGATGCTAAAACTATTTAAGTGGGGCTTCTAATATACTTGGTCCCTTTCACAGATCTGAAGCCAAATTTATCCTCAGTATGAAGCTACAGCTCCAGGTTGTGGCTCGCAGCTGGGATTACTCTCGAGTGTTCTCTGCTTTTACTACTTCACTCAGTGGCCCTATCAATCAGGAAAAGAGTAATTCAGAAATTATTTGTGAAGATTCAGTAATTTGCAAGGAATTAATCCAATCACTTAAGACCTTTATAGTTTTCATAACAGAGAAATATGTTAATACCACATCCTAATTAAAAATTATGGTGCTTATCTATGAGCTATCAAAGAAATGTAAGATTTCAGGTTTACCTTTTCACTGTATTTCTTTCTTCTGATTCTTTTTCTCTATTTGTTCTTTGGACATACTCCCCCATATCAACTCATTTCATGGGGTAAAAAAACCCCCTAAAGAGACAGCAAGTCAAGTATGCATGTAAAAATACTCAACCTCTGCAGAAAATAACTGCACTGCAAATGCTCTTGTCATACAAATAGATTTTGAGCACTCTCTTCAGATGTAAAGGGGGACCTGACCAGTTCTTCAGAAAAAAACCATGCAGTTATGATCTACTAAAACCTCGCTAATCTACTAACATTATTCAACTCACTCATTACCTGAAAAAGCTTCTGATTCTCAGAAACCCTATTTTCAAACTGCCTGCGTGAAGCAGTGCTTATGGTTCTCTGGGAAACCTGGCGAAGAGCCTGAAATAAAAGATAAACAGTGTTTTAATAAAAGTGACATTTTACAGCTCTGTCCACACTGGGTAGAAATTGCTTCCTTGAAAAGAAAGAAGTGAGATAGCAAAAAATAAACAAAAAAAAAAAGGTTTTTAAAAACAAACAAACACACAGAACTTCGCCTAAACATGCTAGTTTTGAATTCGGTAAAATTTTCAGCAATCTTTGTAAAGGACTGCTTGACTAGCCACCTGAAAAACTCGGGAAAATTTCTTTGAGTAAGACACAACAGATTTACGGATCTGCAACATAACTTTCAGGTTCCCTTCCAGGGGAAATCTCAGCCTCTGCCCCTTATACCTGTTTTAGGCACCACTTTCTTTGTCAGGGACAATAAAAATAGTATTGTCCCTAGCCAAAGGGGACAATTTTAACAATTGTGTTTGTGTCCTGTCACTGCTGCAGTTCACCTAAGAGCCACCAGCACAGGAGACAACCTTCACAGCACTAAGAAGGCACCTCCAATCCTGCCACACACACACAGCTTAAATCACCCGGCTATGTCCTGAGCTGGAATCTGTTTCCACAGACTGATCATACAGGGCAGCCTACCAAAATCAATGACCTATATACAATTCTTTAATCTGCCTTCGGTAAAATGTCAAGGCTCAAAGCGCGGTAGCTCTAAGGTGCCAGCGGCTTCGGCCTCCTTCAAGCAATATTGACAACATATCGTTCCCACACAATTACACCGCTAAAAACGCAGCCACGGGGCGAGCAAACATACAGGCGATGCTGGTTGCAAGGAACGAGACTAGGCACTTCCCGTCCTTACCCGCCCCAAGGGTATAACACGCTATAAATATACCTCCTTAAGGAGGAGCTAAGTACTCGAGCCCCCCGACTCAACTTTATCCCCTCCAGTCCCTGAAGCTCAGCGCTACGTGCAGCGAGCCCAAGACCTTGCGCCGACCCCCGCAGGTCGCTCCGCAGCGCCGGGCAGGGACAGCGGCCAGCACGGCCGAGCCCCACAGCCGGGCGGGCACCCTGAGCGAGCCCCACACACCGCCGGCGGCAGCGGGCCGCTCTCCCCGGGCCTCACCAGCACGTTTCGCCACATCGCGGCTCTTGGTCCTGTCACCTCCCGCCGGCAACAAGGGCAGCGGAAGGGGAAGCGGCTCCCCCGCCCACGGCGGACGCACCACAGAGGGAGCGGCCCGGAGCGCCGCCGCAGAGCCCACAGCGCCCCCCTCCAGTCCGCCCGGCCCGGCCCGGCACGGCCCGGCTGCGGCAGCGCGGCGGGGCTGGGCCGGGGACTCGGGCTGAGACCCCAGCACCGGGAAGGAGCGGTGAGCTCTCGGAAGGCGCGGGGCCGGCAGCGGCTGAGGCACACCGGGAGCGTTTGTTTCCACACAGCCCCGGCGGGGAACCTGCTGCCGCGGCGTTCTGTGGTTGGCGGCCGCCTCCCTGCGCCTTCAGAGGGGGCTTTGGGAAATCCACGAAACGTCCCCCCGAGCTCCTACATACAGATTCTTAAATCCCCTTTCGTTGCAAAGTTTAATATCTGCGGAGGGCGGGATGCCTGTCCTGGAAGAGCAGCATCCTGGGCTGTGCCTGTTCGCATGGACTCGCTGGACATCCCCAGGGGCCACTTCAGGCAAGGACGCCGAGCGAGGCAGAGCCTGCGTCCGACTCAGCCCCCGGTGGATATGGCATCCCTTGTTGAGCCACTGCACTCAGGAAAACTCTTAACTACTCCTTGTAGTACCTGCCCACTGCCTCCGAGTGGGGGGCAACCCAAAAAAACAACTTCAGCTTCGTGTTTCACAATGTAAAATTACATAGAGTGAAGTAATGCCGGAATTGTACGAAATACAAATCTGTTTATCTCGTTCTCTTATTTGCCCTTCAGGAAATTAATCTGAGAAACCTCTGTTTCTTCTGCATTGCAGATCTAGCCCCGTAATTGCATCTTCTCATGCTTCAACCCTATGCTAAAATACAATGCTGTCGGGAATGCTCTTTGCTGGCTTTGCTGCAGTTGAAGAGCACTCGGTTTTTAGCATTACAATGCTTCTGCACTGGTGCCAAACCTCATGATGAACAACGTGTGTCAAACACGACAGATTAGTGCTCAATTCAGTATGAAAATAACAAGGATCACATCTTAAAGCACTACACTTCTCAATCTGATGAGCTGTCCCAGAAAGAAACTGAAAATGCAATGATGGAGTATTTACAGGTATACCCTTAGCTGTGCAGAATACTAAAAATAGAATTTAGAAAGCACAGTCATGGACAAGTAGGTGCTTTAACAAAAGAGGAAACTGGATGCATTATTTAACAAATGGTTTTCAAACATTCAAGCAGTGCTATCAGAGTAATACTTAAAAATACATTACTACCACTCCAAGACAGATTTACATTCATTCTTCTTGCAATCTTAGGAATGGGTACAATATTTTATTCTGATTTTCATACACTCAGTTGTAATGAGATATTGGTAAAAGGATTCATAATTCACAGAGAAATTATTATTCCTAATTTCTGCTATGTCTGAATCTAAACTTCAGGGGTAATTTCTGTAAAAATATACTTCACAACACAAAGGCCATACTTAAGGATTGTCGTGAGTTACTGACCCATCAAAGCTACATGGTAAGTGCTCAGACCAAGCACAGCTGGTTTCTTCAGTGTTGACTAATTCGTGAAGAAATGAAAACCTGAGGGAATGAGAAATGGCAACTTGCTGCTTTAGGATGAGTATGTTTCATGAGAAACAAACACACTTGCTTCTTCCTAACTGAACAGAGCAACTCTTGAATGTACTGCATTGTGTGTAACAAAACTGTTTATCAAAACTCATTTTTGATCCGTTCTGTTTAAGACAGAAAGCAGGGCTGTTTAATCTAGTGTTTAAAAGCATTCATCACAGAAGTGTTCTACCTCATCAGCCAGTAATACAAGGGTACATAAATCCTGATAAAGAGATGACACATAAAATTAGGCCTCAGTAGGCTACCCTAAAGACAGTCATATTTTATATTTTCCTTTCTTTCAAGAATACCAGTCTGGTCCTTCCCATTTTCAGAACTAATGAGAACTAATGAGGTTATTAATTACCTTCTTGCACTTCTAACACTAAGCAACTCACCATTGTATTTTGCAAAATCTGAGCAAAGTACTCAAGTAAAAATTCAACTGAATTTGCCCATAACTCTGGAATTACATTTGCTCAAATTGTTTATTTTACATGATCTTTATCCAGGGTCCAGTCAGAAAGTTCTCCACATACTTCCTTTCAATTTAGTTTTGAAAAAACATATTGAGCTTCCTTAATGATTGACTTAGACTTTTATTCCTCTTTGTTTCATCCCTGTCATAAAATCAGAGATAATCTTCCAACTTCAGACTTTGAAGCAGCAGTTGCTATAACTCAGGTGGACAGTATCACTTTACAGCACTGACTAAGGGTGTTCACAATGGCAGGCTTATGGGGAGGTACTTTATTACTTGAGACTCAGGTCATGTAAGGACCTGCTAATTTTTATCAGGCCATTTCATACTGGTCCTCAGTCCAAACTGAAAATGTCAAATAAGATTAGACTTCACATGTAGGCATAGAAGACAATATTGAACATTCTGTGAGCTAGAAGGGAGGGAATATTTACATGAAAATACTCCTGGTGCTCTGAGGAAAATTTAATAGTAATACTAAACTAACAAAATCCCAAAGCTTTTCACAATTGGGCTTTACGAAAATAAGCCTCAGTCTATTTTTACACTGCTGGAAGCAGTCTCTTCTCTAAACTGGCCACATGGCTAAGAATAAAGCAAGAATAAAATTCACTTAGATTTTCATCGTTTTTTCTTCTACTTTGAATAGGAGCATTTTGGCCAAATTGTTCAATACAGACAAGCCTTTTATATGTGGAATATCTTGGGGCACTGGAGAGGTTTTATGTTGAGTTATTACATTAAAAAGAAAATAAAAGTATGTAATACCAAGGGTAGATCACATTTTCAGGAAAGATCAGAAACCGTCTTGTCACAGGAACTCTGAAGATCAGATTACTTCGTGTTTATATCCTTCAAGGTTTGATATTCATAATTAATCCTTGAAAGATTCCAAGGATCCTCCAAGGATCTCCATTGTTATCAGCATGACATCCAGACAAATGAGCATGAGTGATGGAAGAGTTTACAAATTTGACCAATATTTTAAACTCTTATAAACATTATAAGCTCCATAGGCACGCTGTCCCATGTATTTACTGCTGAAGGCTCTTGGAGAACCCACTTAACTGCAACAAAAAACAGATGGCGATTCTCACCCTGGTGCACTTCATTGAGATTGAAGATACATTGGCAGGTATAGTCAGAAAAAAAGAAATCAAAAAACAAAAAACAAACAAACCACAACACATAAGGCATTGAAAAAATATTTCAAAGTGAAGACAGAAAAATACTTCTTTTTTAATTGTAAGCACAGCTCAAAAAGCAGTCTTTCCCACTTGGAAAAACTAAAAATTATGAATGAAGCAGAATACATTTGCATTTCAAGTGACAGAATTTAAAAATCACAATATTTTAATAACCACTAATTGTGAGGTATCTTGGACTAGCAGCTACTCTACAGATGAAAGCCAGTTTAACACATTCTCCAAGTTTCCAGGGGTACACTACCCTTATTCTGTAATTCCAGCAACATGAATACAACTCTGTAAATAAAATCTTAGAAGGTACTATCTGAAAGCCATGGCTGTACTATGCAAATAAATTATTATATGGAGATACAGAAAGCTAGCATACTGGAAATGCTACCTCACTCCAGTTTATCCAGACTTACACATTTCAACTCTTAGGCTATACAAGTAGTTAAGTAAAACCAGTCATGTGATTATGCAATAAATTAATAGTTTTGTTCAAAGTTGTCTGTAGATTAAGCTACTGGACCATGCATTTTTTAAATAAATATGCAATCTCAGAAATTCAACTCATTTAAAACTGCATTTACACTTAATAATGTATTTTCAACCAGACAAAAATAAATGTATGTTCAAGAACAAAACCAAATCTCTTACTAAATCGTTTGCAGAATTTATTAGGTCTCTTTTAATATACTTCATACTTTATCAAGCTAGTTGCATATAAAGTGATCACCATATACATTAGTTTCTGTGCATCATCTAAAAAAAAAAAAAAGTCACCATAAAGTAGTATTTTACAGGTTGCAGTTAACTTTTAATTAACCTAAAGGTGAATCCCTCTAATTTAAGACACTAACCTGCACGCCGCGTTTAACTGTAATATTTAAATAGTGTTTCACAGCAAGCTAAACCTCTGTTTCAGGGAAAAATGTCACTGCCATCTCAACTTCTGAACTTCTATAGTTTACTTCCTTAACACCGCAAAAAATTAATGTGGTGTTCACTCCAAATAAGGAAAAATTATCCAGTTCCCTTAAAACAAAGCCTGCTCAGAACACATATGCCTTAAAAAAATTAGGAAACTCCTCCAAATAAAAGGAATTCACCCCAATGTATGAATGGAAACAACCTTTTAAGTTCTTCTTGATTAATGCTTGGTGCTGCTTATAAAAAGCAAAACCAGCGAAAAGTGAATTAGTATTGGATATGACTTAAAGCGAAGAAAATTAAAAAAATATTATACCTGTAACAAGCATGTCCCAATTTAGGTCAATCGTTTAAAGGATCTCACACAGAAAATTAACAAATAGGTTTCCTGGTATTTTCATAGGATGCTCATTTACTGGCCAGGCACATATATTGTAAATATACAAAGAGTCCAGAGTGCTGAAGTTTACAGAGCACTTA
This sequence comes from Cinclus cinclus, assembly GCF_963662255.1. Taxonomy (NCBI): domain Eukaryota; kingdom Metazoa; phylum Chordata; class Aves; order Passeriformes; family Cinclidae; genus Cinclus; species Cinclus cinclus. The sequence goes on from NC_085048.1 coordinate 30,846,238, forward strand.
AAGGATTTAATATAATAGAGGTGGGTATGACACAGGAAAAATATTTAACAACTTGTATAAATATATTAAAATCTCAGCAAGAAATGTAGGAGCCCATGCACACAAGACAGTAAATCAAAGAAAACATTTAAGACTTGACTTCTCCAACAGCACTGACACCTGAATTCTGCAAAGTCAACAATTTACAGCATCTCATAACCATCTCTCGCCCACACAATCTAAATGTACTGAATCATACCGACATTACATAGCACAGGAACAAGCAGCAGATGCATCAAGGGAACAGGAGCTATATGCATCACGTGGCCTGCCCAGTTAGAGGCAAACATCACAAAAATTGCTTCTGACATGGGCTGAGATACAATCAATAGAGCTAACTGTATACCCGTCATTTTCAAGAGTTAATCCACAGTATGGGAAAGGGGAGCTTTAGGTAAAAATTATGCACCCAGTCTCAGAAATGACAGAAGCAGAGATTTATCTTTCAAAAATTGGGTCCATTCTGGACTGGCCTTGATGCACATGCAGTACAGTTATTTTTAGAATGCAAGATTAATTGGGAATGTCTGCACTGGTGTTTCGATTGCCATATTTGTGATGAATGAACAGCAACACCACTCCTAAGAAGAAGCATATGGACCCAACAGTGATGTAAGCAATTCCCAGGAAGGGATTTTTGCCTCCCATCCACGAGATGGTGCTCAGGATCATCCTTTTGCGTCCATCAAAACTGTGTACAGGATAATCTGCAAAACATTTAGGAATACAAGAAGCAAGTGTCCAAACCCAGCTTGAAGTGGGCACATGAAAATTCTGGGTCATTTCACTCAGGTTCCAAATACTAACTGCTGCCTTTGGAACTGGAATGGCAAATATGAAACCTTCAGCTGTTCTTTTTGGCTAAAACTAATCTGGGCATTGTTAGCTACTTCGAAACAAAAGCCATGTTAGGAGACAGTAACCCTGAAGAGTAAAATGCATGATTCTATGGGTTTGTAAAAGTCGTTTCAATAAAGTGAGGGAAATATAAATTTTAGTCCTTGTGTCTATTTCACTACAGAATTTTTCTTTATGTTTGTTCAGTTTTACATGTAGTCCCCACAGTTTTACAGCAAAGGAAAACACTACAATAGCTATATAAAAAGTATTGTTAAGTGCTTTTGAAGAATTCAGTAACTATGACAACTGTCCTTCTCTAGTCTCTAGCATTTCTACCTAATATCTAGCCTCCCCAAAAAAAATGACAGACCTTCACCTGACCCACAGCTCTGTCATTTTTGTGACCTTCAGAGTCAGTCTGCCTTTCATTGCGTAGTGTCATTTCACCTTGAAGCTACAGTTCTTAAATTCCTTGGCTACCAGCTACCTCTGTTCTTTCCTTTTTAATACACTTTTCTCAATTCCTTCATAGCACCCAATCTGATTTCCCTATCTCTATGAAGCTATTAATGCTATAAAACTAGCACAGAAGTAGATAGTAACAGTTTATCTAGGTCTCAGTGCCAGTTTTCAACCACAGCTCAATACCACCTTTTTTAGAGATGCTAAGAAAAAAGGCTAGTTCAATCTGGTAACTTGCCAATATATGTTTCTGTAATCCAGCTAAGGCATCTTTCAAAGGATACTGTATGCAATATCCAAAGAGTATTTTCCAGCTTGTAAGGTAGGCTGAAAGTTATTCTTCCTTTCAATGAGACGATAGAGTTTGCGAAACGTTGGCAGAGCAGCTGTGCGCATCCACACAATGAAGTCCTCATTGATAAAGCCGTTGTTGTCGGGCTCCGAGTCCAGCATATACACTGGCTTTGGCCAGTTCACAGGTTTTGTTGTGCCTAGGATTAAACAAAAATAATAAAAGTATTTCAAATACAGGACTGAGTAACATGCTGGCTCATCAAAATCCATTCTAATATCACCAAAAAACACATTAACTTCTACACAGTGTGAACAGACAGGCTGACTCACTATTACTGCAATACACTGGGCTGCTTAAGAAATATTTATTTTGCAGTTTAAATAGTTTGAATTTTATAAATAAATAATTCATAACAGCCCTTTCCAATTGTTTAAACAATTCCTATGGGTAAGAAGTCTTGTCTCAAAGCACTGCTTGGTGGGTGATCCTCCATTATGATGATAGGTCCTCTGCTCACTTGGTAGAATTTGAGAACCATTCTGTGAACCACGAGCAAGTAATACTGTAAACATCATTTCAGATTATGTCCAAATGCTTTTGCTACTGCTATTGGAAATACAATTCCACATTGTGTTAGCATAAGGGATCTGCTTTTCCAAGGGTAGCCATCACACTGACAACACATAATTTGGCTATGACTAAGCGAGAAACCCACATCAGGTGAAGCCTGAAGTTATTATATACCTCGCATAAACACACATGCTCTTAGGGCCCTAAGAAGACTTTTCAGACATTGCACCCAAAGGAAACTTTTATTTGCCAAACTGTATATAACCTAAAATATGAGACGCATCCGTCACTTCTAATAACAAAAAAAAAAATATTTTTTAAGAGAACAGCACAACCTAGCCATAGAAACATTGAAATGAAAACTCCATACGCAGAGATTCATTTAACAACTGCAGGATTTCTTTGTAAGTTAAATCCAAACATGACAGAACTTGTACTGGTTTTGACTGGAAAAAAATTAAATTTCTTTACAGTGGCTAGTATGGGACAATGTTTTGGATTTGTGCTGGACACAGTGTTGATAAAGAGGGATGTTTCTGTTATTGCTAAGCAGTATTTGCAGCATCAAAGCCTCTTCTGCTCCTCACCTCACCCCACAGAGGACCAGAGAGATATCCCATACCACAGAAAAGGGCAGGTAGATGGAGGCAGGGCCTACTTTGGCTCAGGGACTCGGATGGCAGCGAGTTCTTTTCTTTTGAATTATTTGTTTTTCTTGTGTTTTGTTTTCCTCTCTCCTTGCTGTGTTTTTGGTTCAGTTGTTTGTTTTTAATTACTGAACAGTCTTTATCTCAGCTTTCTCACTTTCAGCCTTCCAGTTCTTAGATCCACTGAGCAA